>NC_140106.1:9055455-9655455 GCF_964237585.1 Gallinula chloropus
CGCGGCGTCTCTCTGGCCAGCGCTGGGCTCGTGGGTGTTCGTGGCCCCTCTGATTTAAGGGAAGAAAAACAGGGAGATGGGAGCTCGGCTGTGCCAAGCCACCGAGGCAGAGCTCTTCCCCTGAGGGGGGGTTCTCTCCCAGCAAAGCCTGAGCTGGCAAAAGTCAAGCCCAGTTTGGCCCCCACTGCAACATGGTCCTGGGGGACCCTCTGCAGCTGGTGCCAGGACACGCAGGGGCACCCTGGATGGAGAGGCTGTGCTGCCTGAGGCAGAGCATGGAGCCTGTTCCCGGGGTTGGGGTGGGATGGTGGCCAAGCCCTGGAAGAATTTGCCAGCTGTGCTGGCCCCTGGACTCTGCGGGAGGGTTTTGGGCTCCCTGGTGCAGGGGGGAGCAGCCTCACCGCAGCTGGGAGCCAAGGGGTGCAGGGTGGGTGCAGCACCTGGAGATGCTGCCCCAGTGCAGGGTGGGAAATTCCTTCCTGTCCCTCTGGCATCCCCCCCCTCATCCCTTTGCCCTGTCCCTCCTGGCCCCCTCCTTGGGGCTTGCCAGCATCGGGATGGCGTGTCCATCCCTCCTCCCACCCACCCCCTCCTCAGCTGCTGCTTCACCCTCCTGAGGGCTGCGGGCACCCCCTGACCCATCAGCCGTGCCAGGATGCTGCTGATACATCCCGGGATCCCCCAGTCCTGCTGGAACCATCATCCCTGTGAAGCAGAGGGAGGGAACAGGAAGAGAGCGTCTCTTTCAGCACCTTCTCATTGCAGGAAGGTGCAGGCTCACCCATGCCTGGAGCCCTGTCTGGGTCCCCTCCCAATTCCCTGGCACCCAACGGGCGCAGCGAGCGACAGCCGGGCTCTGGTAGCCCCCCCACCCCCCCTCCACCCCCAAACCTTCCCATTTGCAGGGTCAGAGGGAGGGTGGGGGTCCAACCATGCAGGAGGTGGGGTGTGGGGGGGGTTGCTGGCATTGCAAAAACCTCTCTGTGGGCAGCCGTGCCCGTGCCCCTGGCCAGCAAAGGGTTAAGCCTGGCTCCTTGCGCTCCCAGACGCACGGCAGCTGCTGAGCTGTAACGAAGCCCCGTGGTCTGATGTTAATCACGCTGCTGGGCTCACGCGGGCCGGTGGCCTGCCTTCACCCCATGGCCCTGCACCCCCAGCCCTGCCAGCCCTTGGGTGCTGAGCCATGCCATGCCATGCCATGCCGAGCCGTGCCGGGGGAGGCTGTGGTTTATGTAAGGCGTGAGCAGCACACAGGGTGTCCCTGGGACACATGCATGTTATATAAACCTGCATGGCGATGCTGGCATCACCCCCTCCCCCCCCCCCCCCCCCCCCCCCCCATCCTGCCCTGGTGCCCACTCCTTGCTGGGAGACTAGAAATGGGGTGACCACCCCAGGGACCCCACTGCCCTGGGATTGATGCCCAAAGCTGGAGCATCGCCCCTGTGAGTGGGAAAAAGGGTAGGGGGAGGTGCTGGGTTTGGGGTCGCTGTGTCTCGCTGCTGGGAGGTGCTGGTGTGTGTTTTGGGGGGAGATGCTGTGAGTACTGGTGGGAGGATGGGTCCCGGCTCTCACCCATGGCCTGCGGGGTAGGGGAGTATCTGTGCCACTTGCAGCAGCCTTGTGCTCTGTGTTAGCGCCTTGGATGGCATCCTGCCCTTCCCACCTGGCTCTTATGGGCTCCACAGCTGGGAGAGGAGGCAGAGGAGCTCTGCCTTCATCCCAGGCAGCCAGAGCAGGGATGGGGCAAGGGGACAAGGCTCAGCTGTGAGACAGGTTGACCCTGGGCTGTCACACAGGTGAAGTGGCCACATGGTTTGAGACTGTGTGGGCAAAATTGGGGGGGTGGGAGGGGGGGGAAGGGGATCATGAGCCACTGAGACCCCCAACCTTTGGGGCAACCACATGTTTCAGGCCGGGCATGCCACCACCAGCCCCCCTGGCACCAGAACTCAGCCCATCCCGGGCATTTCTCCCATTCCAGTTTCACCTGGAGCACTGGATCCCAGTCTTTCATCGGCGACGGGGCGGCTCGACCCGCGTTGCTGAACAAAAGGCGCTTTCTTTGCGCCGGGCAGAGCACACCTGCCCGCCTTGGCACAGCCTGTGCCGGTGCCCCTGGGGCTGGGTGGTACCGCCGGGCACCGCGCCGGTTCTTGGGCGTCAGCAACCCCAGCAGCTCGCCCGCCCGCCCGCCCTCCCAGTCGCTTGTGGGAGCTGGGAGAGGCTGTGTGCTCACGGGGACCCACAGCCATCACCTCGCCTCGCCAGCGCTCACCCCAAGATGCTCAAGGCTGCTTAGAGCCGGGGGAAGGTCCCGCTCGCCACCCGCCGCTCCCCTGAGTACCCCTCACCTTGATCCCTCCATCCCAACACGCCAAGAGCCACCCCCTGCTCATAGGACAATAGGAAGGAAGATCACGAAGCCCCCCAAGCCAATGGATCAAAAACTCCAGCTCCAGCACTCGGAGAAGAACATCCCCAGGGCTGCCCAGGCAGCTTTCTGCCTCCTCCAGATCCCAGAGCCGGATCCCTTCAGCCTGTGGGTCTAGGTGCTCCCAACCCGCCTGGCTTCGCTTTCTCTGGGAGTCGGTGGTGCCGGTGGAGAGACGCCCACTCGTCCTTGGTGCCGCTGGGGAGGCAAGCGGGGTCCCCCCATGGACCCTCCAGGTAGCTGGCTGTGCTGTGGGGATGCTCACCGAGCTGGGGGAATGGCTTCTTGGTGCTCCGGATGGGATCAAGGGGATGGGATCAACTCCATCCTGGACAGCCTGGGGAGGGGAGGATGGGGAGACCCAGGGTATGGATGGCGTGAGGTTGGGGCAGCCTTGGGGTGCTGGGAGGGAGTCGTGCTGGGAGGGAGCTGTGCTGGGAGGGAGCCATGCCGGGAGCATCTTCCCAGTGCCAGGCTGGATGGGAGAGCTTGGCTGGGTCCCACGTGCTGGAGGAATGGGGTGGGTGTGCCCAGGGTGCCCCTGCACCCCAGGGTACCCCAGCTTGGGCTTCCTGAGCAGGGGCTTGGGCAGCAGCATGGGAATGAGGACTTGGAAACCCCACCTCGGACCTCCCTGGGAAGGGAGTGTGATGGGAACAGGCAGCTCTGGGGACACTGCTCCTGTCCTCTGCTCCTGTCCCCATCCCAGCCATCGAGGCAGCTCTGTCCCCAGAGCTAAGTGACCCCCTCCCTTCCTGTCCCCATCCCTCTGCTTCTCTGGCTGCTGGGCAGCGTGTGCCCTGCTGGGAAGGGATGTGATTGCCAGGGGGTGCGAGGACCGGCTCTGAACCCCACATCTGTGTGTGGGTCCCGGAGGAGGGAGCGTTAATCCGGATAATCTCCCCAGGCATTTCTACCAGGAGGGGCCCCTGGGATGCTGGGAGCTTCCCCCCCCCCCCCTCCTCTTTTGCTTCCAGCCCTCCTGCGAAGAACAAACCCAGCCCTGGCTGGAGGCAAATACCTGCGTGGGGCAAGGCCTCCCCACGCTGGGTGCCAGCGGCCGGGCGCGGGGCCAGGCTGGGTGCGGAGGGACGGGTGGGCGCGAGGTGAGGTGCCTCCCGACCGCCAGCCCTGCCGGGGTTGGGCCCAGGAGGGATGGGACAGGGTGGGGGCCCCGCGCTCCAGCCACGTGCCCTCCCAAACCATGCATCCCACCGGATACAGTGGGATGTGGGAGCCTGGCATCCCTTCGCCGGACAGGGCAGGACCCCCATCTGGCATGGGAGGATGGAGCTGGGGGATGGTTGAAAGCAGCACCACCCCCCACCCTCCCCCAGAATCCACCATCCCTCTGCCTCAGTTTCCCCCCCCCAATTACAACCCACACACCCTGGCAGCATCCAGGCAGGGTTCGCTGCAGTGTGGGTGCCCCCACCCCACTGATTCCCCACTCTCTGCCCACAGGGTCTGGCCAAGCTGGGACGACGCTGAGCACCACATGAGCGGCACAACGGCATGGCCAGCAATTTGAGGATGGGGGACACCCCACCACAGTGGAGGAGAGCCCAGGACACAGCACACGACAGCCGGGAGAGCAGCGGGGTGATCCTGCCCCGCGACGCTGCCGCCGAGCTGGGACTCCCAGGGTACCAGGAGCCTGGCAAACTGAGCTACAGCACCGAGAAGGGGTGTCACTGGAGGGGCTCTGAAGGATGCTTGGGGCCAAGCCGGGAGCTCGCCGGCAGCCGGCTGGGCTGTCCCTACCCACTGGCCCCTCCGTGCCTGCGGGATGCCCTGTGCCGCCCCAAGGATGGAGCTGAGCTCCCATCACTGCTGCCGCCCAGGAACGGGCATCCCAAAGCGGGCTGGGCTGAGCCCTGCAAGGAGCACCCAGGACCACGGTGGGCTGAGGCTGTGCTGGCCCCCCTGGCCCTCTACAGCCATTCGTACCACCGCTACCCCCTACCCTTCCCTGGGCTGGACACCCAGCGCCCTGGTACCACCAGCAAGCCCCGGGATGGGGCTGGAGACCCTCCAGCTTTCTGCCACTGCCCCTTCCTTGTCGAAGCCAAGCACAGCCCCTTCCTCCTGTCCTCACTGCTGCCCACCGGACCCCCAGCTGACCCCCCATTTGGCAGTGGTGGGCCAGAGGGAACAGGGGTGATGGGCAACGGGCGCTTCACCGGCACAGATTGGTGCCTGGGCTCCTACTCACCTGCCTGGGGGCAGCCCCTCTACTTGGGGGTCCCGCCGAGGGGTAAGGCGGCTCTGCCCCCCTTCAGTGACTGTTCCAGCTCAGGGAACAAGGTAGGCATGGCTGTGTGCTGGTGTCTGGCTCTGATGGCAGCAGGGCTTTAGCTTCCATGGCCTCTGGCTCCGGAGTGGGGATGCTCAGGGCTTGGCTCCCCGGGGGGATGGATGGATGGATGGATGGATGGATGGATGGATGGATGGATGGATGGATGGATGGATGGATGGATGGATGGATGGAGGGCGGGCTCCAGCCTCAGCTGAACCCAGCTGGGAGTGGCAGGTTGCGAAAGGCAATGCTGGCACCCGCTCTGAGGGCAGGGACACGCTGCTCCCAGTGTCAGAGGCCCACGAGTGGGATGCAGCCCCCCAGCTCCTCCCTGCAGCTTGGCAGGGTGGCAGTGCAGTGGAGGGGGGGTCCCAGTGTCCCCCCCCCCTTCACCCCAAGGGATGGAGCAATGTGTGTGTGTGGTGTGATGGGGGGGTATGATGGTCCCCACCCTGTCGTGGCCCCGTGGCATGATGCAAGCCTGAGTCACGGCGGCAGGAGCCGCGGCACGGAGGCGGCGAGAGGCAGAGCCGCCAGCTCTGGGTGTGCCCCTCGCACCCTGAGCCGCTGCGGCTCCCCATTCCTTTCCCACGTGGGTGAGGGCAACACAGGCACCCACCAGCTCGGCCACACAGAGCTGGGAAGCACTGGGCAGCTTCCCAGCTTGGGAGGATGGTGGGGAGGGGAAACTGAAGCAGGGCTGTGGGGTGCCTCACCACCTCCCAGTGGTGCGGGTGATGGAGGCAGGAATGGGGACCCACATGGGGGAGTGACACTGGCCTTGACAGCCCCTCTGTTCCCCCTTCCCAGGAATTTTACCCGAAGAAAGAGCCTGGCTTCCACCCCCCGGGCAAGGACCAAGCCCCACCGCAGCTGCTGGCCAAGGGCCAAGCGGGGCAGGATGGAGATGGGGAGGGGGAGCCAGCGATGCCGGAACTGCGGGGAGCCCCTTGGAGGGATGTCCGAGCTGGGGGCAGCTCAGCGCTGCCCACTCCCCAAACCCACACACCTCCCCCCAACACCAGCCACCCCATCTTCCTCCTGCAGCCCGGCACAGCAGGGGGCTGTGGGGACCCTTGGGTGGGTGTGCGGCCACACTCAGCTGATTTCCCACCAGAACCAGAGCCGGGTCGGCCCTGTGAGCCCAAAGATGAACACCTGGTGTACCAAAGCCTCCAGTCTGGCTCACCTCCGGGGCCAGGGGACCCCAACCCCTCACCCCCACTCCCAGATGGGCACTACCCACCGACCCTCACCAAGCCAGAGCCACCCTTGGCTTGCCTCTGCACCACACCGAGCTGCGACGGGTGCCCGGGGGTGGGCTGTGGGGCACTGGGTCCCTTTGAACCCACCTTGGCCATGCCTGGGGGTCATTTTCCATGCCCACCCAGCAACCACACCAAGCTGAAGAAGACTTGGCTGACACGGCACTCAGAGCAGTCGCTGCCCCGCTGCAAGGTGCCCCGGCGGGATGGGGGTCCCGAAACGCCTGGTGATGCCAAGCGCCCTGCCAAGCGCCCACATGGCACCCCCAACGGAGCCTGTGCTGCTGGTGAGGGTGCTGGGATGGCCAAGCTGTGCCGGGGTGATGGCACGGAGAGCCGAGCCGGCACGGAGAGGAGGATGGAGCTGGGAGAGGGGGGTAAGTTGGGGGGGGTTGCACGGTGGGGTTGGGGAGAGGGTGGTGGTGGAAGCCAATTCCCAGGGAGGTTTTTGGATCCCAGTTCCCAGCACCCACAACACAAGGGTGGGGGGGGAACGTGCTGTGCGTGGCGTGGCTGGGTCTGGCAGCAATTCCTGGGGGTGGGATTCACAGGGATGATCCTTTGGGGCAGCACAGCATCCTCGGGGGTGATGCCCAGGGTGGGGGGTGGCAAATGCCATCGCTGGGTGGGAGCCCTCCCTGGGAAGATGCTGGGGTGTCAGCTCTGTCCTCTGCAGCTCTCCAGCCCTGTTTTCCAGCCCTACTTTCTGGCCTGATTTCCAGCCCCCCCGTGGCATGCCGGTCCCTCCTGGCTGGTGTGTCCCCACGCACTCGTGTCCCACAGCACCTCCCGTCTCCCCCAGACCCACCAAGCCGTGCCAGCCCGGTACCCCAGGAGCCGTGGTGCCTGCAGAGCGTGCCCTGCACCGCCCTTCCCGAGAGCATCCCGCGGTGCTGGACCTGCGCTGCGCGGGCTGCGGGGCACCCCGAAGGCGAGGATGAGGAGGATGAAGAACCCCCCGAGACCACTTGCAGGCTGCTGCACTTCCGCAGGTGAGCGCTGGGGGGGGGGGTGGGACACACACTCCTGGAGAGATCACAACCCCTGCCCAGGGTAGGGGTCACCCCAGCAGCTCGTGTCAAGAGTGCATGGAGCATCCCCTCGCTCCGGAGCATCCTCTTCGGACCATGCCCACCCGACACCCCGCTTTAGGATCCCCCTCCTCCCGTCACCCCGCTTCAGAGCATCCCCCCAGCCCCATCCCCTCTCTCCCCCAGGCTTGCCTTTGGGGACGGCGGGGAGCTGAGCGTCGATGGCGTCTGCACCTCGGAGGGGGAGATGCTGCGGCTGGACGCAGCCAGCCCCGAGCGAGGGCGCAGGAGCGGGGGCAGCACCCTCTGCCTGGCCAGGTACCTGCTGGGGGTCCTGGGGGACCCCTTCTGCCAGGCGGTCTGCAGGGACAGGGACACGGGGCTGGGACCCCCCGACGGACCCAAAGGTAAGTGGGGACTGGGGGGGGTGTGTGTGTGGGAGGGGGGGGGGGTATCACTGGGGGTACTGGGGAGACTGAGGGGTGTTTGTCCTGCAGGGGTGACGGCCTGGAGGCGGGGGGAAGGAGCCCCCCGGCTCTGTGACGCCTGCCAGCGTGGCTTCTTCAACTCCCACTGGAGCTGCGCCAGATGTGGCTTCCAGCTGTGCCCCGGCTGCCGCCGCAGCAGGCGGGAGGATGATGCACATGGTACGGGGCTGGGGAGGTGGGGAGTGGGATGGGGAGGGTCGCAGTGGTGGTGTCACCCCAACCCTCTCCTTGAGGGGGTTTTGGGGGGGGACACAAACACACCCTCTCTCTGATGCAGAGGGTCCGGCACAGCCTCCTGAGTGCAACCCCAGCCAAGACCACCCCGTCACATCCCTCATCCCCACGCGGTTTGTCCCCTCCTGTGGTGAGTCTGTCCCCCTCCCCTGGCCCCAGGACGCCCCCCACCCACCCACTACCTTGCTGCCTGGCCCTGACCCTCCTGTCCCCATCGGTCCCCAGTCCTGACCCAGCTCTGGAGGGACCTACACGAGGTCCGGGCCAAATTCAGCATCGACTCACACTGTCCCTGCGGGGAGGGGGCTGAGGAGCAGAGCCCACCAGAGCCCCCCGGAAGCAGGCAGGTACAGGGGGGTCATGGATGGGGATGGAGAGGGGTTAGAGGTGGGGGTGGGCACATGCAGGTGCAGCCCAACCCCTGCCAAAGGAGCCTGGGGGTGTGCATGGTGTTGGGGAGGGGGCAGCCCTGGAGACAGGGAATGGTGGGGGGGGGGTCCCCTCCGGATGGCCGCATGGACTGGGGTGTTTCAGGAGCTGTCGGGGGTCGTGGTGCCCACCCTCCTGCCCAGCACTGATGCCCAAACCAACACCTCCAGGCCCATCAAGGAAGGTAGGGACGGCTGCAGCCCCCCCACCCCGGGGTGAGGGGGGGTCAGGGATGCTGCACTGCATCCCTTTCGGGGTGCTGGGTGGGGGGCGAGGAGGGTGTGAGCAGCCCTGACCCCTTTCTCCCCACCCATCAGAGAGCCCCGAGGGGGGGTCTCCATCACTGGGGCAGCCACCCCCCCGGGGGGCCGTGCAGACCGCCACCCTCTGCGACCTCCTTGCCTCCACCGCCGTCAAGCTGTGCCTGGGGCAGGATGGGGTGCGCATGGCCTTCGCCCCCGTCTCCGCAGCCTTGCCCAGCGTGAGTGCCGGGGGTGGGCACAGCAACCTGCCCCTCCCCACCTCGACATGGCTGGGAGGGTGGGGAAGAGGGGGGCGTGGGGCAGGGTGGAGCTAATGGAACACCCTCCCCTTGCCATCCCTCCCCTCGCCATCCCTCCCCTTGCCATCCCCCCTGCCATCCACCCTCACCATCCCCCCCCACCATCTCCCCCTTACTATCTCCCCCTTACCATCCCACCCTTTCCATCCCCCCCACCATCCCCCCCCACCATCCCTCCCTTACCATCCACCCCTTGCATCCCCCCCCTTGCCATTCCCCCCTTGCCATTCCCCCCTTGCCATCCCCCCCTTGCCATCCCCCCCTTGCCATCCCCCTCCGCCAACCCCCCTGCCAACCCCCTTTATCATCCCCCCCTTATCATCTCCCCCTTACCAACCCCCCCTTATCATCCCCCCTTTGCCATCCCCCCTTATCATCCCCCCCTTGCCATCCCCTCCTTATGATCCCCCCTTTGCCATCCCCCCTTATCATCCTCCCCTTGCCATCCCCTCCTTATGATCCCCCCTTTGCCATCCCCCCTTATCATCCCCCCCTTGCCACCCCCCCTTGCCATCCCCCCCTTATCATCCCCCCCTTATCATCCTCCCTTATCATCCCCCCCTTATCATCCCCCCCTTATCATCCCCCCTTATCATCCCCCCCTTGCCATCTCCTCCTTATGATCCCCCCTTTGCCATCCCCCCCCTTGCCATCTCCCCCTTGCCATCCCCCCCTTGCCATCCTCCCCCTTGCCATCCCTCCCTTGCCACCCCCCTCAGGATAACCGCCTGACCAGCATCCTGGACAGCATCATCGCTCAGGTGGTGGAGAGGAAGATCCAGGAGAGGCAGGCGGGGGGTGAGCTGAGCCCCCCCAGCCCCCCCCGGCTTCCCAGCCCCCCCGCCTCCCACTGCATCCTGGCACCCAGTGGGCTACTCTGGCTGCAAGACCCCGGCCACACCAGCAACTACAAACTCTTCCAGGAGCACTGGCAGCGGGGCCAGGTGAGACCCCCCCCCCCCCCCAACCCCAGGGATGCACAGTAGAACCATCCCCCCCACACACACCCCCCTGCTCCCCTCTTGGGGGTCCTGCTGAGCCCTGGCTGCCCTGGCAGCCGGTCCTTGTTTCAGGGCTGCAGAAGAGGCTGGAGGGGCGGCTGTGGGGGCCGGAATCCTTTCGGCTGGCTGGGGGGGAGCAGGTGGTGGAGGTGGTGAACCTGCGGGCACCAGGGAACCACCTCAGGATGAGCAGCCAGGAGTTTTGGGATGGCTTCGCTGCCAGTGCCGGTAAGCGTGTGATGAGTTTGTGGGGTCTCAAGTCGGATCCTGGGGTGTATGGTGTGTGTGTGGGGGGGAGCAAGCCAGCCTGCTTGATGCCAGCATCCCAAATGATGCTGTGTTCCTCTCTACAGCAACCCCAGAGCCGGAGCAGGGCGGTGGGGACCTGCTCAAGCTGGAGACTGGCTTTGGGGACATGGAGCTGTGCCGGTAGGTGATGGCAGAGGCTTCATGGAGGCGGGTCAGGGGTCACACACGGGTAGCCCAGTACTCCCTGCCCTCTCCAGCTGGGTCCCAGCTGTCAGAGCAGCGGGATACATCCCAGGGTGGGATGAAGGCTGGGATGCTGTGGTGTTGAGCATCACACCTATGCCACAGGGCCGCCAATTTGAGTGCCAGCCTGCCACTGCCGGAGTACTGCGGGCCCACCGGCCGCCTCAACCTGGCTGCCCACCTACGGGGCCAGCGTGGCCAGGGCTGGCTGCGCCCACGTGTCTGCGTGGCTTACGGTGAGCACAGCACCGCGGTGCCAGGGTGGGGAGCGAGCTGGGGATCCCTCCCCCTGGACATGGCAATGCTCACCCCTCGCCCATCACCTCCCCACTCCCACTTTTAGGCGTGCATTCCCAGGACAGGAGTGTTGGGACCAAAAACCTGACGGTGGAAGCATCCGATTCCATCAGCATCCTGGTGCACGCGGCGGCGCGGCCGGCGGCACAGCAGGGTAAGGTGATGGAGGAGGGGGGGGGTCACCCCACGCCAGCCCCGCACCCTGGCTCCCCCTGAGCACCCCACTGCCCTGCAGAGCTGCTCCTGGAGGTCGATGCTGATGGCGTGGATGCGCCGCTGAGGGAGCGGCTCTGGGATGCCGGCAGCCGGCCCGGTGCCCTGTGGCACATCTTCCACACCGAGGATGCTGGGCGCATCCGGGACTTCTTGGAGAAGGTGGGTGCTGTCATCCCCCCCCCCCCGGTGCAGCCACAGTCACCCCCAGACCCCCGGCTCCACTCACCCCCAGCTCCCCCCCACAGGTGTGCGAGGACCAAGGGCAGGGGGGGGCGGCTGCAACAGCCTCCCCCAGCTGCTACCTGGACCTCTCGCTGCGGAGGCGGCTGCGTGAGGAGTGTGGGGTGAGCGGCTGGACCCTCCTCCAGTTCCTGGGGGACGCGGTGCTGATCCCTGCTGGGGCTCCCTACCAGGTAGGCAGCTCTGCACCCCCACCCTCTTCCTCCCCAGGGGACATTCTTTGGGGTACAGCTGTGCTAAAGCCCTATGGGGAAACTGAGGCACGGCTGAGTTCCCACCCCCCATCCCCTGACACCACCACGTCTGCAGGTGCAGACCCTCACCGGTGCCATCAGCGTGGAGCAGCGGTTCCTCTCTCCGGAGAGTGCCGCCCGTCTCTGGGACCACAGCACCCATCCCACCCAAGCCACGCGCCAGCTCCATGCCCAGGTGGGTGGGGAGTGGGCTGTGGGGTGGGGTGTGGGTGTCCCAGTGCAGGGTGCGGGGTGCTGACCTCCTCTTTGCCTCCTTGCAGCTGGATGGCATGATCTTCTCCGCTGTGCGGGAGGCGGTGGGAGTCCTGCGGGGCTGCAAGTGACGCGGCCACAGCGTTCCAGGGAGGATGCTCAGGCAACACCAGTGCTGCCCACCATGGCCACGGCCACACTGCCACGGGGAGCCGGGTCCTGGAACCTCTTGCTTGATGCTTTGCTCTGTGATCAGCCGGGGAAGCTCAGGGCTGGAGTGGGGAATAAATTATCCGCAGCCTTCTGGCGTTGCCGGCACCGTCAGCACCCGCTTCAGCGTCTCCCTCCTGCGTGGCATCACCCTGGCTCTGCGGTCAGGGGGCTGGGGATGGGGTGGGGGTGGCAGATCTGGGCTGCCAGCAATGATATGGGGCTGCTCCCGGCCCTTGCTGGCGGGCTGGCCAAGGTGGCCACCGGTGTGATGAGTCTGGCACGGTCTCTGCGCCTATGGCCCCTGGCGCAGGGTTGCTCTGCGATGGAGCGATGGGGCACTGTGCAATTAGCAGCCTGCAATGGGCACCGTGCAGTGGGCACTGTGTGATGGGCATTATGCAATTAGTGCTGTGCAATTAGCACTGTGCAGTAGGCACTGTGTGATGGGCACCATGCATTAGGCACCATGCAATTAGCACTGTGCAATTAGCCCGGTGCATTGGGTACTGTGCAGTGGGCCCCGTGTAATGGGCACCTTGCAGTGGGCACCATGCGATGGGCACCCTGCAATGGGCACTGTGCAGTGGGCACCATGCAATTAGCACTGTGCAATTAGCACCGTGCAGTGGGCACTGTGCAATGGGCACCATGCAATTAGCACCGTGCAGTGGGCACTGTGTGATGGGCACCATGCAATTAGCACTGTGCCATTAGCACCATGCAGTGGGCACTGTGCAATGGGCACCATGTAATTAGCCCTGTGCAATTAGCACTGTGCAGTGGGCACCTTGCAGTGGGCACCATGTAATTAGCCCTGTGCAATTAGCACTGTGCGATGGGCACCATGCAATTAGCACTGCGCAATTAGCATCGTGCATTAGGCACTGTGTGATGGGCACCATGTAATTAACCCTGTGCAATTAACACCGTGCAGTGGGCACTGTGCAATGGGCACCATGCAATTAGCACTGTGCAGTGGGCACCTTGCAGTGGGCACCATGTAATTAGCCCTGTGCAATTAGCACCGTGCAGTGGGCACTGTGCAATTAACACCGTGCAATTAGCCCTGTGCAATTAGCACCGTGCAGTGGGCTCCATGCGATGGGCACTGTGTGATGGGCACTGTGCAGTGGGCACCGCGCAATTAGCACCAGGCAATCAGCACCGCCCCATTAGCCCCGGGCACCGCTGCCCTCCCCCGCCATTGGCCCCGCCCTCGCCCCTCCCTGCCGCCGGTGCTGCCCCTTTAAGGCCAAGCCCCGCCCCTCCGCGCCGCACGGGGGGGAGTGGCGGCAGCGACGGCCAATAGGAAGCGAGCCCGCCCCCGCAGCGCCCAAAGGCCGGCGAGGAGGGGGCGGGGGCGGCCGCCGGAGCCCCGCGCGCGGTGAGTGGCCTCGGCGCATGCGCGGGGGAGGCGGGGTGCTGCGCGCGCCCGGCGCCCCTGCCCGGCGCCCGCCCGGCACCGCGACCCCCGAACCCACCCCCCCCCCCCCCGCTGCTCCCTGCGTACCCCACTCCCCTCCATCGCACCCCGCGTACCCCACATCCCCCTCCATCGCACCCCGCGTGCCCCTGACCCCCCTTATTGGGCCCTGCAGCCCCCTGACCCCCGCTGCTGCTCCCTGCGTACCCCACATCCCCCTCCCCATCGCACCCTGCAGCCCCCTGACCCCCCCCCTGCTGCTCCCTGGGTACCCTACATCCTCCCCCCACCATCGCACCCTGCAGCCCCCTGACCCCCGCTGCTGCTCCCTGCACACCCCCACATCCCCCTCCCCATCGCACCCTGCAGCCCCCTGACCCCCGCTGCTGCACCCTGCACACCCCCACATCCCCTCTTACTGCCCCCCCGCGTGCCCCTGACCCCCCTTCTTGGGCCCTGCAGCCCCCTGACCCCCTCCCCCCCTGCTCCCTGGGTACCCCACATCCCCCCCCCATCGCACCCTGCAGCCCCCTGACCCCCGCTGCTGCACCCTGCACACCCCCACATCCCCTCTTACTGCCTCCCCGCGTGCCTCTGACCCCCTTATTGGGCCCTGCAGCCCCTTGACCACCCCCCTGCTGCTCCCTGGGTACCCTACGACCCCCCCCCATCGCACCCTGCAGCCCCCTGACCCCCCTGCTGCTCCCTGCGTACCCCACATCCCCCTCTTCCTGCACCCTGTGTACCCCCCCATCCTCCTCCTACTGCACCCTGCACACCCCCCCCACCCCCTCCCCTGCACCCCGCAGACCCTCCAGCCAGCAAGCCCCTTGCTGCTGCTGCTGCTGCCCCCCCGCTGCACCCTGCAGCCCCGCAGCCCCTTCTCCCGCTGCACCCCGCAGCCCAGCACCCTGCAGCTCAGCTGGCCCCCCAGCACCCCGCAGCACCCCTCTCCTTCCCCCCCAGGCTCCCCCCAGCCCTTTCCCCTGCAGTCCAGCACCCCTTGGCCCCCTCAGCCTGACTATTGGCCTAGCCCCCCCTGCCCACCGTGGCCCCTCGAGCCCCACTACCCCGCTGTGGGCATCCCCCAGTCCAGCCGGCCCTGGTCCCCCAGTCTCTCCCAGTCCAGCATCCCCCAGTCCGGCCGTCCCTTTCCCTCCCAGCTCCTCCAGTCCAGCAAACCCTTCGTGTGCTTCAGCTTCCCGTGCGTCCTGCAGTCCAGCCAGCCCTTCCACTACCGCAGCTCCCCCCGCATCCCCAAATCCAGCCAGCTCTTCCCCTACAGCCCCCTGTACCCTCTGCAGTCCAGCCAGCCCTTCCCCTACTGTGCCCCCCCGAGCCTCCCCCAGTCCAGCAAGCCTTTCCACTACTGCAGCCCCCCCCGCCCCCCTAAACCCAGTGACCCCTTCCCCTACTATTTCCCCTCCTACATGCTGCAGTCCAGCCAGCCCTTCCCCTCCTGCGCCCCCCTGGGCATCCCCCAGTCCAGCAGACCCTTTCCCTACTGCAGCCCCCCCTGCATGACAAAGGCCACCGAGCTCTTCCCTTGCTACCTGCCCCCCCCTGAGCCCCCCTTCCCCTATTACGCTCCCCCCCACATCCCCCAGTCCAGCAAGCCCTTCCCCTCCAGCACCCCGCAGCTGATGGGTGACCCCTCCCCATGCACCCCTCAATCTCCTGACCCCCTCCCTTACTGTCCCCTCCAGCCTAGCCAGCGCCGGGGCTCCCTATCCCCCCGCCTGCACGTCTGGGGGGTGCCCTCCCCACCCCAAAACCCTGCTACCCCCTGAACAGCTGCCTGAGGGCTCTCTGCTTCCCCATCCAGCCCCCCCTCCCTGGTCCCATGGGGGAGGCTCCAGCAGCGGAGCTGGATGCGGTGCTGGGTGGTGGCAGTTGGGGTGTGGGGCCACGTTTTGAGGGTCCCCCTGCACCCACCATCCCCATGCGCCTGGGGATAAACACCTGCTACGTCGTCCTGGCCGTGCTCTTCGATGAGGAGGTGAGGCAGCACCCCCCCTTGAGACCCACCCCCCCCCAATCCCCACCCCCCAGGTGGTGGCTGGTGCCCACCCAACCCTTCCCCATCCCTCCAGGACAGGGTGCTGCTGGTGCAGGAGGCCAAGCCGGAATGCCGTGGGAGGTGGTACCTGCCAGCTGGGAGGATGGAGCCCGCTGAGAACATCGTGGCTGCCATGAGGAGGGAGGTGAAGGAGGAGACGGGGCTGGAGTGTGAGGCTCTCACCTTGCTGGCGCTGGAGGAGAGGGGCTCGGCCTGGATCCGCTTCGTCTTCCTCGCCCGCCCCACCGGTGCGTCCCTGGAGGGCTGTGGGAAGGACGTGGCTCACCCAGCACATCCCCTGCCAGCCCTGTGCTGGGGCATCCTTATCATCTTCCAGCCCCACCATGGGCATCGCTGTCCCCAGCCAGCCCCACACCATGGCACTGGTGTCCCCTGTCACCTTTGGGCCAGGGTATTGGCATCTCCTGCCAGCCTGGTAATGGGCATCAGCATCCCCTGCCAGCCCTGTGCTAGGGCATCCTTATCATCTGCCAGCCCCACCGTGGGCATCACTGTCCCCAGCCAGCCCTACACCTGGCACTGGTGTCCCTTGTCACCTTTGGGCCAGGGTGTTGGCATCCCCTGCCAGCCTGGTAATGGGCATCAGCATCCCCTGCCAGCCCTGGGTTGGAGCATCCGTGCCCCCTACCAGCATCATCACCCTCCACACACCCTGTGCTGGGGTATCATTGTCCCCTCTCAGCCCAGGGGTGGGGTCTCAATGCCCTACCAACCCCATGACCAGCACCCCCAGCCCCCCCCAGTCCCCAGTGCCAGGACATCGCTGTCCCCCCCCACATCACTATCCCTCTGCCCGCAGGTGGGACCCTGAAGACCCTGGAGGAGGCTGATGCTGAGTCCCTGCAAGCAGTGTGGTGGGCTGGGGACCCCTCCACGCTGCCGCTCCGAGCCCTGGACATCCTGCCCTTGCTGGACCTCGCCGCTCGCTACCGCCGCAGCCCCCCGCACCCCCCAACGCTCCCCCAGGAGCTGCCCTGCGCCCCGCTCTGCTTGCGGCTCCTGCTGGCCTTCACCAACGAGACTGGGAACCTCTGGGTGCTGCTGGGCACCCATGGGACCCCCCACCTGCCCGTGGTGACCTGTGGCACATCCCCAGCCGAGCTCCGGGGGGGCTTCTCCCTGCCCGTGCTGCGGCTGCTGAGGGACTGCTTGGCGCTGGACCCCTGCCCAAGACCCCTGGGGCTCTTGGGGCTGCAGCACCAGGCTGGGGGTCCGGAGGGGGCTGATGGTGTTTGCTTCAACCTGCTGCTGAGCATCCCAGGCAGCAGCCCGGGGGCTGCCCCCCCTGAGCTGGGTGGCCCCCCTGCTTTCTGCTGGTGGCGTGTGGAGGATGAGAGCCTGAGGGGCCGCATCCTGCAGCGGCTCAGCGCTGCAGCCACGGTGCCCATCCGCAGCTAGTGCCTGGCTCTGGGTACCAGGGTCCTGGGAGGCAAGAGCCCTGTGCTGTGCTGCCCTTGGGGGTGGTTTTGGGGTGGGGGATTGGTTCTGTGTCCTCGTTCGGGGGGAGTTTGGGGGTAGGGGGGGGGGCTTGGTTCTTCTATGTCCTGGTTCAAGGGGATGTTTGGGGGGTGGGGTGGGGAGGGGAAGAACCAGCCAGAGCAGAAATAAACCCAGCTGCTGCTTCTTGCATCCATCTGGCTGTGGTTGAAGGGGAGGGATGGGAGCAGGGTGGGGGGGTGCCTGTTTTTGGGGGGATGCTTGGGACGGGGTGAGAGGGGGAGGGCACAGTATAGATGCACGTGGTGCTGAGCTCACAGCTTTATTGTAGCAGAGTCCCATCACCCAGGGGACACGGTGCCCACAAATGCACCCCCCACACACCCCCCCCACCCCATGCCCCAGAGCCAGGGGAGGTGATTTATTGGGGGGGGGGGGGCACACTGCCCCACGCAGGCAGAGGACAGCACCATGCCCACGCATCTGATTATTGCCCAGACATTCCTGCTTGAGGCTGGTGGGGGCTGGGGGCAGCTCCAACACGGGGCAGGGGGAGCAGGAACCCACCACCCAGGAAGAAACACACAGCACGTTGCACCCAGAGGGGCTGCATCCTGCACCAGGGAGGCAGCATCACTGCTGGGTTGGCCAAGGTGATGGTGAAGGACTCTGCGCATCCTCCTCTTCCTCCTCCTCCTCACTGGCTGAGGCCGATGTCCTTCCTGGGATGCTACTGCCATACCCAGCTACTGGGGACAAACGGGGCCACTGTGGGCTACTGGCACACAGGGAGGGGGGGCCATCCCCATCGACCACCGCAGCCCAGCCAAAGAGGGGGTGCTCAGTGGAGGGGGTGGGGGGGCCATGGAGCTGCAGCTCATGGGGGGCCCTCGGGTGGTCCCTTGACCAGGGCGATGGCAGCCAGCTCCTTGCAGAACTCCTCCAGCACCACCACCCCCTTGAAGAGCATCATGTGGTCCATCCTGTGGGGAAAGCAAGCGATGGGAGGGGATGTTCGGAGGGGTACCCCTCAAAAGGCATGCATCACCCCCATACCTCTTGCCCCCCACCCCCTATCCAGCACTTACTGCTCCCCAGGGACCAGCCCCATGAGCTGCTGTCGCACCAGGAGCAGCTTGGCCCTGAAATGGGGCACACGCTGCAGCCGCTGCATCAGGTCCCCCATCACCTGCATTGGGGAAGGGAGGGAAGTCAGGGCCTGTTTTCTGGGGTGTCCCTGTGTTCCCCCTCCCCTCTGGCAGGTGACATTACCCTGACGAGGACGGAGAAGAGCGAGCGGCAGCCGGGTGCCAGGTTGAGGTAGGGGTCCAGCAGGTACTCGTGGAGGTGGGGATGGGGGAAGGCGGCCAGGCGGGACAGCACCGATGTCACCTGCAGGTTCAGGCTGTAGGGCTGGGGTGGGGGGACAGGGGGGATGATGCTCAGCATGGACAGTCATGTCCCATCTGTTCCCCCACCCCCTCAGCATCCCCCCCCCCCCCTCAGGGATTCAGCTCGGGGGGGTTTGAATGGAGTGGGGCATCACCTTGCTGGGGGATGTGGGAGGGTGGTGTCACCCCTCCTTTGCAGGGGATGGGACCCCCACAACAGGGATAAGGGGGGGGCAAGAGCATCAGTGGTGTTTGGGATGGGCAGAGAGCTCTTCTGGGGGGAAGTCCCCACAGCCATGCCAAGGGGGAGGGCAGCAGGGACCCAGGAACATCCCTGGCATCTCAACCTTCCCCCCCCCTCTCCCCCATACCTGGTCCAGGACCCGGCTCATGCGGTCAAACAGCACCTTGAGGAAATGCCCCTCATAAAACACCCCCTCGGGGGGGCAGGTGTCCAGGGGCCGGGGGGCGTGGGGCCACCCCCACGGGGCTGCGCTGGCACGGCACGCCTGGACCTGGCAGAGGGGAGGGGATGGTGGGTGAGAGCCAGGGCTGGCAACAGCAGGGATGGGGGGGGGGGGAGGATCACCCCCCTCCCTACCTTGCACCCCAACCAGAGGCTCACCATGCCCAGGGCATCGTGGATGTAGGTGTCGTAGCCACCTTCCTCCATGCACGAGGAGGTCTTGGCTTCTTCAGGGACCAGGCAGAGGAAGCTGGGAGAGAGGGGAGAGGGATGGGGAAGGGGATACAGCCCCCCCACACACACACACCCCATGCTGCAGCACCCCCACAAATCCCTACCTGCTGACCACCTCGCTCACTTGTCCCTTCCCTGGTGGGGCTGGTCCTGGCAGAGGCTTTTTGGCCCTCCCAAAGCCGGCATCTGGGAACCCATCAGTGAAATAGGGATCCTCCTCCAGGTCCCTGCGTGGCCAGTGCGGGGGCATTAAGCTGGGGGAGCACTGATGGGGGGGGGCTTTCCCCTCACCCCCCCAGCCCTGCTCTGGCCCCAGTCCTCACAGCCCATCCTCATCGGGGTCCATCTCAGGGGGTCCACGCTCATCAGGCACGGGGGGGCTGCGCTGGAGGTACCCCCTTGTCTCCAGGTTCCTGAGCGCCAGGCTGTGTGCCACGTGCTCGTGGGGCTTCTGCAGCAGCTCCTCAAAGAGCCTCAGGCTGGCCAGGCTGATCTGCAACACAAGCAGGGTGGGTGAGACCACCGGGACTACATTCCCCCCCCACCCCAACTTCTTCCCAGTATCACCCAGTGGCTCCCTCCACCCAGGATGGGGCTCACCTCTTCGGAGAGGTGGTTGCAGCGGTCGATGAGCTGGGTGCGAAGAGGGTGAGGGGAATCCCCTGGGGTCTCGGGGTGCCTGTCTGGCCCGAGAAGGAAGAGCAGGAGGCGGTGGAGCAGGGGGGGTGCGCAGACCTGCCGCACCGTCCCCGTCAGCATGGCCGTGGCATTGAGGACCGTGAGCTCAGACCTGCTGGGGATGAGGGGGGGAAGATGCTGCGAGGGGTGTCCTGTGACAGAGCAGGGGGGAAAAAGGAGGGGGGTGCAGGCAAGGGGAACCCCACAGTCATGGACCCACAGAGGTCCATGGTGGAGGAACTACCCCCCAGCTGCTGTCTCGTGCTTTAGACACTCACATCTGCAGGAGCTGTGGCTGCAGGATGCCCTGGAAGAACTTCTCCTCCACAGCCTGGCTGAGGGCATCTGCCACGACCTGTGAGGGAGAGCATGGGCCCAGCTGTGGCACAGGCAAGGGTCTGTGCAGCTCAGGGGGCTGCCTGCGAGCTCCTTACCGGGTGGGCACCCATCACCAGCTCGTCGAGGAAGTCCATCCACCCAAAGAAAGCAGCCAGGCTCTCCTTTCCCGGGAATACCCCATTGCTGGCAGCATCCCCCTGCGTCCTGCGTGGGGTAGAGGACACAGAGCTGTAGCAAAGCCTTGGTGATGCCTGGGGACCACCCTGCTCAGGGTGTCCCCCTCACCATTACCTCCAGCTGGTCCTCTCCAGGGCCAGGACATCAGCAGGGTCAGTGCAGGTGGGCACAGCGCTGTAGAGGTCACAGAGATGCTCTGTCAGCAGCCGGCACAGGGTGCTGCTCCGCACCAGGCAGGCAGCAGCAGCCTCTTGGGCGAGCCCGACGAGCAAGAGGAGGTTTTCCTGAGCCTTCAGCGCGATCCTGCTCTTCTGTGAGGAAGAGGAGGAGGAGGAGATGTGGTGTTACACCCCTGACATCACCCGCTGCCTCCCCCCTCCACTTCCTCGGCAGCCCCTTCCCCCTGTACCTTGCTCTTGCACAGCCCCACCAAGGAGGAGATGAGGTTGCTGTCCCTGCGTGGTGGGGAGCTGGCAGCAGTGGCAGCACCTGGGGGATGCTCTGTGCCTTCTTCCAGCTCCTGGGCTCTCTTCTCATTCAGGATGCTCTTACCCTGGAGAAGAAGAGGAGCAGCAAAGCCTCATAGCCACCACCTCTTCCACCTCTCTGCAAGCAGGGACAGAGCTGGCAGAGCACCTGAAAAAGCTCAACAAAACAAGCCAGACCCCCATAGACAGCCCCATATGTGTCCAAAAAGGCCCCACAGGGAAGGGGGGTGCTGCACACCTCCAGGATGTATGCCAGCAGGGTGGGATCCTGCTTGATCTTTGCACAGAGGACGGCGGTGAACTGCACCTCCTCCTTCTCCGTGCCAGGGCCCAGGCGGTCACCGCTGAGCTGGAGCAGCTTCTGGCAGGGCAAGGAGAGGGATGCTGGGATGAGGGCTGCTCTCCCGCCCTGCCCGGGTACCACTGGGCATCGATCCCTGGCAGCGTGTGGCAGGGATGCAGCCGGCACCGGGATGCAGCATCACCAGCTGGGACCTCCCACTGCACCCCGCCAGCCCCCTCCTCATCTGGGTATGGGGCTCACCTGCACTGGCCTGTGCACGTTGAGGTAGTGCAGGAGTGGGTGCTGCACCTGCCCCAGCACCCGGCTGAAGAAGAGGAGGACCTGCTGCCTCATCCCGGGGGGATACTGGGAGGGAGACAGGGAGAGGCATCAGCAGGAGGTCAGTCGCTTAATTACCTGCTAATTGCCCCAAATCGCCTGCCAGCTCAGTCAGCAGTCACCCTCAGCACAGGCCACAGATCTGCTCTCCCAAAGGGGTCTGCAGACACCCACTCTTGGGACTCTCCCACCTCCCCCAGACTCCTCTGCCTTCAGCAACCAGGGACTGGGCTCAGCTCTCTGAACTGGGGGAAAAAGCAGGGGGATTCCCCCTCTCCTCTCCTTTTCCCACCACTACAATGCTGGCAATGGGGAGATAAGGTCCAGCACCCCAAAACCCCAAATCCTCAGGGTGCAGAAGGGCCAGTGCACATCCCCAAAGCCCTCACTGTGCTGTTATGTTTGGATCATAGGAACCTTGTTATTTTTAGCAACAAAGGACCAGCAGAGCCTTATAGCTGAGTGATATTTACTTTGGGGGGTGGGCAGAAGAAGGGGGCTGTCTGAAAACACCTTGTCCCACAAACCCTCTGCACACAGGGATGGGATGGGTTGTAAGGAGGAGCAGCAGTGAGGATGCCAATGGGGGTTTTACACTGAGCAATGCAGTCATCCCATGTCGCCCCCTCCCCCCAAATAAAAGCCACCCACCCCAACCAGCTCACACCCCATAAACTCCCATCACTTCCAAATTAAACTCCCTGAGCAAAGCAGCTGGGAAAGATACTGGGTGCTGCAGCACAGGGAGGGGCTCAACACCCCCCACACCCCCCCAGATTGTTTTTCCAGGTGCTTTTCCACCCACCTCTGCCTTGCCCAGGGTGCTGAGGGTCTCCAGCACCTTGTGCTGCAGCAGGTACTCGAGGCAGGGTCCAGTCTCTCCCGCTGGGCGTTGCTTCTCCTCATACACCAGGATGTCCAGCATCTGCTTGAGGCGCCAGGGAATGTCCGTCTGTCTGGCAGGGATGCTCTCGTCTGTGGATACAGGTATTGGGGGCTGTGGGATGTCGTTTCCCCCCTCCCCACCTCCAGGCTGGGCTGGGGAGTGATGCTTGGTACCCTGATGCCAAGTGGGGTGCTCGCCCAGCAGCAGCATCCCAAGCCTGCTGGCACAGGGTCCCCCTCCGTGCCGTTAGCAGGGGTGACGCTAGGTGGCAATGTGATGATGGAGTCCCAGCAGCACTTGAGGCTGCTCCTTCCGCTCTCGGCCTAGCGAGCTGCCGGCTGTCCCGGCCGCGGCCAGAGCCGGTTGGTTGTCTTGGGGGGTTTTGGGGTGCTGCCAGCCCTGGAGACCCTCCAGCACGGCGCAGGAGGGGAAAAAAGGGGCATGGGCCATGTGAGAAGGATGGAGACCCTGCTAAAGGGCGAAAGGTCTCCAAGCCCCGCTCATAGCGCTCTGGAGAGGGTCCTGCCTCCTCCTGCAGTTGCACCCGGGAGTACCCACGCCCACCCAAATCCCACCCCGAGAGGGTGCAGGGAGGTTGGAGCTGGGCAGGCTCAGTTGGATCTGTCCTCCTGGGGTACGGGAAAGGGTGTCCCACCCCAAAAGCAGGTCAGCTGCAGCACACGAGGGTCCCTGCTCCTGTGTGGGGTCCCGTCCTGGGGGCACTGGGACCCCTGGGCTGGGCACAAGCCACCTTGTTCCCAAGCTGTGGGACTCTACATCAGGGTGCAAGGACCCTCTCCGAGCACCGGCTGACCCTGTGCCCTCACCACGGGGACCTTATTCCACACCACCCGGACCCCCACCCCTGGGGGTGCAGGGACCACCCCCCCTCCCCACACCCACTCACCCGTGGCCTCCAGGTAGTAGCCGGTGATGCCCTTCCAGTGCTCGGTGAAGGCTTCCAACAGGTCCACGCTGGGCTCTCGCTGCGGGCACACACCGGGACCGGGCTCAGGGGTGCACGGATACCCCCCCACCCCCTGTCCCATCTCCCCACCCCCTCTCACTCCTATCAGCCCCGTCCCGTCCCGTCCCGGTCCCACTCACCGTCTCCACCGCCTGCTGCAGCAGCGTGCCCAGGCGGCTCAGCATGGCTGCGACCCCCTCCCCTCCCCAGCACCGGTCCTGACCCCGCTGTCGCTCCCGGTGCCGGTCCCGCCGCTCTTGCTCCGCTCCGCCCCGTTGCGGTGGCTCCGCCCGGCGCCGGGCGGGGAGGGATTGGGATGCGGGGGGGGAGCCCAAGCACGGTACCTCCCTCCGCTGAGGAGCCTTCGCTCCGGCTCCGGGCGAGTTTGGGGAGCAGGGAGGTAGGATTCGTAGTGGCTGCTGTCACTGCCTGGGAGCCGGGATGGTGCCAGGGTGCTGGGTGCAGGTGGGTGCTGGGGAGGGGGGGTGCTGTGGGGTGCTCACCAGAGCCAGCGCATCCCCCCCCGGGGCCGAGCGGTTCAGCATCTTCACAGGACTCATCAGCTGGTGGGGATGGAGAGACACCCAGCACCTTGCTCTGGGGAGGGAGGGGTGTTCTGAGGGTGCTTCCCCCGTGGGACTGCCGGGGGGCTCTGTGCAGAGCTGGCAGGCAGCACGGGAACCCTCCCAATGCCCACACGAGAGAGGCTGCGGTGCCCACTGGGTGCCACTCTCCCATCCCCCATCCTGACACAGTGCTGCTGCTGCCCCAGCCCACCCCCCTCAACCCCTCTGCTGCCCACCCAAACCCCTCCACGCAGGCTCGGGGTGCTGGCTGGCTGATGCTCACAGGTTCTCCCTTCTGCTGCAGCCACTGTCCTGGCTCCTGGGGAGAAAAGTGGGTCTGGGAGTGAGGTGTGGGGTCTGCCAGGAGCCGGGCAGCCCCTCGCCATGTGGGCAGGGGTGGGGTGCAGGTCAGAGTGCTCCCTTGAAAACATGCCGAACGTCCAGCAATAGTTCCCAAACCAAAGGAGCCAGGACTGAAAGACACACCTGGCCTGAAACCTCCCCAGGCAGCCCACAAGCAGCCCCTGGCATCCAGGCTCTGAGGGCTTTCGTTTGCCAGGAAACAGGCGTCGGGCTAAGGAGCCCCCTCCGATCCTGGAGGCAAGGAGAGCCCGAGGGCAGCCGCAAAGCCCCTGCCAGGGTCCAGAATGCTCAGCAGCTCTTGGAAATCCCATCCTGGAGTGCCCTCTAGCGAGATCACCGCCCGCCCGTCCTCGTTTCTTCCCTCCCTGTCCCGCCGAGCTCCTGAGGGATGCTCCGGGATGTTGCCCCTCCCGAGGGATGCTCCGGGATGCTGACCCTCCCTAGGGATGCTCCGGGATGTTGCCCTTCCCGAGGGATGCTCCGGGATGCTGCCAAGCCCCGTGGATGCTCCGGGATGTTGCCCCTCCCCGTGGATGCTCCGGGATGCTGCCCCTCCCTAGGGATGCTCCGGGATGCTGCCCCTCCCGAGGGATGCTCCGGGATGCTGCCAAGCCCCGTGGATGCTCCGGGATGCTGCGGTCCCTGGCAGGGACAGACCCCGCAGCCCTCAGCCGGCGCTGCCGCTCTTCCCATGTCCTCGATGTGCCACTTGCCCTTTCCTAGCGCCTGTTTCCCTTCCTAATTCAGGCTGTGGGGGAAGAGAGAGGTTAAGCCGCTCCTGGGACGCGCTCCGCAGCCCGAGCAGGTGAGGCGCCGGCGGGAGTTCCCGGCATTAATCTCCTCAGTGTCACAGCAAAGGTCAGGGAACAAAACACGTTACGAAACCGCCTCTGCCCAGGGTTTGCCACACGCTGCCGCTGGAGCACGTAAGGGAGCAGTGTGGATCGTGCTCTTCATTCTCAAGGTTTGCACTAATACAGCAGAGGATGCTTTAGTACCTTATTCCTTGGGCACTTTGAAGGGAGGAAAGTGTGATAAATGGAAGGGGGGGGGGGGGCTGTAGGAGACAACAGCAGATGGGTGTTGTCATGAACCATCACACACACCCCCCTTCTTTTCTGGAGGAGACAAATGCTGTGTGGATAGAGTGCTCGTTACCAGCTCTTAAGGAGGCTCCCAGAGTGGTGAACTCTGTGTTTCATCAGCGTGTCCATCTCCCCTGGCCAAAGCCTCCCTTTTGCTGATGTGTGGGTGGAGGTTCCATCCTCATGCCCTGTCCCAGGGCTGTGAGGGACCCCAGCCCTGGTCCCCATAGGGAGCAAGTGGTCCCTCTGTGGAGGAGCAGAGAGGAAAACCAAAAACCCACAAAAGATCCATTTCTGAGCTCGAAATGGCAGCGCTGGCTGGCTGTGCCATGCCCAGAAAAGCTCTGCAGCCAGAAATAGATGTTCTCCTGCTATAATGAAAGGGCCAGGAATGGAAAGTCTGGGTGCAACACGTTCCTCTCACCCAGGGCACTGCATCTTCAAACACGGTGGATGTGTGATACCTGTTCCACAGCATGTGCTTCCCTCACCCTTCCTGGGGACTGAGGTGTGGTAACAGTGAGAATCTGGCATGACCTGTTTCTGGGACAGGAGGCCAGGCAGAGACACTGCTGCCAGGAGGAAGTTCATCCTGCTATAAAATAAGGGAAGGTCCTGTCTGGATGCAGAGCTGTTATCCCTGGATGCAGGTAGCTCTCTGTGAGGATCAGCATAGGAAGCATTGAGCAAGGTTTGCATCTTTTTCGGGGGCCTCTGTGATGCTGGAGCTTTTCCAGCTCCCAAATCTTTGGGGGTTTCACCTGTTTGCTTGGAAGCAGAACTTCCACTGCCCTGGAAAACTGGAGCAGCCTGGGAGCTGTGGGTGGTTTCTAGGTCATTCAGTGCTGCTGCTGTGCTGCCGTCTCCTGGCTCTCCTTCCTAGAGCAGCTAGGACACCCCTTGGGCAGAGCCACCCACAGTGCTGATCCACAGGGAAAAGGGCTGCAGGAGCCCAGATGAGCCCTTCTTGGGGTGTCTGACACCCACGTGCCTGTGGAGCTGATGGAGGATGTTACTTACATCACCTAAAGTGTTTATTTGGAAGGAGGCAGTGCTAGGAAAAAAAATACTAATGGAGGCTGGGTGCCCATGCTTGGGTACTCCTGAGGATGGGGACCACTGTGCTGCTGCTGCTCCTGCACCCACAGATCAGCCTGTTTATGGACTCTGATTTGACTGAGGGGGGTTCTAGGATGCATGGTGCTGGGCTGTACATCCCCATGTAGGCTGCACATCCCCATGTAGGCTGCACATCCCCACACAGCCTGCACATCCCCACGTAGGCTGCACATCCCCACACAGGTTGCACATCCCCATGTAGGCTGCACATCCCCATGTAGGCTGGACACCCCCACACAGGCTGCACATCCCCACACAGGTTGTACATCCCCACACAGGCTGCACATCCCCATGCAGGCTGCATACCCCCACACAGGCTGCACATCCCCACACAGGTTGTACATCCCCACACAGGTTGTACATCCCCATGCAGGCTGCATACCCCCACACAGGCTGCATACCCCCACACAGGCTGCACATCCCCACACAGGTTGCACATCCCCACACAGCCTGCACATCCCCACACAGGCTGCACATCCCCACACAGGTTGCACATCCCCACACAGCCTGCACATCCCCACACAAGCTGCACATCCCCATGTAGGCTGGACACCCCCACACAGGCTGCACATCCCCACGCAGCCTGCACATCCCCATGCAGGCTGGACATCCCCACACAGGCTGCACATCCCCACGCAGGTTGCACATCCCCATGTAGGCTGCACATCCCCACACAGGCTGCACACCCCCACACAGGCTGCACATCCCCACACAGGCTGCACATCGTGTTTGTGCAGGGCCAGGCACAGCAAAGTCCTAGGGATTGGGACAGGGGGTGACAGCATCGCAAAAGACAGCCCATCCAGCTGCTGCATGCACAGGCTGCAGCTCCCTGCACGGATGGAAACTGCTGTCAGGTCTGGTTTTTGAGCAGGTCAGTGTCCTCTCTGCTCTGCAGAAGCCTGTCTGCTGACAATGCCACGTGGGTTTGGCAGCCAGCGCCACCCGCCTGTGACCGACAAAGTCAGGTTGTCTCCTCGGTGTTTGATTGTGTTGGTACCAGGCTGGGTTGGGTGCCAAGCTGGAAAATGCCACTCCAGGCATTTTCTTAATTGCTCCTTGTAAACATCAAGTGGATGCAGGCTCTGGTCTTGCACTGCTCTGGCATCCTCCTGCCCCAGGGCTCTGCGGGTCCCTGGTGCTGTTCGGTCCTGCTGATGCTCCTTCCTCTGGGTGACGGGTGAGAGTTGGGGGAGGGGGAAGGGGGGGGTGGTCCTCGCTTGGGCGCGCTCCGTGTGCGCAGCCTTCACAATGGAAGGATGACGCTGACTTCCTCCGCTCCCACGGTTCCCTCATCCAACAAGTGGGAGGGCTGTGCGAGCCAGTCCATACGCTGCCCTTCTCCCGCTGCAGCTCCTTCCCCTCTGCCGCAGGCGCAGCTCCATCCCGCTGCCCGTAACCCACCCCAGCTGCTGCTCCTTCAGCACATCCATCCCCTCCCTGGTCCCTGGCAGGACCCCGGGGCAGCTGCTTTGATATCATCCCTCTGGCTGGTCTTGTGGGTCAGCGGGGATCTGAGCAGCGCCCGGCCGGTGGGTGAGGAAGGAGGGAGAGGGAGAGGGAGGAGTAGTCCAGGCTGCAGCAAAACCCATCTGCAGGAGTCAGCTCTGCCGCTTCTCAGGGCGGGAAGTGGGCTGCTCCTTCCTGCTCACCGCAGACGTAGGCGGCAGGATGTGGAGGTTCTGCTTTTTGCTTCAGCGTGGTGGCTTTTTGGCTGAGCGCTGGTAAAACATCAGAGACACACCCCCCTCCCCCCCTCTCTAGCTCCATGTCCTCTGCAGGGATGTTTGTGGGGCTCATCTCCCCCCCACCCCATGCACGGGAGTTGTTTCTGCTGCTGACTTGAGATGGGAACCAGCAGCTTTGGCTGACCCAGAGGTGTCTCTGGGGAGGTTTGGGGGTGTTGTGTATGGGGTAAGAGGTTTCCTTTGGTGGGGGCCAGACAATAACAGCGTGCAGCAGTGACATATATTTAAGAAGGACACGGGCAGATGGAAGCTTGGAAGAAAGCAACCCTGTAGGGAGGTTATTTGAGATGCTCTGCAGCCAGGAACCAGCCCTTTGAAGCCTCTGAAGGAGGCTGGTGTCAGAGGTAGCCAGACAAGCTGGACGGCTCTGGTCTGACCCTGAGGCCTCTCTGCCCATGTGAAGACATTCCTGGTGCTTGGAGCTGGCTGATGATTCACTGGAAAGCATCGGGGCTGTGGCCTGAGCCTGCCTCGTGAGCACTGTGTGTGGTTACAGAGGGCCAATAGCGCTGCTTTGCAACGGGGTGGGCTGGTCTTGCAGTGGGACAGTTGTCTGCCCTTTTCCTGGGTCCTGGGACTGGCTGCTGGGAGGAGGAGGAGGAGGAGGAGGAGGAGGAGGGAGGGGGGGGTGAGCCATCCCAGGGGGGGATTCTGGAGAGCTGTGAGCTCTGCAGCAGCAACTGTCCAGAGCCAGTAATGCCTTTGAGTGTAACAGATCTGCTGCCAAAGCGCTGGACATTCCTCACAGCCCTTTTCACCAGCGATGCTACTCTCCTCTCTCTACCAAGTGTGGGGGGAGCCTTTGTAAGGGGCAAGATCCCCAAAGGAGGCCAGCCTGGGAGTGTGTGTGTCTGCAGGGAGCGTTGGCTGTTATTTTTAAACAACAATAGTTTAATAAATAAATAAACTCGCTGCCACGGAAGGATATAGCATCAGCCAGGGCTCTGGAAGTCGGTGTTTCCTTGGAAAAATGGAAGGGGCAGGTGTTTCCCTGCCCTCTGCTCCTGAGCCCTGGGAGGGATCTGCCCTGCCTGGCTTTGGGCGACACCCCCTTACTCCCCCCCACCTCGGGGGGAAAAAAAGGCTTTCCTGGGAGCTGCTGGCTCCCAGTGAGCGTTGGGAGGAGGGGGGGGGGGGGGGGGGATATGAAGGGGATGAGTGGAGGGAATCCGCGGTCCCGCCGGCTGTGTCACAGCACAGGTGCAGCCCATATCAATGCGGGATAAATCTGGGGTGGGGGGAGGAGATCTGGTTTCACAGCCAAAACCCTTCTGGGCGGGGGTTTCTTGTGGCACGGAGTGGGGAGGGGGGTGTGTGTGGGGATGGGGGGGGATGTGACAGCGGCTTCGGGGCTGGAGCCACGCGCGGGGGATGCCCTGGGCCCGCGTTTGGGCAGAATTTAGATAGATTTGGGAGTTTGCGTGGGGAGGGAGGGAGGGAAGAGAGCGAGGGAGGGGCGCAGCGCAGCTTGTCATCACCCCACCGGCCGGGGCGGGGGCTCGGGAGCGCTGTCCCGCATCCCGCCCCGCATTCCCCCCCCCCCCATCCCCATCCCCATCCCATCACTCCCCGGCGGGCACGTCCAGCGGAGGGAGGGAGAGGGCGGTGGGGTGGGGGTGTGAGCTACCGCGGGCCGGTCCCTCCCGGCCGGGCGGCGCCGGGAGGGGGGGCGGCGGGGGCGGGCGCTCTCCCTGCCGCCGAGTAGTACGGTCCGGGGGAGGCCCCTTGGCGGCGATGGGGGCGGCGCGGCCGCAGTGAGCCCGGCGGGGAGCGGCGCGGGGAGCGAAGCTGCGGAAGGGCCGATGGCGTTCAGCGCCTGGCAGATCCTCTCGCCGGTGCAGTGGGCTCGGTGGACCTGGTCGGCGGTACGGGGAGGAGGAGGAGGAGGCGGCGGCCCCGAGGGGGAAGCCGGAGGGGCGGCGGAGGAGGAGGAGGAGGAGGATTCGGCGGTGGAGGGCACGGCCCTCGGCTTCAGGCAAGTGACCCGCGTCCCCCAACCCCGGGTCCGCCGTCCCACGGGCCCGGGGACACACGCAGGGACGGGCACGCCCGGTCGTGCTCCCCCATCCCCGCCTCATCCTTCCCTCCGACCCCTCCGCCCTGCGCTG
Source organism: Gallinula chloropus (assembly GCF_964237585.1). Lineage (NCBI taxonomy): Eukaryota > Metazoa > Chordata > Aves > Gruiformes > Rallidae > Gallinula > Gallinula chloropus. Next base: position 9,085,280 of record NC_140106.1, read on the forward strand.
CCCGCTCGCTGCCTGCCATCAGCTTGGCTGCCCGGGGAGGGGAAAGGGGGGGGGGTGTCTGCAGCCTGCACCGCGGGAGGGGAGGGAAGGAGTTGGGTGGGGGGGCACAGGCTGCGGCCGAGCCGTCGCGCTGGCTGGGGCTGCTCTGCGGGGAGGTGCTGCGGGCACACGGCAGCAGCAGCAGCATCGAGGGGACACCGGCGGTGTGGGGAGGGGATGGCGGGGTGTGGGGAGGGGGGATGCTGGCAGTGTGGGGAGGGGATGCCGGTGGGGTGTGTGTGGGGAGGGGATGCCGGTGGGGTGTGTGTGTGGGGATGCCCGCAGTGTGGGGAGGGGATGCCGGCGGGGTGTGTGTGTGTGGGGATGCCGGCAGTGTGGGGAGGGGATGCCGGCGGGGTGTGTGTGGGGATGCTGGCAGTGTGGGGAGGGGATGCCGGCGGGGTGTGTGTGTGTGGGGATGCTGGCAGTGTGGGGAGGGGATGCCGGCGGGGTGTGTGTGGGGAGGGGATGCTGGCAGTGTGGGGAGAGGATGCCGGCGGGGGTAGTGTGTGTGTGGGGATGCTGGCAGTGTGGGGAGGAAGATGCCGGCAGTGTGTGTGTTGGGGGTCGAGGGGGGGGGTTTGGGGATGCCATTGGTTGGGAGCTACCGCGCCCTTGAAGGTCGGTGGTGTCCGCTCGGGCAAGACCTGACAGAAGCGATCCCTGCGAGAGGAGGATGGGGACGTGCGGGGTTGGCGGGAGGAGGGGAGGGGAGGTGGTGGCGGTGGGGGGGGGGGTGGGGGGGATGCTCACGCTGTTGTTTCACCTGCTCTCTCCCTTTTCCGTTTGCTAGCGCGTCCCGCTGGACAGCAGAGAGTGGCCGCCGCAGGATGCCCACGGCCGCCCGGCCCAGGAGCCGGTCTGGCTGGATGTATAGGCAGTGTGGAGGATTTCAGAGCTAGCCTTGAAAGCGGTAATTCCTCACTCTTTTCCCCCCCTCCTCGGCAGCTCGGACTCCGAAGGTAATTTTGAGACCCCCGAGGCAGAAACGCCGACCCGCTCCCCACTAAAGGAGTCCTGTGAGCCAGCGCTGGGACTGCCAGAGCCTGAGGCCAAGATCCAAGGTAAAGAGCCAGCCTGCACCTTCTGCTGTTCAGCTTTCTGCTCTGGATGAGGAAAGGCAGGGTGGGGTCAAGGAGGAGAAGTCACTTGCTTTCAATAATGCCTCCTACGTGGGGTTTTTTTGGGGGGGTGATATCCTGGATGCTTCAAATGCCAGGGTTTTGGGGCTGTGTGCTCAGGGCTGTCCTCTCACTGCGATGCTTGTGTTGCTTTGGAGGAGAGGGGGCTGCAGTGTGGGCTCACAAGGGTCTGTTTGTTGTCCCCCCCTCCTTGGCTCATGCCCAAAATGATCACTGTGCTGTTTTATGACTGCCAGTCACAGCCCCCCCACCTTGCTCACCCTTGGCTCTGGTGCAGGAGCTGATGTGGTCCTGGGTTTCTGTCCCATGGGGGCTTCGTTGTGGGGGTCTGTCTCCCAGAGTTAGCAGCTGGGTGTCTTTGCTGTCTGGCTGCTGTTGAAGATCCAGAAGCCTGATGCTGTTAAACTCCATTTCTGGAGAGATTGGGAAGGATCTGCTGAAAACGTGGGGGTTCCTTTGCCAGCAGCATCCCGTGCTGTTGCTGGTTTGTCTTTGCATCCCACACTGGCTGCTGCTCCTCTGAGTGCTGCTCTCCATTAACCCTTTGCCTTCTGGGCACCCCCAGAACTGGGAGGTGGTTTCGATGCTCTGGGACCTTTGCTGGAGGTGGTGAGGGCAGGGACGAGACCTGCCCTGTCCTCTGGGACTGGGCAGTGTCAGGACATTTGTGAGCCCACGGGGGGTGTCTGCAAGAAGGCAGCCCCTCCAGGGTGTGGGGAGAGGGTGGGAGGTCCTGGGGGAGCTGCCCTGAGCATCCTCTGCCCTCACTCGCTGCTGCTGGGTGCCTGGTACAGGACTTGTGACGCTGCACAGTGGGCTGGTAGCTGACATTGGAGCTTGTGGCTGCGTCACCTTGGTGGTGACAGGGTGCTGTGGCTGTCCTCCTCCAGTGGTTTCACTGTTGGGATTGGGTCTGGGCACCCATCAACCATCCCTGTGGGACACACAGCCTCCTTTGCCTCGATGGAGAGGAGGGAGCACTCAGTTTGTGCTGCCAGTAACCATCATAATCTTGGCATAATCCTTCCCTTTTTTAAGGAGGGATGATAGAGGCATCTTTAGTTTGGGGGGGATAATGCCCATGGAGGGGGAGAGGGGAGGTAAAGGCTTTCCTAGCAGGTATGAGGATCATTTCTGCCAAAGCTTCTCAGGGAGCATATTGCTTGAGACCCTGAAATGTGCCTGTGCCCCTCCATCCTGGGACAAGCAGTTCCTCGTGGCCAGCCTGGCACAGCAGCGAGGGAGCCGGCTGCTCCCTGCAACACAACAGCCTCAGTGTTGTGAGGCTGCTGGGATGATCTCTGCTAAAAGCTGTTTTTTCCATGCTGGCTGCTGGAGAGTTGGATGTCAGAGGAGGCAGGGCCAAACCCACGGGTGTGACTGTGCCCAGAGCTCCATCCCTCCTGGAGCTTCGGCTCCATCCCTTCATCCTCTGAGAAGGGGGCTGGGCAGGGATTACCTGGGCTCAATCGAAGGGATTGCAGTGCTCAGGAGGCGTCCTGTGGTGCTAAATCACCGTAATCTATACGTTAAGCCTTCATCTTCATGATGATGCTTCGCAGCAGCGTTGTACCCTTCCATCTGCTCCAGAGCAGTGGCAGTGATGGATGCTGTGACTGGGAAGCAGCCCAGTGGTGTGGCTGCTCAGCAGCACTGAAACTGCTGCCCTGTCACATGGAGGGGGCAGCAGCAGAAACCCCCAGGCTGTGGGCAAGCATTCATAGAATCATAGAATCCCAGCCTGGTCTGGGTTGGGAGGGACCCCAAGGATCACAGAGCTCCAACCCCCCTGCCACAGGCAGGGACACCAACCTCCAGGCCTGGAGCTACACAAGGTTGCCCAGGGCCCCATCCAACCTGGCCTTGAACACCCCCAGGGATGGGGCACCCACCCCCTCTCTGGGCAGCCTGTTCCAGCCCCTTACCACTCTCTCTGGAAAGAACTTCCCCCTAATATCTCATCTCCCCCTTCCCTCCTCCAGCTTCACTCCATCCCCCTTGTCCTGCCAGTCTCTGCTCTTTTAACAAGCTGATTTCCCTCTTTAACAGGGGAAGGCACATTTGGGCAGGCACAGCCTCTCCTGGAGATACCTGGATGCATTAAACCTTGTTCTCAGAGACAGAAATTCAGCTGACCCCATCACCCCCCCACCTCCACCATGGGGAGGGGAGCTACTATCAGGCTTTCTGCCCATTCAGGGTGGCTCCAAAGCTTCATCTCCTAGTTTATGTTGCTTCTCTAGTAGCAGAGGCTGTGATCCCACCCTGTTCCCCTCGCTCATCCCCCCCAGAAGGAGCTTTTCCCTGGGTAAGGAGACGAGCAGGAGCAAGAAACCCGGATGGGAAGGGGCTGCTTGGCTTTCAGTTCAGTTCCCCTGGCGCGGAGGCACACGGGGGTTTTCCGGCCCGTTTGTGGCAGCACCGTGCTGCTGCTCTGCTGCTGCTTCACAGCAAAGGTCTAAAAATAGAGCAGCGCCCGTTACAACGGCAACAGAAAGGAGGAAGCTGAGCCCCAGCTGAACGCACCCAGCCAGGCATCCTGCGCTGGGCTGCGGGGAGCCCCCTCTCCCCTCTCCCATTTCCCCTCTCCCCCCCCCCCCCCCCCGTGGCAGCCTGCTCTGGTGGGTGAAGAGAGGGTTCAGAGGTGGTCATGAAGGTGGTTAGAGGGCTGGAGCAGCTCCCCTATGGAGCTGGGCTGGGTCAGGCTGGAGAAGAGAAGGCTGTGGGGGGAACCTCATTGCAGCCTTCCAGTCCCTGAAGGGAGCAGAGGAACAGGAGGGGAATCAGCTTGTTAAAGGGCAGAGACTGGCAGGACAGGGGGATGGAGTGAAGCTGGAGGAGGGAAGGGGGAGATTAGATATTGGGGGGAAGTTTTTTACAGAGAAAGTGGTGAGGGGCTGGAACAGGCTGCCCAGAGAGGGGGTGGGTGCCCCATCCCTAGGGGTGTTCAAGGCCAGGTTGGCTGGGGCCCTGGGCAACCTTGTGTAGCTCCAGGCCTGGAGGTTGGTGTCCCTGCCTGTGGCAGGGGGGTTGGAGCTCTGTGACCCTTGGGGTCCCTCCCAACCCATCCCAGTCTATGGTTCTATGAACCTGTCTGCCTTGTCCTGGAGTTCCATGGGCCATTCAGCAGAGCTTCAGCCCCAAAGGGGAGGAGGATGAGGGCAGTGAGACGCCCAGGGAGGCACTGGCTGCTTCTGGAGGCTGGTTTCCCTGGCAGGAGACATGAGTGGAGGGAGTGCTGGGCAGCTCTCCAGCGTGACTGCACGGGGGTGGCGGGGAGCTGGGGCTCGCTTCGGGATGTCACTGCACACACAGGCTGTGGAGGAAGAGGGAGAGCTGCAGGCAGCTCAGCTCAGCTCAGCTCACTGGGGTTGGGAAGGGCTCCCTGGGGAGCAGGCAGTGCTGCACCGATGCGATCAGGATGTGCTCGGGATGCTGGTACCCAGGTAGCTGGCGGAGGTGCTGGGCAGACCTTGGCTCTTCCCCAGCACCATGAGGCCCTTGGGTTGCTGGTTCCTGCATCCTGTGTGATTGTTCCTGCAGGAACACAGGCTCCCCATGTTTGGCAGCTGGTGGGAGGCTGAGGAAATGCAGGGAGGGAGGGGGGAAGGAACCGCAGCTGCCTGGCTGGAGCTGGTAAGGGGGGTGTGTGTGAATCCAGGGCCAGGCTGCTTCCCCCAGCCCTTGCTGGGCAGGAGCTGTGTGGGATGCATCCCAGAGGGATGCAGTCACCTCTGGGGCTGCTTCACAGGAAGGGTTTGGAGGTGGGGAGGGGTGGTTTGCCTGCTCGCATCAGCAGGGACTGTCACCCCATCCCTGTGGGAAGCAGCTGGATGGTGCCCTGGGAGCACCCGTGGTCCCTGGCAGGTCCCTGCAGTGAGGGCTCTGCCCCACCAACCATCACACTCTTCATCCCAGCAGTGGAATTAATTGACCTGGGGGTGTTGGCTCCTCTGTACAGGGTGATCTTGGCACTGATGTGAACTCGCCCTGATGTGGCCTTGGTCCCCAAAACTGTGGTGGTCCCCTGGGGAGGGCAAATAACTTGGCACAAGCAGAAAACAGGGACCCTGGGGCGTTGTGTGAGTGTTTTGGGGTGCAGAGAGGGGCTCTTGCAGTGGAGGTGGGCACCCTCCCACCCCCCCCCCCCAAGCTCTCATCCCTTCCTCCTGGCTCCTCAGAGCTGTTGCTTGGACCCAGAGTGCAGTGGGAACTCAGACAAGTGATTAAATACCTGTCTCATCCCTGGGGCCTCCCTGGAGAGGGGGGTGGGGGGGGAAAAGTCCCACTGAGCTCCCAGGAGGGGATGGCCCTACTTCAGAAACCAGCCCATCACCCCCCACCTTCACCATCCCAGTATATTCCAGTTCCTCAGCTTCTTAGACTGGCTGGGCTGGGCTGTGCCAGCAGGCAGAGAGGGGAGCAGAGGAGCTGAGCTGTCTCAGGCCACAGAAAACCAGTGAATCCCCAAACTGGGTGACCTGGGAGGGTTGCTGGTTCCTGTTTTTGTGAAGAAATGGTTGTGCTGAGGGCATGCACCAGCCCTTCTCTTCCCCACCCTGCAGACACCCACAGCCAGGAGAGGCGGTTTGCGTGCCGGCTGCTCGTTACTCAAGAAGTAATTAAGCTCTACCCGGGTTAGAAACCGGGCTGGGCTTATGCCTGTGAGAACAGCAGCTGCAAAACCTTCCGGGGGGGAATGTGAAATGCATTTCAAAGGTGCCTTTTGCCCTGCCTTGGAAGCCTGCTCTTCTCACCCAGGGCGAGGGGTGAGGGTTTGGGACCGCTGAGCAGCGCAGCAAGAGGGAGGATGCTCTTTGGGGGGGCTCTGGGAAGTAGGTTTTCCCTGGTTCCCTAATGATGGAGAGAGGGGACCTGGCAGGGCTTGGCTCGGAGTGGTTCCTGGCTGCACTTCAAGTACGTTTCCACTGGGTTGGTGTTTGCTGATGGGGTTTTTTTTTCTGGGGCAGCCAGGCAGCAGCTCTTTGGAAGCAGCTCTTCTGCAGTGGGAGGGAGCTTTGTGTTTTGCAGTCTCAGGGTGCACCCAGCCCCTCATGATTCATCCCCGTGGCTTTTAGTGGCCTAGGGATCAATTGTGAGCCATCAGCTGAGTCAGGGGTGCTGGCTTAGGGTCTGGGACTGGTTATTTGCCTGATTGGCTTTTCTTCTGGCAGTGTGGTGGGGTGACCCTGGCTGGGGGTTAGGTGCCCCCCTCAAAGCTACTCTGTCACCCCAGGCAGGGAAAAGAGGTATAATGAAAGGCTTGTGGGCTGAGCTAAGGGCTGGGAGCAGTTATTGTCATGGGCAAAACAGATTTGACTGGGGGGGGGTTAATTAATTTATTAATTAACATTGCACCACCATTAATATATTTTAATATATTAAGATCAAATAGATTGATAATTATTACTCATGAATATTCAGACAACAATTCAATGAGTAAATACAATAAATAATTGGTTAATTTATTAACTATTAATATAATAATATTTAAAACCAATATAATAAAATTAATCTATTATCAAACAAATCAAAATAGGACAATGGGACATAAAAACTAAATCTTAAAGCACCTTCCCCTCCCCACCCCTCCTTCCTTTCTGGGCTTGATTTCTCAGCAGCATCCCATTCTGCCTTATCTCAAGGGGTCTGTGCAGTCACCCCTGGTTGAGATGTGGGAGAAGAGGTGCTGGGTGAAGGTGGCACTGGGTGTTGTCCCTCTGTGCTGAGATCCTGGCTCTGGGTGCAGGGTGGGTGTCGCTTTCAGGATGCTGGGTAGGTAAGGAGCTTCCCCATCCCCTGAGAGCAAAGAAAAGATTAGAACAGTAAAAGGATTTAGGAGGAGGGATTGGAGTAACAGTGATTAAGTCATGGAGCAGGATTTGTGATTAAGGAGCTCCTGACAGCCGTGTGCTGAGCCTGGCTGAGATGTGCAGGCAGGATTTCTGCAGGCAGGGCTGAAACTGCTCTTTTGGGGGAGGGGGGTGTCTCACTGTACCCCTGTGCCCCCCCTCCCTCCTGGCCCACAGGCACCCAGAGTTTTTCCTCTCCTGGTGCTCTGGCTCCTCACATTGATGCAGCGATGCTGAGCGAGGGCAGGGACTGCAGGTGGGTGCTGTGTCTGGAGGGACCCACTTTGGGCATCTCCACGGGAGGGCAAGGGGTGTCAAGCGATACCCCCTTGGGTAAGGGGGCAGTGGAGTCCTGCCAAACCCACCCTCACACCTCGGGGAGCAGCAGCTGAGCTCTGGGGAGCGGTTTCCATCAGGCAGTTTCCCTCTGCATCCCCTTCCCACTCACCTTGGGGCCCCCTTAACCACGATTCGTGGTGTCTTCTCCTGTCCTCCTGCCCTACATAGTTCTTGGTAGCATCTAGCTCTCTGCCCTGGCAAGCAGAGACTTCCTGCCACTGCCATTCCCACTGTGGTCGGTCCTGGGCTGGGAGCCCATCGGGCTGTGCAGAGCCCCCCTGGGTGGGAGCAGGCAGTGGGGAGAGGGAAGGCACAACTGGGGATGCTGGTAGGTCTACCAGCGTGATGCAGACCCCTGAGGAGCTCGTGCTCTGCCTGGGAAGTTGTGGATGTGCTGCTGTGTTGCTGGGCTTCAGGCTTAAGAGAAAGTTCTAGAAGCCCCAGCCTTTGCAGTCATTTGGGTGGGTGGGTTGGCTGAGCTTTGGGGGCCGTGCATCCCCTGTGAAATCTGACCCCTGGAGCAGGAGTGAGGAGGGGAGAGGAACCCCTCTGGAATAGGGGTGTGTGGCTGGCTGGAGTAGGGGGTCTAACCACCTCCTTTTGTCTTTGCAGAGCCCCCTGGCCACGGTGACCTGCTGGTAGGGGAAGCCCACCAGGACAGCTCGCCAGGGAAGCACCCCAAAGATGAGGCTCAACCAGAGGCTGGAGCCCCCAAAGCCAGCTTGGATGCTAAAGAGGAAACCAACCCTGAAGACTCATCCCTGACACAGCCACCAGCTGAAATCCACCCTCCAGCCACACTGGGGACTGGGGCTGACACTGGCTGTCCCACTGTGCCCACCACAGAGCCGGTCCCAGTGCCCCATGAGGGCAGAGCCAGCCAGGAGAGGGTCATGTTGGGAGAGGACCCAGCAGATGATACCAGCACGGGGCTGGTGGAGCCCAAGGCTGATGCTCTGTCCCAGCAGTGCTCGCCCAGCTGGAGAGGGAAATCACCTTCACTGGGGGGGGCAACGGAAGAACCCACAGAGGAGACCCCGGTGCCCCAAGCATCCTATGGGATTGAGCCAAATGAGAGCAGAAACATCTTTGTCACAGGGGGCTGCCAGCTGCAGAGCCCCCCACCAGCATCCCCCCACCGCCTCCCCCATCCCAGCAGCAGCCCCGGTGAGCTGGAGGGGGACCCGAGCCCAGAACCCAAAGGGCAGGTCCTGAAACCTGAGGGTGATTTTCCAGAGGGGGGAGAGAGCGTGGAGGCCAGGAGAGCTGTTCCCAGGAAAGGCAGCAGGATCCCAGCCAGCAAGGTGACACCGAAGAGGCACCGAGAGTCCCCCAAGAAAACAGCTGAGAACGCAGAGAGGGGTCCCACGGAGCCACCACCACACCAGGGCTCCCCCAAACTGGGTTCCACACACTGGGACAGCCCAAGTCTGAACCCCTTTGGAGCCAGCTCAGCCCTACAAAACTCCCCCACTCTCCCCAAGGGCTCTTACCAGTTTGACCCGGACAACTTTGACTCCCTGGATCCCTTCAAGCCCACCAAGACGCTGGCTGGCTCCACTGCTGACTCCTGCCCTGCTGCTGAGAACAGCCTCAATGAGATCCTGGAGTCCCAGGCGCTGGAGATGCCAGAGGATCTCACCAAAGGCAGAGACTCCCCAAAGAAGCCCAAGTCACGCCTGATAACGTGAGTGCCGCTGCGCACAGCCAGCATCCCCCCTCCGTTCCCCTGAGCCATCCCAAAATACCACGGTGCATCCTCGGGTGCTGCTGTGTCCAGCCCTTGTCCTGGTAGAGGAGCAGCTCCTCTATCCCTACCATGCTCCACAGTGGATGGGAGGAGAGGGATGGGTATCCCGGAGTGGTGCCGATGCTCTGAGTCCCAGATGGAGCAGGGAGGGCTGATCAGGACCTGCATAGGAGGAAATCCCTCTTTTGGATTTCTACCTCTTTGGAAACCCCTTTGGGGGCTCCAGCTTGAAGTGTGTGTGTGGGGGACCAGGTTTGAGGTGCTGTGGGGTCGTGGAGTCAGGGCAAACCTAAACTGGAGGCTTCAGCCTGGGTTTGCCAAGTGTGTTGGGTGTTGAGCATCTTCTGGGGGAATCAGCTGCTGCTGGGATGTTTTGTGTTTCCTTTTGGAGAGAGCAGAGGTTAAACAGGCAGATGTTGGTACTGTGCAGGCGGTAGGATGCTTCTTGTCCCTCACTGAACTAGTGAGGTGCTTGGAAGGGAAGGTTTTAGGAGAACAGGGTTTTGGGGGCTGGGTTGACAGTGAAGCCCAGAACAAGCTGCTGCTCTGCTAACGAATGGTCTGGTGGGTTTGTACAGAGAAGGCAGGTAAAAACCTCATGGGCAAGGGTGTTTTTTTCACCTGGAAGTACTTTGTAGGGTGTTGATGCTTTCTAAGAGTCGGCATTCCTGTGTGCTGGAGCTCTGGCAGCAAGGGGAAGCTCCCATTTGGGTTCCCTCCCCATCACTTCAGAGCAGCGTGGGCTTCTCCGGGCACTCTCCTGCCCCAGCAGCAGGATTTACAGTTGAATCTCATCTCACCACCCCAAATAGGGAATGCCCAAGGGGAGCATCTTTTATCTGTGTGTTCCTTCCACAAAGGCAGAGCATGGGCAAGTCGCTGTGCTTCTCCAGAGGAGAGTTAACACCCAGGTCTTTCACACGCTCTTCTTCTCTCCATCTGTCTGTCTCTCTCCCTGTCCATGCTTTGGGGCATCAGGACCACTGAGCAAGTGAAATTTCTCTGTTTTCTGTTGTAAGTACTCTCTTCTCTATTTATTCCTTCTTTTCCTTTGCTGGTTTTCTTCTCTCTCTCTCTCTCTCTGGGTGTGTGCTGGCCCCACTCGTCTCCACGGCATGCCGGCTCCTTCTTTCCCTCTGACTCCTGCTCTCCGCTGTCTGGTTTGTGTCTCTGCAAAGATGGGTGGATTTTAGGGCTGAAAATGAGGGACTGAGGGTGTTTCTTACCCCCTCCCATGCAAAACCACCATGCAGGCAGCTGGAAAGTGTTGGGGGGGGGGGTGTGTGAGGGAGTTGGGGGCTGTCTCCTCAGGGAGTTTGGCTCCACACACGTCTCTCTTCAGACTTTGGTGGCTGCCGGAGCTGATTTGCTTGTGGCTGTCCCCTGAAGCATCCTTTCTGTGCCCAAAGCTGGGCTGTGGAGCTGCTCTGGGGGGATCCTGGATGGGGATACAGAGCAGAGCCTGAGTAAAGCAGCCCCCCTTCGCTGCCCTGCCCTGCTGCAGTGGAGCTGTGCTGTACCCCCAGCATGAGGGTGCACAGCAGGACACCGGTGAAATATCGAGTGCGCCGTGCTGTGTGCCCAGCCGTGCTGCTGCCCAGGGCTTCCAGCCCACAGGGGCGACTGGGTGACCCCCACTTAATCTCCCAGGGATGCTCAGCATCCCTGGATGCTCTGGGCTCCATCCCATGTCAGAGGAAAGGGGCGTGCTGGGCTTAGCTCCTGATCTTACACCATCCACACCAGTGTCCTTCTTGTCTGCCCAGTGCCACCTGCCACGTGCACGGGCAGAGTCAGCGCTGGGCTCAGGTGCTGACGTCTGTGCCTCTGCTGAGGACTGAGCTGCCTTTTAGCAGCACGGTTTCAGCCAGGGGATCTCTGTCTCCAATGCAGATCCACCCAGGGTTGGGTTTGACCATGACCCATGTGTGGGTGGCTGTGTGTGTCCCAGCTGTGGGGCAGAGCTGGGGTGTCTGCCTTGGCTGCCCTCTCCCCTTTCCACATGCCCTTGAATTCTGCAGCTGGTTGTGATGGGGGAGAGCAAACCAGTTCCCAGATGGTGACACCTGCCCCAGGAGATGGGGCAGGGTGGAGAGGGGTGGGTAAGGACCTGGTGAGCTGTGGCTTAGCTACTGGAGTTGAGTGATGGAGAAAACCAGTGGAGGGAGGTTTTCCTTCAGTCTGACCTTGGGGGGTGTGTGAGTGTGCAAATGAAACCTGTGTGTGCTGTGCCACGTGGCTCTCTGTGCTCTGCTGACAGGTGTATGTGGTGGGACAGGGAGCCTGGGGTGGCTGGGGGATCACTCTTTAAATCTGCTTGAGTCCCCATGGTGGGGAGCACAGAGTCCAGTGGTGGAGACCCCCTCCCTGGTGTACCTGTGGTGGGCTGAGGGAAGATGCTGATGCTGGAATATCAGGGTGCAGCCAAGCCTGTGGTCCTGCGTGGCTGAGCCCCAGGGTGGTGCCTGGGAGAGCTGCCTCGCTGGAGAGCACCCAGCCATGGGACCACCATCCTGAGCTGAACCTCCTCCCCTCCACAAGACCCTTCTCCTCGGGACAGCGTTTGGATCTGGCCAGGGGAGGAGCAGACAAGGCACGGATCACTGCCCTGGTGCTGTCCTGTGAGCGAAGCAGAGCTCTCTGGTGGCTCTGACTGGAGTTGGAGACACATGGATGCTGTGGAGATGTCCCAGACAAACCTCCAGCCGTGGGGACGGGGCGTGAGCCAGCCTGGACACGGTTCCTGCAGCAGCCTCGTGGGCACACAGCCATCAGGACGCTGTCATGCTGGATGCACAGGGCCAGGATGCAGCAAGGGAAGCTGGTCCTTGCTGGCAGTTGCCCCCCTCTCTCTGTCAGCACCTCGGGGTCCTTTCTCTGCTCCGTACCTTTGGCAGGAATAAACACTTCTGAGACGAACCCAATTTGCTTTGTGGTTGTGTGTGTGTGTGTGTGTGTTTGGGGGTCTGTTGGTTTTCTTTTGGTTCCCTTGTTCCTCCCGTTGGTTCCAGAACGTTCTCTGCCTCGATATTTCACCGGTGAGTGGGGCTGCTGGCATGTGGCAGGGTGCAATGCTAGTGCTGGGGCTGCCTCCCCTTGCTTGGGCTGTCTCGCACGTGCCCCCCCCACCCCCCCCCCCCAGCATCCTCCCCATGTAGACACCACCCCCACCTCCCCTTCCCCAGCTCCAAGACCCCCTGCCTCAGCTGGCTGCTTCTCTCTCCTCTGCAGGAGCGGCTGCAAGGTGAAGCAATACGAGACACAGTCCCTGGTCCTGGATGTCTGTGCCCAGGTAGGTGGGAGCTGCTCCTGGGGAGCTGCTGGCTGGGCACAGGGATGCTTGGACAGCAGCGTGGGCAGTGGCTCAGCGTGGCTATAGCCATGGCAGGGTGTTTCCCTGAAGGCAGCAGCTCCTGTGGGATGAGCATCTTCCCCACAGGCAGGGAGAGAGCTGTGCTTGGGGCTCACTCAGTTCAGCCTGTCCCTTGCTGGGGGGGGATGATTCCTGGCCAGTAGACACTGTTTGCAGCGTGGTCCGTTAGGGAACGGGCGGTATCTCAGCGTGGGCCAGGGCAAAGCACCAAGCTCTGTGGTTGGGTTAATGGAATTTACTTGTTAATCACTTTCTGTCCCCAGCACCCTGTGTTTCCTTCTGCTGGAACCCACCAGGGAGCCGGTGGGGAGCAGCTTGTGGGTGGATGCTAAGCCTCCCCCTGCTTTCCATGGGCTGTCCAGGCAGGCTGGTTGCCTGATCCATATGGATTAGCTCGGTCCTGCTTAACCTCCTGCCTTGATCCCACAGGATGAAGGAGCCTTGATCTCAGACATCCCGGATATTGCAAATCGGGATGGACATGCCACTGATGAGGAGAAGCTGGCCTCCACCACCTCCACGCTGAAACCAGCTGGGCTGGAGAAGAAGGGGGAGCCAGAAGATGACCTGGAGTACTTTGAGTGCTCGAACGTTCCCGTGCCGGCGGTGAAACACGGCGTGGAGGCAGGTGAGGAGCACCCTGGCTGCCTCTGGCTCCAGGGACACGCTGTGTGTGCACCCAGGCAAAGCCCTCCTGCCTTGCCACAGCTCACAGCACTGGTGAAGTGCTCTGCCCACGTGGCACTGGGGTCAGAGGTGGCTTGGGGTGGTCAGGCTCCCTGCCCACAGCACGTGCTGTGCTCCCAGTGCCTCTCTGAAACCAGTGCTCACGGCAAGTGGAGCTGAGGGGCAATCACACCCCGTTCTGATGGGGTGTTCTCGGTCTGTGCTCTGCTTCTCCTGGGTTGGGGGGTGCTCAGAGCTGCTGGGACTCTGCTATGCCCTGGTCAGGCCCCACCTGGAGTGTTGTGTCCAGTTCTGGGCTCCCTGGGATCAAACAGACAGGGATCTCCTGGAGAGAGTCCAGAGGAGGGACACAAAGATGATGAAGGGCCTGGAGCATCTCCCCTGTGAGGAAAGGCTGAGTGAGCTGGGGCTGTTCAGCCTGGAGAGGAGAAGACTAAGGGGGGGACCTTATTAATGTTTATCAATATCTGAAGTATGGGATGCAGGGGAAAATGGGCAGCCCCTTTTCAGTGTCTGTGGGGACAGGACAAGGAGTGATGGACTCAAGTTGGAGCACAGGGAGTTCCACACCAACATGTGGAAGAACTTTTCCCCAGTGAGGGTGAGGGAGCCCTGGGACAGGCTGCCCAGGGGGTGTGGAGTCTCCTTCTCTGGAGAGATTCCAGCCCCATCTGGACACCGACCTGTGTGCCCTGTCCTAGGGAGCTGCTTGGGCAGGGGGTTGGACCCGATGAGCTCTGGAGGTCCCTTCCAACCCCTGTGACTCTGACTCAGTATCCCAGCACAAGGCCTGTGGATGATGGAGATCTCCATGTCGCTGCAGAAACCCTCCTGTAAAGCTCCCTCTGGCGTTCTGCTGTCTGTCTGCAATGCAATTAACCCTCCTGACCAACTCCATTACAAGATAATTAAAAGCCAGATGACGGGACGTTTAATCAATAGAAAAATTATAGGTGTGAGCAGGAGGGTTTGGTTTGCAGCTCCCCCTTCATCATCCCTCCTGAGCTGCCGGCTCTCTGGAGAGGAAACCAGCCCTTTATCTCCCAAGGGAGGGAGAATTCAACACTCAGCAAAGAGCCTGGGGGGGGTTTATTTATTGCTGTTGGCCTCAGAGGGCTGAGCAGGGGTGCTGGGGCTCAGCACCGGTGCTGTGAGCTATGGCAAGCAGCCCCTAACCACAGATAAATGGGTTGGTGGGGGGGTCTCTAGGCAAGCCAGGGTGGTGTTGCCTCCATGCTTTCCTAGCTGGGCTCTGACCATGCTGGTTCCTCTGCTCGGTTAACCCTTGAATAGCCGGTCGTGCCTGCAGCTGCCTGCGGGAGTTATGGGCTGTATCCCATGGCAGGGGAGGAGGAGGGGGGGGGGGAGGTGGCTTTTATCAGCCCTTCGCTGTAGATAAGAATAGCAGGGGCCATGCGGCAGCTCCTTCGGAGGCTGCGGGGCCCAGCTGGTGTGGGCTGAGGCTTTAGTGCTATTTGGAGTGTCCCACGCCAGCTGGGCTGCACCCCAGGGATGCATCCTCCCTTCCTCCTCCTCCTCCAAGCCCGCTGCGGTCCTGGCAGTGGCTGGTAGCGGTGGGGGGCTGTGGGGACACGGGCTGGATTGCCACCAGAGGGGGGTGTTGGTTTGGAGTGTGGGATGAGCAAACGCCCAGGGCAGAGGCGCAGGATGCGTCCCGGCTGCCAGGGTTGGAAAGCGAAGGGCAGGGACACCTTCCTCCCCCTTGGGAAGGGAGGTTCAGGGGATGTGCAGACCCAGGGGTACCTCTCGGCATCCCAGCAAATCTGAGTGTCCCACCAGGCTCTGCTTTCCAGGTAGCTAAGAGGTTGTCTTTCCTTCTCTTTAGGCTTTGAGAAGGAGAGCACCAAGCAGATGGAAAAGGATGGGCCTGGCATCTTCCCTGTGAGTGCCTTTTGCTTCCTCCCCCCTCATCTGCAGGGAGGCTGGGGGGGTGGGGGGGGGGCTCTGCCATCCCCTTGCCCCACCATGCAGAGGGCTGCGGGGCTGGGGGTAGGAGATGCAGCAAGTGCTGCTGTAATTCCAGGAGTGCTGCTGAAACCTCCCTGCAAGTGAGTTTCTCTGGGAGTTAAAAATCCTTGGAAAGCCCACGCAGGGACTTGATATCCATGGGGGTGATTTCCCAGCAGGGCAGAGGATGGTTTCCTCCCTGGGTGGGTGCCCGATGCTGGCAGCGTGGGAGGGAGAGATGCTGGTGGTGGAGCTGGTGAGTAGCAGGGGCTGCAGCTGTGGGAGGGCAAGGAGAGCAACCACAGCGTTTGGGAGAGGGTGAAGGAGGTGGGGAAGGGCCCAGCTGTGGGGCAGGGGTTGTGTCTCATCGAGTCCACCCGTTGGTGCCTGTCCCTTCTACAGGGCATCCTTAGAGGCTGCTTTCAAGAAGGCAGCTGGCAGCAGAGGAAGCAGGGGGGGGATTAATACAAGAAGCCACCCTGGCAGTGGCACATCTGCACAGGGGCACCCCCCAAATTGCCCCTGAGGAGCTGTTGGAGTGGCCCTGAGACCCCTCCACTGCAGGGGGACCTTGTGCCAGCTCAGCCACCCTGGAGCCAAAGCTGCTGGAGGTGGCAAGCAGATGACAATGAGATTAGCCACATCAGCAAAATCAGCTTCTCTGAGACAGATTTAACTGTGCTAAGCCCCACAAGGACATTAGGCAAAGTGAACCTTTTGTTTGGCACTGGGGGGTGGGGGGGCTGTGGGCAGACTGGGCTCCGGCGGACACACTGGGGTCATCCCAGTACCACAGTGCCAGAGGGTTTGCCCTGGGATGGAGGAAATTGTGGGTGTTGAGGTGAACCTCTGCTTTTGGGAGGTGCTGTGGGATGCTGCTGCCACCAAACCCACGTCGGGCTGAAGCTGCCCAGACCCAAACCTGCACCCTGGGGTTGGGGTGAGAGGGGGGCTCTCCCATCCTGCTTGGACCAGGGGAAGCACAGAGAGAGAGAAGCCACTTCAGTGCTCTGGTTTCCAAAACACTGCCAAAGCAGCCTGCCTCCTCCAAAGCAGGTCTCTATTTATGGCCTGGCAGCCGGTTCCCAAGGAGATGGGAACTGCTGTGGGCTGTCACTTCAGCTGCCCTGCTGAAAGGAGGAGCAGGCGGCGCTGCAAGCTTCTGTCTGAAGGAATGCTTTCCTGGAGGCTTCCAGGACCCTTCCAGGGAAGGGATGGGGCTGGTATCCAGGCACCTGGGTCCCAAGGCTGAGTGCTAACCCCCCCCCCCCCCCCTTCCCCTGCCCCAGTTAGATCCCTGCAGCGCTGGTGCCAGAGGGAGGAGGCAGCGAGTGATGAGGGTACAAACATTTCAGCCCTCTTAGGAGCACCCCTAATGGAAACAGGAGGGTGCTGGGAGCCCTGCTGAACATCTCTGGTTTCAGAGCTCTCCTGGACAGCTGGGACACTGTGGGATGAGCAGGGCTGTGCCTTGGGGAGGGGAGCAGGAGCTGGGTCAGAGAGGGGAAGCCTGCTTCCCCCACCAGCTCCCTTCTATGTTTGGCATGGTCAGCAAATGCCCCAGCAGTGATTTGGATGCACCAGCTGACAGGGAGGTGATGGGGACAGGTGAGCTGGGCCCTCACAGACCCCCCTCCTTCCCCCCACCCCACATGTGGCTCTCCATCAGCAAAGTTCCTCCAGGCTGGAGATAGATTAAAACCAAAGTGGGGAGAGGGATGTCAGCTGTGAGCACATCTCTGCTCAGGGCTGGGTCTCCTCCTCCCCAAACGGGCTTCAACTGGGTCTCTCCATTGGGGTGCTAAGCCCCAGGATAGCCTGTGGGTGCCCAAAAGCACAGCCCCAGCCCCTGGTGAGAAAGGCCAGGGCAGAAAGGGCACTAAAATCCCTGTATGGGCTCTAGCAGGCTTGGATACTGGGTTTGGATACTGGGTTTGGCTACTGGGCTGTGAAGTGTCAGTGTGTGCATGTGGAGAGGGTTGGTGCCAGAACTGAGGCAGATAAAATGGGGGGCAATGAGGCAAGTGGGGTGAAAAGAAAACCCACACAGCATCCCAGCTGGGTCATTCCCCCCCCTCCAGGGCAACCCTGGGCTGTGCTCCATGGACAAGTCCCCCCCAGCCATCAGCAGCGTGAGCCGGAGCGAGAGTCCCCTGGACAGCATCTGCCTCAGTGAGGCTGAGAAGACAGCTGTGCTCACCCTCATCAGAGAGGAGGTAAGAGCTGGGCACCCCATCCTCCCCACCACCCAGCACCCCATCATCCCTGGGTACCCCCCCACAGCAGCCACCCCAGGGCTGCTCCTTGCCGGACCCTGTCCTGGCGTCTGGGTGGGTGGGTGGGGAGCAGGGTCAGGGTCAGCTCTGCTCTGCCCAGGGTGGGTCTGGTCCCACACACACATCCCAGGGGTGGGACAGCAAAGGGGAGCGATGACCCTGAGCACATCCCAAGGGTCCTCTTGTCTGCTGCAACCTAGATCATCACAAAGGAGATGGAAGCCAACGCGTGGAAGAAGAAATACGAAGAGAGCCACCAGGAAGTCCTGGAGATGAGGTACCAAGCCTCCTCCTCCCATGTTCTCCTGCCCAGAGCTGTGCTGAGCACTCTGCTCCCCGTGGGAGCTGGGTTAGCAGGGCCTCTCATGGGAGGATGCAGCTCAGCATCCTCGGGGTGGGCTGTGGTTAAGACACATGTCCTCTTTGTGCTTGAGCTGCCTTGAGCCTTTTGTTGAAGGAATAAATCCCATTAGCTGCGCCAGCCTGAGCAGCTGGAGGGAGGGGAGGGATGGAGGGAAGGGGGAGATGGAAGGAGGGGGGAGAGATGGTGGGAGCTGCAGCATCCACAGACGAGCTGCTGCCTCTGTGGCCTGGGGAAGGGGTGTCCCTGGGGTGCTTTGCTGGCCACAGAGATGGGAGTGCACATCTACACAAAAACTCTGGCCTCCTACCAGCTTTTTTTTCCACCTTTCTTCCTTCCTTTCCTTCTAGGAAAATCGTGGCTGAGTATGAGAAGACCATTGCCCAGATGATAGGTAAGGTGCCATCACCCAGCTGGGTGTGTGGGGCAGGGGGCTGGCTGCTGCAGCCATCCCCACTGGGTCACTGTGTCCCCACTCCTTCTCCTCCCTCGCAGAGGACGAGCAGAGGACAAACATGACATCTCAGAAGAACCTGCAGCAGCTCACCATGGAGAAGGACCAGGCTCTGGCAGACCTCAACTCGGTGGAGAGGTCACTGTCGGATCTCTTCAGGAGATATGAAAACCTGAAGGGCGTCCTGGAAGGCTTCAAGAAGGTTCTTACCTTGGTTCCCTCTTCCTCAGTCCCTGGGCTCAGGGTTCCTGTGCCAGCCTTGCCCCTGCTTCACCCCGTGCTGCAGCTCTGTGGCTCTCCCATCCCTGCTCCAAGTGCAGGGATCCCTGATCCTTGCTCAGAGGACCACTACCTCCCTTTCCTCTGCCTGCTCTCTGACAGACAACCTCTTTGAGCCTTTCCCATGCCAGAGGAAGGCATTGCTGAGAGCCTGCTTGCTCCTCCTGAGCTGCCAGCAGTGGGATGTCACATCCCAAGCAGGGAAGAGCAGCTTCCAGGGCACTGTGTCCTGGGAAAGCCCAGCTCCACCTGCATAAGGGAAAAGCTGAGTGAATTTAACCCCTTCTTCTTTCATGCTCATCCCATCAGAGCAGCTGGGTCCCAGCACAGACAGATGCACTTTTTAACTCACTCATCTTTCTCCCCAGAACGAAGAAGCCCTGAAGAAGTGTGCTCAGGATTACTTAACCCGGGTCAAGCAAGAAGAGCAGCGTTATCAGGCCCTGAAAGTCCATGCAGAAGAGAAATTAGACAAGTAAGGTCGTGCAGGAGATTGCTGGGAGCGCTGAGGAGCTTCCTGGGATGCTGAAAGACCTTGTTAGGGCAGCGTGGCTTTCCTGAGCTTGGGAAGCAGGAGTTTATTGATGGGAACAGTGGCTTTTTCCAACCTCAGGCTCAAGCAACTTGAAACTGCCATACCTGAGCTGGTGCAGCAGCCCTGGGTGGGCTCTGGGCTGGTGCACCAGCCCTGGTTGGGGTCTGGGCTGGTGCACCAGCCCTGGGTGGGCTCTGGGCTGGTGCAGCAGCCCTGGGTGGGCTCTGAGCTGGTGCAGCAGCCCTGGCTGGGCTCTGAGCTGGTGCACCAGCCCTGGGTGGGCTCTCTGATCTCTGCCTCTTTTTTTTTTCTCCCACTGGGGAAACTGAGGCTCACAGTCAATTTACAGCCACTTAACAAGTTCCCCCCCCCCAGTTCAGCATGTGGGATGAGCAGTAGCTCACCAGCCCATGGTAGCTCCTAGTGAAGTAGGTGAGGAATTGGCTTGGCTTTGCTCTGAGAGAGCAGAGTTCCCATGCAGGGGTCTGGAGGAGCCGAATTAATCCCACTCCACGCAGCTTTTTCCATATGGAACAGGCTGCCCAGGGAGGGGGTTGAGTCACCCACCCTGGATGTGTTTAAGAAAGGGCAGATGAGGCGCTCAGGGCTCTGTTTCAGCACAGGATGGGAATGTTTGGACTTGATGATCTTAAAGGTCTTTTCCAACCTGGTGACGCTGTGCTGGACAATCCACCTCTTGGTGCATTCCAGGAGCCAGGCTCTGCCGGTGCCATGCGGTCCTGGCGTGTTGCTGTGCTCCCCAAAGACCTGACCCCTCTCCCCTCCTCTCCATCCCCCTCCACCCCTTGCAGAGCCAACGAGGAGATCGCCCAGGTGCGCACCAAAGCCAAGGCGGAGAGCGCGGCGCTGCACGCCGGGCTGCGCAAGGAGCAGATGAGGGTGGAATCCCTGGAGAGAGCCCTCCAGCAGAAGGTACCGGCCACCCTGCCTCACCCCTGACAGCTGTCAGGGCTTTGCTCTGGGTTTCCTGCCTTTGAGCATCCTTTCTGTGTTCTTCACTTGTTTTATGGGGTTGTTTTTGGGGGGTTTTTTGGGGGTTGGGGTTTTTTTGGGGGGGTTTTTTGGGGGTTCGGTTTTTTTTGGGGGGTGGTATTTCTTCACTTGTTTTATGGGGTTGTTTTGGGGGGTTTTGGGGGGTTGGGTTTTTTTTTGGGGGGTTATTTCTTCACTTGTTTTATGGGGTTGTTTTTGGGGGTTGTTTTTTTTGGGGGGGTATTTCTTCACTTGTTTTATGGGGTTGTTTTTTGGGGGTTGGTTTTTTTTGGGGGGTTATTTCTTCACTTGTTTTATGGGGTTGTTTTTGGGGGGTTTTTTGGGGGGTT
The DNA here is from genome assembly GCF_964237585.1 of Gallinula chloropus. NCBI lineage: Eukaryota > Metazoa > Chordata > Aves > Gruiformes > Rallidae > Gallinula > Gallinula chloropus. Next base: position 9,105,678 of record NC_140106.1, read on the forward strand.
GGTTTTTTTTGGGGGGGGTATTTCTTCACTTGTTTTATGGGGTTGTTTTTGGGGGTTGTTTTTTTTTGGGGGGGTATTTCTTCACTTGTTTTATGGGGTTGTTTTGGGGGGTTGGGTTTTTTTTTGTGGGGGTATTTCTTCACTTGTTTTATGGGGTTGTTTTTGGGGGGGTTTTGGGGGTTGGGTTTTTTTGGGGGGGTATTTCTTCACTTGTTTTATGGGGTTGTTTTGGGGGTTTTTTGGGGGTTGGGGTTTTTTTGGGGGGTATTTCTTCACTTGTTTTATGGTTTTGGGTTTTTTTTGGGGTTGGGTTTTTTTTACTTGGGGGGGTATTTTGGCTGCTTTGTTTTCTTGTTCTTGATTGTGTGTGGTGGTGGGGGATGGGGGGTGGGGTGGGTGTACATCCTCTTGTAAGGGAGGAGGGGTGAGCTCTGCCCAGGCCCTGCTCAAGGCTGGTGTGTGTTTGCTGACTCAAAGCATGGGCAGGACCCCTTAACTGACACAGAGCTTGAGGGGGGGGCTGCAGCTGAGAGGGGGGGGTGTCTCTGTGCAGCACTGGGATGTGTTGGGGGCAAGGAGGGGTGACCACAGGGATCCTTGCAGCACCTGGATGATGCGCAGAGCAGCTTTTTGCAAGGGCTGGGGGAGGAACCAGCCACCCCATCCTGCACTGGCTGGGTGGCAGATGGACTGGGGTGTTTATCCCCCATCTGTGCCTCTGCAGGGATCCACAAGGTCTGCTTTTCTTCCAGAACCAGGAGATTGAGGAGCTGACCAAGATCTGCGACGAGCTGATCGCCAAGCTGGGCAAGACAGACTGAGTGACCCCCCCTACCCCCACCCCCCCACCCCCCAATGCCCCTCGTCCAGCACTCTGCACTTGGCTGCTTTCCTCGTAACGTCAAGCACCTTGCCTTATCACCCAGGAACCCCCCCACCCCCCCAGCAGAGAAGCACATGTGTCCAGCTGCCTGCTCCCCTTGGCTGCCGGACCCCACACCCCTCCCCACTCCCCCCCACACTGAGCAGAGCCCAGCCCTGCCTCAGTTTCCCCAGGTCTCTAGGCACTGGGTCCCTCCCTCCCCACCCCAGTTTGGCTGGGGGGGTGTGTCCCTCCTGGTCTCAGCAGCAAGTGGCCACTGTGCCATCTGTCTGTTGGGGGGTGACACCCCCCAGCTCTGTCCCCCTTGGCTGGGGTGGGTTTAGCTGTGCCCTTACATGCTCTGTCACTGACCTCATGGGTGATGCACAAGGGAAAGGAGACCTGGCACGTGGGGAGGCAACACAGGGGCTGTGGGACCCCACTGTAGGTGGTTTGGGACCACTGGTGTGGAGCCCCTGGCTGCAGCAGCCTGATAGGTTTTGGGGGAGGCAGCTGGTCCCAGTCTCTGGCACGTGGGTGATGCGTGGCACGGCACATCCTTGCCCCTGGCCCCGCTGGCCTGGGAGGAAGGAAGCCATCATCTCTGCATTGGTGCACTTTATTAGCATTCATGAGCACTCAGCCTCTCCCCTGGCTTCTTCCACCCCCCCCCCCTACATGTCTCAGTTCACCCAGGAGCACGGATATGTGTAGTAACTTAAGTCCTCTCCAAGGAGAGCCTGGCCAAGGGGAGCGCAGGAGCCTTCTGCTCCGAGGGTCTGAGGCAGGGGGAGAGCTTGGCTCTGCAGAGCTGGGACTTGTCCATCCTCCCCACACACACCCTGGCACTGCCCAGGGCTCGTTAACCTGGGGTTATCAGTCTGCTTTAACAGGCACAAAGCCAAGCCCCCCCCCCCCCCCCCCCCCATGCCCCCTCCTCACCATTGGTCCCCACTCTGTGGGGAGGTGAGTTCTCTGCTTTGGATGTTGCAGGGGGAAGGAAGCAAACCCAGAACTGCTTCCCAGTTCTGCTGACTGGGAGCTCTTTTCCCCTTACAGAGAAGCAGGGAGGAGCGTGGCACTGCCCTGGGTCTGGTGCTGCTGTCAAAAAATACCCTTCCAGCACTGAATATTGAGAGAACCACACAAAAAACCAGCCTTTTACAGGCCAAGGCAGAGCCAGGCAGTGGCAAAATACGCTTTGAAATCCCTCTGGATGTGGCCCAAACCCTGGCATTCCATGCAGAGGGGTGCAGAGGGGTTCACTGCTCGGGATGCTCCCAGCTCCAGCTGACACGCTGAGGTTGCTTTGCACTGTGCTGGGATCCAGGATGGGGTGTGTGGGTGGGTGTGTGTGGAGGGAGGGGGTTGGCTCAGCTTTAGGGCATTTAAATCCATGTGTGGATGCCACGCTGTGCCCCCCCATACCTTCCCCCAGGCCCTCCCAGTAACACCACTGCCCGCACCAGCCTTGCCCAGTGCATCTTGCTGCTGCACACACCACTCAGCATCACCTTTTCCTGGCGTGCTGAGGGCTGGGTGCTGGTGCTCTGGGCACGGTTGTGCCATGGGTGCTGCACCCGGTGTCAGCACAGAACCATCCCCACCCCATCCTGCCCAGGGCAGGTGGATGGGATGGGGCAGTAGCTGTAGTGTTGGACAGATCACCATGAAGCAGCAAATAAGGGGAATATTTGCTCTTAGGACCCGTTTCCTACCCAGCCTGAGGCTTTCACAGACCTTTTTTTTGCTGCTACGTGTTTTGTAAAGGAATTGAGCTGTTCCCCTGGTATTTTCTAATCCCTCCCCCAACCCCCCCACCCACCCCGTGCTCGGTGAGCAGTGTGGACCCCTTAAAACCAGAGCTCTACACCTGATAGATATTTTTATTAGTTAGATGATGTATAGAGAGAGTTTATCACAGGCAGAAGCAGACAAGGATGCTGGCAGCCTGCCCTAGCACGCGGAGCCCAGGCCTGTTTACCTTGCTCCCAGTTCTCCCAGTGACCAGACTGGTAAGCTGGTGAGGAGGAAGCCGATGGCTGGTGCTGCTTGGAGCAGAGTGCTTGCAGAATATATCCCCCCTCCTCCTTTAGGCAGCTGGCACAAAGGGAAAACCTTTATTTCCCCTCTTTTTTCCCCTCCTTTTTTGGTGCTTATTTTCCTTTATCCCACTCCCCACCCAACATCCCACTAATGGGCTGGGTGAAAACCCCCCTGTCTGATCTACAAAGATGATTTCTGCCTGGGGAGCCCCCAGCCCGCTGCAGCCTGACTGCCCCATCCCCTCCCCTTTGCCAGCCTTTGGGGTTTGCAGCGTGTGGCATCACATCGCTCCCCTCTGCGTGTCCAGCTCTGCCTGGCTCCCAGTGGCCCTTTGCTGGGCTTCAGGAGGTGCTGCCCCACAGGACCTCCTGGGGGGGGGTGTGTGTGTGTCTGTACAGGTAACACACCCCCTCCCCAACCCCAGGCTTCCTGTGGGAGTTGGGTTTTCCCCTTTGAGCAGGAGGGAGCCCACGGGGCTGTGCGGGCTCTCGGTGCTCCCAAGGGGTTTGTTTGGGGTGGGGGGAGTTGAGGTCCCAGCAGGAGGCTGATGGAGGCAGTTCCTTGGGGGGGGACTGTGTGTCACAGCATCCCTCAGCCCCATCCTCTGTGCAGGACCTTTATGTGAGGTACTACAACCCCCCCAGTCTGTCTGTGCAAGCGTTCCCCTCCTGCTCTACCCAAGGGATGAAATCTGGTTCCTGTGGCCAGCCTGGGCCAGGGCTGCTCGGTTCTGGGGGTGCTCCAGAGAACACAGCATCTGGCTCTGGGCGTTGGGCTCACTGGGAGCCTGACCTGAGCCTGTTGGAGCTCAGTCTCTCTCAGGAGGTGTGGGGGGTGTCATTTTGGACCTTGGAGTTGGCAGAGCCCCTGATGCCACCCTAGCACTGACCCAGCCCCCCAGCCTTGCACCCAGGGTCTTCCCTCTCCATCCAAGAGGCGCCACCTGGAAGTCCAGGCTGTCCATGGGGAGCAGCTCTCTTGGCAATACCCCCCCTCCTCCAGAAGTACCCCACCCCTCCCCTGCTCTGCTCCCACTGTCTCCAGCGGTCGCTGCCGCTCTCACCCCGGTGCCGTTGTGTTCCCGTGCCTCTCAGCATGCACTTCCAGTCTGGGCAAAGAAGATTCCTAAGGAATGATTTATTAACTATAATATGGTTATAGTTACATTATATATAAATATATATAACGGTTATAGTTCTCTCTTAGAGGAGGTGTGTGTGTGTCTGTAGCTGTCGGCGGGCAGGGCTCTGGCAGCATCATCGGCGCTCGGTGACCGATGGCATCGGGGCAGGAGGGATGCTCAGGCCATTCCCACTGGGATAACGGCGTTCCAACTCCACTGATCCAGCTGAGGTGGTGTAACCCAGCGCAGGGATACTCCCTGCGTGGAGGGAGGGGTTGGGGGGTGGGTGTGTGGTGTGTCCCAGCTTGGTTGTGGTTGTTGTTTCTAGTGGTTCCCCCTTTTCGGCAGCGGCGGGGACCTGCCCGTAGCCCTTAGTGATGCTGTTTCATTTGCCACCAGACCTCTGTCTATGACAAAGTGCCAAGGAATAACCACCCTGACTGCAAAATACTTCCCTCTGCCATGCCCCCCAGTCCCCCCCCCCCCCCTAAAAAGGCAGGAACTTTCTCTGCATTGACTACTACCCCCCTTGCTTTGTACCATGGGTGTAACTCCATCGCCATCGATTTTCTATGTACAATACTTTCCCTTTTATATGTCAGGTAAATATTTGTAAGAGTTATACTCACACAAATGAGATTATTATAATGATTACTAATATATTTTTTCCCCCCCACGCCACCACCATGGTTCGTTGCCTGAATAAAAACTCTGGTTATCACTCTTGAGAGCTTTTCTGGGTGTCTGTGAGGATGGGGAAGGGGGTTTTGGGGCACACTGGCTTCTTGGTGAAGGGTTTTTGGGGCACACTGGCTTCTTGGTGAAGGGATTTGGGGGAAACTGGCTTCTTGGTGAAGGGTTTGGGGGCACACTGGCTTCTTGGTGAAGGGTTTTGGGGGCACACTGGCTTCTTGGTGAAGGGTTTTATTTGGGGCACACTGGATTCTTGGTGAAGGGGTTTTGGGGCACACTGGCTTCTTGGTGAAGGGTTTTGGGGGAAAGCTGGCTTCTTGGTGAAGGGTTTTATTGGGGGAAGCTGGCTTCTTGGTGAAGGCTTTTATTTGGGCACACTGGCTTCTTGGTGAAGGGTTTTTGGGGCACACTGGCTTCTTGGTGAAGGGATTTGGGGGGAAACTGGCTTCTTGGTGAAGGGATTTGGGGGAAAGTTGGCTTCTTGGTGAAGGGATTTTGGGGGAAAGTTGGCTTCTTGGTGAAGGGTTTTATTGGGGGAAGCTGGCTTCTTGGTGAAGGGTTTTATTGGGGGAAGCTGGCTTCTTGGTGAAGGGTTTTATTGGGGGAAAGTTGGCTTCTTGGTGAAGGGATTTTGGGGGAAAGTTGGCTTCTTGGTGAAGGGTTTTGGGGGCACGCTGGCTTCTTGGTGAAGGGGTTTTGGGGCACGCTGGCTTCTTGGTGAAGGGGTTTTGGGGCACGCTGGCTTCTTGGTGAAGGGGTTTTGGGGCACGCTGGCTTCTTGGTGAAGGGGTTTTGGGGCACGCTGGCTTCTTGGTGAAGGGGTTTTGGGGCACGCTGGCTTCTTGGTGAAGGGGTTTTGGGGCACGCTGGCTTCTTGGTGAAGGGTTTTATTGGGGCACGCTGGCTTCTTGGTGAAGGATTTTGGGGGAAAGCTGGCTTCTTGGTGAAGGGTTTTTGTGCCAAGCTGGCTTCTTGGTGAGGGGTTTTGGGGGCATGCTGGCTTCTTGGTGAAGGGTCTTATTGGGGCACACTGGATTCTTGGTGAAGGGTTTTATTGGGGGAAGCTGGCTTCTTGGTGAAGGGGTTTTGGGGCACACTGGCTTCTTAGTGAAGGGATTTGGGGGCACACTGGCTTCTTGGTGAAGGGTTTGGGGGCACACTGGCTTCTTGGTGAAAGGTTTTTGGGGGAAAGTTGGCTTCTTGGTGAAGGGTTTTGGGGGAAAGTTGGCTTCTTGGTGAAGGGATTTTGGGGGAAAGTTGGCTTTTTGGTGAAGGGATTTTGGGGGAAAGTTGGCTTCTTGGTGAAGGGTTTTATTGGGGGAAGCTGGCTTCTTGGTGAAGGGTTTTATTGGGGGAAGCTGGCTTCTTGGTGAAGGGTTTTATTGAGGGAAGCTGGCTTCTTGGTGAAGGGTTTTATTGGGGGAAGCTGGCTTCTTGGTGAAGGGTTTTGGGGGGAAGCTGGCTTCTTGGTGAAGGGTTTTTGGGGCACGCTGGCTTCTTGGTGAAGGGTTTTATTTGGGGAAGCTGGCTTCATCAGCCGTGTTCCTCCTCACCTCGATGAAGATGATGATAACGTGGCTGGTTTCAGAGAAGCAGAGATACCACCTGAAATCTGTGTTCAGACCTGAGAGAACCTGGCTGCCCCGCTGACTCCTGTGATGCTCCCAGCAGACTCCGTCGAGCCGTGGTGAGTTTGGCTGGGGTAGGGAAGAGCAGAGGGCAGTGGTGAGGTGTTGGGTGGTGGGACTTGGCTTAATCCCTGTGCTGACCCTGATACCTTTGGTGGCTTTGGGGTAAATCCCCCTGTAAGGATGGAGACCGCCCTGCCCAGCTGCAGGATGGGGAGTTGGTGAGTACAGGGATGGCTCTGCTGGGCTCCCAGCCCCATAAGGGTCTTTGGTTGCTTCTCTTCTGGGTGGGTTGGATGCTTTGGAGAGATTTTCCTCTGATGAGGCTGCTGCAAGCAGCAGGAAAGAGGTTGTTCTCAGGATGGAACGGATGGACTTGGGCAAGACCTTCAAAAGCCAACCCAGGTAACACATCCAGAGATGGAGAGGGTTCCCAAAGCAGGCACAGTGCAGAGCCCAGCCTGGTGAGCATGGGCAGGTCCAGCTGCCTCCACTTGCACCGTGCAAATGCCCAGGGCTGGTCTGTGTCCTTGGGGAATCACACCCTGTCCTCCCCAGCTAAGAAGGCATTAGCCAGGGGCTGCAGTAAGTGTGTTATCCCCAGCCCAGTGATCCAATCACCCAAGCAGATTAGCTGTAAGACCTTAAGACAAAACACAGGCTTCATGCCCTGTGCTTCACACTGCTGGGAAATGTCCACCCTGAAGACCCTCCTGGCCCTGGCCATCGTCACATCCCTGGCTGGAGAAAGTAAGTGTCTCATGGCTCAAAGCAGATGCTTGGCTGGGTAAATCGCTGTACCTGCTCTTCTGCTTGCTGGCTGCCCATCTCTGCCACCTCCCTGCAGGCTTGTGTGTGTCCTTTGCACCCCTGCCCCATGCTGCTCCCATCCCTGCAGAGAAACAGAGGGATTGGAGGGGTGGAATGGTGGCTTTCCCCCACCCCTCAGAGCATCCCTGCCCCTCTCCTCTGCTGCATGCACAAGGCACGGGCATGTGGTGCACATCAGGGACCTCAGAGCATCTTGGTCTCTCTCTTGGATGGAGCCAAGGAGGTACCTGAGCCAAAGAAAAGCAGCTTCTCAGGGCTGGAGGGGTGTTTCCCAGAAAAAAAAGTGGGTTTCTCAAAGGCAGAACGACCAAAAAAAGCCTGCTGAGGGTGATGCTGGGAAGTGTGGTGGGGTCACAGATGCTTCTCAGCACCTTTGCGCCAGGAGATGGAACCACAAACCGTTCGTAGCTGATGGCAAACGAAAGGTGGTACCCTGGCTGCAAAGAACCACAGAGGAGGAGCAGGAGCTCAGCAGTCCCGTGGTGGGAGTGGGGGTCAGAGTGAGTTACAGGCAGGTGTTTGGCCCGTGAAATCCCAGTTTCCTCCCAGAAGTGGGGTTTTTCTTCCTTTCCCATGTGAGATGGAGGTGGGGAGATCCACCACCCTGCTTGCCAGGAGAGGGCTCTGCCCCACAGCATTGCGGTGGGAATTTATCCATCACTGTCCCATGGACAGACCCTCAGCCTTGGGTTCTTTGATGGTTTTTGGAGGGGGGGGGGTGTGGTGGTGCCTGTGCCTTTTGTCTGCAGCTATTTAAACCAGAGCTGCTGTTTAAAGCCTCTTGCTGATGATAACGATGCTTTCACATTTGCTCAGGAGGTTTCTAAACTCAGCTGGGACCTCAGGCAGCTCCCACGTTTCCTCTCCCAAAGGCTCAAGCTGCCCTTACTCCTGTCAGCAGCTCTGATGCTGGTAGAATCATAGAATCATAGACTGGGCTGGGTTGGAAGGGACCCCAAGGGTCACAGAGCTCCAACCCCCTGCCACAGGCAGGGACACCAACCTCCAGCCTGGAGCTACACAAGGTTGCCCAGGGCCCCATCCAACCCAGCCTTGAACACCCCCAGGGATGGGGCACCCACCCCCTCTCTGGGCAGCCTGTTCCAGCCCCTCACCACTCTCTCTGCAAAGAACTTCCCCCCAATATCTCATCTCACCCTTCCCTCCTCCAGCTTCACTCCATCCCCCTTGTCCTGCCGGTCTCTACCCTCTTAACCAGCCCCTCACCTCTGCCCTTTTTATCACCCAACGTGCTTTTGACCCCCTTTGAGGACAATTCAGAAGGTGACTTGTCCTTCTGTGGGGCACTTGTGTCCCCCCACCCCGGGGCTGTGCCTCTGGGTGTGCTTTCAGAGCCTTGGCACGGGGGAGCTGCTGGACTTCAGGCACACAAATGCACAGGGCTGGCTTTCCCCCCTCCAAAAAATGCTCATTAAAATGAAGTTTGGCACAAGAAGAACAAGGTTTAGGGCAGTTTTGGTTTGTTTTTTTTTTTTTTCTTTAAAAATATGATGCATCCCTGTTTTGACAATAGGAGAGACACCTCCTATTGCCCAGGGAATTACAAGCTGCTCAAGTCTCCAGAAGTTTCTGCAGAGCCAAGGACTCAGCAGAGCCAGCCTTCCCAGTTTGGCTCCTTGGTGTTTTGACTCATGCTTGGATAAAGCCTTGCATGGATTTCAGGGGCAGGACAGACTCCCACCCTGAAGCCTTGCCAATCCCTGTGGCTGGTGGGTGCTGCCTGGCTCTGAGCCCTGCAAACCCTGGCAGTGGGACCGTAGAGCCCCCTTGGAACGCCAAGAGCTCGTGGGGCTGCAGGAATGGCACATTGCCTCTGCTTCTACCCCTTCCTCCTCTTCCTCTTCCCCTTCCTTGTGCAGGTAAAGGGCTGAAATGCCACAAATGTGTCGCATCCAACGAGAACGACTGCAACAAGCAGGGGTCCCACAGCTGCCCCCAGTACGCCGACGCCTGCTCCACCATCACTGCGCCCAGTAAGTCCCTTGGTCAAGGTGGGGGGCACAGAGGTGCTGGGGAGGGGGCTTGAAGGACCGTGGAGAAGCAGAGAACCTGCTGGGACAGACCAGGAGCTGGTTTCCTCTCATCCCCTGGAAGCAGGGAGGAGCCAGCTGCTTTTCCCCCAAGTTCTCAGTGCTCAGAAGCAGGGGTTTGCCCCACAACAACTCGCAGATCCTTCCCTGCCAAAGGGAAGGGCTGCTCTGGGGTGTGATGCTCCCACCCTCCAGAAATGCTCCACCACCCTCAGCACAACCCTGTGGCTGCAGGGGAGCAGGAACAGTTCCCAAAGCCACCCCCACCCCCCAACCTCGCTCCCCTCCACCCCATAACTTGGGCCATGGCTACAGATGCATGGCTGCTGTCAGGAATGGCACGTTGAGTGTGATGACTCATGATTATTATATATATATATAATTAGCATTGACTATATTATATTGTATATCATTGACTATATTACATATATCACAGAATCACAAGGTTGGAAAAGACCTTTGAAGATCATCAAGTCCAACTATTCCCATCCTTTGCTAAACCAGATCCCTAAATACCTCATCTACCCTTTTTTTGAACACATCCAGGGATGGTGACTCAACCCCCTCCCTGGGCAGCCTGTTCCAGGCCTTGACAACTCTTTCAGTAAAGTTTTTTTTCTAATATCCAATCTAAACCTGCCCTGGGGCAGCTTGAGCCCATTGCCCCTTGTCCCATCTCCTGTCCCCTGGCTGAAGAGACCATCGCCCACCTCTCTACAACCTCCCTTCAGGTAGTTGTAGGTGGTGAGAAGGTCTCCCCTCAGCCTCCTCTTCTCCAGATCATTGACTATATTATCTCCATATCATTGACTATATTATCTATCTATATATATTGATATAATAATAATGAGTCAAAACACCAACTCACAGGGGCTGAGTGTGATGCTCCAGGGTGACTTGGAGCAGTGTGACCCTGAGGATCATTCCCTTGGCTGCTGGGTAGAAGGGGAGACCCTCATCTTCCCCATGGACAACACAACCTGCCAGGACACCCCTCCTCTTTCTCCCTTTCCTCCCACAGACTAACGAGGGGTGGGCAAGGGGGAAGGAGGGGGGGGGGGGGGGCAAAGCCCCCAATTGCCTGTAACCACCTGACCTTCCCCCCTGCCTTGTGCACATCTCTCCTTGCAGACAGCATCATTAAATCTTGCTCCTACAAATCCTTCTGTGACCAGGCACGGCGTGGCAGCTCTGGCTCAGCCACCCTGAAGTGCTGCTTCAGTGATGACTGCAATGGGCCCCCCCAGGGCTCCCGAAATGGGGGGGGGGCCAGGCTGCTGCACCTCCCCAGTCTGCTGACTGCCGCGCTGGTGGGGAAGCTGCTGCTGAGCTGGCTGTGAGGGTCCCAGGTGGGATTTGGGGGGGTTAGGGGGGGTGTGGGGGGGGGGTTGGCCAGCCTGGAGTAGCTGCTTGCTGCCATAGCCTAGGTGGGTGGCTGGTGAGAGGCTGAGCTGCTGCTGGACTAATAAATGCTGTAGGTGAAACTCATGTTCCCTCTGGCTGCTTCTCATTCCCAGGAAAGCCAACGACCTCTGGAGAATGGATTCAGCTTCCCGGGGTTCCCCACCCCCATGGCAGCTCACCCACCCTGGGAAGCTTGGCCAGGTGGAGCCCTGGGGGACCTTGGGGCAGAGTGGTCCCCCCCCCCCCCCGCCTCCCAACACGCTGCACGAACAGAGATGCTAAGGAGAGGTGCAGGGATGTGGGGAGTGGGTTTCTTCCCTCCTGAGGATGCAAAGATGCAGCCATGGCCAGAATATAAATGGATTTGGTGTGGAATATCATCTGAGCCTGCCCAGTGCAGCCATTTGGGCTGTTTCACAGAATCACAAGGTTGGAAAAAAGACCTTTAAGGGTTGTCAAGTCCAACCATTCCCCATGTGGTGGGAGAAAACCATCCACTGGGATCCCATCACCCCCGAGGTGATCCCTGGGTGCTGGGATGGGTCTCTCCAGGGATGAGCAGTGCCCCGTGCGTCTGCAGTCACAGAGATCAAACTTTTGGGTGACTAATTCATCCCCCAGCTGCCACCACTGCTGCTGCTGGGACATGTTGCTTGTCCCCTTCTGCCTGGCAGGGTGTGTCTCACAGGCTGCTCCCTGCTCGAGTGGGGTCTTACATAGAAGCCCCCCCACCCTGCAGCCCAGAGACCCCCAGGGAGGGTCTGATGTAGGTACAGGGTGTGTGTGGGGGTTGGTTTGGGACATTTTGCTGTCTGAGGAGAAGCAAAGCAGCGCCTGGCTGAGGTAAGGAGGAGATGAAACCGGGGAGGGGGGTGGTGGGGTGGATGCAGGGTGTGGTGGGGGGGTCTCTAGCAGAGCTCATGAGCTGGGGGAACCTCAGCTGTATGTTGGGTTAAGATCCAGCCTTCCAAGGCTTGCTGGGGGCTGGTGGGGTGTCCAGGGCCAGGCAGCAAGCAACCCCCTTTCCTGCTGATTTTCAGTGGCTGCAGCGAGCCAAGCAAGGACCAGGGCTCTGTTTGCTGTGGGGGGCAAGAGCATCTTGGGGGAAGTCATCCCAGGAGCAGTCAGCCAGGCACAGGGAGGCTCCTCTTCCCCCCCACACCATGGGACTCCTTGGGGCAGTGAGGTTCTGGGTTAACCAGCTGGCCTGGTGCTCTGCAGAGGGGGGCACTGGCATGGGGCTGGCTCTGAGATCTGGGGCTGATCTGCTGCAGAGACCCTCCCCCAGCAGCGTTGTTCTTGTAACAGAGAGTGGTGAGAGCAAGTGAGGAGGAGAGAAAGGGGAACAGTGGAGGGAGGAGACAGAAGGATGGCTGGGAGCAGGGTGAGGGGAGCAGGGATTTAACTACAAGGAACGTGATGCTGGGCAAGGCAGCAAAGTGCTGACTGGAAGCCCAGGGGCTGCTCCTCAGGCTCAGCAATCTGCTGGGAGTTTCCCTGAGTCATAATGCAAGAAAAAAAAAAAGGGGAACAGGTACTGAAACTGAAAAGAGCAGATTCAAACAGAAGGCAAGAAGTCATTCAGGGAGCTGGGGTCCAGCTGTGGAACTCCCTGCTGCAGGATGCTACCCAAACACAGACCTTCCTGAGTGCTGGAGGGTCAAATGTCTCTGAGAACGTGGATATTGAGTCTGGCTGGGGGTTAACACCAACTAGGGGGGGGTGTGAGGGGCGTGTGGCTCCTGCAGCTAGTGGGGAGAAGGCTGAAAGCTGAATATTCCATGCTTGCTGTGGGCCCTGCTCCTTCCCTGGGGCACATGAAGGAATTTTCCAGCTGGGGACCCTGGTGGGATCTCCGAAGGAGAAACGTTCCCTGCTCTGGCAATCCCCTCCTGGCCCTGGCTCTGCTCATGGGGTGGCTCTCTGAGTCCGAGGGGCTGCTCACAACCCCCCCAGCCAGGCTAAGAGCAGCCAAACACATTGAAAACTACAGGAGGAGAACTGAAAGGCTCCCTAAAATAACGGAAGAGCAGCAGTGTGACTAGCTGCCGTGTGACCGTGCCCAGAGCAAACAGAGCTGCTTCAGAGCCAGGCTCTGGGGCAAGTCACACGGTCCATGAGAGATGCTCCAGCACAGAAATATTCCATGGAAGAGTTTAGTGTTTGAAAAGGAAGCAGGGATGGGGATGGGGAGTGGGTGGGGGGGGAAACAGGGTAAGGGTAGAGAGAGCTCTGGGAGGGAGGGCACAGATGGGTGAGGGGTGGAAATCCCAGCATGGAAGCTCTGCCTCTTGCCTCTGCTGCTCTACCTGCACCTCGGGGAGGGGGAGATGTGTGTGTGTGTGGGGCGGGGGTTGTGATGCTCCAGGATGTGGGAATACCCAGCCTGCTCCATACAGGCACAAACATGGCTTCAGCAGGTTGGTGGGCATCCACCTTGGCTTGCCTGGGCATGGTCCAGTCCTCATGCTGTGGGGTGGGCAGTGCTGCTTTGAGGCAGCAAAGCTGCTTTCCCCACCACCTCATTTGCTCATTATTTGCTTATTTACTTCTTGGTTGGCTGGTTTTTGGGTGGTTTGAGGGGTGTTTTTTTTTTTCAAGTCTAAGTATAACCCAGTTGCTGTGGCCACGTGTGTTGCCAGAACTAGTGGCTTGTCATGCATCAGGTTTTGGTTCCCTTCCAGCACCAGCTCCGTCAGGGTCCGTGGCTGGGTGAGGATGGGCTGCAGGGTCCTGTGTGGCGTGGGCAGTGCTGGGAACACCACACCAGCTGCCCTGTGTGATGGTCCTTCCCTTCCATAAGAGGCAAGGCCAAATAAAATCCTGCTCCATCCTGCAGAGGGGAAGGAGCACGGGGGCCAAAGTCACCCTGGGTGTAACGGCGTGCGATTAATCACACCCAGCCCCGCTCCGTGGGGCTCTGTGGGAGTGTTGGCAGGAGGAGATGCAGAGGGCTGTAATCGCTGCTTTTCTCCTGATGTAATTAATGAATGATGGGCTTTGGGCTGCAGTTTCTGGGTGGGTGGTGTGGCCGGGCTTGGATCCCTACGGTGGAGGGGTGAGAGCTGGGCTGGGGTGGAGGCTGCTCCTCCGACACGTGGCGGCCGGACAGTGCGTTTCAGGGCACTGGATGTTGTGCTTTGAATGAGGGTAGATGAGGGAGGGGGGAAAACCAGCCCTGGCAGGGTCTGCAGGGAGGGAAAAAAAACCCCAATAACCTCTTGTGCAAAATGCTGGGGTCACAGACACGGTGTCTGTGGGAGCAAGGCTCCCTCCGCCGGGATCGGTTTCGCCCGCGCTGGGAGAAAGTGCTTGAGGGCCAGAGGCAGCTCTAGAGAGAAAGTGGGGACTTCCCAAGGGTGCAGCCGCAGGGTCCCCACGCTGGCCTGGGTGCTAAGGGCTTGAGGGGATGACACCAAGTGTTTTGTGCTCCCCAAAACCACCCCAGCTTTGGCACCAAGGGATGCTCCTGTGACCCAAACTGTGTGTCCCCATTCGAGACTGCTCTCTGGCACGTGGGGGGAGTGGTGGGAGTGAGCCCTGGGTGGCTGTGCTCCATCGTGCTGTGTCTGTGGTGGGCTGGACCTGCTCTCTGCTGTGACAGACTGTGGTTTGCCTGCTCCTGGGGTGCTGGCACAGGGCAGAGCTGCGTAGCACCAAACACGCATGGTTTCGGTAACAGTGTTTGGGTGACCTTCTGAACACCCCCCCCCCCCCCCCCCCCCATTTCCCCCCTCCCCCAAACACCTTTCCTAATGACCCAGGTCATAGGAAATGCTGGGGGTTGGGGCAGTGTGGTGACTTAACACCACCTCACACAGCAAACTGTGCGCAGTTGCTTGGGGATGAGGACAGGGGGGTGGGGGGAGCATCTTCAACTGCATAGTGCTGGCTCCTTGAAACTCATCTGCGTTTAAATTGAGGAGGAGACCTCCAGAAACACCATCAGTGAAGGCATGGACCTGGATGCTGGGATGCTTCACACTGCCTGGGGATGAGGCAAAGCTGGATGCGGGCTCTAGGCAAGGACCCTGCTGAGCCCATTCCGGAGGGGGTGGGAGCATCGCTGACTTTCTGTGCCTGCATGATTTAGGTAGGAACTTCTCAGGTGTGTGTGTGGGGGTGTGACAAGGTCAGATGCTCGACTGACAGGCAACCATGAGGTTTTTCTGGGTGCTGGGCTTTAAAGTGAGGAGCAGCTTGACTCCAGGCACGATGCCAGAGGTTCAAGGAGGCAGCGAGGAAGGACCCTGAGACTGTCAGAGAGGGGAAGGGTGATTTGCACCTTCAGTGGGCTGCCCCCCTCAAAGCATCAACCGTGACCTCCAGGCTTTATCTGTGGAAGGTTCTCTGGTGAGGAGGAGCCATGGGGCTGGCTGAGCCTGGGCGCTGTGACACACCAGTAGCTGCTCACAGGTTTCACTGCTGGCTCACCAGACACCTCGCCCACTGTTCACCAGAGTTCTGCTGCACACCAGGGTTTGGACACCCATGGTAACTGCTGCAGGGTTTACCCCTCACACCAACCCCACTGGCTGCTTGTTCCTTCCCAGCAGTGCTGCTGCTGGTGGTACTGGTCCAGAGTGGGGCTCATCCCCTCCTATCTCCCTCCCTGCTCATGGTGCCGGCTCTGAACTCAAGCAGGAGATTGGGGTGCATCCTCAGGCTGGTTTGATATCACCCAAGCTCCCACCAACCGCTGTCTCGGGGTGAAACTCACAGGCGTTGCTGGGTTGACAGGGCGGGGATGGGAACTGCTGACAGACGTGGTGCTGGTTGGCTGAGCCTGACGCGGAGGCTGCGGCAGTTCACCGGGGACACGCGCTGCGCCCACCCACTCACTCCGATGCTGCTGTGTCCAACCTTAGGTGCTGTAATAAGGCCTTGGGTAGCCCCAGTGCCCTGTGATGTTTGTAGTGTGGTCAGTAGGTCTGGGGAGGGGATTGTGCCCCCTGGACTGGGCACTGGTGAGGCTGCACCTCGAGTGCTGGGTCCAGTTCTGGGCTCCTCACCATCAGAAGGACACTGAGGTCCTGGAGTGAGTCCAGAGAAGGGCAACCAGGCTGGGGAAGGGGCTGGAGGGCAAATCCTCTGAGGAGCAGCTGAAGGAGCTGGGGGTGTTGAGCCTGGAGAAGAGGAGGCTGAGGGGAGACCTTCTCCCCACTTCCCCTGCCCTGCCAGGAGGGTGCAGAGAGGTGGGCGATGGTCTCTTCAGCCAGGGGACAGGAGATGGGACAAGGGGCAATGGGCTCAAGCTGCCCCAGGGCAGGGTCAGAGCAGATGTGAGGGGAAAGTTCTTCACTGAAAGAGTTGTGGGGCTGTGGCACAGGCTGCCCAGGGAGGGGCTGAGTCACCCCCCTGGATGTGTTTAAAAAAGGGCAGATGAGGTGCTCAGGGATCTGGTTTAGCACAGGACAGGGACAGTTGGACTTGATGATCTTAAAGGTCTTTTCCAACCTGGTGATGCTGTGATTCTGTTTGGAAGCCCCGGGACTTGGTGGCCCCGTGGGGACTGAACTTTGCACGAGAAGCCACTCCCCTCTCCGAGCACCCCAGCTGCTGGCCAAGCTGCGGGCCGGGGTCGCCGATCTCAAGGGATGCAGGTTCACATGGGGGGGATGCTGCCGTCCCCGTGGACACCCAAGTGGCAGCTCACAGGACAGGCATGGGAAACTCTGCCGAAGCGTCCCCGGTGATGGAGCGGGCGTTGCTTGGGGGCCGCTGATTTACTGAGCAGCTTTCTTACTGAGGGTTTTTTGGGAGGGAGGGGGCTTCTGCCAGGCAGGACCCCACGCGGGGGCTCTCGGAGGAGCTCCCCCTCCCCGCTCAAGGCGAGGACGGGGCTGCTACCCCCAGCCCCGCTCCGAAGCGGGACCACCCCCCCCTCCCCCGAGGGCACGGACCGAACCGGTGCCGCTGCAGGTGCGCCAAGGGGAGGGGGTGGGAAAGGCGGGCAGCACCCCCAATCCCCCACCCCCTCCCTCCCTCCCGGAGCTGCCCGGGCTCCCCGCACTCACATCCGGGGCCGGGTTTACTAATGGGAGACGTAATTAACCCGGAACAAGCGGTGGCTGAGCAGCCAGGGGCACACCTCCTCGGCCCTGCCCTCCCCTCGCCTCCCGCAGCCCCCCGCCCGCAGCCGCTCGCCATGCGCGGGGCGCGCAGCCCAGGGACGCCGCGGGGTGAGTCTCGGGTACCGCGTCCCCCCCCCCGCCCCCAGCCCCGTGGGGAGCCGAGCCCTCTCGGAAGGATCCCGTGGGGAGGGTTGGGGACCGCGTCCATCCTCCTTCCGTCCCCTCCCCGCGGGGGCTGCCTGGCCGGACTCCTCCTGCCCCCTTTCCCCTTCATCCACCCCCTCCCCACCCCTCTCCCCAACCTCCACCGCCGGCCACGGGGTTGGGGCGACCGGAGGCAGCTCCGCCGCTTCCCAGCCTGTTCCCGGCTCCTCCCGCCCTGGGATGGAGCAGCCGGTCCGTCGGTCCGGGACTGTGGCAGTGTGTCCTGGCTCAGCGGAGGGCAGCATCCATGCCTGGCCCGGTGTGTGGGAATGGGGGGGGGTTTGGGGGGTCTCCTCTCCCCTCCGCAGGGGTTTCAGCGGTGCGGGTGGTTTCTACACCCAGCTGAGGATGGAGAGAGCTGCAGGTGGGGGGGGGGGGACCGCTCCGGGTTTGGGGAGCGGGGTCGCTGTGGGGCACTCGGGGTGCTGCATTACATCCTTCCCTGGCTCTGGGGGATCGGTGTGGGTACAATTCGGGACCCGCAGCTGCTCAGCGCGTTCCCCTGGCTGCATCGCTGCTGTGAGATGAAGAAACGCACCCTGGCCACTCCCAGCCTGCTTTTTTCAACAGGTTAATTACTTCATTAAGGCCAACGTCTGGAATTAGCTGGAGTTTCTTGCTGGGTGCTGCCTACGCCGTCTGCCTGGCGTGTCAGCTGCCGGAGAGACGTTGGCAGGGTGAACCCTGGAAACTCCTTTTGCAAGGCCAGGTAGAAGGAAGTAGGGCTGCAACCGCCGTGGCTCATCGCAGCCATCATCACCCTGCATAGCCAGGGCTGCCTCAGAGCTGTGTGGGGGCAGGAGGCATCACAGTTTGAAGCCCTTCAGGGGGTCACCCTGCGCCCCTAACCAATACCCAGGGCAGCTCGGACAGGCGAGCGTGAGAGAGGAAGAGGAGGAGGAGGATGCTGTGGCTGCCTGCAGGTGTACTGGGTTGTGTGGGGGGAGTGAGGTGGATGCTTGGAGGATGCTGGGTGTATCAGGTCTCCTCTTGCCTTGGCTTTTTCTGCTGTGGGTTTCTGTGGGTTGGCTGCAGGGTGAGTGCTGAGAGCTGGGCAAAGTAGGGCAACGGGCAGCCGTGGTGGTGTGGTGAAGCCCTGGCCATCCTGTGAGGTGCTTCCTGGAAAGTCTGGCTGTGTGGCTGCACACGAGGCCTTTGAGCCAGCGGTGACCACAGGGACGGGCTTGGGGGTGCTGTGTGGATGGTGCCTCTCCCCTTCTGCATCCTCCTTGGAGGCAGCCAAGAGGGTATTTCTTCTGTAAACCTCCTTCTCTACCTTAATTGCTCTTGCCAAGCAGAAAAGGGAGATTCTGACTCTGAAAAAGCTGGGAAGTGAGTTGCTTTAGTGGTGGGGAAGAGTCCAGGAAGCCTCCGATGTGCTTCGCTACGGATGGGTGGGAGTTCATAAAGGGGAGCTGGTTAATGAGCTCCTGGGGACCTGGTTCAGTGCAGCGCTCAGGAAGTTCAAGTCCTATTTCCACAGAGGATGTCCTCCTGTCCTCCTCTCTGTGCAGCCTTCAGGGACTCATCTGTGCTTTTAAATGATGCTGTCTTTCTGAGAGGTCCCTCTTCCTCTCCCCCCACTCAGGTTTAGGGTTGTGTCCTTCCTGCAGCAAACACAACTTTGGGTCTCATATACAAGTATTTGTACTTGGAGTTTACAAAGGGATGTATGAATAGGAGATGGTAATGCCAAGGGAGGGGTTTTCTCACCCTCTTGGAGCTCCTGAGCAGGAGAACCAGGTACCCATGTGCTGGTGGAGCTGGTGATGTTGCTTTTAGCCTTTTTCCTCTAGAAAAGTGCAGTTCTCAGTGGCTGGTTGAGCACTGCAGGCAGGGGATGCCAGGGGACAGGGAGCCTGGCTGGCTGAGGGATGCAGATGGGGGCAGGGCTGGGAAGGGGATGGAGGGCAGTTGCAGTCCCTCCTGCCCAAAGGTTTTTGCATATCCAAGTGCAATCTAAGGTCAGTTGAGCTAGTTTGGGGGCTTTTCAGTTGAACCTGTATTAATTCAGGGTGGTGGAGTGTCCCATGAGGGGGTCTGGCACCGCAGCCCCCAGGGGCTGGGGGCTCATCCCTGCGCTGCCCGTGGCACAGCTCAGCTCTTTCTCATCCCACTCACAAGGGGAAATCTCTGGACTTTTACTAGCAGCAGGAGGAAGAGGTAATTTATGAGGCTCGGGGTGGCTGAATACCCTTGGGGATCTGCTTTCTGCGTGCATCCCCCCCCTCCCACCCCCATCCCCCAACCAAAAAAAAAGCCGTAAAATGCAAAGTGCCCCCACCACGCCCCCTCCCTCGCATCAGGGCAGATGTGGTGGTTTCAAACAATCCCTTTCTACTGAAGCAGTATGATTTCCCTCTCAGAAAAGCCCCGATACCCATCTCTCCGCGATGCTGGTGATAAAACTCTTGAGATCCTGACAACAGGTTGAGCTGTTTTCTGCCACCTCCACCTTTGCAGCTGCACCACAAGCCTTGCGCAACCTTCTGCCTCTCAGGGCCCCACTCCACTGCAGCTATTCGGCTCAAAAATAGTATTTCCTCCTTTTTTTTTTTCTGCATGAGTTCTTTTTCATTTGTGTGTGGCCTCTGCTGCTGCTTCTTCTTCTTCTTCTTGGTGGCACCTGCAGGAGTCACCCCCTCTTCTACCGGACAAACCGCCCTGGGTTCAACTCGCATCCTTTCGGTAACTGCTGTCCCCATCCCTCCCTTGCCTGTCCACCCCAAAGCTGTGGTGAGGTTGGGGGGGGCTCTGCCCTGGGTGCAGGGATGCACCCTGCCTGCCCACAGCTCTCAGTGCTGCTCTTCTTCCCCATACGGGGCTGGAAGTGATGGTGCAGGCACCCAGTCTGCTGGGCAGCCCCCATACAGGGGTGCTGGGGTGGGGAATGGGTGGGTGGGTGGGTGGGGAGGGGGGTTCCCCTCCCTGTGGCTCTGCAGCTAGTTCTGTTGTGTGAGGTGGGTGGGAACTGCTGCCAAATTCAAAGTGTGCCCACTCCTGCTGACTCAAAGCAGGCTTAAAGCGATGCTCAGGCACCCTGTGTCGTGCACCCACGGGGGACACTGGCAGAGCCCCATTTAGGGTCTCCACAGCTGCCATGCTCCCCAGTCTGGCTGCTTGGGGCTGTCATGCTCATGCCATGGTCCCAGCAGACAGCATTTCTCCCTGCCTTTGCAGCATGGGGGCTGCCTGGGATGTCAGGGTTGCAGCCCAGCTCCTCCTCCCATGCAGCCCATGTGAGCTCAGATGAGACCTCCTGGCTGGGGGGGCAATGCTGGGGGTATGTGTGTGTTTGAGGGGGGGGGGGGGGGTTGTGGGTGCCCACAGCAGACCTGGTGACACAGCTTGGCCCCACGGGGATGGGTCATTGTTTTCCCTGCTGACTCAGCATCCTGGCTGCACAGATTTTTCTGCTGGAGTTGCAGATTGTTTCCCATTTCCTGGGAGTGTGCTTGGGCTCTCTCTCTCTCTCTCTCTCTCTCTCTCTCCAGCACACAGTCAGCTTTGGGGCTATTTTTTTTTCTTACAGTTCCCAGGGCCCCTGGTGTCTCCCATCAAACCCTCTGTGGCTACTTTGGTGTCCCTCCATGGGCTGAGCTGTGGCACAGGGCAGCCCAGTGCAGCAGAACTCTCTGCAGGGCATCCCCCACCGCTGTGACAGGGCGGTTTGAGACCCAGGGCTGTCACTCCATGTCAGGCTGTTGCTGCTTTTGGACATCCCCCGTGGCTGTGGCACTGCCCTGTGTCATGAGTGGCCCCGGAGCTGGGCTGGTGAGTGTTCACTCAGCAGCGTGCCAGTGATGGAGCCCATCTGCATCTCCAAATTCTCACTGAGCTATTTCAGTCTGATCTGACCTGCCCTGTGCCTGGGCACGCTGGGCACCCTCTTATCGCCGCGGCGTGATGGGTGGTTGGGGGTGTTGGGTGGCTGCAGGCTGAACATGAGCCAGCAGTGTGCCCAGGCAGCCAGGAAGGCCAATGGCATCCTGGCTTGTGTCAGAAATAGTGTGGCCAGTAGGTGTGGGGAGGGGATTGTGTCCCTGGACTGAGCACTGGGGAGGCTGCACCTCGAGTGCTGGGTCCAGTTCTGGGCTCCTCACCATCAGAAGGACATTGAGGTCCTGGAGTGAGTCCAGAGAAGGGCAACCAGGCTGGGGAAGGGGCTGGAGGGCAAATCCTCTGAGAAGCAGCTGAGGGAGCTGGGGGTGTTGAGCCTGGAGGAGAGGAGGCTGAGGGGAGACCTTCATCCCACCTCCTCTGCCCTGCCAGGAGGGTGCAGAGAGGTGGGCGATGGTCTCTTCAGCCAGGGGACAGGAGATGGGACAAGGGGCAATGGGCTCAAGCTGCCCCAGGGCAGGGGCAGAGCAGATGGGAGGGAAAAGTTCTTCCCTGGAAGAGTTGTGGGGCTGTGGCACAGGCTGCCCAGGGAGGGGCTGAGTCCCCACCCTGGATGTGTTTAAAAAAGGGCAGATGAGGTGCTCAGGGATCTGGTTTAGCACAGGACAGGAATGGTTGGACTTGATGATCTTAAAGGTCTTTTCCAACCTGGTGACTCTGTGTTGGTGGCACTTGGCAGCTCCCTGCAGCCCCAACTGTTTAGCTTTGCTTTTCCTGGGGGCAGTGGGGCTGCAGTGGGGGTTGGGGAGTGATGCCCTGAGCTCTGTGGGGAGGAAGCTGTTTATGCAAACATGTTTTCCAGCCAGGGGAGGCAGCCGAGGCGCTCACTGGGGTCAGGCAGCACCCTGGGGGTGGCTGAGGGAGCAGAGCACCCACCTCTCCCTGGCTGTGTCCCCTCTGCAGGGTGATGTGAGCAGAGCCCGGCATGCCGTACTTGGATCGACAGAACCGTATCTGCGGCTTCCTGGACATCGAAGAAAATGAGACCTGCGGCAAGTTTCTGCGGAGGTATTTCATCCTGGACACCCAGGCCAACTGCCTCCTGTGGTACATGGACAACCCTCAGGTAGGCTCCCTTCTGAAGTCCTCAGTGAGGCTTTAGCTGTGTCTCATGCTCTGCCTGGGAGGAAGCATCCCCCTCTGGGTCCCCGAGGGATGCTGCTGGCTGTCTGGGTCTGCCATAGCTGTGTGTGGCCATGACCAACCTCCAGCAGAAGGAACCCCCCCACCCTGTGACTTCCTTGGTTTCCAGGAGTGTCTCAGCATCATCTTACACCTCCAGGAGCCATTGGCACCCCAGAGGAGCATAAAGAAGTGCTGTGGCTATGTGAGGTGTTACATGTCCCTAGTGCCTTAGCTTAGAGATGGTGATAAGGAGTGAAAGAAGAGCTTATCATAGAAACACTTATCACCCTGGAAGCAGGGTCGTACAGCAGAGGCATTTAGACCAGGAGCTGGGCAGCTGGGGTAACTGGAGTCTGGGCAGGTTGTACCCAATATCTGTGGGAGCTGCCCCTGTGCTCGTGGATGAGCTGAAAAGAGCAAAAGCCAAAGCTCAGCTCTAGGAAAACGGTCCTGGAAACCCTGCCGTGCCTGAGCACTGCTTGTAGGCTGGGGAGGCACCAGCCTTCCTGAAGAGCATCTCACAGCAGGTTCTTCACTGCCCTGTTAAAAGGGGAAGAAGCAGCACCCGTCTGCCCTCCTGCAGCCTCCTGGCTGCTGCTGGCACAAACTCCTGCTCTCTGGGCCGTGCAGGGTGGGAGTCAGAGCCTGTCTTGCACCAGAGGTGCCTCTGCATGGGGTGGTGAGTGGGGCTGGCAGGTCAGAATGGGACCGAGCGTGGCCCATCCCAGCTGCGTTGCAGGGTTGTGGGGTGAAGGGAAGCGGCTGAGGCTGGCGGCGTGTCTGAGCCCAGGGATGCTCAGTGACAGCCTGGCTGGCCTCTTCCACCTCCTCCCTTGTCATCTGCTCCTTAAATGTCTTGCAGAACCTGGCTATCGGCGCGGGCGCTGTGGGATCTCTGCAGCTGACCTATATCTCCAAGGTAATGTCGGGCTGGGGGTGGAGGGAATGCTCCCTGTTTCTCCAGCCTTCCCAGGATGGGTGATGCTCCTGCCCGAGCCTGTGTCATCCTCCCTGGGATGGGCCCCTGAGTGGGTCTGTGGGAGCGGGGAGCATCCCCCCCCAGCCCCCAGCATGTCCCATACGGGTGTTTGCCTTCACCCATGGACCAGTGCAGGATGGGCTGTGAGGTCAGGGTGCAGGAGGAAGAGGAACTACCCTAAGGAAGGACACGGCGCAGCCGGGGAGGTGGGGATGGGAGCGGGTGTCAGGCTGAGCTGGACGCAGTGGGGGTCACTGGAGCAGTGGTGCTGCTCTGGCACTGGACTGAGCCAGGGCAGAGACTGGCAGGACAAGGGGGATGGAGTGAAGCTGAAGGAGGGAAGGGTGAGATGAGAAATTGGGGGGGAAGTTCTTTCCAGAGAGAGTGGTGAGGGGCTGGAACAGGCTGCCCAATGAGGGGATGGATGCCCCATCCCTGGGGGTGTTCAAAGCCAGGTTGGCTGGGGCCCTGGGCAACCTTGTGTAGCTCCAGGCCTGGAGGTTGGTGTCCCTGCCTGTGGCAGGGGGGTTGGAGCTCTGTGACCCTTGGGGTCCCTTCCAACCCAGACCAGCCTGTGATTCCATGATTTGCCCTTGTACTGTGGTGCCACTCTCCCTTTGGCACTCAGTGCCTGTAACCCCCAGCATGGTGCATCCCACAGTCTGCAGGAGCGTCCTCCCCAGCCCCAAAGAAGCTGGGCAGGCAGAGGGAGGTCCTGAGGTCTTTTGAATGGGTTCAGAGTGTCCCCACCCCATCACCATCCTGTTCCTGTGGATGCTGCTGGGGGGGAGCAGAGCGGGGGGGGGGAGCTCAAGGCTGCCAGGTTCAGCTCCGTGTCGGAGCCGGATAAAGAGCTGGACAGATCTCCGTGTTCCTGCTGAATCATGATTTATAAATTAAGCACAGATGAAGCAACACCAGGAGGCTGAGCCTTCCCCATTTTGAAAAGAGCCTCACTTATAATTTATATACATTTCCCTCTGGATGGAAACTGCTCCAGGACAGACAGTGTTTGGGTCGGGCTGTGCCCCAGCGGCTCTGGCTGTCAGTGTGCCAGGAGGATGGGGGTTTGCTTGAGAAAACATATTTAAAGCATTAAAGACTGACTCTGAAGGAGGAATCCTGTCAGAGTAAATACTCCCTGAATGCTCTGCTCTGAGCCCCCAGGGTGTATTATTCTTATATAAACGATCCTGGCTCTTTAGGGAGAAACCATGGCTGTTTTCCCTCTGTTTCCTTAATTGCTGACAAGAGCGACTGTGTTTGCCCAGCAGAAACTGGGGTCCTTGAGACCTTTGAAAGCTTTCCCTTTGCTTTACCATGCAGCCAGCACCAGGGGGGGTGGGACGTGGGGGGACAGCAGGAGATGAAAGCCCCATCTCCATGCTGACCTTCACCTTGGGACCCCACGTTTGCTGCCCACAGCATCCTTGCAGTGTGGGAGCAAAGGGAGGGGTGGGGGCTGCTGTGAGTGGGCTGTGTGACATCCCATACGAGCCGGTTCCTGAGCTGCAGCTCCTGGACTCAGAGTCATGGATGTTGTCCTTGTGGGTGTGGGTGGGATGCCAGCACTCCAGGGTGGGAGCAGCACCCTGTGGGCACGTGGCAGGGCTCTGAACGGGGTGTGCAGGGTTACCCCTGACTCTCACTTGCTCTGTTGCAGGTCAGCATCGCCACCCCGAAACAGAAGCCTAAAACCCCCTTCTGCTTTGGTGAGTGAGGGGACCCCAGACCACACAGTGGGGGTCTTAGGGGGTGGACACCCCAGCTCAGCTGCCTCCCCATGGGCTCCTGGCCCGCCTGATCCACAGGATCTGCCCACAGCATCCTTGCAGTGGGGAGGTGAAGGGAGGGGGAGGGTCTGCATCACACAGTGCAATACTTCAGGGGGTTCTTTTTCCTTCTTGATTGCCTCCTTG
Organism: Gallinula chloropus; assembly: GCF_964237585.1. Taxonomy (NCBI): domain Eukaryota; kingdom Metazoa; phylum Chordata; class Aves; order Gruiformes; family Rallidae; genus Gallinula; species Gallinula chloropus. The sequence continues at coordinate 9,130,517 of NC_140106.1, forward strand.
AGCTCCCATTAGTGTGAGGAGGAGGTGTCCATATCCAGTTCCCCCACAGCCCAACCCACGCTGGTGTAGCCCACCAGAGAGGCCAGCCTGAGTGCCCGTTGTCCCAAGGGAACAGCATTCCCTTTCTGGTACTTTACTACCAGGGATGTAGCCCATGACAAAGACCTGAGCATGTGGCACATCCCTTGGGGGTGGAGGGGGTTCACAATGCATATTTGGGGTGAAGGTTAAAACCCCAGTGCTGAGTGAAGCAAGTCCCAAGGGGGGGAACCCCACAAAGGGGCTGCCTTGGTACGAGGTTAAGCCCTTGTTTGAGCCATGCCACAGCCTTGGTTTCAGCCTTAGTTTCAGCCTGACTTCAGCTTTGCCCTCCCCAAGCTCTGCTCCAAGTATCCAGCCACTGCACCCCCCTTCCTTTGACACCCTTGGCCACTTCTCCATGCGAGGGGTTATGAGATGATACCCTCAGGTAGCTCAGGGAGCAGGAGCTGAGAGATGCTGTCCTGCTGGTTGATGGTTTGATGTGCTTCAATAAAGCAAAGCACTCAGCTGGGTTCCCTAACTCCTCTGTTCGTTCACTCCCTCCTCCCACAGTCATCAACGCTTTGTCTCAGCGGTACTTCTTACAAGCCAGTGATCAGAAGGACCTGCAGGACTGGGTGGAGGCGCTGAACCGGGCCAGTAAGATCACGGTAGGTTGTGTTATGCTCCTCTCTGGTGTTGCTGTGGCCTCCGTGGGCTGCTTGATAAGCACCTGGGAGAATCACAGCATCACCAGGTTGGAAAAGACCTTTAAGATCATCGAGTCCAACCATCTCTGTCCTGTGCTAAACCAGATCCCTGAGCACCCCATCTACCCCTTTTTTAAACACATCCAGGGAAGGTGACTCAGCCCCTCCCTGGGCAGCCTGTTCCAGACCCTGACAACTCTTCCAGGGAAGAAATTTTCCCCTCACATCTGCTCTGCCCCTGCCCTGGGGCAGCTTGAGCCCATTGCCCCTTGTCCCATCACTCAATGTAAGGGAAGACGATGAGGAGCAGCTCAGGATCAGGTCCTGTCTGGTACCCTCTGCTCCTTGCCCTTTTTTGTGTTTAAAATCACTCGAGTGTTGGGTTGTCTCTGTGGGAAACACGTCTGTGAGACCAGACCTGCCTGGTAATTTGTTTTTCTTGGGTGTTTTTTTTTTTCTCCTCTCATCTCTTCACATACATTAAACGTGACAACCGCTGGGCCTGAAGCCACCAAGCTGCCTGCGCAGGTTCCTGGCTTGCACCTTCTCTTTTATGGGTTTGGGTGATACTGGCCACATAAAACCCCCCCCAGCACCTCCTAAACCTGGGTAGGAGATGCAGCCAGCGCCTGCCAGGGATGTCTGTGTACTTACCACTGGGGTAGCTGACTGCAGGCAGCTATCTGCCAGGCTGGTTGATGCAGGAGCTGGTGTGGGGGTAAGGAGAGACACATCTTTTGGTTTCCATCATAAACCACTGTGATTTTTTTCATAGCCTGATGTCAGCCAGCCCTGCCTGATTCCAGCTGCATCCCGGCTGGCTGACCGGCTCATCCAGCCCTGCAGGGAGGACTTAATGCAGCAGGGATGCAGGGTGACGCTGCTCTGCCCTGCGTGGGAAATCCCTCTTCCCCTCTGAAAGCTCTGAAGCTTTCCTCTAGGTCTGTTTGCACCTGGGTTTCCTTGGGCTGCTCCGAGCTGTGGCAGGCGGCTTCCTCACCTTGGCGTGGGTGGAGGGGTGCGGAAGGGCACAGGGTGATGTTCTGGCTCTTGGCAGGCTTTGGGCTCCTACCAGCCTCTGGCTTTGAGAGGTCTCCCTCTTCTTCCCCTGGGCTCTGCAGGGCAGGTGGGCTCCTGGGTGTGGGGCGTGGGGGGTCCTCCCACCAGGCTGGCTGGTGCCTCCTCGCCGCGGTGGGACAGGAAGGATGGGGCAGTGGTTTAGGGTATTGCTCCTGGCCTGGAGATCCAGGTTTGGCTTCCGCTTCTCACCCAGAAGACTTCTCCTCTGCTCTTGGCAAACGGGTTCCTGTGTTTCCTCACCACACCCCCCCCCTCCCTCCTTGCACGCCGCGTCCGTAAGCGGTGGCTGAAGGCACGGGAGGTGTGTGGCTGGCAGGGTGGTGGCACTGAGGTCTCTGAGAGGATGGAGCTGGCAGCGGCGCTGCCCCACGCCAGGCACCCAGCAGCATCTTTCCCCCCCACCCTGCCCCTTCCCTGACGCTGCTGCCCGCAGAGAGAGAGAGAGAGAAAGAGAGAGAGAGGCGGCTGCTTCTTCCCTCTGCCCCCACGCACGCGATGTCTCTGCATCTGCCTTGTGAAACCGCTTCCTCCGGCCGGGCTGTCTGCACCAGCTCCCCAGCCTCGCCGTACGCCCACACCGTGCTCCCCTCAAGGTGCTGAAAGCCAGTGGCCGATGCTTACTGGTCCCCGTGGGTGCTCTGCCCTGGACTCTGCAGCCAGACGTCATCTGGCCCCTCATTCTTGTGGCAGCATCTCTCAAGGAGGAAGTGATGATGCCTGAACGTGCTGCCACAAGTCCCGTGTCCCCCCCCCCCCTCCCCACCCCCTGCCCACTGCAGAGCACGTGGGGCTCATGCAGGCGGCGTGGCTGTGGGGTAAATGGTGTCTCAGCCCTGCTGGCCTGTCACCCCCTCTTCCAAAACCTCTGCACCCCAAAGCTTTACCCTAAGCAGGAGCACAGCCATCCACCTCGAAGGGTCTCTGCTCTGCCCAGCGTGGCTCTCCTGGAGAGGACCACCAGTCGCTCCAGTGGGCTTTGCAGTGGGGAGGGGTGGGTTGTGGCCACAGTCTCCAATTAATGGCATTAGAGACTCAGGAAGGGAAGATTGGAAGCCCACCTTTCCGGCCAGAGCTAGGCGCTGGAGGGAAGGAGCTGGGAGTGGGGTGGATGCCGGTGCTGGGAGCCAGGTCCCCGCAGTGAGCCCCTGCCCCAGGGATGCGGGGCTTGCTCACAGCAGAGGCACAACCGCTCCCCGCAGGCGTTCGGGGTGAAAATAACGCCTGGCTGCCCGCTGCGGCACATCAGCCTCGTTAGGCAGACAAAAGCTGCTCATTAAGCTCGAGTTGTTAAGTGGAGCGGGGACAATTAAAGAGGCGAGCGTCCCACAAACTCGCAGGCTGGAGAGGATGCTCCATTATTCAGCACCTCTCATCTCCCATCTGGTTGCCTTCCGAGAAGTGTCTGGGTGGGGCCCGCACCCTCCCTAATTGGGGTGGCTGGTTCATTTAGGCTTTTTAAAGGGATGTGGCTGCATTTAGGGAGGATGGAGATGCTGGTGCTCGCTGTGGGCGTTGGGGCTGCACGGCGTGGTCGCGCTGGTGCCCTTCATCCCTTTCTTTCCCCTGCAGGTACCAAAGGGTGGCAGCGCCCCACCTGCTGCAGAGATCGTGAAGCCACCCGTGTTGCCCCAGGCCCAGGAGAGGAAGCCCCCCGTGGCTTACAAAACAGAGATCATCGGGGGGGTGGTGGTCCACACGCCCATCTCCATCAACCAGGTGAGCTGGCAGGATCCACGCACCATCCCACATCCCTGGGGGAGGGGTAAAATCCCTGAGACAACAGTCAGCACCTGGCTTTGGAATCCCTGCTCCTTGTGAGAGCCACTCCAATGGGGAGAAGCAGAATAGGTGGCAGCATTCCCACCAGGTCCTGCTTGGATGTTCCCACTCCTCGCTGCGGGGTGCCTGAGCTTTGAGGGGTCCCACTGGGTTTGTTGCCTGGCTCCTGCTGCTGTCGTTGCCAGCAAGGATGTGCTGCTGCCTTGGAGTTGAGGGTGGCCAGGTCTGCAAATCGCTTGTGGGAGATGATGCTCAGGTTTGTGCTTTAGGAAGGGAGACCATGGAGGGAGCAAGTGTGGGGTGATGTCATTGCTGCAGCATCCTGCTGTGCCCCTTTGGTACCGAGCAGGGCAGGGGGTGGAAAAACACTGTTAAGGCACGGTAGTGATGGGCTCTGTCCTACTCTGACCCTGCAGCAGAGCTTACAGGCATTGGCCCCCTGGCATGGCACTGGGCTGGGGTGTGGGGGGCTCTGGAGGGGAGGCTGGGGTCTGGGGGAGGCCCAGCCGTGGGGCTGGAGACAGTTGCTGTTGGGGACACTGCTTTGTGCTTTCATCTCTGGATGCTGGCTGGGTGGCTGCAAACCCTTCCTGCTCAGGGGTGTATAAATAGCTGCTCTTAGCACCCTGGAGCTCCTCTCCTTTGGCTCTCAAGTGCCCTGTGAGGGGGAGAAGGGGAGGAGGGGAGGAATCTGCTTGCATTAGCCATCCCGCACCATCCACCCGCCCATCCTGGGTCCAAATCCCTCATCAAGGTGCCAGGGGGCAAAGGGACCCCCACATTGCCACCTGGTCAGAGCAGCCAAAGGGATTGATGTGTCCCAAAGGCCCTGCTTGCTGTGACTCCGTGTCCCTTCCCTATCCCTGGCTGTGTGTGTGGCCTTTGGGTGCTTGTCTGGCTCTGGGTCACACTTCAGCTCTTATCTCTGGCAGCCCTAAAAATAGAGCTTCAGAGAGCAGAGCTCCTTGGGATGGGTTTTTCCTGGCAGACACTTCCCATGGCTTCCCCAGTGTGTCGGGATGCTGCGTGGTGCTGAGCTGTGTGGGGTCACTGGGCTGGTACCCCAGGGGTGGTGGGGAGGAGGATGCTGTGTGATAACTGCCCTGTGGGATGCTGCTGGCCCCTCAGCCCTGTGCATAGGAAGGGCAGAGAAGGCTCTGCCTCCCCACCCCGTGTCACACAGCCCAGGCAGTGTGGTTGTGGGCTCGCAGAGCAGCAGCCAACCCAGTGACTTTCCGCTTTCATTTCAACCAGTTCAAGCTGCTCTTTCCTCCCAAATCCTGTGTGTCTCCTCCCTCTCCTGCCCCACCACTGCCTCCCAAGAGCCACGAGCTCCACCCTCAGCCCTCCCCCAGCTTCTTTCTTTCACTGGGGGGTTTTTTGGAGGCGCTGTGTGAGCTGCAGGACTATTTTTCCCTTCTTTCCCTGCTCACCCCCTGTGGAATGGCTATTCCTCTGCTGCAGCTTCCTGGGTGAGCCCGTGGCTTTCCTCTCTGTCCCCCAGCCAGTGCTGCCCCTCTGCAGGGAGCCGGCTGCACCCCCAGCCCAGCCAGCAGCATCCCCTCATCCCCCTGGGTGTAACAGCCCCAGTTACAGCAGCATCCCCATCCCCTCGCCCGCTGCTGGGCGCGTTGGGCTGCGATGCTCAGCAGAGCTGGTGCAGCCGAGGAGGAGCAGGAAGGTTTCCCCTTCCTGCTGCTCTGCAGCTCCAAGGCTCTCCAGCCGTTTGGGATCAGGTCAAAGGGCTGCTTGGCTCTGGCCTGGAGAAGCTGAAGCAGCATCTCAGAGGAGCTGGGAGGAGCAGCACAGGCAGGTGGCTGGTTAACCACACCGGCAGTCGCTCTGGTGTGGGTACCATATAAGGCTACCGGTGACAAGAGGCACCCTGGCTGCCATGGCAATTCTCAAACCTCAGCCTGGAGCTGGAGGAAGGGGTTGGAGGGACCTGGGTGGGGAAGGAGATGGGCGGGGATGTTTCACCTCAACCATCCTGAGGGGGAAGGAAGGAGGGAGGGAGGGTGCTGCTGGGGATGATGGGGGAGGGTGATGCTGGCAGCAGGGCAGAGCCTGGCCTTTGGGTTGTGCTCAGGGTGAGCAAGGAGATGGGTGCTGGGTGCACAGCCTGGTTGTGCTCGATGTGTTTGGGGAGAGGCAGCTTGGGGCCAGGGGAAGCAGGGTTCTTTTTCTACCTGGGCTCCAAACATCACAGCTACACTGGGGAGAATTTGGCAATACAAACGTGGAGTGGAGACTTTGCACCTTTCCTGAGCAGTTTATTCCTGTGATACATTGCCTTCTCCAGTTGGAAAGCATCCCTGCTATCCCCAGCTAGCCCTTGGCACGCAGCACCGCTCATTTCTGGATGCTTTCCCCCTCCAGCTCAGCCATCCTACCTTCCAGCAGGGAATTCCCCTCCCTGCTCTCTCCCTGCTCCCTGTAACAGCCTGTGTTTTGGTTGCAGAACGGGGGCCAGGGAGGGGAGGGCAGCGACGTGGCCGCCCACCCGCTGCTGCGGCGCTCCCAGAGCTACATTCCCACCTCGGCTGCCAAGCCGCCTGCTGGGCCCCCCGTCCTCAAGAGTGGCTACTGCGTGAAGCAGGGGAATGTGGTGAGTGCTGGGGGACCCCTGCGCTGCGGGCTGGGGCGGGGGGTGGCTCAGCTGGGTGGGTGGCCTTGGGCTGCCCATTCCTGGGGGGTTGGGGATGCTCCAGGATGCTCTGGGATGCAGGACATGACAGTGTGGGGGGAGCATTGGAGCCCAGCGCTGAGCATTTCCTCCTCTCTTTTTCTAGAGGAAGAGCTGGAAGCGTCGGTACTTTGTCCTGGATGAGTTTTCCATCAGTTACTACAAGTGTGAGCAGGTGAGCAGCCCCCCACCTCCACCCCCAGGACTGGATGCCCTTGACCAGAGGTCTGGGGGGCTGGCACTGGGGGCTCTGTGAGAGGCACATCCCAGCGCTGCCAGCCCCAGGGACCAGCAAGCCCATCACCATCTCCTCTGGTCTCTGCAGGACAAGGAGCCCTTGCGTTCCATTCTCCTGAAGGACGTTTGCAAGACCCACGAGTGTCTGGTCAAGTCTGGGTAATGCTCCTGTCTGTGTTTCCTGCCACAGCTCTGGGTCATGCTGGGGGGGCTGGAGCAGCCAAAGGGAGCTCTGACTGCTGGGGAGGGGGGGGAAGCAGCTCCCCAAGGAGCCTAACCAGGGGAGGGCAGGAAGGAAACTCTACTCCCTCCTTTGGGGAAGCCCAGAGGGCCCCAACCAGCAGCTTCTGCTGCCGGACGGTGCCAGGCTGAGCTGTGCTTTCATCTCCCAACCCCATGACTGAACCATCATCCTCCTCAGTTTGCTTCCAAGAAACTTCTTCCCCTCCAGCCCACCCTTCCCTGAGCAGAGCAGGATATTGCCCATCCCTTCTTCTCTGGGTGCTGATAGCCCATCTCTGCTCCTCCAGCTCTGCTCTCCGTAGATAGAGGAGCACGGGGCCCCAGGCAGCAAATAGCATCATCTGGTGGGAGAGCAAAGGTCTCTCTAGAGCAGCCAAGAGCCATAAATAGGTGTTTTCCTATGGTGGCTGTGTAAAGTCTTGGGAGTCATTTCCACTGGTAAGATGGAAGCAGCTCAGAGGCTTGGAGAGAAAAACCAAACTGAGGACACAAAGCTCTTGGCTGCAGTAAAACCCGTGTGCTGGACGTGTCTGGGAGTTGATTGTGCTTAAGTAGCACATAGAAAGCTCCTGGTTTGGATGAGCTGGAAATCACAGCATCCCAAGGTTGGAAAAGACCTTTAAGATCATCAAATCCAACTGTTCCTGTCCTGTGCTAAACCAGATCCCTGAGCACCTCATCTGCCCTTTTTTAAACACATCCAGGGGGTGACTCAGCCCCTCGCTGGGCAGCCTGTTCCAGGTCCCCACAACTCTTTCAGGGAAGAACTTTCCCCTTACATCTGCTCTGCCCCTGCCCTGGGGCAGCTTGAGCCCATTGCCCCTTGTCCCATCTCCTGTCCCCTGGCTGAAGAGACCATCACCCACCGCTCTGCACCCTCCCTTCAGGTAGTTGTAGGTGGTGATCAGGTCTCCAAATGAGATGAGTGCTTGGGGCAGGGAAGGGGGTTTGCCAGGGGAGGCTGGAGCGTGTGTAGCAGAAGGTCTCTGGGGAGCTGGGGTCTTCTCAAAGCCCTGCTGAGATCTGCAGTTTGCCTTCACGCTCAAGAGATGCAGATAAACACAGACCTTTGTTCCCCCTCCACCCCACACTGACCTCTGGGTAGTGACCATCTCTCTCTCTCTCTCTTTCTAGCGACCTCCTGATGCGGGACAACCTCTTTGAGATCATAACAAGCTCCAGAACCTTCTACATCCAGGTGAGGCAGCCTAAGGGAGACACACTTGGCTTGTGCACATCACGGTGCCACTGGTGGGCTGCTCCCCTGGCAGCCCCTCCCCAGCAAACACCAGCAGCTGAGTCTGTAACGGCTTCGCCCAGGGCAACCAGGGAGAACCACCAGCCTGTTTCACTTCTCCCCTTGGGCCTATTTATAAAGAGCAGCTATTTGTGTGAGCAGGAAGAGGCAGAAGCCAAAGCACAGGGTGATCTGAGCACCCTGGGTGCACGGGGCTGTGTCTGCAGATGTAGCTGGTCCTCTGCGGTCCAGAGGGTCCTTAATTCTGAGCCAGTGGGAGGAGGCAGGGCTGGGGATGCTCTGCACAGAGCTCTTGGTGCTGGCAAGACCCTGTGGCACGTGCATGTGCCCAAATTGCTGCATGGCCCCATGTGCGCACAAGCAAAACCCCCAAACCCTGAGAGCTGGGCAGGATGCAGACCCCCAGCCTCTGCTAGGGCAGGGATGGTCATAGAATCCCTCACTGGTTTGGGTGGGAAGGGTCCTCAGACCCCTCAGTGCCCCCCTCAGAACACCATTCAGAACACCCCCCACCAGCCCAGGGTGCCCCAAGCCCCATCCAACCCAGCTCTGAACCTTGCCAGGGATCCTGGGGCAGCCCCAGCTTCTCTGGGCACCCTGTGCCAGGGTCTCCCCCCCTTCCCTGGGAAGGATTTCTGCCCCCCAGCCCCTCTCCATCCCCCTCCTGCAGCTGAAGGCTGTTCCCCTGGGCCTGGCCCCCCTGCCCTGGGCACCAGCCCCTCTCCAGCTCTCCTGGAGCCCCTTGGGGGGCTGGAAAGGGGCTCGGAGCTCACCCCACAAGCATCCTTCTCTTCTCCAGGCTGAGCCAGCCCATTGCAGAGGTGCTCCAGCCCTCTGAGCATCTCCCTTCCCTCCTCTGGTCACACCTGGACAATTAATTTTTCCTCCTTAAATTCTTTATCCATTCTTGATAGAAAAATGCTGTGGTGTGGAGAGCCTGTCCCTCTGTGTGTCCGTGGGGAGGGTGGGGGGGGATCAAGTCTGGCTGCGTGGGGGGCAAAATCTCACTTGGGTTTGGGGTGTTTTGCAGGCAGACAGCCCTGAGGACATGCACAACTGGATCAGAACCATCACAGGGGCAGTCCAGGCCCTAAAAAACCGCCCCAGGGTAGGTCACATCCTTTCTGCTTTGTGTTTCAGTGTCAAACCTGTGCTCAGCTCTGGGGAGGCTGCACCTCGAGTGCTGGCTTCACGTTTGGGCCCCTCACTCCCAAGACAGACATCAAGGCCCTGGAGTGTGTCCAGAGATGGACAACCAGGCTGGGGAAGGGGCTGGGACACAAGTCTGATGAGGAGAGGCTGAGGGAACTGGGACTGGCTCAGCAGAGACCTCCTTGCTCTCTCCAACTCCCTGAAAGGAGGTTGTGGGGAGCTGGGGCTCAGCCTCTTCTTGCAGATATCCAGTGACAGGATGAGAGGGAATGGCTGCAAGTTGAGCCAGGGGAGGGTCAAGGTTGGAAATGAGGAGAAATTTCTCCTCAGAAAGAGAAGTTTGGCATCAGAACCGGGTGCCCAGGGAGGTGGGGGAGTTGCCATTGCTTGAGGTGTTTATGGAAGGGTTGGATGAGGGACTGGGGGATGTGGGTTAGTGAGTGGTGTGGGTGATAAGGGGACAGTTGGACTGGATGATCTTGGAGGTCTCTTCCAAGCTCAGTGGTTCTGTGAAAGGCTGATTCTGACAGTGAGGAAGATATTTAGGGGGGTGGCTTGTGTGACTCTCAGTTAGCTCAGATGAGATCCGGGGCTGCTCTGTGCCTGTTGGCCAACTGCTGGCTAAGTTTCCTTGAGGAAGATGGAAAAGTGTGATTCAGGGGGTGATCTGGGTCTGCTTGAGCCCTGTTCTGCTCCAGGGCATGAGTGAGAGCCCGAGGGATGCCAAAGGGCAGTTTAGCTCTCCCCCTTGTTTTGCTCCCTGGTTTTCTTCCTGTTCTGCAGAGCGTGTCGAGTGCCTGGGCCGGGTCCCCAGAGCTTTGCAAATCACTCCAAGCACAAAGCTCACCCTTGTGTGTGTCCTTGCAGGAGATGGCCTTCATGAGACCCACCTCCTTGGCCAAGGCCGGGGCCTCCTCAACCCCTTCCCGCCAGAGGCCGGCAGCAGAGGAGCGCAGAGCGTTGTGTAAAGCCCCTTCTTCCACCTCTTCCTGGCAGCCTTGGACGCCGGTACCACAACCAGAAGGGAAGCAGGAGGAAGAGGTGGCTGCTGCTGTGCTCAGAGACTCGGTGTTTGCAGCGGCCTTCAGGGAGCGCGACGCTGGGGCCGCGCCGGGCAAGCGCCTGCGGCACAAGTCGGAGCCGCAGCACGGCAAGGAGAAGGCGTTCGCCTTCAACCTGGACGATGAGAGCATCCGGACCTCTGATGTCTGACTGGGTGTCCAGCCAGCCCCCCTAACCCCCCCCCCCCACCACCACCACCCTACCCTGGCTCCATGTGCTGAACTGCTGGGGGGGGGGTGTGGGGGTGTCCCTGAGGGGTGTTTTTGGGGTGGTTGGGGTCTGCTCTGTGTGAGCAAGCTCACCCCATCGCCTTCTAGAGGGGGTGTGGGTGTGTGTGTGGGTGTGTGTGTGTGTGGAGTGCCCCCTTCCCTCTGCTGCCACCCTCCCCTGTGATGCTGCAGGATCCAGCCAGACCCATATCCTGGCATCCCGCTCAGCCAGGGAGCGGGGTCCCTGCTGGATCCTTGCCTGGGCTTTGCCTCTGTGTTTTGGGAGCTTGCTGTGTACAGGGCAGGGAGCACTGGTCCCAGCACAGCCTGGATTAGGGGCATCCTCTTCTCCCACCCCATGATTTCCTCCAAGGCTGGAGGAAGCGGTGGGAGCTCTCAGAGGTGTGAAGGGGAGTGTGGCTGTTCTTGTGTTTGGAAGGACACTTTCCTCCCCTTTTGTGCTGCACTGGGCAGCTGGGCAGAGCTGGGGAGATGCCAGCCTGCAGCTGCCTCCCTAACCCAGCTCTTCACCCTGCCCTTATCAGCAAACCTCTCAGTGTTTAATTGTGGCTTTTTATATCTCTAGCCAGTGTTACTCCCCAGCACTGGCAGGCTCCCTGCTCAGCCCCTCCAAAAAAACCACTTCTGAGCAGGACCCTGGGCAGGCAGCTGGTGTGACAGCAGCTCCCAGGGCTGGGAGGATCCTCAGGTCCAGCATCAGTTTTGCACTGCATCCATCTGGGCACCCAAAGCTCTGCCTGGCTGGTGAAGGGCTTGTAGCAAAAAGGGCTTGAGCCTGGGAAGACTTGTCCAGCCAAGTATCCTTCCTGGTTTATATCTGCCTGGTAATGAAAACGAGTGATGGGAACATGTTATTTCCATAACCAAATCAGCTCCTGGAGGAGGGGCTGGTGGGTAAAAAGATCAAGATGATTGGGCACTGCCTAAGCAGTGAGATCATCTTGATCTCTTTACCCTGCAGCACATGTGGTACCCAACAAGGATGCACATCTCCATCCCTGCTGCTGGTGTGACTTCATGGGGTGGGGAATGGGAGGGAATCAATGCAGGTGGTGCAGGGCGAGTGTTAATGTTCATTATCTAATTGCAGAGGACTTGATGGCTCTGTTCCTTTTTTCTTCTCCTTTTTTTGTCCAGAGAAGGGCTATGGAGATGCTCAGAGGGCTGGAGCAGCTCCCCTACAGAGAGAGGCTGAGGGAGCTGGGGTGGCTCAGCCTGGAGAAGAGAAGGCTGTGGGGGGACCTCATTGCAGCCTCCCAGTCCCTGAAGGGAGCAGAGGAACAGGAGGGGAATCAGCTTGTTAAAGGGCAGAGACTGGCAGGACAAGGGGGATGGAGTGAAGCTGAAGGAGGGAAGGGGGAGATGAGGTATTGGGGGGAAGTTCTTTGCAGAGAGAGAGTGGTGAGGGGCTGGAACAGGCTGCCCAGAGAGGGGGTGGGTGCCCCATCCCTGGGGGTGTTCAAGGCCAGGTTGGATGGGGCCCTGGGCAACTTTGTGTAGCTCCAGGCCTGGAGGTTGGTGTCCCTGCCTGTGGCAGGGGGGTTGGAGCTCTGTGACCCTTGGGGTCCCTTCCAACCCAGACCAGGCTGGGATTCCATGATTCTAGCTTTATTTGAAATGGATTCTCTTCCATAGGCTGCCAAGCTGTTTGGCTCCTAAAACTTGGTGTTTCAGAAGTGCTTTAGCAACTCAGTCCATCGTGGTGATGATGCTCTGACCTCATTTCTGGAGAACATCAAAGGCAGAGGGATGATGGTTCCTTTGTGCAAGGCTTCCAAACCACCCAGTACCCGAGTCCTTTTGTTGCTTGGTAATTGCAAAGTCTCCTCCTCAGGCCTGGGCTGGTAAAGGCTGAAGCTTGTTGCACAATTAGGGTTAATTATCTGGGAGGAGAAACCACCAGTGGCTCCAGCACTCTTGTGACATTCCTGTTTCTCATTCCCACCCTCCTGCATCCCCAGGATGGCTCCCAGGGTGAGACTGAAACGTGGAGGGGTTCAAAGTCGAGCTGAGCTCTGAACCCACCCATGATGCAGGTGGTGGGGTGGGAATGTCATCCAGGCAGATGCAGTTGGACCTCAGTGGAGCTTTGGAGTGTTTAGAGCATGTTGGTAGCCCCTCTGCCTCCAGGCTCTTGAGTGTGGGGATGGATGTATCCCCCCCCCCACCTCTACAAAGAGCTGCTCCCATTTGAAAATGAATTTGGTGAGTGCTGGCTGTGGATTTCAAGTGCCCTTAGGGCTGGGGTACCTCCCAGGGGAGATGCTCCCAGCCCCTCTCCGATGGATGCTGGCTGCAGGAGAGGGATGCTGGCTGCAGGAGAGGGATGCTGGCTGCAGGAGAGGGAACCCTTTTCCCTGTGTTTTAAATAAAGAAGGAAATCCCAGTTGCTTTTCCAGGCTGCCTGCTGGTGTTGTGGATCTTGGGTAATTATTGCTGGGGTTGGGGTGGTTCAACACTGGCCCTCATGGAGGGTGGGGGGACTGGTGGGTGTTCCCCACCCTGTGCAAGGGGCACGTGTGCTGGGGGAGCTTTAGGGATGTGGCACAGAGCTGCCTGAGTCTGGGGAGGTTTTTGCAGCAGAGCTACAGCCAGCTGGGCTCACAGACACCCTGACAGACACCCTGACAGACACCCCAACAGCCACCTCGGCCCCACAGTCAGCAGCAGCAGGGAAAAGCACCAAATGGGGGGGTTGGGGAGGGGGCAAAAGGGAACCTCCAGAACCTCCCTGGGGGAGAAGCATCCCTTGTTCCCAGCACTGGTTTGGTGAGGACCAGGACATCTTGGAGCAGCAGCAGAGCATCCCCTTCAGATGATGTGCATCCTCCCAGCCCAAGGAGCACGTTGAATTTTAGCACTGGTGGTGTTAAGTCCCCTCCAGCGCCCACTTACCAAGGTAAGAGCATCCCAGCACAACTCCTGCTTGAAGTGTTCACCCTTCTAACTGCTCTTTCAGCATCCCAGGGGTGCCAGCAGGGAAGCCAGGACTGTCTTTGCCTCCACAGGCAGGCAGGAGGAGAGCTGCCCTGGCATTCCTCTGTGTGTTGATGACAAGCTTGGCTCATCCACCCAAGGAATTTGAGGTCCTGCTGTTAGTTGGCAGCTGCTGGGCTGAGGACAGTGGGGAGATGTTAATGATGATGAGCTTTTGTATGTGGAAGTGTTTGTCCTTTCTGGCCCCCACAGGCTCCTCAGCTCTGTTGCTGCACTGGTCTGAGGAATGCTGTAGTTATGAAGCTTTTCCCCCCATCCCAGTGCCCTGAGACCTGATGGAAGCTGCCAAATTCACACTATGTGTGACCTAAATGGGATATAAACCCCTTTCCCTGGGGGGGAGGAGGAGCTGTTGCAATAAACCACAAACCCAAACTGGAATAGGCAGAATTCCCAGCTGGCCAGGACCCTGTTGTAGCTTCCTCAGAGAAGTAACAGGCAGAAAATTTCCAAGTGAAGGCAGCTGGAGGGTCCCAGGTCTGGTTCTGACTTAGTGCAGCTTCCTTTTCCCGTTTTCATTCAGCTGGGTAAGTTTTCAGACAGCATCTTGTGGGGCTTCCTCTTTTGGGTGTGAGGCTGCATGAAGCTCCCAGTCATTTCAGTACCACCCACACCCCCTGCTGTGGGTTGGGGAGGGGGGGGTGACCAGCACACAGACCATGGCTGCTCTGAGCCCTTCCCACCCCTCTGACAGCTCCTGGCTGCTCCAGATGGAAGAGAGCCCTGGAGATAGTGGAGCAAAGCTGCTATCAGAATGTCAGAGGTTGGGGTTATAAAGAATACACCACTGTCTGGTGGCAGGGAGAGGGACTGGGACCTGCTGGCCCAGGCAGCATGAGGGGGTCTTTTGTGAAAGCACTTATTTACTACTCATTTACTACAAAGGGCAGGGGATAGGAGGAGAAACAGGGAGTTTTCATAGAATCATAGAATGGTCTGGGTTGGAAGGGACCCCAAGGATCACAGAGCTCCAACCCCCCTGCCACAGGCAGGGACACCAACCTCCAGGCCTGGAGCTACACAAGGTTGCCCAGGGCCCCATCCAACCTGGCTTTGAACACCCCCAGGGATGGGGCACCCACCCCCTCTCTGGGCAGCCTGTTCCAGCCCCTCACCACTCTCTCTGCAAAGAACTTCCCCCTAATATCTCCTCTCCCCCTTCCCTCCTCCAGCTTCACTCCATCCCCCTTGTCCTGCCAGTCTCTGCCCTTTAACAAGCTGATTCCCCTCCTGTTCCTCTGCTCCCTCCAGGGACTGGGAGGCTGCAATGAGCTCCCCTCACAGCCTTCTCTTCTTTAACCAAACACATGTCCTTTGGGGGAGCTGCAGAGCCCTACAGTGGACCATTCTAGAATATGAGCACAGCAAGGTGGATGCAAGAGCTTGGAGAGACCTGTACAGTCACTTTATTTGCTGCCCCATGGCTCTCTCTCCGCCTGCAAGAGCAGCAAGTGATGTTCTCTAAAGGTCACAGCTCTATTCCCTCTAGCCCAGCTCTCCCTGCAGCTGGTGAACATGTTTTTTAAATGAATAACACAGAATTAGAGCTCATTGTTTTGCCAGGGGCTGTTTGACCCTCATGCTGGGGTTACCTCAAAGGTTTGCAAAGTCTAGAAACACCAAAGCACGTGCCAGCTGCCTCCAGCTCTCTGTATTTTACTCCTACTGAAAGGACCTGGAGTCAGCTCCTTCCAGACTTTTATTAAGAGTTGTTTTGCCCACCTAAATTTGCAAGATCTGGTTACTTAAAGTGTCACTGCCTGAAAGTGGGGGGGTGGTGGTGGGGGAATCCAGGTTATTTGAAACAAGCAAAATATATACTGGATAATTTTATATCCTGGGTTTGTACAGAGGAATTAATTAACAGGAGTTAACTGTTGTGCAGATGAAGTTCCAGCTCTGTAAATCCACCTCTGTAGGAGGCAGAAAGTCCTTTCCAGCGCTGGGGAAGAAGCAGAGTCCATCTCCAACCCGGTGGAGATGCCGTGAGGCTCTTCGGGGTGCAGCTCTGCCCCCTTTCAGTACACCGTGCACCAGTTGCTGCCATCGCTGGGCATGAGCCCACCGGTGATGAGGAGAATCAAATCCACGAACCACCAGATGCCCAGTCCTCCCAGCGTCAGCAGCTTCCCCACGGCGGTGCCGGTGTGGCCCAGGCAGAACCGATCCACCCCGAAGCAACCCAGGAAGAAGGAGTAGAGCAGGGTGGTGATGAAGTAATGCCCAGTGTACCTGCAACGGGAGCGTTCCCAGCTGGGCAGGGGGCAGCAGGGAAAGAGGGGGGGGGTAAAGGGTTGGGGGGCTGAGGGTAAAAGCCGGGTTGGCCCCCGTTCCTTGTGGCTGGGGGGGTCCCTCCCGTGAGGGGCCCAGGGGGTGGGTTGAGGGGGGAGAGGGGCCCTCCCACCCCGTCCTACTTGACGCAGGGCCGGCTGCCCCGCAGGAAGCTCCGCGGCTCGGCGCACTCGATGCCGTCCAGCGCCCGGCACTGCACCCGCGTACGGTCCACCTCGCCGTAAGCCTGGCCGCCGAACTGCGGGCAGCGCGGGTGAGCTCAGCCGCGGGCAGGGCCCTTCCCCCTGCTCCTGCCCGTCCCTTTCCCATCCCCCCCGTTCTCCTTCCCTTTCCCATCCCCTCCCCTTCTTCTTCTCTTCCCCTTCCCCTCCCCCTCCTTCTTCTCTTCCCCTTCCCCTCCTTCTTCTCTACCCCTCCCCTTCTTCTTCTCTTCTATTCTCCTTCCCTTCCCCTCCTCTTCTTCTCCCTTTCCCTTCCCCTCCCCTCCTTCTTCCCTTCCCCTCCCCTCCTTCTTCCCTTCCCCTCCCCTCCTTCTTCCCTTCCCTTCCCCTCCCCTCCTTCTTCCCTTCCCCTCCCCTCCTTCTTCCCTTCCCTTCCCCTCCCCTCCTCCTTCCCTTCCCCTCCCCTCCTCCTTCCCTTCCCCTCCCCTCCTCCTTCCCTTCCCCTCCCCTCCTCCTTCCCTTCCCCTCCCCTCCTCCTTCCCTTCCCCTCCTCCTTCCCTTCCCTTCCCCTTCCCTTCCCCTCCTCCTTCCCTTCCCCTTCCCCTCCCCTCCTTCTTCCCTTCCCCTTCCCCTCCCCTCCTTCTTCCCTTCCCTTCCCCTCCCCTCCTTCTTCCCTTCCCTTCCCCTCCTTCTTCCCTTCCCTTCCCCTCCCCTCCTTCTTCCCTTCCCTTCCCCTCCCCTCCTTCTTCCCTTCCCTTCCCCTCCCCTCCTTCTTCCCTTCCCTTCCCCTCCCCTCCTTCTTCCCTTCCCCTTCCCCTCCCCTTCGTCTTCCCTTCCCCTCCCCTTCGTCTTCCCTTCCCCTCCCCTTCGTCTTCCCTTCCCCTTCCCCTCCCCTTCGTCTTCCCTTCCCCTTCCCCTCCCCTCCTTCTTTTCCCCTCCCCTCCTTCTTCCCTTCCCCTTCCCCTCCTTCTTCCCTTCCCCTTCCCTTCCCCTTCCCCTCCCCTCCTTCTTCTCTCCCCTTTCCCCTTCCCTTCTCTCCCCCTTCCCTTCCCTTCCCCACCCGCCCTTCACCTTCACGCAGCCGTGGCCCAGCTCCTGCTGCGCCGTGGCGTTCCCGCCGTGGTCTACCGGCTCCTCGCACTCCACGAACTCCTCGGGGCTGCGGGGAAGGGAAGGGAAGGGAAGGGAAGGGAAGGGAAGGGAAGGGAAGGGAAGGGAAGGGAAGGGAAGGGAAGGGAAGGGAAGGAGCAGTGAGGCGAAGCCCGTCCCAGCCCGTCCCGCTCCCCCCTTTCCCCCCGCCCGGCGCTCACAGGTAGGTACAGAGGACGAGCGGCGCCCGCGGGTCGGTGTAGGCCCAAGAAGCGGCGGGCGGGCCCGGGCCGGGCTCCTCGGTCTCGGTGCCGTTGTTGGGGAGGCCGCGGGAGGCGCCGTGCAGCAGCAGCAGGTTGCCGAGCAGCAGCAGGGCCTGGCCGCACAGCAGCGCGTAGCCCACCGGCCCGCCGCGCCGCGGCGCCATGGCGGCGCCCGCCCCGACCTCCCGGCCGCGCCGCCGCCCCGCTGCCTCCAGCCAATGAGCGGCCGCTTTCTCGCCTAAGGGGGAGGGGAGTAGGCGCCTCCAGCCAATCAGAGCGGAGGTGGAGGAGGCTGAGAGGTGGTGAGGTGAAGGGATGAGGTAGCGGGGTTGGGCGTGGCCTCTCCGGGCCCGGCCCCGCCGTGAGGCCCGGCCCCGCCTGCCTGGCGCTCCCCGGGGGCCGGGCCCAGGCCCAGCTCGGTGTGAGGTGCTGGGCCGCGGTGGCAGCTGTGTGCCGCCGGGCGGGAGGAAGGGAGCTGGCCGGGGCCTGGTTGCTGGCGGAGCGAGGCCTCCCCTCGCCGCCCTCGCCTGAGATCCCGGGGTGCCGGTACCGGAGGATCCTTCTCTCCAGGCGGCCCCGCCCCGTGTTTCCACCTCCTCCTCCTCCTCCTCCTCCTCCTCGCCGGGGCTCTGCGGGCACCGCTGCCGCCTGCCGTTCGCACCGGGGGAAGGCCTTGCCTCGGCCTGCTCGGCCTTGGGTCATCCTGCCGCCGATACCCGGCAGGGACAGGCTGCCCGAGCCCCCAGGCTGTGGCGGGGGGTTCGGCGTGAGGCAGCAGCCCCGGTGCCCGGAGCCGCTCTGGGGGGTGCGGAGAGCTGCGAGTGAGGGTTTAATACGAGCAGACCCAAAGGACCCCCCCCCCTGCTGTGGGGTAGCACCGCCTTTCCTGAAGGAACCGGGGCTGTGGTGGTTCCCTGGTAGCTCAGGGGCTCTCTCGTGGGGCTGGGAGGCTCCTGCGGTGGTGCTGCCAGAGGGGGATTTCCAGAGAGCTGCAGGAGGACTTGGTTGGTTTGCTGGGTGTGGTGGCCAGCTGGCCCTTTGAACCCTTCTCCAAGGGTTAAGAGGCTTCCAAGTGGCTTAAAGGTTCCATAGCCTGTGGGGTGGGCAGCACATTTCACTCACAGCAGCAGTGGAAGGCACAGAGAAGCGTGGAGAGTGTGTTTGTTTTACTCTGGTTTCACGCTGCTCCATCAGCACAAAGCATCTTTGAAATGGGTGTCAATAAAACTTCAGGGCCTGATGTTTCAGACCTTACTACATTCATTGCCAGGGAGAGGTGGTGTCCAAAGGGGCTGGGAATGCAGCCTGAGATGAGAGGTGGTGGTAAGGAAATAGCCAGGGCAGCAGCAAGTCAAGGTCCAGAGGAATCTGGACAGCCAAGTGCTGCTTGGAAGAGGCTCAGAGCCAGGAGAGGTGAAACTTGTGCCCTGTGTTCCCTGGAGCATGACTCTGGAAAGGGGACTCAACCCCCTGAGCAAACTTTGACCCAAAGGAGAACAGGGAAGGGATTTCAGGAATTGCCTGGCCCATCTCCCTGCCCAGAGGAAGAGCTACTCCTGCTTGGATAGGCAAGTAGCAGTTTCTTATTTTTTAATCCTAGCTGCCCTACCCTTTGTACAAAGTGATTGGCATGTAGACATCCACCTCTGAGTGCTTTCTGGATTGACCCAGTCATTGACTGAAGAGAACAGCATGCTCAGCTACATCAGAGTAGAGAGTTGGAGCCTGGGATCCTGCTATTGACCCTCTACACATGCACAAGGTGCTGCCTGTTTCCATCAGCTTTCTTCTGCCTTGTTTAATCCCCCCCTCCCAGTGTCTTGAGGTCACTAGATTAGAAATGCCAAGCCTGGTTTGAGGCAGGTGCAGTAACTCCAGCTGGAGCCCAGGCAAAACTGTAGTTCCAGAAGAATCCCTTTGGGAGAGAGCCCTTCCTGGGGTTCCTGGGTGCCCGTTAGCCAGGCCTCTGCTTCCTGAGCCAGCTGGGCTGTTCCTGGTGATGTCAGTTGAAGGCAGAAGGAGATTTCTGCATCCAGGATTCTTCATCTGCCTTAGAGTGCTTCTAACAAGCATATGTGGTGTGTGGAGAGGCTGGAGGAGCCAGCAGGGCTGAGGCTGGAGGAGGAACACGGTGTGTCTGGCTTGGCTGTTTCAAGCCACTGTTAACATGTTCAGCCACTTGAGTTGGAGTCCTTGTGCCCCTTCAGTCTGGCACAGCCTGACTAGAAAAGGGAGGGTAATGGCCAGCCCCAGCAGGAGGATTTCTGAGAAACATCTTTTCTTGCTGATTCCACAGCTTTGTTTCAAACAACTGTGGAAACAACGAGCAGCAGCTGTTGTTTGGGTGATTCATTCTGTAGCCTTTCCCCTGGACTCGCTCTCCTCCTCAGCACCACATGGCTCTCTAAACCACAGCCCAGCAGCATCTCTCTTGTCCTGCTCATGAAGTGTCAGTGGACTCTATGAATACCCTGGCTGTGCTGTCACTTGTTTTGTGTCATTGGCCTTGTACCTGGAGTGTTGTGTCCAGTTCTGGGCTTCCTAGGATAAAACAGACAGGGATGTCCTGGAGAGAGTCCAAAGGAGGGACACAAAGATGCTGAAGGGCCTGGAGCATCTCCCCTGTGAGGAAAGGCTGAGGGAGCTGGGGCTGTTCAGCCTGGAGAGGAGAAGACTAAGGGGGGACCTTATTCATGTTTATCAATATCTGAAGGATGGGATGCAGGGGGAATGGGCAGCCCCTTTTCAGTGTCTGTGGGGACAGGACAAGGGGCAATGGCTGCAAGTTGGAGCACAGGGAGTTCCACAGCAACATGGGGAAGAACTTTTCCCCAGTGAGGGTGAGGGAGCCCTGGGACAGGCTGCCCAGGGGGTGTGGAGTCTCCATCTCTGGAGAGATTCCAGACCTGTCTGGACACCGACCTGTGTGCCCTGTCCTAGGGAGCTGCTTTGGCAGGGGGTTGGACCCCATGGGCTCTGGAGGTCCCTTCCAACCCCTGTGATTCCCTTTAGAGACCAGATGAATGTTGTAAAGCCCCCAGAGGGGATGGGCAGCAACAAAACCCAACAGAGGAACTCCCTCTGTGCCAGGATTTACTGGATTGTTTCAGCTGATTCTTCTCCAAGACCATCTACTGCTGTGTCTGATGGCTCTACTGATGGGGGCACTTCAGGTGTCAGATGAGCAGTTCTCCAGCCTTTTTGTTCCCCAAGTTGGGAATTTGACCCAAACTGTGTGTTCAGGAGCTGTCCTTGTTTTCCTGGTTCATTTCTGGAGCGTTGAGGTGTGTTGTCTTCAATTCCTTGTACTGCAAGGATGCTGTAGTGGTGCTGAGCAACAGAAGTCAAGGGAGATGGATTGCTAAATATGTTTCCTCTTGCTAAATGCAGACCTGGGAATCTCACGCCCCACAGGCAGCAACTGTGGGGTCATTCATGTTTGTGTGTTGTTTGTACAGTGGTATCCATGTTTGATCCATGGTGGTATCGTGGGCTTGTTCAGCTTGGAGAAGAGAAGGCTGTGGGGGGACCTCATTGCAGCCTTCCAGTGCCTGAAGGGAGCAGAGGAACAGGAGGGGAATCAGCTTGTTAAAGGGCAGAGACTGGCAGGACAAGGGGGATGGAGTGAAGCTGGAGGAGGGAAGGGTGAGATGAGATATTAGGGGGAAATTCTTTGCAGAGAGAGTGGTGAGGGGCTGGAACAGGCTGCCCAGAGAGGGGGTGGGTGCCCCATCCCTGGGGGTGTTCAAGGCCAGGTTGGCTGGGGCCCTGGGCAACCTTGTGTAGCTCCAGGGCTGGAGGTTGGTGTCCCTGCCTGTGGCAGGGGGTTGGAGCTCTGTGATCCTTGGGGTCCCTCCCAACCCAGACCAGGCTGGGATTCTATTATAATCCATGGGAAGCCTCCTGTAACACCCAGTTGATGGGAAACTGGCTCAAACACTATGTGCAGCTTCCATAAGGGATGGAGATAGAAAAACCTCTGCTGCTTCTATCATCAGGTGGGAATAAAACCCTCTGTCCTGCCTTGCAGCGCTCTGTGATTCAGCGTGCCAGCCTCCTGGGCTGCTTTGTGGTTTGGTCTGTCAGGATACAGAAAACTGGCTCCTTCCAACAGGAACAAGAGGTTTTCTGGTTGCTGGAAGCTGTGATGAGGGGGGTAAAAACCTGAGTTGTGGGTCATCTTCCTACAGCTCCTGCAAAAACCAGATGCAGTTTGGGGATGTGAAGGGCCAAATGATTCTTCCCTCTTGACTTGCTCAAACAGCAGTATAAACCTCTTCTCAAATCTTCCAAGAACTCATGGTTAAGGAGAGGGGGAAGACCTGTGCCAATTGCTCAGCCTGTTAGGTGGGTATTGATGCCAGCTTCTGCCAGATGTGCCTTCAAAAGCATGATGTTTCTAACACATCATAGGTGTTGGTGAGAGCCCTGTGAGAAACTGGGCTCTGTAGGGATGCTTCTGGCTGAGAACCCTCGAAGGGCACTCACATGCTGCTGTCTGTGCTGATGAGGTGTGTGGCTGGTGGGGTAGGTCTGGCTCTGGGGCTGTGCTGAGGGATTTTGCTGCATCTGTTTTGTTTGAGAGCAGCGACCTACGAGGGGAGAAGAACGTGGATGCTCGAAGCAACCTGGGAAGTACCACAGCCAGAAAACAAGAGAGGTTATCAGTATATCAGAGTGCTGTTGTTGGTAAAACTGGGGTTTATGGTGAGGCAGATAGAGCCCTGGGACAGGCTGCCCAGGGGGTGTGGAGTCTCCTTCTCTGGAGAGATTCCAGCCCCGTCTGGATGCCGCCCTGTGTGCCCTGTCCTAGGGAGCTGCTTTGGCAGGGGGGTTGGACCTGATGATCTCTGGAGGTCCCTTCCAACCCCTGTGACTCTGTGATTTGTCTGGGTTCTTGTATGCTGCTTATCACTGTGGCATGAGGGTGCTTCCCCATCACCCTTCCCTAACGTGACCGATGCCTCACGTGTTGTTTATTCCTCCTCCATCCTGAGGAAGACACCGTGTTGTTTATTCCTCCTCCATCCTGAGGAAGACACCGTGCTCCCAGGAAGGGTGTTTAATGGGTTCCTGTGCTGGAGCAACACACGTGATGCTGGGACCAGAGGGCAAAGCCCACGATGGTGTCTCCATGCCGGGGAGGTTCTGTCTTACCCACCCGCACCCCGCGGGGTTGTGGGGTGATATAAGGTGAAGCCCGGTCTCTGCACGCTTCACATACACCGTGAGGGGGCTGTGGGAGAAGGCAGAGGGGCTGCAGGGTGTGGGCCGTGCTGGCAGCCCTTCCCTTCGGCCAGCTCGCAGGGAACTGGCTGGGTTCATCCCTGGGGGCTCCGCCGGCCTCTGCCACACGAGGAGGGGTCGCTGGGTACTTGGCACGGCCGGGCGAGGGGATGGAGCCCCGGCGGGCGGCTGGGTGATGTCCTGCAGCCCCCCAAACACACACATACACCAAGGCCCGGGGCTACCGCCGCCCTTGTCACCCTCCGTGAGCCGGGGCCGCCCCTTGTCCGCCGCGTTCCGAGCGGCAGGGGCGGGCGGAGCGGCCCCGCCCGGGGGCGGCGCGGCGCAGGCCCCGGCCCGGCTCCATAAGGCCGCGGGGCGCCGGCCGGACCCAGCGCCCCAGCCGGGAGGGGAGATGCGGACGCCGAGAGACATGGCCTGGGCCCGGGCGGAGTGGAGCTGCCTCTGCCTCCTCCTCCTCCTGCTGCTGGCCGCGCCCGGGCAGCCGGGCCGAGCGGGTGAGTGAGGCGGGGACGGGGCCTGGGCCTGCCGCCGGCCTCCGGTAACCCCCCCCCCCCCCCCGCCCCTTCTTCGCCTCCTCCGGCCTCCCCTTGCTTTCCCGGTCCCTTTTCCCAGCCCCTCTGTAAGCGCCGGGCCCCCTCCCCATCCTCGCAGGGCCCGGCCTAGCGCTGGGTCTGGCAGCCCCTTTCCCTTCCTCGGGGCTGCCGGGGCCCAGCCTGGCCCCGAGGGCGGGTGGGTGGGTGGGAGGGAATGGGGCAGCTTCTCTCCCCTTCCCTTTGCCGGAGCTGGGGGTCCTGCTTAGCTGTCCCTTCTCCTCGCCCCGAGAGTGGGGGGTCTCCCCCTTTATGGGCAGCCCTGGCAGTACGTGGTTATGGTGTGTGTGGGGGGTTACAGGTGGCTGAAGGGCTCTGGTGAGGAGGGTGCTGTGTGGTGACACAGCCTGGGCCCTGTCCAGGACCGTCCCTTCCAACATGCCCTGCTAAATATTGCTCACATTCAGAGGGCCTGAGAGGACAGCAGAGCCTTTGTCTTAACCCTGAAACGTGAGGAGCCAATCTGGGCCGGTGAGCTGCTGGGGTCCCCTTACACCTGCTCTGAGATTGCTGGTGTCCAGGGAACGCTGCTGCTGGGCTCTCCAGCCCTCCTGGCCAGGCTGGACAATCTCTCCAGGTGCTTTTCTGGGCTCTCTTAATGGGCTTTTTATGAGTTGACGTTGTGCTCTCTTTATGGGCTGTGCATAAATTGAAAGTGTTCCATTTATAGGCTTTTATGATGCTGATTCTGATGTGATATACATACGTGATAGACAGAAATGTCTCCTCTGTTGGCATTTCCCTCCCCCTGAAGGGATATATGCATCGTGTTAAACTTGTGCATTTATCATTAATCCATAGTTTATAATCAGGACTTCCTAACTGAGGAATCTTCTAAACCTCATTTTGATGCTGAGAAACAGTGCTCTTGTGGTGGGTATCCCTCCCTGAAGGATCCTGTGCTGCACATCTCTTCCCCTCTCACTTGGTTTGCTGTCACAGGCAGTCGTGAGCCGTGTGCTAGATGAACACCAAGCTTTGAAAGGTGGCTGCTGGCTTGTGGCAGAGGTAGGGTGCTGTCCTGGAAACTCTGTGCTGAGGTGGGAAGTCCTCAATGATGCACCTCCTGACAGTGGATGTTTGTGCTTCCAACAGAGCAGTCGGTGTTGAGGGGGTAATATTTTAGCTCCTACCTGTGGGTGGGAGGAACCATGGTTCACTGTGTCACTGGTGGTGGCTGGTGGGGTTTCTCTCTGCCTTCTGGAGTCTCTGGCCTGGCTGAGAATGCCAAACCTGTGATGAAAGTTCAGCTGTTCATCTGGACCTTCGTGGACTCGGGGCTGAGCATGAAGGAGGGGAGAAACGAGTGGCCCTTTTTCAGTTTATCCAGGAACTTCCAGCTTTTGGAAGTGCTGAAAATACCTGAATGAACATAATCATACAGTGGTGAGTAGCCTTAAGGGGTTTGGATAGTGTAGCCTTTCCCCTTCTAGTTGTGGCCTCAAGTGTTTGGCTGTGTGGATACACATAGAAAAGGTCTGTCAGGGACTCTGGTTTTTGCTGCTCTGTCCCATTCCTGATACTTGGTGTCATGCACGTACTGGGATGTTGCAGCCCTGCTTTATCAGCTTTTAAAGGAATCCTTAAAGCTTCTAATCACTTTGGGTTGAATTTTCTTGGAAGATGTGATGTTTGGATAACTCCTTTGTTCAGCTCCTGAAAAACACAGCGCTGCCTCACCCACATTTCAACGAATCTGGGACAATCATTCAGCAGAGCCAAGAGGGTTTTGATGGTTATTTCCTCAGTGTGAAGAGTGAAAAGAGAAAAGACATTTCAGCATGGCTAATCTTGCCTCTGGTAGTGCTTTATTTTTGGAAAAAAGGAAGTTTGAAATGTGACTTTGTAGTTTCCATGCATCTCGATCATTATCGTTTCTCAAGATAAAATGAAAAAGAGAAAGAGTTTATTTGCTCAACTCTACTGAGTTCTGTGATTGAATTTGTTTTGTGTGGTTTCCTTTGGAGGCCAAATTTAAAGATAGCAACATCTCTGAAGATGAACTGTTCCCACGAGCCTTCAGTGTGTGAAGAGAGTTGACAGCCGCCCAGCTGCGAGACGTGGAGGAAGCGAGTGGGCTCAACGTGTGATGAGCTGCAGTCTGTGGGCAAAGCTGTCCTGGGTGGGAGGGCAGAGACTCCAGGACCATTCACCCAGAGGGAAATGTGTCCCAGTGAGATGAATCCTCTTGGAATAGAGGGCTGTGTGGCAGCCAGGAAAGCCAATGGCATCGTGGCTTGTGTCAGAAATAGTGTGGCCAGTAGGTGTGGGGAGGGGATTGTGCACCTGGACTAGGCACTGGGGAGGCTACAGCTTGAGTGCTGGGTCCAGTTCTGGGCTCCTCACCATAAGAAGGACATTGAGGTCCTGGAGTGAGTCCAGAGAAGGGCAACCAGGCTGGGGAAGGGGCTGGAGGGCAAATCCTCTGAGGAGCGGCTGAGGGAGCTGGGGGTGTTCAGCCTGGAGGAGAGGTTGCTGAGGGGAGACCTTCTCCCTACCTCCCCTGCCCTGCCAGGAGGGTGCAGAGAGGTGGGTGATGGTCTCTTCAGCCAGGGGACAGGAGATGGGACAAGGGGAAATGGGCTCAAGCTGCCCCAGGGCAGGGGCAGATCAGATGTGAGGGAAAAGTTCTTCCCTGGCAGAGTTGTGGGGCTGTGGCACAGGCTGCCCAGGGAGGGGCTGAGTCACCCACCCTGGATGTGTTTAAAAAAGGGCAGATGAGGTGCTCAGGGATCTGGTTTAGCACAGGGCAGGAACAGTTTGATTTGATGATCTTAAAGGTCTTTTCCAACCTGGTGATTCTGTGATTTGCTGCTTCCTCTTGTAAGGAGGTTCCAGAGTGGAGAGGATGTCGTGACAGTACCAGAGGAGAGGAGCAGGGGTCCTTTCCAAGGAAAAAAGAGGAGCACTTGTCTTGCAGACAAATTAGCATGGCTTTAGGCAGGGCAGAAGGCATAGTAAGAGTCTAGACAGGAAACACTTACAGCACTTGTCAGGATTTCAGCAAGAGGAAGGTAAGAATGCTTTAGGAAATGTTGCTGTAGAAGAGCCCAATATGCTCATTAACGTCCAACGCCTCCTGGAATATTACTAATAAAAAGGATGTTAACTGTTCTTGCCAGCTTTAATGTGAAAGGAATGTTCCAGGTGAGGAATAAATCAAGTTAGAGGAATTTGCTTCTCTTGCTGTGATAGTTGGGTCATCTTTTCCTACCTTCTAAACCAGCACTGTGACACAAGGGAGACCCCTCTGTGCTGTTTGTTAGGGAAGATGAACCTGTGGAGATACATGAACAAGTGAACTTTGATGCTTGTGAGGTCTTGCTGGGTGGTTGTGTCCTGTTTGGGATCCTTTTTCAGGACAGGTGTGGCCTAACTGGAGAGTAGAGCTGGTAGAGCCTAATGGGACTGGTCAGAGATCTAAGGACTAGAGTGTGCAAGGAAGAACTCAATCTTGGCCTTTCCTTAGTGGAAGGAAAGGGGAAGGAGGATGTGACAACAAGCTTTGAAAGCCTAAAAACCTGTAGGCATGCAGAAGGGGAATAAACTGCCCACCTCCTTTGGAAAAGAAAGATGCTATTTCAATCACAGTGAGGGGAATCTGTTGGACATGGGGGGGTTGTTGGGGCTGCTTGGAGTAGAACTGGTCCAGCCCTGGGCCCAAGGATGGACTAGCTGGCCAGCTTTTAGTCCTGCCTAAATGTTGGATGACTGGTGTGTCAGACCTCATCTGTTAATTGAAATTGATCATAACAGTGGCTAATTTAATGAGTCTGTGTATTTAATGCTTTAGCAATGTCTATCTTCTGACTCAGGCATGCCCATGGCTCGTAGGAGAGTAAAGCTCATTGCTGCTGACTGATGCTCTAGGTTGAGTGTGGTTTAGGTCAAGCCTTACACTTACAGTAAAAGGACTCAGTGTTTCTAGGGGGAATGCAGGTGAAGGGAATGTTAACATCATCTTCTGTGCAGTGCTGGGTTTTTTTCCTGGCTCTATTTCCACTCTCACTTGGGGATTGAGGAGATGGAAGTGGGTGAATGCAGGTAAATGGTCATACTGGGTGTTGCTGGTAGACAGCTGCGAACACATCTGGGTAGTGCCAGAGGGATTCCAGTGTCTGCTTGTTGTAGGGGATGATGCTCTTTGGTATTGTGTGATGCTGAAAGCAGCAGGGGATCCAAGAAGGGTTGGTGGGAGCAGAAATTGAGCCTCACAGCCATCACTGGCAGGCTTAGGTGGGGTGGGCTTTGAGCTTTATCACCACAAATCCAGTCCTGGCTGTGGGAAGGGTGGCTTTTGTGCACGTTCCTTGTTAGTGTCTCTCTGCTGCCAAGCTGGTCACATGCAGACAGGCTTGTTTTCATGGAATGAGTTCCTATTGTGGTGTGATAGGCTGCAGCCTCAACTTTCCCATTTCTGCTTTGGTTTTGGTTTTATTTTTGCTTTCTTTGAAGGGTGTATCTTTCACTTCACTTTACCAGGCTGGGGAAAAAAGACCTGTAGTAAAAGAAGGGTGATAATTGGGGTGAACTGATGGGTGTGGGTGGATGGAGCTGCGTGCTGTGTTTCCCTAGCTGAGCCAACAGTCTGTGAGCCTGCCAAGCTCTGTGCAGCCTGGAGATGCAGCTTGACTCTTGCTGAACAGAGATCCAACCTGTCAGGGAGTGAATACCCAACCTTGTTGATGGTTTTCAAGCTCCCACATGCCGTGGAACACGCACCGAATTCCTCTGCTTGTGGATGTGGGGTGGGGAAGGGAAGGTGATTCACATCTTCCTAATGGCCTCCAATGTTTGCTAATTAAAGGCAGTCTTTAATGAGACAAGATAAATAGAGGATGCAATTGGGCTTCTCTTTTTTTTCCTCCTTGGAAATACGATCCCAACTGGTGTCACATCCGGGAGTGACTGATAAGAGACGTGACATCAGTGGTGACCTGTAGCAGAGCTCAGACAGCAGCTGGTGGCAGGAAGCACCTCAGTACAGGGAGTCCTGCAAGGTACTGACATATGTTTTGAAAGCCACTGTGCTGGACAACGGTATCGACTGGACTGGAGAAAAAGCTACCAAAATACCTTTTTCTATCAAAAAAAGCTACATAAATAGTGTCTTTCAGGAGAAACACCTAAATATCTTCACACCTGCAGAACCAGATGAGTATCTGGCTTTGGTTTTCCCTCTCTGCTTTCTCCCAGCAGCAGCCTTTGTAGAGGAAGATTTAGGGACAGGGTTGTCTCCAGCATGTTCTAGTTCCTGCTTCATTGCACTTGTCCCTTTCATTGGGTTTTTGATTAACTGGCTTGGTGCCCCTCTTTGAGGGCTGCCAGTGATGTGTGAAATACCACACAGGGCAGTGGACATGGAAATAGGCTCCTTAGAAATTGAGGGTTGAGGAATGGGGGTACTTGCTGTAAGGGGTGCTTTTGTCCTGGGGGCTCTCAGCCACCACTGAATGGTTTTGTGGTGGTGAGAATCCCACAGGACAAACTCTTGTCTCTTCTGTACATCAGTGGGCTTGTGTTCAATTCGATCTGTGCTGGAACTTAGGGAGAGACAGGATGTTTTTGCCAGAAAAAGAAAGAGTTAAAGGGGAAGAAGAGAGGCTGAGGGAGCTGGGCTGGTTCAGCCTGGAGAAGAGAAGGCTGTGGGGGGACCTCATTGCAGCCTTCCAGTCCCTGAAGGGAGCAGAGGAACAGGAGGGGAATCAGCTTGTTAAAGGGCAGAGACTGGCAGGACACTGCCTCCTCCTCCTCTGAGTTTTGCCCACAATGAAGGGAAGAATAAGGCTTTGTACCTACACCTGCCTTCAGCTGAAAACTGAATGCTTTTAGTGCTGTTTCTCTACAGGAAGTAGACAAGTCCTTCTGTGGGAAGTCCTCTGAGTTGCACTCTTCACAGAAAGCCCCTCCTGGTTTTGCCAGCTTCATATAGTGAGTCACTCCATCATCTTCTGCTCCCAAGCTGCTTTTGGGGAGTCCTGCTGCTTTCAGTGCTGCAAAGATCAGCTGTGTCCTACTGTTTCCATAGCCTGTGTCCTAAGAGAGTCTCCAGAACTCTGTCTAGAGGTCCCAGTGTAGCATCCCAGTGCTTCTGGGTGGGACTGGGGAAGTAACAAGTGCAGAGCAGCGACGTGTGAGAGCTCGGGGCCGGATGTGGGGAGGAAGATGTGGTTGGAAATGACAACTGTAGAGAAGTGATTTACCTGACTGTGCTTGTGGTGGTTCATCCCAGGGAAGGAAGCAGCCCTTCCCTCCCCTACTTCTGGGCCAAGGAGGTATTGCCACTGTACTTTCTGTAGCCTGTGAACACAAGGGCTATTTTCAGGAAGCTTCTCTCTGCTGTTTTTAATACCTTTTATTCCAGTAATTGTTGTAATGAATGAAACTTCTGCTGTGGTCTGTGTACTGCCTGATTTCTTGAGAAACAGCACAGCTCTGCCTGTGCCTGTGTGACACAGATGCTGTGTGGCACATAGGTGGGCTGGGATGCTCTTGTGTGCTCCAAAGGGATGGGTGTACGTGCTGCAACGTGAGAGAGCTTGAAATCAGTCAAGCTGCTTCGGCTTCCACTTCGGGGATGTTGGTGGAAAGGGTGTGGAGAAGTGGGTGTCCTTTTCACTGGGACAGCCACTTACTGGGATGCCCAGTTTGAGGTGGTGCTCGTAGTGTTGGGGATGAGAAGAGACCCACTGAAAGCATCTGCAGGAGGCCCAGTAAGGTCTCTGGGGAGACCTTCTCACCACCTACAGCTGCCTGAAGAGAGGGTGTAGAGAGGTGGGCGATGGTCTCTTCAGCCAGGGGACAGGAGATGGGACAAGGGGCAATGGGCTCAAGCTGCCCCAGGGCAGGGGCAGAGCAGATGGGAGGGAAAAGTTCTTCCCTGAAAGAGTTGTGGGGGCCTGGAACAGGCTGCCCAGAGAGGGGGCTGAGTCACCCACCCCTGGGTGTGTTTAGAAAAGGGCAGATGAGGTGCTCAGGGATCTGGTTTAGCACAGGACAGGGACGGTTGGACTTGATGATCTTAAAGGTCTTTTCCAACCTTGCGATTCTGTGATTCTCAGTGGCACTGGCTTTGGGAGATGTTTGGGGAACCTGTGGCATCCTGAGCCTGTGCAGGGGCTCCAGCCTGTTTCCCAAACAGTGGAGCAGGCCTCCCTGGAGGCTTTGAGCCCACGTGCCACTCACAGGCACCGTTGGGGTCTCAGTGTGAGTTTTGGCAGGGCTGGGTTGTAAGCGAGTGCAGCGTCACGGTCCCACCCTGAGAGATTTTGGAGGACCTCAGAAACTAAACCATCCCCTCACCACCCCCTGCCTTTGGCAGCTATTTCTGGAGACACAGGCGGTGCTGAGAAGGAGAACTGTTCCCTTCCCCCTACCTTTGGGTCGGGGAGTTGAGGCTCCTCTGATGAGCTCACTGATTCCATTGCCATGAGCTAGTAAAACTGTTGCTCTTAATCCTGCCGCAATCCCTGGCGACCCACCTCCTGCTTCCCCTCCCCAGCCAGGCACAGGCAGACAGCAGCCCCTGATGGGAAAAGTAATTTACATGTGGAGTTTGTTGTTGTTAACAGAGTGGATACAGAACCCTTTGCTTGCAAAAAAAAAAAGGGTGCCTCATAAGGGAAACTTGGACCTGAGCCTTTTGTTTGCTTCAGAGGATCTATCTGATGTTGCAGATGCGAATCATTTCTAGCCTGCTCTGCAAAAGGCTGCTTTGTTGCCTGCATTTGTTTCACCTCCCTTGTTTTTATAAGGTCCTTAAGAGCTGTCTAAGAACATCATGAGTAGTACTGGCCCAGTGTCAGAGGTTTAGCTGTGGACATAACACAGCTCTGCTGGGCTGGCGTTGCTGCCGTGCCGTTAGGAAGCACAGGGGCTGCTGGAGCCCCTGGGAGTTAAACTGGAAGAGGCTGCGTGGCCAAGCTGGTGTGGTTCTGCAGCTTTGCAGTGTAGGACACCTGATTTCTATGCTGCCTTTCTGTGTGTCCTTGAAGAAGCTCTCTCTCTGCTGACCTGCTTTGTTAAACGCTCTGATTCCTGCTGATGGAAAGCCATGGTGCACCAGGCAAGTTTGGAAAGCAAAGCTTTTGATTTGAAACCTGCTGGAAATTTTGGTGCTTCTCTGCCCTTTTACCACCCAAGCCAAGTGTGCTCTGCTCCAGAATTTGCTCTGTGCTCTCCTGTGTACATCAGGGCCTTTGGCCTTTCCCCTGCCAGTGGCAGAAGGTTCTGCAGACCCACGCTGAGCAGCCCAGCTTCAGAGGCTGTGGTAAGCTGGATACCTGAACGGGAATCCCAGGCTTCCTACTGAAGGGGCTTTTCCTGAAATACCCTTTTCTCCCTTGTGCCTTATCCTTCTGATTGCCTTGTTTCTTTAACCAGTGCTTCTGTTCTGCTGTCTAGGTTTCCAGCAGCTCTCTCAGTTGTCTTCCTATGAAGTTGTGATCCCGCAGAGGTTGGGAAGAGAACGGCGAGAGGCTTCCGACGCCTCCTCAGTGCAGGTACTGGGCAGGCTTCAAAATCCCTTCAGTTTAGTGTCAGCTTCCTGGTAAGATCCACCCAAAACTGACCTGAAATTCTCACAAAACACTGTCAGGCTCCTGTAGCAGCAAACATGTGTCCATTCTTACATGAGAGTATTACATCAGCAGTGCCTTTAGCTGACTGAGAGCGAACACCTCCCTGCTCCAGAGGTTACAAGTTGCTGCAGAGGGTTTTTGATACAGATGTAGAAGTTGCATAATGAGACTTACTAAGCACTGGAACAGGTTTTGGAGAGCTGGGGGAATCGTTATCTTGGGAGATGTTCAAATTCTGACTGGAGGGCCATGAAGATGATCAGAGGGCTGGAGCAGCTCCCCTATGGAGAGAGGCTGAGGGAGCTGGGCTGGGTCAGGCTGGAGAAGAGAAGGCTGTGGGGGGACCTCATTGCAGCCTTCCAGTGCCTGAAGGGAGCAGAGGAACAGGAGGGGAATCAGCTTGTTAAAGGGTAGAGACTGGCAGGACAAGGGGGATGGAGTGAAGCTGAAGGAGGGAAGGAATTACATATCAGGGGGAAGTTCTTTGCAGAGAGAGTGGTGAGGGGCTGGAACAGGCTGCCCAAAGAGGGGGTGGGTGCCCCATCCCTGGGGGTGTTCAAGGCCAGGTTGGCTGGGGCCCTGGGCAACCTTGTGTAGCTCCAGGCCTGGAGGTTGGTGTCCCTGCCTGTGGCAGGGGCGTTGGAGCTCTGTGACCCTTGGGCTCCCTTCCAACCCAGACCAGTCTGGGATTCTATCGAGGAGGCCCTGGGCAGCCTGGGCTGACTCTGCAGCCACTTTGAGCTGGGGAGGGGAGTAAGATTAAGCAAAACTCCAGCAGTACTTTCCAGCCTGTATGATTCTGCTGTAGCCACGTAACTAAAGAATTCAAACTTCAGAGAATTTGGATTAGACTGACTGTGTTTAGTCACAAATCTTACAAACATTGGCAGAATGTGTTATTAACAATAATGCCTTGCAGGCTTTTACAGTTGTTGGCTAGTACTCCTGCTGTGATATTTAATGTCATGGTCAGGTGATTCAGCTGATCCACTTCATATTTAAGGGCCCCAATTGCTGTGTGTAGAACTTGGCTAGCTCAAGGCTATGGGGGTACAGCCTCACTGAATGTTCAGTATTAAAACTGTGTTTTCCTTTTCCAGCTGTAACTGAGGGTTTTTCTAGGGAAGCCTTAGAAAACAAGCAATAAGAAAACCACAAAGCTATTTTGAACTAGCTGCCTTCACGTGACTTCTCCCCAGTTACACAGGAAGGGATGCCAGGTTTCTGGAGGTAGGGACAAGTATAAAATAGGTTTCAGGCTCACCCACACGTGATTAATTCCTGGTTTGGGTTTAGAAAAGTAAGTTTATTAGCTGGCAAGTTTGGTGTGGGCACATGGGATGTGAGGGCAAGTCCTGATGGCTGCAGTCAGCTTCTCATTGCAAAGCTTTGTTGGCTCAGTGAAGTTGGCAGGAGCACAAGGAACACCTGCTCCCTGGTTGGGCCACCAGCAAGAACTGGGATGGGAGAGGCAGCTCAGATTGAGGGGAGGGAGGGCTGCTCTGGGTTTGAATTTTGTTGGTATGAGCTTCATCACCAGCAACTGCAGCTGTATCTATACAGGCTGACTGGCCCTGAGCTACAGGGGTGATGGTGCTGATCTGAATGCAGCAGTGATGGAGCTTGCAGAGACTGCTTTCTGCCAAACTCTTATTGATTTCAAAGAATGTTTTATTCATTAACATGAGTAAAATGCAACTTTTTTTCTTATATTCAGGACAAGGTGTCATATGTTATTGAGATAGAGGGGAGAGAACACACGATTCATCTAGAAAAGAACAAGTAAGTGAAGAATTTCCTTTGATTTGTTGAATTCTCTCTGTTGTGTCCAAAGAATGAGTTGGTAGGTAGTGTGTGAGCTCTGATTCTTGAGATTCTTTACGTGCTTGCTCTGAAATCTGCAAAGAAAGAGGATGAAAGTGGATTTGGTCACAGTCTTGGCTATCAGCCAGCAGCCCTGGTGATTCCTCTCCCTGAAGGAAGCAATAGTTTACTCAAAGGGTATCTGAAATGACTCTCTCCATCCACATCTGAAAATAAACAAACTGAACTATATGTCAAGTAAATATTTTCACTTTCTCCTGGGTTTTGTTTGTTGTTTCACGGTTTTTCTTCCCCTGTCTCAGTAGCACAAGAATACTAATAAAGGAGAAGCTGGCTATATCCAAGGTGTTAATACCCAGACCTTACAGGCAATATAGCTGTTGTCTGGCTTGAATTTAAGGCTATTGTTTCTAAAAACTGCCCTGATAATAGACAAAAGATGTAACTATTTAAGTGTAGAAGTCCCTGCGGATCTCTGGCTGCCACTTGCCAAGCCCCCTAACCCTGGGAAACATGCTGCATCAAGGGATGTCCCAGTATGTGTCAGCAGTCTTAACCATGGGAGACTTTCCTCATGTACTTCCTCCCAAAGCTGGGGAAAAGAGAAGTTGTATGCAGCAGACTGACTGCTGTGATTTTTAAAAATTGCTTTTATTTAATTGTTATTCTGCATGAAAGCAAGCTTTTTTTAGCACAGCTTAATGGGTCTTGAGGCTTTTCTTGCTTACCTGGGCTGGGGTGATTTGATTCCATTTCACTAACATTTCCACCATTCTGATATCATAGATTTTGCCATGGAAATGCACCATTTCTTTGTTAACTGTGGCTTTTTTTTTTCCCCTCCCTTTTGACTATTTCCTCCTTTAATTGTATGTACTTGTGACAGTTTTGATTGAGGTCATCTTGCTGCTCTGCTACAGTGTCATAGTCATTCCATGAAATTCCTCCTTCTATCCTTCTCCCCTTCCCTTACAGAGAACTGCTGCCCAAAGATTTCACAGTTTATACCTATAACAAGGAGGGGAAGTTGCAGACCAAATATCCAGACATCCAGGTAGGATTTCTTTCATTGGATACCCTTACTTGAAGGTGACTTGAACACTGAGCAGTCCTCATACAGTGCAGAGCACACAGGCTGTGCCTCTCAGGCTGGGCTGGGCTAGTGACTGAATATCCACCTTTAATTTTGCACACAGTGGTCTTCCAGATGAGTCAAAATGAATAGTCAGCTGCTGACCCATCTTTTCAGTTGTGTGATGCTGCCTGTTAGCAACTAGGAATTCTGTTAGCCCAGAATTTTTGGGAGCTACTGAAAGGGATGAATGAGATCAAGTCTGGAGAACTCTTGAGAAGGATTCTCCCTGCATGGCACTGGAGTTATCCCACTGAAAAAAGCAGTTGCAGCCCTCCCTTTCTGCACAAGCAGGCTGCCTGATAGGTTATCTTTGAAAATGTAATTGCTTTTGTGGAATAAGAGTAAAATAAAGCAGCTGATGTGATACAAAAAGTATGAGTGTGTTTCTAATGGCTTCACTCTTCTTATGTTTAACCTTTAACCCTTTGCTCCTTTAAAGGGAAGTGTTAATCATACATGATTCATAGGATCTTGTGTTTGAAAATAGCATGCTGGAGCCAGCTGGGCTTTTATTTCCTGCTTAAAAGTGATGGGCTAAGAGGAAGAATGCTGCTTCTGCAGGAAGTCAGGAGTGTCCCTTCAGTGGCCCTGAAGGATTAACATATGCCTTCAGTGCTTTCTGTGGTCGTTGCTGAAACATGAGGTGACAGAATCTACCTGACCCCTCTAATGATGTTCAGAAAGGTGCTTGCCACAGAAAATGGAGTGTATTTGCCCCATACCACCCCCTTGTCTGGGTTCCACCATGTGTAGATACAGAGGATGAAATGGAAGTACTCTGTCTCATGTGCTGATGAGGGATGTCCTGTGCCACCAAAGCCTTCCAGCAGCACATTCTGGTGAGGATAGCACCCCCTTTTCTTGCCAGGGAGAGTCAAATGTTCTGTGGAGCAGTTTTCTACAAGACTTAAGGGTGATTTGACCCAAATTGGTAGGCAGGGGCTGCCCTCACAATATTTGAGGCAGGGTGGAGGACAGAAGTTTAGTGTAGGATGGCTTAAGGTCAAGCTGAGACCAGTTGCTTGTCTGAGCCCTGCTTGCCTGGCATTGTGACACTTTGGCTGTGCCAGCTCTGAATCCAGCCTCAGGCAGAGTGACTTGAGAGGGTGAGGGGGATTTTAAACTGAAATCTGAAGGAACTGCATGCCCTGTGGAGTTGTGAAGGGCATCTGCTTTGCAGGATGAAGAGGCAGGGATCTGCCTGAGACCCCCTGAGGTCTTGATTAGCTTTGTATATCTACATCCCGTGGTGCTAAGGCAGGTGAGGAGTGTTTTCAAGGCATGTCAGTGAATGAAACACTGTTCAGGTTTGTGCCCCTTGCTCCAAGACAGACATTGAGGTCCTGAAGTGTGTCCAGAGAAGGGTAGTGAGGCTGAGGAAGGGGCTGGGACACAAGTCTGATGAGGAGAGGCTGAAGGAACTGGGACTGTTTGGTCTGGGAGACTTTCTTTCTCTCTCCAACTCCCTGGAAGGGGGTTGTGCTGAGCTGGGGCTCAGCCTTTTCTTGCAGATAATGGTTCTGTGATACTGTGGTAGAGCTGGAGGCGTGTTTGAAGCTGGAGATAAAAGTCATGGTAAATTTATCTTAAAACTTATTACATTATCATGGAATCACAGAACAGTTTGAGTTGAAAGGGACCTCAGAGATCATCTAGTTCCAACCCCTGGCCATGGGCAGGGACACTCTCATCATACCAGGGTGCCCAAAGCCCCATCCAACCCGACCTTAAACATCTCCAGGGATGGGTTTTGTTACCAGTTTATAACTACTACTGGTCAGGGTGTAGCAATTACCCACTAGATGTACAGCTATTTGTGTGTAACTCCCCTGTTTCCCTGTGTAGGATCACTGCCACTATCAGGGCTACGTGGAGGGGACCCTGGATTCAGTGGTTGCTGTCAGCACTTGCTCAGGGCTCAGGTAACAACACATCCTTTGTCACAGGAGTCTCACAGGTCACTGAACCTGAAACAAAATTCACACTCTGGTTTTAAATGCTGTTCACCCAGGTGGGGATTGAATTCCCAAGCTGCAGTAGTGTATGTGCTGTTGCACAGCCTTTCTGTGGTACCTTTTCTTCAGGCAGCTAATAGGTATTTGAAACACCATTAAACAAGTTACAGTTTGTTATCAGAGTGCAGTAAGTCATCCTTTGATACAAATTTTGGCTTATTTTCTAATCAGGGTCTGTGGCCACTTCAGAGAACTGCACACAGCATCCAACTTCCCATTTCTGCACTATGCAAACTGGACAGAACTGGCCCTAAAACTTGTGCACATCAAATTTGCTGACAATTTTTTTTCCTGCTTTGGGCTGATTTCTGTCATTTTGGGGTCTTGGATGATTTTTTTCCCCCCCCCCTAGTGCCATATCAGCTGCCAGAGTGCCAGTAGGAATTGAACCATTGCAAACTCTTACCCAAACATTTCAGTTGCTGTCTTTGTGAAGACCCTTATCCAAGGCAAGGCTGCTTCCTTGGGGTGCAAGGACTGCCCTACAGACATGCCTTTAGTTATCTGTTGCTTTACTGTAGAAACCTGGATAACAATCTCCCTGCTTAATGCAAGAATTTCTCATGCACCCTGCCCTGTTTTAGGGGGTTGGTGACAATAGAGAACATCACCTATGGAATTGAGCCCATGGATCCCTCTTCTGGCTCTAAGCACATTGTCTATCGATTGGATAATGTGAAGAAAGAGCCCACAACATGTGGGGTAAGCACTGAAGAGCATGAAGGGGAAGGTATGGAGGAGGATCACCACCCCAGTATGACTCAGCTGCTGAGAGTAAGTACTCCAGTGTTTCCTCCACAGTCCCCTTGTGAGTATTCAGCTAAGAATATGGAAGCAGCTTACCTGATTTGTGGGGTTTAACACATACCTCTGACTTGGAGAGTGTTCTACACTGCTGAAAGCCTCAGTTGCTTCAACAAAGCAGTTGCAGTTTCCTTCTGCACACAGCAGAGAGTGGAGTGATGGTTAGATTATTCACAGGCAGAGCTTTTTTGGGGGGCTTTTAAGGGCAGGAACAGTACCCCTTGTTGGAGAGGCTCATTAACAAAGTATCAGAAACCAGCAGAACATTGTGTTTATTCTGTTCTCTGGGTAGCAGCTTGGTGTGAAGGTCCCCCTTGCCTGTTTAGAGCCTGGCTATCTGGGGAACAAGGCTGCAGTAAAAGCAGGACAATGAAAAACATCTCATTTCAAGGTGGTTGACTTTGCTGCTTGGTAGCTTTCTGCTCCTTTATAAAGAGTGTATGTCCTTCCAGAGAAACCTGTGTGGAAAGTAAGGTTTCTCACCCTTGAAATGCAGGAAATCTTTGTGCAGCAGCTAAATTTTAATGTGAAATACTGAAGAATTGTCCTTGTGTTGGATTATACTTGCTGGCTGTGTTCTGTTTTATTCTTGGCACAGTGTGCTTTGGGTGTGGTTGTATCAAGTGAAATAGGACAATGCTGAGATGGGGGGGGGAGGCTTTGCTTACACTTGAATTAATAAAATTGTCTGAAACTCTTGGGTTTTTTCTTTCCCTGCAGAGCAAGAGAGCAGTGCTGCATCAAACAAGATATGTGGAGCTGTTCATAGTTGTGGATAAAGAGAAGGTAGGGATGGTGTGTTGCTTGCCCCTCCTCCTCCTCAGGCTTCCTTACTCCCAAAGGAATTGTTGACAGACATGGATGCTCTAGCCAAGGTTTTGTGAACATGCTAGCCTGAAGCTGAATAAACATGTGCTGTGCAGTACTCAGAGAAGAGTGAACTGTCAGATGTGGAGAGTTTCTATCATCAAGGACTCTAATAATGCAAGGAAGAAAACTTGTTAGGTGGCAAAACCCACTGGTGCCATTTTCTCCTGAACACTGAGCTGCTGAACAATGAAAATGCTGTTGTCTTATCATAGAATCACAGAGTGCTTTGGGTTGGAAGAGACCTCAGAGATCATCTAGTTCCAACCCCCTGCATGAGCAGGGACACCCTCACTAGTCCAGGCTGCCCAAAGCCCCATCCAGCCCGGCCTTGAACACCTCCAGGAATCTGGGGGCTTTTGATTAGCAACATTTGGAGAGGAGATTTGGAGCTGGGCAAAAATGGTTTTGATGTTACTGGTTTTAAAAGGTTTTTGTTCCTTTTTTGTAACTTGTCTTTATCTCTTCATGACATTTCTTTATTTGGTCTCACAGTTTGAAGATTTTGGGAAGAGTGAAACAGAAGTAAGAGAACACATGGTGCAACTGGCAAACTTCCTTGACAGTGTAAGTTAAAACTGTGCTTGAGCTTAGGGAGGGAATTATGGAGCATCTCCCCTATGGGGAAAGGCTGAAAGAACTGGGGCTGTTCAGCCTAGAGAAAAGAAGGCTGAGAGGAGATCTTATTAATGTTTATAAATATCTCAGGTGTGGGACACGGGGGGACATGGGCAGCCTCTTCTCAGTGTCTGTGGGGACAGGACAAGGGGCAATGGCTGCAAGTTGGAGCACAGGGAGTTCCACACCAACATGGGGAAGAACTTTTCCCCAGTGAGGGTGAGGGAGCCCTGGGACAGGCTGCCCAGGGGGTGTGGAGTCTCCTTCTCTGGAGAGATTCCAGCCCCATCTGGACACTGACCTGTGTGCCCTGTCCTAGGGAGCTGCTTTGGACCTGGTGGGCTCCAAAGGTCCCTTCCAACCCCTGTGAGTCTGTGAATGATGCTGTGTGTGGCTCTGCAGCCCTGTGACTTGTGTAAACTCCCACTGTGGAGTCTGTTCAGTTATCACTTTGCTGAGAATGAAGCAAAAGTCTTTACTAAGCCAGGAGCTGAGCCTGTGCCCTTGGCTCTCATGTTGGAGACGGGTTGAGCTTGGTCGTGCCTGCACGTTGTGCCTGAGGAGCAGGGGCTGCAAAGTCAGGGCAGCATTTACTGACAATGGGCTTTGAATGCATCACTAGGAAAGCTTTTCCACCTCTAAATTCATCTGCAATCATGATACCTGGGAATTAATTTAAGGAACTGTCTTCCAACCTGCACTGCACACAGAATCAGGAGGTTGGAAAAGTCCTTTAAGATCATCAAGTCCAACCATTCGTGTCCTGTGCTAAACCAGATCCCTGAGCACTTTATCAACCCTTTTTTAAACACATCCAGGGAAGGTGAGAGATGGGACAGGCAGCTGCAATTCTTAATTTGTCAAGGTTAGAGAAAAAGCATGGCTTTCAACTTGACCACGCTGTTTGTCAGGACTGACGCTCCTTTTCATTTCTGGTTTGGATTTCTCATTGATCCTGTAGCTAATGAGGGTCAGAATCTCAGGGAAAATGAATCCTGGTGATTGAATTGCATACCAAATTAAAAAAAAAAAAGCCAAAACCCCTCCAAAAGCCCTCAACCAAAGTAGATTCTTGCAATAAGATCAGTAATACCAGTCAACACGTACTTATCTGCGAGCCTTCAGAGGTATTTCTGCTTTGTTTTTTCCTCCCCAGATGTACATCATGTTGAACATCCGCATTGTGCTGGTTGGACTGGAGATTTGGAAGTATGAAAACATCATCAGCACGGATGGGGGTGCTGGTGATGTGCTGGCAAACTTTGTACAGTGGCGAGAGAAGAACCTCGTTCAGCGCCGGAGGCATGACAGTGCCCAGTTTGTTCTGTGAGTTGCTGTTCCCTCCCTTGGACACTTAAGAAGCTTATTCTATTCCTGTCTGCTCAGCTGTGCTCTGGTGTCAAAAGTAGCTGTGGGATTTCAGCAGTGCAATCTGCTCTGGTTTAGCTACCTGGGGGAACATTCCAAGTCAACATAAGCAGGTTTCTATGGTCTTTGAATTTAGTCTCCTCTCTGGCAGGTACATTGCTAAATAACAGTATTTCTTCCTGTCCTGTGGTGGTTTGTGTTGTGTAAAGCTTCCCTTCAGACAATCCTTTGTCAGACTTGTAATCTGGGGCTTTTCCTGCTTGAAAATGAGTGCAAACATGGTGCAGAGTGGTGTTTAAAGTGGTTTCTGCACCCAGTATCCAGAAGCTAGCTCCATGGCTTGAGCTTTGACATGTGCTGTTAATCTGTCATAGAATCACAGACTGGTCTGGGTTGGAAGGGACCCCAAGGATCACAGAGCTCCAACCCCCTGCCACAGGCAGGGCCACCAACCTCCAGGCCTGGAGCTACACAAGGTTGCCCAGGGCCCCAGCCAACCTGGCCTTGAACACCCCCAGGGATGGGGCACCCACCCCCTCTCTGGGCAGCCTGTTCCTGTCTGTCCAATCTATCCCTCCCTACTGCCATAAACCAGCACAGAGCTTTCTGAGCTGTCATCTCTGCCCTGATTCTGGGCTGCCTGCCCTGTGCACTTCCTGCTCCTGCAGATAGAGCAGCCCTTAGGAAGTCACTGCCCACGGTGTGAGGAAGGGCAGAGGTGAGAGCACCGCTACACACGGGGCAGCAGCTCAGCTCTCCTTCCCACAGGAGCTGGCAGCCTCTTCTCCAAGGCAGCTCAGCACCATTCAGCTCAGGAGGGTGAAATGGCTGGAAAAAGAGTAGCTTTTAAAACCCCTTGCTATGAAGTACTGCATTGTGCTGTTGCCCTTAAGCTTTAAGTAGTGTGTAGGAAAGAATCAAGATAGTAATGAAAAGGAAGCTGATGAGGAAAGAAGTCTTTGGAGTTTGGTGGTAGCAGAAAGGCAGCTAACAGCCAATTAAAACAAACAATTATAAGGGTGGACCATTTAGCTCATTATATTGAGAGGGAAGATGGGGAAGGGAATAACTTTCTCTGTAAACTCTTTTTTTTTTATTTAAAAGAACAGTGAGCAGAAAGATAAAGCTGAGCTGGTGCATTTGTACCTGCAGTCAGTAGTGGTGCTCCTGGCAGGGCTCCTGAGGTAGTGTCTGAGAGCAGGAGAAACAGTTTTGTGACCCATGAGCAGAAGTGACTGTAGAATCATAGAATGGTCTGGGTTGGAAGGGAGCCCAAGGATCACAGAGCTCCAACCCCCCTGCGTTCTTTCTTGCACTGGGGACCCCAGCTCTGGCCACAGGACTCCAGCTGGGGAGGGCAGAGCAGAGAGGGACAATCCCCTCCCTGTCCCTGCTGCCACCCCTCTGCTGATGGAGCCCAGGATCCTATCCCCCTTCTGAGCTGCAAGAGCCACTTCTGGCTCATGGGGAGTTTCTCACCACCAGAACCCCCAGGTCCTTCTCAGCAGGGCTGCTCCCCAGGAGCTCTTCTCCCAGGCTGGATCTATGGCTGGGATTCCTTCCAAGTGCAAGACCTGACACTTTGCAGTGTTGAACCTCATGAAATTCACCCAGGTCACCTTTCAGACGTGCCAAGATCCCTCTGGATGGATTCCTTTCCTTCTGTTCTGTCAACCAAACTGATGCATTGAGCGTCTGTGTGGCTGAACATTGTGTGTGAGTGTGTGTACAGGTGGCATGACAGCCTTTTTCCTTGTTCTCCCTGTGACTGTAGGAAGAAGGGGTTTGGTGGCACAGCTGGAATGGCCTATGTTGGAACAGTATGCTCCAAGAGCCACGCAGGAGGCATTAATGTGGTGAGATTCCTTTAGTGATGCTGGGAATGGGATTGACATAAGGGTTTCACACTCCAGAAGTCTTCCTGGAGTCTTCAGTAACAAAGCTGAAGTGGCTTTGGGGGGGCTCTGACGTGGTCCCCACCCATGTCTGGCACTTCTCTGAACCTGGATCACACCTTTTCTGTCGTATTCTGCATCCTCTGCTCAGCCTCCCCCCTCCTCAGTGTGAAAAGGGACGGCACTTCTCTGCTGGCCTTTCAAGCAGCCTTGCCTTGAAAGTGTGGGAGCTGTGGGTGTTCTCAGGTCTGTTCTCTGGTGTCTGCTTGGCCTCCCCAGCTGGGAACTCCTGGAGCAGTGCTCTTGACTGCCCTCTTCCTGTGAAACTGCAGAACACTAATGAACCTAATTCCTGATCCCAGATAACTGGCAGTCCCAGTGATCTTGTTTTCTTGGACTAGTGACAGTAACCCTGGAATTGGAGTTTGCATATTTAAGGAGGTTTGGGCTGCTGTGGAGAACTCTAGTTTTTGTGTTAATGTTGCAGCTGTGCTGGGAAGTAGAGGTTGTTAGGGAGTGTCCCAGATATGTTTATCTGAGGGCTCTTATTACTAAGCAAATGACACGTGCTTGCTTGGAAAGCAGACATGCTTGGTCTGAGAATCCTGTTAATGTCAAGACAGAATCACAGCCTGGTCTGGGTTGGAAGGGACCCCAAGGGTCACAGAGCTCCAACCCCCCTGCCACAGGCAGGGACACCAACCTCCAGCCTGGAGCTACACAAGGTTGCCCAGGGCCCCATCCAACCTGGCCTTGAACACCCCCAGGGATGGGGCACCCACCCCCTCTCTGGGCAGCCTGTTCCAGCCCCTCACCACTCTCTCTGCAAAGAACTTCCCCCTGAGAGCTCATCTCACCCTTCCCTCCTCCAGCTTCACTCCATCCCCCTTGTCCTGCCAGTCTCTGCCCTTTAACAAGCTGATTCCCCTCCTGTTCCTCTGCTCCCTTCAGGGACTGGAAGGCTGCAATGAGGTCCCCCCACAGCCTTCTCTTCTCCAGGCTGACCCAGCCCAGCTCCCTCAGCCTCTCTCCATAGGGGAGCTGCTCCAGCCCTCTGATCATCCCCGTGGCTCCTCTGACCCCTCTCCACCAGCCCCACATCTTCCTTGTGTTGGGCCCCAGCTCTGGACACAGGACTCCAGCTGGGGAGGGCAGAGCAGAGAGGGACAATCCCCTCCCTGTCCCTGCTGCCACCCCTATGAAAGACATGTCCTTTGGGCAAATAATCACCAACTTTCTCAGTGTAAGCTCCCCACTAAGTTTCTTCTGGCTTGTTCTCATGCAGTTTGGAAGAATCAGCATACAGATGTTTGCATCAATTATGGCTCATGAGCTGGGACATAACCTGGGGATGAACCACGATGACGAACGTGTCTGTGACTGTGGAGCCAGCAGTTGCATTATGAGCTCTGGAGCATCGTGAGTATCTGACAGAAGAGAAGGTGTTTTCTGAGGGGCAGAAGTCCCCAACCACATACTTAATTTTTACCCCTTGTCTTCAGAGTACTCCTGCATGCAAAGATTTGTGTCCTGCTTGCATGGGGAAAGCAAGCAGAACCCTCATCTGCAAACTGGGGGGGATGCTTGTGGGTTGGCTTAAATGTGAGTTCATGTTCTCTGTGGCAGGGGATCGAGGAACTTCAGCAGCTGCAGTGCAGAAGACTTTGAGAAGCTGACTCTCAACAAAGGTGGCAGCTGCCTGCTCAACGTTCCCAGGCCTGATGAAACCTATAGTGTGCCCTACTGTGGGAACAAACTGGTGGATGCTGGGGAGGACTGTGACTGTGGTTCACCAAAGGTTAGAGACTTGTGTGCTTTACAAGTGCTCCCAGGGTGGCTTGGCGTGCCCCTTGCTGGAGAGGGGACTCTGTGGGGCAGAGGGTGTGATTTCTTGGCATTCATGGCACTTCTGTTTCCAGGAATGTGAAAATGATCCTTGCTGTGAGCCAGGTACTTGCAGGCTGCGGGCCGGTGCCCAGTGTGCTTATGGTGACTGCTGTAAAGACTGCCAGGTCAGAGGCTCGGGTCTGTTACTTGGGAGTGTTCCTCAGGGGTTAAAAATGGAGAGCACTGGCCTAACCAGTGTGCATCTCTGAGGGGCAACTGTCACACACATAGCACCCACCCCATATGAAGGCTTCAGAGCAATGCCATTTTTTGGGGGGGGTGGCCTATTGTGAGGTGGGTACATTGACCTTCCCTACTGTAAAAAACCCATTTCCTGACATGCTTCTGCCCCATCCCTGTCTCTCCAGCTCCTTCCTGGAGGAACTGAGTGTCGGGCCAGCAGCAATGAGTGTGACCTTCCAGAGTACTGCAACGGCACGTTCCAGTTCTGCCAGCCAGACTTCACCGTCCAGAACGGTCACCCCTGCCACCATGGGGAAGCCTATTGCTACAACGGGGTCTGCCAGTACTATGATGCCCAGTGTCAGCACATCTTTGGCCCAAGTAAGGAGGACAACAGTGTAACAGTTGTTGTAGGAGATGTAGCTGAAACAACATGCTACGTTTGTTCAAGCTTCTATTTTACTTGGTTTCCTGTGAGGAAGAGCAGCTGGCTTTGGCAGAGGGTTTGAAGGAGTGGTGTTCATGGCTTAGCCTTCACACATTCTTTCTTTGTTACATTTAATGCCCTGCTGGTGAGCCAAGTAGTAATTTTCTTGGGCTGATCGTTCCTGTTACAGTGGGGCTCCTGGCATGTAGGGCTGTAAAGAATCACAGAATCACCAGGTTGGAAAAGACCTTTAAGATCACAAAGTCCAACCATTCCTGTCCTGTGCTAAA
The DNA here is from genome assembly GCF_964237585.1 of Gallinula chloropus. NCBI lineage: Eukaryota > Metazoa > Chordata > Aves > Gruiformes > Rallidae > Gallinula > Gallinula chloropus. The sequence goes on from NC_140106.1 coordinate 9,175,509, forward strand.
CCAGATCCCTGAGCACCTCAGCTACCCTTTTTTAAACACATCCAGGGTGGGTGACTCAGCCCCTCCCTGGGCAGCCTGTTCCAGGCCCCCACAACAGTACAGCTCAAGAGAGAATTTCTCCAGGCTGAACACCCCCAGCTCCCTCAGCCGCTCCTCAGAGGATTTGCCCTCCAGCCCCTTCCCCAGCCTGGATGCCCTTCTCTGGACTCACTCCAGGACCTCAATGTCCTTCTGATGGTGAGGAGCCCAGAACTGGACCCAGCACTCGAGGTGCAGCCTCACCAGTGCCCAGTCCAGGGGCACAATCCCCTCCCCAGACCTACTGGCCACACTATTTCTGACACAAGTCAGGATGCCATTGGCCTTCTTGGACACCTGGGCACACTGCTGGCTCATGTTCAGTTGCAGTCACCCAACACCCCCAGGTCCTTCTCTGCCTGACAGCTCTCCAGCCAGTCTCCCCCAGCCTGTAGTGCTGCAGGGGGTTGTGTCCCATGTGCAGGACTCTGCCCTTGGCCTTGTTAAACCTCATCCTGTTGGTCTCAGCCCATGGGTCCAGTCTGTTCAGATCCCTCTGAAGAACCTCCCTACCCTCAGGCAGATCAACACTTCAAGAAGCCATGAAGAGATATCAAATGTGATAACTGACTCAGCATTAAATGACTGTTTCTCTTAGGGTTTTTTTGTTCTTTCTTGGCACCCCATAGTGCTGCCTTTCCCACCTCCTTCACTGTTCTACTCAAGTCCTTAAGCTCTCTGTACTGCATAGGAAACTCTAGGCATAGCAGGAGAATTGGGCTGGGTAAAGGCAATGTGATAATAATAAGGTGTTTCTGTCCCTATTTACCTTGGCTCCTCTGTCTGGGGGTGGGGGGCATCTCTTGTTTGCAGAAGCCAAAGCAGCCCCCAGCGCTTGTTTTGTTGAAGTGAATTCCAAGGGTGACAGATTTGGCAACTGTGGTTTCCATGGCCATGACTACAAGAAATGTGCCAGCTGGTGAGTTGAGCCCAGTGCATCCAGAAGTTCCTAAATGTATAGGAATATAGTATAGAGAATCCTTATATGGGTGCTGTAGTATTAATTTGGGGTGTTTTTAGCAAGTGCACTGGGGAGAGGTGTTACCCCATCACCTCACCTTACTGTGCATTGTTCTGAAACACATTGAGAGAGGTGATTTCCCCTTATTCCTGAAACTTGAGTTCTGTGGCCTTGGGATGTGTGTGTTCAGATGTGGGGCTGTGGCAAGCAGAGCATGTTCCACATCTCCTGTCACCCATTGCTCTTACCCTACGGTGTTCACACACAGAAAAACAAATGGCAGCTTGTTGTGTTGTCCTTAAAGGTCCCAACAGCTTATGGAAAGAAGAGATAAATCCATCCTCTTGCAGCTGAAATGAGGTTCAGCTCGATTTTATTTAGCAAGCTGCCTCAATTTTATCTTCAGATAGTCTCTTACCAGTAGAAAGAAAACATCATCTCGACTGTGTGTGATAGTTGTCTTCTCAGAATAAATTGAAGTGTCACTACAGTGTCTGTATGTTGATGTTGTAGGAATGCCATGTGTGGGAAGCTGCAGTGTGAAAACGTGAAAGCTATGCCTGTCTTTGGAATTAAGCCAGCAATTATCTCTACTCCCATTAGAGACACCAGGTGCTGGGGTGTAGATTTCCAGCTAGGCTCTGACGTCCCAGACCCAGGAATGGTGAATGAAGGTACCAAATGTGGTACTGGAAAGGTAATCAACAATTAAAAAGTGATTTCTTAAAGTAATTCCGGGGGGTTCATGTGAATAAAAGTTTCAGGAGGACAGGGAGGGGATTGTCCCTCTCTGCTCTGCCCTCATGAGGCCCCAGCTGGAGTCCTGTGTCCAAAGCTGGGGCCCCAGTACAAGAAAGATGTGGAACTGTTGGAGAGGGGTCAGAGGAGCCACAGAGATGCTCAGAGGGCTGGAGCAGCTCCCCTATGGAGAGAGGCTGAGGGAGCTGGGCTGGTTCAGCCTGGAGAAGAGAAGGCTGTGGGGGGACCTCATTGCAGCCTTCCAGTGCCTGAAGGGAGCAGAGAAACAGGAGGGGAATCAGCTTGTTAAAAGGGTAGATAATGGTAGGACAAGGGGGATGGAGTGAAGCTGAAGGAAGGAAGGTTTAAATTAAATATTAGGGGGAAGTTCTTTCCAGAGAGAGTGGTGAGGGGCTGGAACAGGCTGCCCAGCACTCGAGGTGCAGCCTCACCAGTGCCTAGTCCAGGGGCACAATCCCCTCCCCAGACCTACTGGCCACACTGTTTCTGACACAAGCCAGGATGCCATTGGCCTTCCTGGCCTCCTGGGCACACTGCTGGCTCGTGTTCAGCCTGCAGCCACCCAACACCCTCAGGTCCTTCTCTCCTGACAGCTCTCCAGCCAGTCTCCCCAAGCCTGTAGCGCTGCTCAGGGTTGTTATGTCCCACGTGCAGCACTCTGCCCTTGGCCTTGTTAAACATTCAGACTGGGGACAAAAGACTTCAGTGACAGCTCAGTCACTGTACTGAGAAGCCTTTTGTAGTGTTTCTGTAGAGTTGGGGTTCATCACACTAAGAGCACGAGGCTTGCTTTGTGCTCAGCCAGCACAGAGTGGCTTCAGCACCCTGTGCTGCTGGGAGAGCACAGGGAGGTGGGGGGGAAGATGAAGGAGTAGGTGGGTGAAATGCCACCTTCCTTCATTTGTGTGCATCTCCCAATTCTCCTAGATCTGCAGGCACTTCCAGTGTGTGAGTGCCTCTGTTCTGAACTACGACTGTGACGTGGAGGGGCAGTGTCATGGACATGGGGTAAGCAGAGCCTTTTGCTCTTGTGGGTAATCTTCTTGGGCTGTAACTGTGGTATAACTGGCAGTAATTCTACATGAGACCCTTGGACATCTTTGTTACAAGAACACTGGGGGTTTTTCAAGCCATCTAAAGATACTTTTGTTGCTGGGCAAGAATAATTCCCATTTCTGGTATTACTAATGTAACATAAAACTCTGCATTTTACCAAAAATAATAGAGAAAAAAACATACTCTTTGAGCCATTGGGATAGCTAATCTTTGGAAGCTCATCCTGTGCTTGCTGAGACCCACAAAACCTTCAGTTGCCTGGCCAAGGAGTATTTAGAATTGATGTGGGAGATACTGGTTAACATTCTCCAGGCTGAGTGATACAGAAGGGACAGAGCCGAGGGGTGGTGGCTGCTGCATGGTGGCTTTTCAAGTACCTGGAAACTCAAGTTAGCAAACAGAACTTCACTGTGGTGTTTGTGTTTGATACAGGTGTGCAATAACAACAGGAACTGTCACTGTGAACCAGGCTGGGCCCCTCCCTACTGTGACACTAAAGGCTACGGGGGAAGCGTGGACAGTGGCCCTCCCTATAACGGCAAGTAACCCCCAGGGAACTGGGAGCCACCAGCCTGTCCTGTGGCAACGGGTGCTGGGCTGGGTGCTGAGCACCCATTTGCTCTGGAGCAGTGGATTTTGTGGTGCTTGGGCTCTTTGGCAGTTCTCATTTGCAAACTGATGCTAGTTAGGGTTCTGGGCTCGAGGTGTTGCCCTTGGCTCTTCTGGCGTGTTGGGGAATCTGTAAAGAAACAGGGGTGGGGTTTGGAGGGTTCTTTGTGGGGGGTGGATTTGGAGGGCCCTTGGGGGATTTCTACCACTGTGGATCAAGATCCCCTTGGACTTCTCTGCAGCCAAGCTGGGAGAGTGATCTTGAAGACTCTCTTTTCATAACATAGTGTGATTTTGGGGGAAGTGTTTAGATGCTGTATTGATGCAGCAACAGCTGGGGGAATCACACAGAAGCCTTGAGTCATCAGACAAAAAAAGGAAAAGCTTCTCCCTTCTTCTTTTTGTACAGCCTGCAGTGGAGAAATTTGCTGCATATAAAAATGTGGAGATCATTAGGAACCTGAGTTCTTTGCCTCCAGCAAACAATGGGAGAAGGAGGAGGTTTAGGATCAGACCAAAGGGCAGAAATTCTGTTTTCCTCACTGTCAGATGAGCTCATAAGATCTTCTCAGTGATGTAGTAGAAGAAGAGTTAGGTATTGATCTAGTAATTCAATATGCTGTTACAGCCCTGGGTGTCACAGCATATACAGTTCTTCCATCTCTTACTAGGCCATCCCAGTGAAAAGATAACCAGAAGAGAAGAATATATTTGGGCATATATCTTGCAGCTTTATTAGATTATTTAGGTTTTTCTATGAAGAATGGAAAATAGTTGTAGCACCAGCTCTCCTGAATATTCACTGCTACAATGAGCCAAGTGGTGGGGACACCAGGTAATACTTTTTTTTTTTTCTTCTTCTCTGTTGTTTTGTCCCCATCAGACAAAGACACCTCACTGAGAAATGGGCTGCTGGTGTTTTTCTTCCTGGTCCTCCCACTCCTTATAGCTGCTGTCGTGGCATTTGTAAAGAGAGACAGGCTGAAGCGATGCTATAGAAGGTTAATGTCACGCTGCCATTCGTAAGTACAGTCGCTCTTTTACTGTCTCCTTTGCCCTGTAGTGCACAGAGCTTTGGTCACACAAACCTCTACCCAAGTACAGAGGTGTGTATTCCAGGCCAGGATGGCAGGTAAAGGCTCCTGCATGGAATCACAGAATCACCAGGTTGGAAAAGACCTTTAAGATCATCAAATCAAACTGTTCCCGTCCTGTGCTAAACCAGATCCCTGAGCACCTCATCTGCCCTTTTTTAAACACAGCCAGGGGGGTGACTCAGCCCCTCCCTGGGCAGCCTGTTCCAGGCCCCCACAACTCTTTTAGGGAAGAACTTTCCCCTCACATCTGCTCTGCCCCTGCCCTGGGGCAGCTTGAGCCCATTGCCCCTTGTCCCATCTCCTGTCCCCTGGCTGAAGAGACCATCGCCCACCTCTCTGCACCCTCCTGGCAGGGCAGGGGAGGTGGGGATAAGGTCTCCCCTCAGCCTCCTCTTCTCCAGGCTCAACACCCCCAGCTCCCTCAGCTGCTCCTCACTCAGAGGATTTGCCCTCCAGCCCCTTCCCCAGCCTGGTTGCCCTTCTCTGCACTCGCTCCAGGACCTCAATGTCCTCCTTATGGTGAGGATGTGTGTACCCTCCCCTGGGCAGTGATGGAAAAGATAAATTCATCTTAAATTGGGGGAGCAGAGTACTTTGGTTTCACCATTCTGCTTCTCTTGTGTGTGTTGGTGATGGGTGTTATATTTTTGGCTCCCATCTTTGGCATAAAATGGCAAAATAAACCCTGAAGAGGAAAAGGGTTCTGCTGTTTGTTAGACACATGGCAGGTAGGAGCTTCCTGACGTTGATAACATGCTGAGGTACAAAGTCTGAGTGTACCATCCACCTGAGGGATGGGAAGTGCTCACATTCATAGCCTGTGTAGTCCTTCTGCCAAGATCCTGTGCTCACACCTCACTTGGGTTTCAGGTCTCCACCTCCTCGAACAGAAGCAGAACCCAGAGGCTACCACCAGAGAGGCTTCTCCCACGGCGTGCCCTACGCTCCAAGAGGTGCACCCATGGTAGGAATGATCTGCTCTTCATTAGCTATCATCTGTTACTCTAAAGTAACAGCTGAAGGTGGCTTATGTACTTCTTTTTGCCCTAATAGAACCTTCAAAGCTGCTTTGCTTTTTGGCAAAAAAAGGAAACAGGCTTCCTCTTTGCCTGTTTCCTAAGGTGTGGGTGGGGAACTGCCCAGTTTCTCACCATTTATGCTGTTTTATGGGCTGTGCTTGGCTTGGCAAGTGCTTTACCTTCTCTTCTCCCCCCTTTCATTTATTCTGCAAAGGGAATCCATGCAAGAAGAGCATCCCTTGCCAGTTGCAGACCAGTTCTCTCCCTGGATGCAGTAACTACCCAAAGCAGCTTGCAGAACAAACCATGAGCAGCCTGAGTTTCCAAAACACTGTACTCTTCAGGCTGGTGTGGCTTCTTTCTCCTGAGTTTCTCAGAAGGAAAGAGCAACTCTGACACTTCCAGATTTACAGAATCACAAGGTTGGAAAAGACCTTTAAGATCATCAAGTCCAAACGTTCCCACCCTATGCTAAACCAGATCCCGAAGTACCTCATCTACCCTTTCTTTAAACACATCCAGGGCAGGTCACTCAAAAATTTGAGTTAGTTAAGTGAGATTTAAGACCACTTGCAAATAAAAACTTACAGGATTTGCCCTCCACTTACAAGTTTTTATTTGCAAGTGGTCTTAAATCTCACTTAACTAAGGAAATGGGGATTTCAGTTCCCTAAGCACAGACTTGTACAACGTTCTCATTATGCTTTCTTCCTAGGATATGGAACCCAACACCTTTCCTGTTCCATCTTACCCACTGAACCAGCACCCTCAGCAGGCTTACCACCAGTCTTACTACCCGTCTCCACAATACCAGGCACCGCAGAAGCTGCCAACAAGGTCAGTAGAGTTACAGCAAATAAGTATTGGCAGTTCTGCTGATGTATATAGATTGCCATTGCCCTCACCTCAGTGAGAATTAAGGTGTGAGCAGGACCTTGTCTTGCAAGCAGGTTCCACTCTGTGTCACGCTGTGGAACTGGAGTGCTGTTACCTGTAGTGGTGGTTTCGTTACAGCTCCGTTCTGATTAACTTGTCTCAGATGCTTTTCTGGGGCCAGATCAGCCCTGCACACAGGTGAATAAAATGCTTCTCAGAATAGGCAGCTTGAAAAGAAATTACTCAAAAAATCTGTTACTTTGCTGATCTGTGAATGTTATTGCCAAGTTCACAGAATCACAAGGTTGGAAAAGACCCTTAAGATCATCAAGTCCAACTGTTCCCGTCCTGTGCTAAACCACATCCCTGAGCACCTCATCTGCCCTTTTTTAAACACATCCAGGGAAGGTGACTCAGCCCCTCCCTGGGCAGCCTGTTCCAGGCCCTGACAACTCTTTTAGGGAAGAACTTTCCCCTCCCATCTGCTCTGCCCCTGCCCTGGGGCAGCTTGAGCCCATTGCCCCTTGTCCCATCTCCTGTCCCCTGGCTGAAGAGACCATCGCCCACCTCTCTGCACCCTCCTGGCAGGGCAGGGGAGGTGGGGAGAAGGTCTCCCCTCAGCCTCCTCTTCTCCAGGCTGAACACCCCCAGCTCCCTCAGCTGCTCCTCAGAGGATTTGCCCTCCAGCCCCTTCCCCAGCCTGGTTGCCCTTCTCTGGACTTGCTCCAGGACCTCAATGTCCTTCTGATGGTGAGGAGCCCAGAACTGGACCCAGCACTCGAGCTGCAGCCTCACCAGCGCCTAGTCCAGGGGCACAATCCCCTCCCCAGACCTACTGGCCACACTATTTCTGACACAAGCCAGGATGCCATTGGCCTTCCTGGCCTCCTGGGCACACTGCTGGCTCATGTTCAGTTGCAGTCACCCAACACTCCCAGGTCCTTCTCTGCCTGACAGCTCTCCAGCCAGTCTCCCCAAGCCTGTAGCGCTGCAGGGGGTTGTTGTGTCCCATGTGCAGGACTCTGCCCTTGGCCTTGTTAAACAGGACACAAGTTACAGGATCGTTTCTCATTAACTTTGAACAGGTTTTCCTTTCTTTTGGGTTTGACTTTTTAGTCCTGCTCCTGAGGTGGAATCCCTCTGCCACAACGTGTGTGTCTGGAGAGCGCAGGGTGTCAAGAGGGAACACTTCAAAGCAGCTCGTGTTGGGGGGGGAAATTTGGGGGGGGTCTGTAGCCTGTTTGGGGGAAAGAGGTGTTGTTAGCGAGGGGAGGATGGCAGGAGGTGATCAGCAGAGTCTGGCCATTGATGGGAGCCTTTGGGGAAGGAGCAGAGGTGGGGAGAAGCAAAGAGTGGAGGGTGTCTCCACAGCGCCAGGCGAGGGCAGAGCGATGCGGGTCCTGGATCTGGTCACCTGGACTGATGATTTCTCTGTCCCCTTGTAGGCCACCACCTCCTCAACAGAGATGCACACCTCAGGGACCTCCTCCATCCCAGCAAAAACTCTTACCTCAGGGACAGTATTTCCCTTCTCGACCGGCGCCTTTGCCTCCCAAATAGCTTTTGGCTTCTTTGGGCTCTTCCCACGAGCAGACCTGTTCGCTGAGAGCTGAAACTGCAGTTACCCTTCTTGCATCGAGCGGCCCACAGCAATCCCAGACAGCCTTCCTTCTCCAGCCCAGGAACAAGGTTCAAACAAGGAATGTAAAACTCCAAACTAAATACCTCTACCAAAGCTACATCTGAGACCATCAAACCCGTTTCAGCTCTGAGTATTGTGGCTTTGGGAACCGTGGCAGCGCTGGGAGCGGAGCAGCCCACAGCTAAATCCTTTTAAACCTACAGCACTTGGGAGTTGCTTTTGGTTTCCCACCCCAATAATAGGGAATTACCCAATTTATTGTCATCTTCCCCAAAACCTACAGCAAGGAGTCGAAGTGACCTCTTCCAAAGTGTGGAAATCAGGCCAGTTGATTCCAGAGTAGTTTATGTGGAGTGGGAAACGTTACCCCTTCCCACCTCAACGGCACAGGTGAAGCCATGCAGCAGTGTGCTTGATCAGAGGAAGATAAATGTGCTGTAAACATGTTCATGCATGTTCTCTGTGTGTGTTGATGTGTAGTGATGCACTTAAAATTCTTACCTTCATGCTGACTGACACTAAGCCGTTGCTAGACAGAGTTTAATGGCTTTTCAATTAGTGAGTTGCTAAATGAGGATCCTGTACTAATGTCCACTAATCTCAATGGGTACGAGAGACACACAGCTATATTTTGGGTTTTAAGAACATTGGGGGTGCCCTCAGCTCGCTCTCTGGGTCTGGAGACTGTGCAGGAATCCCTGCAGAAGGAGTGAAAAAGGGGTTCTGCTGCTTGGAGCAGTGTAAACAGGAACCAGTTGGCCAGTGCAGCCCTTTGGCCTAACCCTCAGCCCTCTTTAGTGTCAGTCAGGATGCTTACAGGCTAACCTGTGCCAGATGGGACTGCCAGCCCTGCCCTTGCTTGGAGTTAATCTCTCTCTGCAAAGGAGCACTGGGGAGCTGGTGGTGATGGGGACCTGGCACTCAGGAGGCAGTGGTGGGGACCTGGTGCTCAGGGACTGGCAGTTGAGGGGGGGACCTGGTGATCAGGATGTGGTGGTGGAGACCTGGCATTCAGGGGCTGGCAGTTGGGGAGGACCTGGCACTTGGGGGCTGGCAGTGGCAGGGACCTGGTGATCAGGATGCAGTTGTGGGGGGCTGGCAGTTGTGGGGGGCTGGCAGCTGGGGGGACCTGGCACTTGGAGGCTGGCAGTGGCAGGGACCTGGTGATCAGGATGCAGTTGTGGGGGGCTGGCAGTTGTGGGGGGCTGGCAGTTGTGGGGGGCTGGCAGTTGTGGGGGGCTGGCAGTTGGGGGGACCTGGCACTTGGGGCTGGAGGGGACCTGGTGCTCAGGCTGCAGTTGTGCTGTGGGTAGGAGCTGGATGCTGGGGGGGGTCACAAACAGGAGCCTGTTGCACAGACTTGCTGAGAAGTGAAACGAGGAGTGAAGAGAGTGCTTGGCTTCCTCCCCGTGCTCTTGCCACCAAGTGCAAACTCACTTGGTGAAATCCCCTGTAATATTGCCAAAAAAAAGAGACACTATTTTCCTCTGTAAATACACATATAAATATATATATATAGTGTTTGCATTCGCAGTATTACAATACTTGAACTCCTGTGACTTCCTGTAAACTTAGACTGAGATTTATAACACTATTAGAATAACATAAAACATCACCTAGAATATCATCAGATGGGGAGGGGGGCTTTTTTTTGGGGGGGTGGGTGGTTCTGTTTGTTCCAAGATAATCTCTTCCTAATCCTTGGTCGTGTTCTGCTGGCTTGGGGCTGGCTGTAACCACTCGCTCTGCAGAGGGAGGAATCCAGGGAATGAAGTCATCTGAAAGGGGGGGGGGTACTTGATTGTATCTGAAGCTGTACGTGTGAACTCAAACTATGCTGAAAAATGGTGCCTTTTAATCGATAAAAAGAGTTTTTATACTTCCACTAAGTGGCGATGCTGGGCAGCGGGGGCCTGTGGGGAAGGAGGGAGCTGGGCTTTGACCCGTGTTGGGACCTGAAGATGACTACTGACTTTTTTTTCCTTTTTCAAAGCCTCTGCTTATCCCAGCCCCCCCCCGAGGAGAGCTGGAGAAAGCAGAGGCCACATCCCCGTCCCAAACACGTTCTCAAACCTTTCCTGTGCTCTGGCAGGACCCATCCCCGCTGCGCCCCGGTGCCGGCGGGGGGGCTGCTGAAAGGGCTTGTTACCGACCCTCTTTGTAAAGAAACCAGACGAGCAATAAAGATGCCGGTTTTGTACGAAGCTGTTTGTTTTCCTCTGTCTCTGCTTTCTCGGCTGGGGCGGGGCCGGACCGCACCCGCGGAACCGGCGCGGTGGGGCGGTTACTGGTGCGCTGGGGCGGATACTGGTGCGCTGGGGCGGTTACTGGTGCGATGGGGCCGGGCTGGGTGATGCCGCTGCTGCTGCTGCGTGAGTACGGGTCGGGTCCCCCCCAGACCCCCCTGCTGTCCGTTCCCCCCCCCACCATCACCATCACCTCCCGCTGTCCCCTCACCCTGCCCAGTCGCCGGACAGGGGCGGGGTGGGGACGCTGCTGGTCTCTGTCCCCTCCCCAGACTGGCAGGCGCTGTCCCAGGTTACGGTCCCGCTCCAGCTGCCCACCAACGCGATGGGAGAAGCGGTACGGGGACAGGGAGGAGTAGGGGGATATGGGGTGGGGTGTGGGGGGGCTGGAGGGCCCCCCTCAGGGACCGGGCTGCTCCTTGAGGCAGCACTGAGCTCTTGGGGTACGTGCACCACTGAGCACCGCGCTGGGTGCCTGTATCTCCCTCAGAGCATCCTCTAACCCTCCCTTTCTCTGCTCTTCCTCACACACAAGGACACGGTGTCCTACGTGCTCAGCATAGAGGGGAGGTCCTACACCATCCGCCTGCAGCAGCAGTAAGTCAGCCCCTGGTTCCCAGTGGGTGCTGGTCCATGGGCTCTGTCCCCAGCACGGGATGGTGCTGGGCTGTGTGGGGTGATTCCCAGTGTGTGTGTGTGCCACAAGCCTGAGGAGTGCCAGGGGCTGGAGGGGGTTTGGGGATGAGGGTAGCAGCAGGTTCTAGATCTGCCCTTGTGACAGGACCTGGAGTGAGCTCAAGGTACTGGGTAAGAGATGCTGTTTTCAGTGTTTCTATTCCCACCCTTCTTTTGCAGTGTCTTTTTATCAGATGAGTTCAAGGTTTATGTGTCCAACGAGGAGGGATCTGGCTTCTCTAGTCTGCCCCATGTTAAGGCAAGCTGGGATTGCTTTGGGGTTTGTTGCATGGTCGCTGCTGCCCAGTGTGGGCAGTTCTGCAGGGAATTGCCTCACAGCCATGGGAGGGGATCCTTGTCCTGTCGTGATGTAGGAAGGCTGCCACTACCAGGGGTACATCGATGGCTTCCCCAGCTCAGCAGTGACCCTCAGCACCTGCTCAGGGCTCAGGTAATGAACTGCCACCCGTTGGTGCTGTGGGGAGCTCAGGGATGCTCCGGTAGCCTTGCTAGAAGGTGGCTGGGGATGAGGATGGAGATGGAGATGGGGATTGGGATGGGAATGAGGATGGGGATGAGGATGGCCCTCAGCACATGTTCAGGGCTCAGGTAATGAACTGTCACCCGTTGGTGCCATGGGGAGCTCAGGGATGCTCCAGCAGCCTTGCTAGAAGGTGGCTGGGGATGAGGATGGAGATGGGGATGGGGATTGGGATGGGAATGAGGATGGGGATGAGGATGGCCCTCAACACCTGCTCGGGGCTCAGGTAATGAACTGTCACCCGTTGGTGCTGTGGGGAGCTCAAGGATTCTCTGGTAGCCTTGCTAGAAGGTGGCTGGGGATGAGGATGGAGATAGGGCTGGGGCTGGGGATGGGGATGAGGATTGGGATGGGAATGAGGATGGCCCTCAGCACCTGCTCGGGGCTCAGGTAATGAACTGCCACCCGTTGGTGCTGTGGGGAGCTCAGGGATGCTCCAGCAGCCTTGCTAGAAGGTGGCTGGGGATGAGGATGGAGATGGGGATTGGGGATAAGGACGGGGCAGCCTCCCTGATGCAGCTGCCAGTGTCCAGTGCTGTCACCTTGGCAGGGGCCTGCTGCAGTTTGAGGACGTCAGCTACGGGATCGAGCCCCTGGGTTATTCTCCTGCCTTCAAGCACTTTGTGTATCGAGTGAGTGAGGGGAACACAGCGGGTCCCCTGGGGACCAGCAGCCCCCCAGGCGCGGCGGCAGTGCAGGAGACACTGGGCAGAGCAGGGGGAGATGGTGAGGTGAGTGTGTGTCTGCTCTGGCTGTGGTGTGATGTCCCTGTTGGGCAAGGGGTGGGGGGTCTGATGCTGCAGGAAGCTTTGCTGGTGGCACCTGGGTGGGCAGAGTTGGGAGGGGGGACGACAAGGGGGTGTTTTTAGGAGGGCTGATGCTTGTGGTGTGGTGTCACCCAGAGTGTGACTCATCTGGTGAGTGACCTGAAGCCCTCAGCAGGCTCTGGAAACAGTCAGACAGCTTCTGATTGAAGGGGTTTTTTGGAGTCACCATGGAAGTAGGACTTGGGAATGGACACCTGAGTTGTGTATCACCCTGTGGGAATGATGTGGCTACAGGAAGTGTTGGAGACCCTTTTCTTTTCCAGCCCCTCCCAGCTGCAGCACGAGCTCCCAAGCACCTCCACGTGTACGTGGTTTTGGACAAGCCCCTGGTAAGTCCATGCCAGTCTCCTTGGCTTTGCCCAGCTCCTGGGAGTGTCGTTTCCCAGCTTCCACCTGTGCTTTCCCTTTGGAAAAGTCGTGGGTGCTGTGGATTTAGTGGGAAAGGGAGGTTTTCAGAAGGAGAACTGGTAGCTGTGGCCTTTGTGGAGTTGGATGTGGGGAATCATTGCGGTGGTTCGACCTTGTTCCACTTGGGAGGGAGAAGCTTTCTCTGCTCTTACGCCCTCTCGTGTCACTTCTCAGTACCACTACATGGGTTCAGACGCGGATGCTGCCACGCAGAAGATCATCCAGGTCTTCAGTTTAGTCAATAACGTAAGTTTGAAATCAGGTTTGGGTTGCAGTTAGATCGTAGAACCCCAGCCTGGGCTGGGTTGGGAGGGACCCCAAGGGTCACAGAGCTCCAACCCCCCTGCCACAGGCAGGGACACCAACCTCCAGGCCTGGAGCTACACAAGGCTGCCCAGGGCCCCAGCCAACCTGGTCTTGAACACCCCCAGGGATGGGGCACCCACCCCCTCTCTGGGCAGCCTGTTCCAGCCCCTCACCACTCTCTCTGTAAAAAACTTCCCCCTAATATCTCATCTCCCCCTTCCCTCCTTCAGCTTCACTCCATCCCCCTTGTCCTGCCAGTCTCTGCCCTTTAACAAGCTCTGTGACCCTTGGGGTCCCTTCCAACCCCAACCAGTCTGGGATTCCATGAAATCCTGCTCGGAAGCAGAGGTAGGTGAGCAGCAGTTTCCTCTGCCACACTTCCAGGTGTTTAACCCGCTCAATGTAACCGTTGTGCTGGCCTCCCTGGAGCTCTGGATGAAGGAGAATAAAATACCCACAGCAGGGGGGACAGGGGACCTTCTCCAGCGATTCCTGCAGTGGAAACGCTCACATCTCGCCCGGCGGCCGCACGACATCGCTCTCCTCTTGGTGTAAGGCAAAGGCTCCCTCACTCCTTAGAGGTTACGTGGTAAGACAGCAGTTAAACCCACGTTGGCTGGACCAGAGGGATTCCACACAGAAATGTTGGGTGATTTGTGGGGTTTTTTTTTAAGAAAGAAACATAATTCTTCCATATTTCCTAATTCCTTCAGGTTCTGGAAGTGTTTGTCCCCAGGCACACCTTCTAGGTGGCCCATCAGTGGTGATGTAGTGTGGGTGATTGTGCCAATGGGCGCTGGCAAGGGGATGGATGAGGAACCAGTCCCTGCCTGGCAGTGGCACCGGTTGCCATGCAGACCTGGCCACAGCTCCCCTGGGCTGGTGGGGACATGGAGAAGCTGAGGGGGACTCATCAGACCCGGGATCCCCCCACACACACACACTTACCCACAGTGCCAGCGCATCCCAGGCTGGGTGGGCAGTGAGCTCTGCGTGTTTCAGGTACAGGGACACATCTCCCCTGGGCTGGTGGGGACATGGAGAGGCTGAGGGGGACTCATCAGACCCGGGATCCCCCCCCCACTTACCCACAGTGCCAGGGCACCCCAGGCTGGGTGGGCAGTGAGCTCTGTGTGTTTCAGGTACAGGGACCGAGCTGCAGACGTGGGCGCGACGGCTCCGGGAAAGACCTGTCAGAGAGACGGTGCCGGCGCGGTGGCCGTGGTACGGTGCTGCCTGTCCCCACCTGCCCCCCTGCCCCTGACACCACAGGCCCCAGGGACGGGTGGGAGCACCCACAGGTAGAGCTGCCAGGCAGGGAAAGCGCTGCCACAGCAGCCTTGCTCCCTCCTCCTCCTCCTCCTCCCTCCCTCCCCCTCCCAGTACCAAGAGACCACGACGCTGGAGTCCTTCTCCATCCTCCTGGCTCAGCTGCTGGGACACAGCCTGGGCATGAGCAATGATGAGTCCCGGGACTGCCGCTGCACCAGGCGTGTCTGCATCATGAACCCAGAGGCGCTGTGAGTTAGCCAGGTCCCATCCTGGCCAGGGAGACAGGGTGGGTGGGCTGGGTGCGTTTGGGGGGAGCGGGGTCCCTGGCAGCAGCACCCATCGGGCTTGTATGGCTGCGTGTTGCCTGCTGCCCAGCTGAGCCAGAAATAACTGCTTTGATTCCTCAAAGAAAGGGGAAAAAAAGAGAAATTAGGGGTTTTCTACCGAATTTGGAAAGCTAGTCCTTTTCTCCCCAGCCATACAGTGCCTCTGGATGCTTCTCAGGCTCAGTAATGCCCTCTGAACCCAGGTTTGGTGAGGGAGGAGAAAGATGCTCCAGGGACCGTTGCGCCCACACGAGCCTGTGAGACTGGGACAGCATCATCAGCGGTAGGTGCATCGACACAGCAGTGGAGGATTGTTTCCTTCCAGGCATGTCGGTGGGGCCAAGGCCTTCAGCAGCTGCAGCCTTGGGGATTTTGAAAGCTTCCTGAAGCAAGGAGGAGGCGAGTGCCTGTTCAAGGGGCCCCGCTGGACCGGGCTGTCCTACCGCAGAGCCGCCGGCTGCGGCAACGGCGTGGTGGAGCCCGGCGAGCAGTGCGACTGTGGGGCAGCCAAGGTGGGTGCCCTGGGGATTATAGCTCAGTCTGAAGGTCTGTACTCTTCATTACATGTAGGATAAGGAACCATTGAGGCTAAGGGGCTGCAGGGAGCAGCCCAAGATGGGTTATATTGGGTCCTGGGTCGTTTCTATGAGGGTGTTGATCCGGTGGGAGTTTTGCTCACTGTCTTCTGTGGGGGTTTGGAGGGTGTGTGGGGGGGGAAAATGAGAGCCTGTGAGAGAAAAAATCTCCAGGAGAACAAAGCAGCAGCCTAATGTGGCTTTGCCATGTGTGCCCAGGCATGCTCGAAGGATAAATGCTGCACTAGAGACTGTCGGCTTAAGCCAGGGGTGAAGTGTTCCTCTGGATTATGCTGCAGGGAATGCCAGGTAAGGTGTGTTTTTATCCTCATTGCAAGGCTCTTTTTGAAGAAAGGGCGTGTTCCCCTGCTGAAGGAGGGGGACAGACCCTCTGTGGTGCCATGGGAGGTTTCTGGGTTGGGGTTTCCAGCTCAGCCGTGCCCCAAAAGCCCCAGGAGGATCCTTTGTCGGGGTGGGAGGGGGGGTTGGAGGAAGGTGTCTCAGGCAGCATCACTGCCTGGTGACCTTGGAGGTGGTCTCAAGGGATGGGCACAAGTCTTGGGAAGGACTGGGTGGGCCAGGCAGGGGAGGGGAGCATGCTGGTGGTGCAGAGGGGTGGCAAAGAAGGGTCCTTCCTCCTCCTCTGCCAGTTCAAGCAGAAGCACTCGCAGTGCCGCCCCGCCGCCGACCCGCAGTGTGACCTGGCCGAGTTCTGCAACGGGACATCAGCCTCCTGCCCCCCTGACCTGTACGTGCAGGACGGGCAGGACTGTGAGCAGGGCACCGGCTACTGCTACAAGGGACGGTGCCAGTCCCCAGACCTGCAGTGCCAGCGGCTCTACGGGCCAGGTAGAGCCCTCACGATGCTCCCTCAAGTCTGGGCTCGCTCGCTGCCTTCAGGCTGGTCTTGCTGTGTCCTTCTGGCCTGGTTTGGGTCTTATTAACCTGTTTTCAGAGTGATTGGATGCTGTAGGATGTCCCTTTGTGTTCTTTTAAATGGAAGTAAGCTTTCTTGCTGAACTCCTAGGCTCAAGAAATGCCCCTGTGGCTTGTTACGAGGAGCTCAACAGCCAGAGGGACAGATTTGGACACTGCGGGTTCCATCCCAGACAAGGCTACAAGTCCTGTGCTTGGAGGTAATGGAAGGGCACCTAAACCCATGTGTTTAATCAGGACTCCACAGGTGAGGAAAAGCCTCGAGACTCTGGTCAATAGGAAGAGTCACAGAATCACACAGTGGGTAAGGTTGGAAGGGACCTTCAGGGGCCACCTAGTCCCACCCTGTGGTCATAGAATCCCAGACTGGTCTGGGTTGGAAGGGACCCCAAGGATCACAGAGCTCCAACCCCCCTGCCACAGGCAGGGCCACCAACCTCCAGGCCTGGAGCTACACAAGGTTGCCCAGGGCCCCATCCAACCTGGCCTTGAGCACCCCCAGGGTTGATGGAGAGCATCTCAGGGCTGCTCTCTAGTTCCTTGTGCGCTCTCCACACCGGTAGCACTGGGTGTCCCTTACCCCACAGCTCACCTCTTGGGCTTCCCAGTCCCACTTAGGTGGGTTTGTGCTGCGCTGTTTCGTGTTTCCAGGTAGAGATGTGTCCTACACAAACTGCTTTTTACAGGAATCTCAGATGTGGGAAGCTAATCTGCACCTACCCCTCCAGCACTCCCTTCCCATCAGACGCCGCCGCCGCGTACGCCCGTGTCCGCAAGCACCTCTGCGTATCTTTGCACTACCTGAACGCACCAGCAAGGCTGGACCCTCTCCTGGTGCCACCAGGTACAAAGTGTGGCTCTGGAAAGGTGAGGAAACCTTTTGAGAGTTGCCTAAAATGCTGGGTATGAATCGTAAAGCTTCGTTTTAGAAAGACTTGCTCCTTGGTAAGCATAAGGGAGCCTGATACTGATGTTACCTGGAGGCAAACAGGGTGTGAGAGGCTCTGCAAGGTGTGAGCACTGGACATAACCCAACCCTGGGGTAGAAATTGGAGCTTTTATTAAATCACCCACGTTGTTTCTTTATAACCCAACCCTGGGGTAGAAACTGGAGCTTTTATTAAAGCACCCACGTTGTTTCTTTAGAAATAGCTGCTTTTCCCTGGTGGGAGGTAAGGTTGATGTGCTGAGAGCTGAGCAGTGCTGGACTGGAACTGTTGTGGGTTTTTTTTTCCTTAGGTGTGTATAAACCACACTTGTCACCCACTTTCTGTCCTTGGATACGACTGTGACAGCCAAGTGAAGTGCCACGGCCACGGGGTAAGTCAGGGCACGTGGTGCTGGGGGGGCTTTGCTGTAAATCAGTCCTGGTTAATACCTTCATCAGTCACCTGGATGAGGGAACAGCATCCACCCTCAGCAAGTACCTGATGATACAGAGCTGGGAGGAGTGGGTGACAGGCAGGACACTGCGCTGCCATCCAGAGAGACCTGGACAGGCTGGAGAGCTGGGCAGGGAGAAACCAGATGAGGATCAACAAAAGCAAGTGGAGAGTCTGGCACCTGGGGAGGAATAACTGCTGGAATCAGTACAGGCTGGGGGTGACCTGCTGGAGAGGAGCTCTGTGGAGAAGGACCTGGGGGTGCTGGTGGGTGACAGGGTGGCCATGAGCCAGCAGTGTGCCCTGGGGGCTGAGAGAGACAATGGGATCCTGGGGGCATCAGGAGGAGTGTGGGCAGCAGGTGACAGGAGGGGATCCTCCCCCTCTGCTCTGCCCTGGTCAGGCCCCACCTGGAGTGTTGTGGCCAGTTCTGGGCTCCCTGGGATCAAACAGACAGGGATCTCCTGGAGAGAGTCCAGAGGAGGGACACAAAGATGATGAAGGGGCTGGAGCATCTCCCCTGTGAGGAAAGGCTGAGTGAGCTGGGGCTGTTCAGCCTGGAGAGAAGAAGACTAAGGGGGGACCTTATTAATGATTATAAATATCTGAAGTGTGGGATGCAGGGGGAAATGGGCAGCCCCTTTCCAGTGTCTGTGGGGACAGGACAAGGGGCAATGGCTGCAAGTTGGAGCACAGGGAGTTCCACACCATGAGGTGCTCGGGGATCTGGTTGAGCACAGGATGGGAACGGTCGGACTTGATGATCTTAAAGGTCTTTTCCAACCCTTGTGATTCTCTAAACGTGCCACCCTTGCCCCTGGATGTCCAGGTGTGCAATAACAGGGGGCAGTGCCACTGCCACGCCGGCTGGCAGCCCCCCAACTGCCTCAGGAAGGGACCCCGCCTCGGGGGAGGCATTGACAGCGGCTTCCAGCACGTGGATGATGGTCAGTACACACAGAGGAGGTGGGGACGGGCGCTGGGCTGGGGTCCCTGGCGTGGGCAGGGCGAGTGTCAGCCCCACAGCCCTGCCCATCTCCTGCCAGGCCTCTTGCTGCAGCGGGTGCTGGAGGATGCGGCGCTGGTCGGGCCGATGCTGGGCTCCTGCCTCCTCCTGCTCATCCTGGCTGGAGCTGCCTGCTTGGTGCTGTGGGGACGGGGCTGGTGCTGCAGGAGGCAGCCCCACAGCACCAAGAGGTGAGTGAGTGGGGCTGTCCCTGCCAAGGAGCCCAGGGTGAGGGGGACACATGGGAGGGGGGGTGGGGGATGGTGATTTTGGGGAGAGGCTGAGGGGATCTGCAGGTGGAGGTGATTCCCTTGGGATTGTGGGGTGATTCCAGGGGGGGGATGTCCAGAGATTACCCAGGTTGGGGTGGTACCAGAACCAGGCTGGGGCTGAGGCACCGCTCCATGTCCCTGCACAGCTCCATCGAGGAAGGAAGCGACTGCTCAGACCTGGAGCAGGACCCAGAGGAGGACTCGCAGCTGGAGGGGAAGCAGGGGCAGTAATAAAGCTGTTGGCTAGAGCTGTGTGTCTGCCTGTCAGTGGGGTGGTGAAAAATTACCTAGGGCAATCTTAGGACAGTTCCCTTGGCTGTGAAAACCCAGAGCCTTAAGGTGAGAGAGGCTGGGGAGGATTCAGGGCAGGTATGTCTTTCAGCACAAAGGCTGATGGCTCCTTTCAACAGCACAGTGATGGGACAGCTCCTTTCATCCCTACAGAATTGGACAGATGCTTCCAAAACTCGGGTTCTGAACAGTTCCTCTCAGCACCAAGGTGATGGGCTGCTCATTTTTCTCGAGCGTGTGGAGCCCAGAAATGTACCTAGGGAAGTATTAGGAGGGTCACCTGGCTGAGGAAAGCCCTGAGCCCCAGGGTCAGAGGGGCTGCTGGTGGGGTCCCTGGGGGGGTTTCAGGCCAGGTGTGTCTTTCAGTCCTGGCTGCTTTGGTTTGGGAGCTCTGGCTGGATGTTCGGCATGGTTGGAATTGGAGGCATTCCTGGCTTTTGCCTTGCATTTTTATTGCTTTTTCTTAGGTCTTTTTTTCTATGAAGTTTCACACTCTCTCCAATATTTCCTGTCCATATGTTAGTGAAGTGATGGGGATTTACACACCCGGCTGAATCATCACCAGAAACATTCTGCAGAGGATGTTTTCAGGGAGAATCCCTTTCCCCAGGCAGCATCCCACCCCTGACACACCCCTCGTGTCAGCAGAGCCACACCTGCTCCCCCAGCTGCTGTGAATCCTTCATCAGGCAGCATCCTCCCCTTTCCCAAGGGACTGTGGGAAGGGCAGTGGGTGGGACCTGGGGTATATGAGGCACCTGCCTGGGCTGGGGGAGCTCATTCTGCTTTGGGTCTCCTGTGGGAGGGTTGTGGTTTCCCTGCTGCAGTTGGAGTGGTGGGGGTGCTGCTCTCCTCCTGGTTCCTGCAGTTCAGGTAAGGGCTTTGCTAAGGGTTGTGCAGCTGGTGAGGTGGGACGTGCATCCCCCACGGGAGTGGGGGTTTGGCAGGAGCAGGAGGGTGAATTGGCATCTCCTGGGTGGTGGGTGCCACGCGCGGTGACAGCGAGCTCGTGCCTGGGAAACAAGCAGGTGGCCTGAGTGGCCTGTCCCTGTTGAGAGGGGCAGGGTGTAGAGCTTGGGGTGACCTGTGAGACGCTGACTGATGGTGCTGTTCTGTTTTCCTGCCTGTCTTTATCCCAGAGGCTGAAGAACAACGCGGCAGCTCCAGGAACATCCCGTGTGGCCTCCGGAGGGATGCGCTGTGTTCCTGGAGGATGGAGGGAGATGCCCAGCGGTCTGAGAGCCGAGCAGAGGGACCAGGGCCGGGGAGGGAGCAGGAGGAGGTGAGGAATGACTCGGTCCCGAACAGGATTACAGCCGAACTGAACAGTTTATTACACGAAGGGAGGCAGCAGCCGGCGCTGGGGGTGCCGGGAGGCTCCGCTCCGCCCAGGCGCTCGCTGGGCAGCTCCAGTCCCGGGCGATGTGTCTCCCCGGGACAGGCTCATCTCCTCCCCACGCTGCCCTCTTCCCCCATCTGCTGGAGGTTTTGGCTTCACCCGACCCGCTGGAGCGCGGCCAGGCGACCCCCCCAAGACACACCAACCCGATACCCCTTCCCCTGCCCCTCCCAGCCCGTGGCCACTCACACCCTGCAGGGCTGACACCCATCACTTCCTAACGACACCATCTCCACAGCCTTGGCTTAGGGTGTTGTTATGAAGTTTAACACTCTCTTCATTTCCCATCCACGTTTTAGTGAAGTTCTGGTTATTTACATCCCTGGTTCACTCATCAGTGTAAAGATTCAGCAGAGTGAGAATGTTTTCAGCCAGAATCCCTTTCTCCACTCAGCATCCCTTCTCTGATAACCAGCTCAGCTCAGCAGAGCCCCCCCTGCTCCTCCAGCTGCTTCTCATCCTTCTGCAGGCAGCATCCTGCCCTTTCCCAGGCTGCTGTGGGAAGGGCAGGGGGTGAGGCAGGGGGTATCTAAGGCACCTGCCTGGCCTCTGGCAGCTCCTTCTGCTTTGTGTCTCCTGCTGCAGTGTCCTGGTTTTCATTCTGCAGTTGAAGCATTGGAGTTGCTGCTGTCGTCTTGGTTCCTGCCCTTAAGGTAAGTGTTTCCCAACAGGCTGAGTGTGACCAGTGCCTGCCCAGTACTGACTGGAGCAGCTTTGCTCATGTGTGGTTGGTGTGTTTTGCTTTCCCTTCTCAGGGTCTCTTGAAGGCAGCTCAATCCTGTCTACTCAGCTGTTGGTGTTTTGCTTCTGGGTGCCCAGCATTTCCCCAGCTCTCCTGGCTTTGCACAGGATGGGCTGTTGGGGTTATTTCCCCAGCTTTGCTCTGTACACTGGGAGCTGTTGGGACTGGAGCCCAAGGCCACAAGGAGCTGGGCTGGCCAGAGGGGTCGGTGGGGTCAGGGGGTCGGCGGCTCTGGCTGTTCCCAGACTCAGGTCTGTCTGTCTCCTCTGCAGATGGGAAGCCAGGAAGGAAGAGGGATAATTCCAGGGGAGGCAACTCCAGCCAGCTGAGTTCCAGGGCTCACAGTGATCCTGCATCTCTCAGCGCAGCAGGAACCCCCAGCGCTGGCAGCCAGCACGTCTGTCTCTGGGACCAGCAGGTGAGTGGAACCCCACATCCCTCTGGAGAAGGGCAGGGGGAGTTGGGGTTGGGGTCCAGGTGCCCGGTGCTGCCTGCACAGTGTGGGTTTGTGTTCTGTGTGTCTCTGTTTCAGATGCTGAAGAACGAGGTGTCAACCACCAGCACATCCCAGTCAGCCCACGCAGGGGATGGTGTGTGTTTCCTTCCAGGACAGGGGAGGTTCCCCAGTGGCCTGAGAGCTGAGCTCTCTCCTGTGGTACCACTCTAAGGCACCTGCACTGTCCTGGTGCCATAAAGCTGCATCTCTGCCACAGGAGGCATTTTCATCACGTGAGGTTGTCACGTTCCTGCTGTTTGTCCTCCTGGGGCAGGAGCTGCCCTGCCTGGAGGTGTAGCTGTAGTAAAGAGGGGGCAGCACCACCTTACAGCACAGTGGTGATACATGGCTGTGCTACTCTGGAACGGGCTATACAGGCTTTCTCTGTTGAGAGCTGTCACTGAGTTCTTTTCCTTGTGTTTGGCAGGTGCTGGAGTGGTGTAAGGGCTACCTTGGAGCAGCAGCTCATCCCCATGGAGGACTCACTGCCAGTGCCATGGAAGTGCCGGTTGGAAGCAGGGAACTTGCCTCGCCCCATGGATTTGGGTTCTGCAGCTGCAGATCAGGAGTCCTGAGCTGGAGGCCAAAGGAAGAGGCCAATTTAACTGGCCAGTGGAGGATCAGAGGAAGGCTGGATGGCATCCACCCTCAGAGCATCACTGCCGGTATCAATGGGTGCAGTTCTGCACCCTCCAGGATCACTGTCACACTTGAGCCTGGCTGTCCTGTCACCCAGCCCCTCGACCGTCTGTCCTCCTGCTCGGAGTCTGAAGGTTTCACAGGGCAGAGGTGACACTGCAGAAGCGTCTGAGCCTGAGCTGGAACAACCCCTCTGCTTCTGGAACTTCAACCTCTGGAGTTCTGTGCAGCCCCCAATCACTGCTCACTCACCAGCGTCCTTGACTGGTTGGCTTCCTGGAAATGGGTTGATCTGGTGCTGTACTGCACCACAGCACTCTGTACTGGTTTGCACTGGTGTCTGAGACCTCGGCAGCGTTGCGTCCTCTTGGATTGTCGTGCCTAGTAGGGCTTTGCCTTGGGGTGGTGTCTCATGCCCCATCATTCTGTAACAGGGCAGTGTCATCCCCAGCCCTGACACACCCTGGGACGCTGTCTCGCGCCGTCTGCCTCTGTATGAGAACTGTGTGTTGTACTGTGTGACTGTAATGGGGTGTAATCTGTAGCATTGTCCTGTCCTGGGGTGCTGTCTGTCCCTGTATGTGAACTGTGTTTCATGCTGTGTGACTCTGTAACAGGCTGGTGGAATCCCAGCACTGTCCTGTCCTGGGATGCTCTGGCACTGCCTGTCCCTGTATCCCAGGGGGTCTCCCAGGGTCGACTCAACCTCGACTGGGCGCTCTGTGGGGTCTGGCTTGGTGCTGGGATGGTGTGATCGATGGCAGGGTTGTATCAGGGGGTTGTCAGTTGCTGCCTGGCTGTGGTTTTGGACTGTCTTGCATTGTGTGACAGGGTCTGGGGTGCAGTCTCAGGCTGTGCAGTGTCTCTGCTCGGTGTGTGTCCTGCCAGGCACCGCAGGGAGGTTTGGATCCTGCAGCAACTGTTCCCAGAGTGGGGGTTTCAGAGAGCAGCAGGAGGTACCTGTGCTGCAGGTAGGGAAGTGGCTTCCTGGGCTTTGGCTTGTGCAGCCTGACACTGCAGTGTCCCAGGGATGGAGCAGTTGGGAGGGGGAGTCCCTGCCCAGCACGGCTGCAGCCTGGGGGCGACGGCTCTGGGGTAGGTGCATCAGTAGGGTGGGCAGGGTGTTGGGGAGTGAGTGTGGCTAACGGTGTGTGTGCTGCTTCTGTTTCAGGTTTCCTTTAGCCTCAGGAATTGGAGATTTAGAATAAAAAAACCCCAGCCAGGGGGGTATTTTTTTTTCCCCCCTGACTGGGGTTTTTTTCCCCCAGGTCCCGGCCGGTCTGCGAGGCGACTGTTGTCGCCAAAGTTTGGGTGCAGCCGGTGCTGGGACGGGGTTTTCCAGGCAGGGTGAGGGTTTTGGAGGCCCCTGGGGACCCTGTTCCCAGGTGGTGCCTTGCAGGGCAGGGGGGGGGCAGAGGGAGCGATGGAGAGTAAGCATGGCTAATGTGGGGGGGGGGGTGGATGGGTGTGGGGTGTGTGTGTTTGTGTGTGTGTGCTGCTTCTGTTCCAGGTTTCCTTTAGCCTCAGGAATTGGATATTTAGAATAAAAAAACCCCAGCCAGGGGGGTAATTTTTTTTCCCCCCTGACTGGGGTTTTTTTCCCCCAGGTCCCGGCCGGTCTGCGAGGCGACTGTTGTCGCCAAAGTTTGGGGGCAGCCGGTGCAGGGATGGGGTTTTGTCAGGCAGGGTGAGGGTTTTGGTGGCCCCCAGGAACCCTGTTCCTGAGGTGTGCTGTGCTGCTGGGTTTTTTCATGCTGTAGGGGTTGTGTTGTCCCTGGTGGGGTTGTTTGGCTGGTCACAGCTCCGAGTCCTTGCAGGAAGGTCTGTTGGTTTGAGATGGTTACAGGGAGAGACTGGTGGGATCAGTGGTGGAAGGGCAGGGAGTTCTCCTAGAAGGATGGCCTGAAGAATGTATTGGTTTTGGCCCTAATTGGGTTGTGACCCAGGAAGCTCTTGCAATAGGGTTTGTATTGTAATTTGTGCTGTAAGTTTCTCTGTTTAGTTTAGGTGTAGGGACAGGGGGCAACAAGGTGTCCTGCAGAGCAGAGCTGTAACCTGTTTCCCAGGGGGAAAAAGAAAGAGCAAATTGGAGTTTGAGGCACAATAAGGCTGCCTTTAGGGGAATAATGAGCAAAGTTCAAGGAAGAAGTGCAGTGCTAATCTGTGTGTGTTGGTGAGCACCATCCCCTGTAACCAGTGACTTGTTCACAGTGAGCTTTGGCTCTAGCAGAGTCCTAACAAGAAGTCCTCAGTAAGAGCTTGAAAAATAGAGGCACCAAGCAGGAGCCATAATAAAGGATGTGTGGTCTGTGGGGTGACTCTCTTGTGCTGTAGCTGGTTTCTTTGCTGCTGTTTGCAGGGCTTGTTGGCAAAACTGTGATGATGGACAGGCAAGAAGCTGCCTTCCAGACCTCACCATGGAAGGATGCAGGGAAAAAGCCTTGGGATGTGAAAGCAGGTGAGTGGAGAGCAGAGCTCCCTCCAGAGCCAGCGGTGATGCTGCAAGAGAGGACTGACCAGAACCTTCCAAGATGTGAGGACAACCTGGGCAAATCCAGAGGAGCCCCGTGGGCATTGGAGACCCTGGAGACTGTTTCTGAGGGACATGCTGACACCCGGGGAAGGACTAAGACACACCGAACAAGTGTGAAGACAGACCTGGACTGGAGCTGCCCTGCCTGGCACAGCACTGACAAGTGAGCTGCTCCTCCCTGTGCAGCCTTACCCAGCCTCTCCCCCAGCCCTTGCTCTCTTCTCCAGCTCCTTTGGCTTTTGGATTCCCAGACTCCTCAAAGCTTGCTTTCTTCACAGGACAGGATGTCTACTGGCTGTCTGCTTACTTGGGATGCCTGTGAAGTTAGATGTGATGGTGTCAGTGGAGTACTAATCCTCTCTTCTACAAGATGCCTGCTCAGAGACCAGCACTGATGTCTGGCTTAGACTTTGGTCTTTTTTCCTTAGAGACGGGAGAAGCTGTCCATCCAGCCCCATCTCAGCTTGTGTAACAGGTGCTGATCCATTTCCAGATGGTGCCCCACTTGAGCAAGGCAGCAGACAGATTCAGTCTTGCTTAGAGCCTGAGCGCCCTAGAAGAGTCTGTGAGGGGTCTGCTGTGGTCACAGCTAGCAAAGCCCAGAGTTGTTGTGGAACAAGGCTACCTATTTGCCTAGAGAGCCTTCTTGGGAGAGGCTTGCCTGACCCCAGCTGAAGTCCCAGGGAGCAGACAAATCTTCTCCTTGGGCTTGTTGACATGATGCTCACAACCAGCTTTGCTCTACACTGGGGAGGATCTGTCTGGAAAATGCCTAGGCCCAATAGAGGACTGTCTAAGGGGGTTCCAAGAGGGCCAGCCCCCCCCCAAACAGTACTCCCACCAGCACACAGCTTGAGGTCAAGCACTCCAGTACCTAGATCACATGTACACTGTGCACCAAGCATCATGTATGGGTGTCAAACAGGTCTACTTTACCAAGCCCAGAGGCTCATAGAGTGACACCACATGTCCTGCCAGACTCCTCCTGAAGCAAGCAGCAGCATTGACAAGGCATTATAATTGCCAGAGTGGCGGAGATGACTCTGTCAGCTGGGTGAGGTTTAGACAGCCAGACTGCTGTACCTTCCTCCACAGAGGACTGCTACTGGGTGGAAACACCACACATAAAAGAGGACACTAAGCAGAGACCAGGGGGATGGACCAAGAAGCAGGGCTGTATGACACAGTGGACACCTATAAAAAAGGGGTGAAGCTAGGACAGAGAGGAACCACAACCCCAGGGAAGGGCAAGAGGGGGACAAGGGGCAGAAACACAGAGGGAGCCAGGAGGAAAACCACACCAGAACAATCAAGGAGAGGCAGGGAAGAGACACAAGAGATGGGGACAAACAGGGGAGAGAAGGAGGGGTACAGAAAGACTGAGAAACAAACAGTAGTAGGAGAGGGAGACAAGACAGTTTCTTTCCCCTGAGCCCTCTAACAGGTACAGAGGCTGGGGGCAGACAAAGACAGATATACACAGGGAGAGGACAAGAGACTCAAAATAAACCTCCGAAGCCCCACAAGAAAGGGACACTGAACACAAAATTTCTTTATTGTTTCAATTGTATACATAATAAAGACATGATGAGGATCATGGAAGTATGGTGTTTACAAGTCTCTGAACTGTCATCTCCCAGGCTACTAAAAGACACATCAACATACCATCTTTACTCTCATACAATCACATGTGTTGGCCAAAAGAATTTTCCTTGAAGTAGAAATAAACTGACATCCCTGACAGGGTCTGTGAGGGCCAAAGAGGGGCCCTGCTGGAAAACTGGCTGCACAAGGGGGCAAAGGGGATAGGTTAAAATTTACCTCAAGTGCTTCCTAGGTCACAACCCAATCCCAGTAAGCAGACATCCTGTCATGTGAAGAAAGCAGGCTTTTGGATTCCCAGACTCCTCAAAGCTTAAGTAGAAGGAGCTGGAGAAGAGAGCAAGGGCTGGGGGAGAGGCTGGGTAAGGCTGCACAGGGAGGAGCAGCTCACTTGTCAGTGCTGTGCCAGGCAGGGCAGCTCCAGTCCAGGTCTGTCTTCTCACTTCTTTAGCATGTCTTAGTCCTTCTCTGGCTGTCAGCATCCCCCTTGGGCACAGCATGTCCCTCAGAAATGGGCTCCTCTGGATTTGCCCAGGTTGTCCTCACGTCTTGGAAGGGTCTGGTCAGTCCTCTCTTGCAGCAGCATCATCGCTGGCTCGGGTGGGAGCTCTGCTCTCCACTCACCTGTTTTCACATCCCAAGGCTTTTTCCCTGCATCCTTCCATGGTGAGGTCTGGAAGGCAGCTTCTTGCGTGTCCATCATCACAGTTTTGCCAACAAGCCCTGCAAACAGCAGCAAAGAAACCAGCTACAGCACAAGAGAGTCACCCCACAGACCACACATCCTTTATTATGGCTCCTTCAAGTTCTTACTGAGGACTTTGTGTTAGGACTCTGCTAGAGCCAAAGCTCACTGTGAACAAGTCACTGGTTACAGGGGATGGTGTTCACCAACACACACAGATTAGCACTGCACTTCTTCCTTGAACTTTGCTCATTATTCCCCTAAAGGCAGCTTTATTCTGCCTCAAACTCCAATGTGATCTTTCTTTTTCCCCCTGGGAAACAGGTAACAGCTCTGCTCTGCTGGACCCCTTGTTGCCCCCTGTCCCTACACTTAAACTAACAGAGAAACTTACAGCACAAATTACAACACAAACCCTATTGCAAGAGCTTCCTGGGTCACAACCCAATTAGGGCCAAAACCAATACATTCTTCAGGCCACCATTCAAGGAGAACTCAATCCCCTTCCACCAATGATCCCACCAGTCTCTCCCTGTAACCATCTCAAACCAACAGACCCTCCTGCAAGGACTCAGAGCTGTGACCAGCCAAACAACACCACCAGAGACAACACAACCCCTACAGCATGAAAAAACCCAGCAGCACAGCACACCTCAGGAACAGGGTTCCCAAGGGCCTCTAAAACCCTCACCCTGCCTGACAAAACCCCATCCCAGCACCGGCTGCACCCAAACTTTGGCGACAACAGTCGCCTCGCAGACCGGCCGGGACCTGGGGGAAAAAAACCCCAGTCAGGGGGGAAAAAAAAAATACCCCCCTGGCTGGGGTTTTTTTATTCTAAAATCTCCAATTCCTGAGGCCAGAGCCAACCTGGAACAGAAGCAGCACACACACCGTTAGCCACACTCGCTCCCCAACAGCCTGCCCACCCTACTGATGCACCTACCCCAGAGCCACCCCCCTCCGGCTGCCGTCGCCCTCAGGCTGCAGCCGTGCTGGGCAGGGACTCCCCCTTCCAACTGCTCCATCCCTGGGACACTGCAGTGTCAGGCTGCAGAAGCCAAAGCCCAGGAAGCCACTTCCCTACCTGCAGCACAGGTACCTCCTGCTGCTCTCTGAAATCCCCACTCTGGGAACAGTTGCTGCAGGATCCAAACCTCCCTGCGGTGCCTGGCAGGACACACACCGAGCAGAGACACTGCACAGCCTGAGACTGCACCCCAGACACTGTCACACAATGCAAGGCAGTCCAAAACCACAGCCAGGCAGCAACTGACAACCCCCTGATACAACCCTGCCATCGATCACACCATCCCAGCACCAAGCCAGACCCCACAGAGCGCCCAGTCGAGGTTGAGTCGACCCTGGGAGACCCCCTGGGATACAGGGACAGGCAGCGCCAGAGCATCCCAGGACGGGACAGTGCTGGGATTCCACCAGCCTGTTACAGAGTCACACAGCATGAAACACAGTTCACATACAGGGACAGACAGCACCCCAGGACAGGACAATGCTACAGATTACACCCCATTACAGTCACACAGTACAACACACAGTTCTCATACAGAGGCAGACGGCGCGAGACAGCAGCCCAGGGTGTGTCAGGGCTGGGGATGACACTGCCCTGTTACAGAATGATGGGGCACCAGACACCACCCCAAGGCAAAGCCCTACTAGGCAAGACAATCCAAGAGGACACATCGCTGCCAAGGTCTCAGACACCAGTGCAAACCAGTACAGAGTGCTGTGGTGCAGTACAGCACCAGATCAACCCATTTCCAGTAAATCAACCAGTAAAGGACGCTGGTGAGTGAGTGGGGATCGGGGGCTGCACAGAACTCCAGAGTCTGAGCTTCCAGAAGCAGAGGGGTTGTTCCAGCTCAGGCTCAAACGCTTCTGCAGTGTCACCTCTGCCCTGTGAAACCTTCAGACTCCGAGCAGGAGGACAGACAGTCGATGGGCTGGGTGACAGGACAGCCAGGCTCAAGTGTGACAGTGATCCCTGAGGGTGCAGAAGTCCCCCCATTGACACCGGCAGTGATGCTCTGAGGGTGGATGCCATCCAGCCTTCATCTGATCCTCCACTGGCCAGTCCAATTGGCCTCTTCTTTTGGCCTCCAGCTCAGGACTCCTGAGCTGCAGCTGAGAAACCCAAATCCATGGGGCAAGGCAAGTTCCCGGCTTCCAACCGGCACTTCCATGGCACTGGCAGTGAGTCCTCCATGGGGATGAGCTGCTGCTCCAAGGTAGCCCTCACTCCACTCCAGCACCTGCCAAACACAAGGAAAAGAACTCAGTGACAGCTCTCAACAGAGAAAGCCTGTACAGCCCGTTCCAGAGCAGCACATCCATGTATCACCACTGTGCTGTAAGGTGGTGCTGCCCCATCTTTACTACAGCTACACCTCCAGCCAGGGCAGCTCCTGCCCCAGGAGGACAAACAGCAGGAACGTGACAACCTCAAGTGATGAAAATGCCTCCTGTGGCAGAGATGCAGCTTTATGGCACCAGAACAGTGCAGGTGCCTTAGAGTGGTACCACAGGAGAGAGCTCAGCTCTCAGGCCACTGGGGACCCTCCCCTGTCCTGGAAGGAAACACACACCATCCCCTGCATGGGCTGACTGGGACGTGCTGGTGGTTGACACCTCGTTCTTCAGCATCTGAAACAGAGACACACAGAACACAAACCCACACTGTGCAGGCAGCACCGGGCACCTGGACCCCAACCCCAACTCCCCCTGCCCTTCTCCAGAGGGATGTGGGGTTCCACTCACCTGCTGGTCCCAGGGACAGACGTGCTGGCTGCCAGCGCTGGGGGTTCCTGCTGCGCTGAGAGATGCGGGATCACTGTGAGCCCTGGAACTCAGCTGGCTGGAGTTGCCTCCCCTGGAATTATCCCTCTTCCCTCCTGGCTTCGCAGCTGCAGAAGAGACAGACAGACCTGAGTCTGGGAACAGCCAGAGCCGCCGACCCCCTCGCCCCACCGACCCCTCTGCCCAGCCCAGCTCCTTGTGGTGTTGGGCTCCAGTCCCAACAGCTCCCAGTGTACAGAGCAAAGCTGGGGAAACAAACCCCAACAGCCCATCCTGGGCAAAGCCAGGAGTGCTGGGGAAATGCTGGGCACCCAGAAGCAAAACACCAACAGCTGAGTAGACAGGATTGAGCTGCCTTAAAGAGACCCTGAGAAGGGAAAGCAAAACACACCAACCACACATGAGCAAAGCTGCTCCAGTCAGTACTGGGCAGACACTGGTCACACTCAGCCTGTTGGGAAACACTTACCTTAAGGGCAGGAACCAAGACGACAGCAGCAACTCCAATGCTTCAACTGCAGAATGAAAACCAGGACACTGCAGCAGGAGACACAAAGCAGAACGAGCTGCCAGAGGCCAGGCAGGTGCCTTAGATACCCCCTGCCTCACCCCCTGCCCTTCCCACAGCAGCCTGGGAAAGGGCAGGATGCTGCCTGCAGAAGGATTAAAAGCAGCTGGAGGAGCAGGTGAGGCTCTGCTGAGCTGTTTATCAGGGAAGGGATGCTGAGTGGAGAAAGGGATTCTGGCTGAAAACATTCTCACTCTGCTGAATCTTTACACTGATGAGTGAACCAGGGATGTAAATAACCAGAACTTCACTAAAACGTGGATGGGAAATAAAGAGAGTGTTAAACTTCATAAAAACACCCTAAGCCAAGGCTGTGGAGATGGTGTCGTTAGGAAGTGATGGGTGTCAGCCCTGCAGGGTGTGAGTGGCCACGGGCTGGGAGGGGCAGGGGAAGGGGTATCGGGTTGGTGTGTCTTGGGGGGGTCGCCTGGCCGCGCTCCAGCGGGTCGGGTGAAGCCAAAACCTCCAGCAGATGGGGGAAGAGGGCAGCGTGGGGAGGAGATGAGCCTGTCCCGGGAGACACATCGCCCGGGACTGGAGCTGCCCAGCGAGCGCCTGGGCGGAGCGGAGCCTCCCGGCACCCCCAGCGCCGGCTGCTGCTTCCCTTCGTGTAATAAACTGTTCAGTTCGGCTATAACCCTGTTGGGGACCGAGTCATTCCTCACCTCCTCCTGCTCCCTCCCCGGCCCTGGTCCCTCTGCTCGGCTCTCAGAGCGCTGGGCATCTCCCTCCATCCTCCAGGAACACAGCGCATCCCTCCGGAGGCCACACGGGATGTTCCTGGAGCTGCCGCGTTGTTCTTCAGCCTCTGGGATAGAGACAGGCAGGAAAACAGAACAGCACCATCAGTCAGCGTCTCACAGGTCACCCCAAGCTCTACACCCTGCCCCTCTCAACAGGGACAGGCCACCCAGGCCACTTGCTTGTTTCCCAGGCACGAGCTCGCTGTCACCGCGCGTGGCACCCACCACCCAGGAGATGCCAATTCACCCTCCTGCTCCTGCCAAACCCCCACTCCCGTGGGGGATGCACGTCCCACCTCACCAGCTGCACAACCCTTAGCAAAGCCCTTACCTGAACTGCAGGAACCAGGAGGAGAGCAGCACCCCCAACACTCCAACTGCAGCAGGGAAACCACAACCCTCCCACAGGAGACCCAAAGCAGAATGAGCTCCCCCAGGCAAGGCAGGTGCCTCATATACCCCAGGTCCCACCCACTGCCCTTCCCACAGTCCCCTGGGAAAGGGGAGGATGCTGCCTGATGAAGGATTCACAGCAGCTGGGGGAGCAGGTGTGGCTCTGCTGACACGAGGGGTGTGTCAGGGGGGGGATGCTGCCTGGGGAAAGGGATTCTCCCTGAAAACATCCTCTGCAGAATGTTTCTGGTGATGACTCAGCCGGGTGTGTAAATCCCCATCACTTCACTAACACAGGGACAGGAAATATTGGAGAGTGTGAAACTTCATAGAAAAAAAGACCTAAGAAAAAGCAATAAAAATGCAAGGCAAAAGCCAGGAATGCCTCCAATTCCAACCATGCCAAACGTCCAGCCAGAGCTCCCAAACCAAAGGAGCCAGGACTGAAAGACACACCTGGCCTGAAACCCCCCCAGGGACCCCACCAGCAGCCCCTGGCATCCAGGGCACTATCAGCCTGCTCCTCTTGATCAGGGCTCCTATAGTACATACCCACAACAGTGTCACTCATATTAGTGTGGCCCTTGATTCCCAGTCAGGAACTGGGAGTGACAGAAGCACCGTGTTCTGTGTCTTCAGTGGAAGAGAAAGGAGGTTGGGGAGAGGATTAAGGAGGTGACAATGCTGTGTCTCAGTTACACTGACTTGTAATCAATGGCAAAATGAGCACAGAGATGTGTTGGAGAGAGAGAGGAAGAGGCTTCTCCAGAAGGACAGAAAAAGTCTGGCTAGGTGGGTGATGTCTGGAGGAGAGACTGGTGTCCAGCAGCGAAGGAGGAAGGAAACCAAGTGCTGTATGTGGAGGAACAGTGGAGAGAACCGAGCAGACAGAGCGTGACTGGAGCCCAGCAAGGCCAGCTCTTGGTGGGGGATGTCATGGGTGCTCCTCAAAGCAGCTGCTGATGCCCTAACACGTTGCAGTCACTTGTAGAGAAAACCAACCCAAACCTCATGGGTTTTGAAGCTTTAAGCAGAAACACTTTTGTCTTTTGAGGGAGTTTGAGATGGTGGAGGAAAATGTGGCACCGTGTAACTACATCCCATGCCCTCTCCAGCTGGCTTGAGTAGGCATTACAGTCACTTAATTAACTGGCTGTAAGGGACATAGATATGTGACTAGAACTACATCTAACATGTACCCTGCCAGGGATAAACCAGTGTATTTCTCTCTGCAGGAAGAAGAGTGGGAAGTTGAAGACCTCCTACAAAAGGGAGTATGTCAATCTAGGCTGCAACATAGACATTGACCTGGCTGGGCCAACCATCTATGGCTGGGCGGTGCTGGGCTACGAAGGCTGGCTGGCTGGCTACCAGATGGCTTTTGACACAGCCAAGTCCAGGCTTTCACAGAACAACTTTGCTTTGGGATATAAAGCAGGAGACTTCCAGCTACACACTAATGTGTAAGTGTTCCCAGAGCCTGGAAAAGCCTGATCAGAGGAGTCAGACTAGATGTACAGTGGGTGTTACTGCGGTTAGAGGGAAGGTGGGTGGGTGGAAGGGGATGCTGGTTTGTTTTAAAATAACTTATTTTTGGTGTTTTCATCTTTGATACAACTAAAGCAGGGGCAGCTTTTCCTGGCTGTCTTTTGAGACCTTGGTTCAGGGTAATTTGGGGGTTTGTGTGTATGAGACAGTGGCATAAAGGCACTTGATAACATGAGTTTGGAATGAAAACCTGCTCAGTTCTAGAAGTTAAAGCAGTACCTTCCCCAGCAGACAGGAAACTCTGAGGTGGAGGGTGTTTCCAGCTGTCAGCAGCTGTCATGCAGCGTAGCTCTAGTCTTGGCCTTCAGCTGCTGTGAGAGGCTTTGGGGATGGTGTACTGAACAGCCACAGCACAGTAATGTTGTTCTCAGTCCCCTCCTTCCCATAACTTCAGTCTCCTCCTGGATTTGCCCCTTCACACGTTACCACAGCCTGGCTGTCTTAAACAGGGACATGACCTGCTTTGAGGCTCTGGCAAAACAAACCACCCACCCACCTCAGCCCTTGGTAAATCTTGTTCTGTTCTGCAAGGAAAAATTAGGTTTTGGGTAAAAAACCTGAGCAGGACTCACTCCAGCTCCAGCCAGCAAGGAGATGAGCACTGGCCTAGGGAATTAATGGAGCTCTTGATTAATTAACGCTCAAATAATGAGGGGGGATTAACCTTAGGAGTTACTGGGTACTAACCAAGGTGTGATATGCTTGTATCTGTTCCAAACAGGAACGATGGCACTGAGTTTGGAGGGTCCATTTATCAGAAGGTGAATGATAAGGTGGAGACATCGGTCAACCTGGCCTGGGCAGCTGGCAGCAACAACAGGAGTAGCAAAGGGAGCCACGTTCCTGCCACCTCTAGGACTAAAGGTTCTGGGTATCTTACCTAGAACTCTTAGCTCATGGAAGTAAAGGATGTGTGCTTTCCTAAGAGCCAGCCAGGCTCAAGGAGTCGGGGGAGAGCGGCGTGCGGGGCTCTCAGGGTAAGCAGTGTCCTTGCTGCCTCCCCAGGTGTGAAGCTCACCCTCTTAGGCTTGGTTGATGGCAAGAGCCATCAATATTTAGACTTTATTTTGGCCCTAACATCTCCACCAAGGTCTGCAAGCAGCAGTAGCCCTGATCTCAGAACCTCAGCAGCCTCTCAGGGGTTAACTGAGCTTTAGGAGAAGGCTGTAAGCTGGCCCAACCTTCCCTCATTTTATTCAAGTCCAGTTTACACTATGCATTAGATCAGAATTAGGGAATTAAAAGGATGCCACCCCCTCTCACTGCCTTTGGGGAAGCACAGGCACCACTTTAGTGACAGCGCTGGAGGTCACAAAGTTGGGCTGGGATTTGAGCTGGAAGCTTAAGGCACCTGTGAGTAAAGCAGCACGTGGTGCTCTGGGAGCTGAAGGAGAAGGGTACCCAGTGTGTTTTGGCCTTAATCATACTCTGAAATTTCAACAAGTGTGAACTTTACTCTTCCAAAGAAGCATTTGAACCTGACAGTGAGGGCCAGAGAGCGCCAGCACCTCGCAGGGAGATACTTGAAGACATGCATGGAAGTTGTGATGTTCGTGCCACATTTCGCTTTGGTTTCCTCTGGTTGAAATCTGTTCCTAACCCAGAAATTCCCTCTTCTCCCCATTACTGTATTGGCTCCTGCATGTCCTGTACTTCACAGCCTTTGACAAGAGGTGGTCGCTGTCATGGAAATTTGGGGCTACACAAGGCTGAAATAAATTACTCACAGGTGGAAGGTAACGTGGGGGTGTCTTGGCTCTCTGTAAGCTTCAGCGAAGCTCTGCGCTCCCTGCTGTGCTGCTTTTTCATGGGACTTTAATAGGTAAGCTGCTAATGCTTCATTAAGCTACCCCTGTACCCCAGGGTGTCCCTTACTCCTCTCATGTTCAGACACCTGCACAACCAAAGCAGCTTTTTGTTTTCATTACAATGTTATTGGGGGTAACAAAAGGAGCAAACCAAAAGTTTACAGAGTTTAGATCGTTTCGTTCCCTTACAGGAAACAAAGTACCAGGTTAAGTCCAACTGTTACACTTTTGTGGGGGGGGGGGAAAGTGCAAAATAAGCCAAGTTAAGAAATAGAAAGTTCACAGTTGGGTATGTTCACCAGTGACTGTGTGAGCTGAGGGTAAGGACTGGCTGTTGTTCATCAGAAAGCCTGAATGGCAGCAAAACAGCCACAAGCGATGCCCAAGGGAAGATACATCAGGACAGGGGGAGATCTGCAGTCTCAAGGCACCATCAGGAGCTTTTCCCAAGCAGAACAGGCGTTTTCCTACTGTGTTTATGTGAAAAGTGCCTGAGAGGTGGGTAGTGACAGCCGGGCACACGGATCCCGTAGGCGGTAGGTGACGGCAGGAGGAGGCACTTGAACTTCTCTTCTCAGAACCAGCAGCTTTTCACAGTTGGCTTCCTGAAGCAGCTCATCTTCAGAGGCAGCCAGAGCCACTTACATCTGGGTTTGTTCTGGGCTGTTTGTTTCTTCAACCTGAAGCTGCAGCCAGCTCCAGTCCAGAGCCTGCAGAATAAAGAACCCCAACGTTCAGCACAGCCCTTGACAGGTGAGCTTTCTCCAGAGTAAAGCAGGAGCAGTTTAAGAGGTCGAGGTTTTACTGTGAACTACTTGGTCAACAGAGTTCTTAAACAAACCCCACAAGCTGCTACTCTCCTCTAATGCTCTACTTTCTGCCTGGTAATAGCTGCTCTGTTAAACCAGCAGCCCAGCTCCCCGCTGCGGTGCCACCACCACACAACCATCCTCCAGCCCAGCACTTTCCTCTCCCCTCTTGTTTGGCACAACTGGAGTGCCCAGCACAAGGCTCCTGTCCCCAGTGAGCTGGGAATGAACTTGGTCACTCCAGTGGGGGAGCAGGTTCTGCCTCCCACAACTTCTCCTCTTTGCACTGTGCAGGTTCCTGTTACCCATGTTCCTGGTGGAGCTGCACAAGCAGAACTTGAAGCCCTGAAGCCCATTTATAGGAGGATATCAACCACATTACCATGTAGCTCTCCTCCTGATCCTTCATGGTGTCGTGCATCACGTTTTCTAGCTGGGTACAGAGTTTCTGTGATTCCAGGAGCAGGTCCTCACTGCAAGGGACAATTAATCACACAAATTACTTCCCAAGGCTGATTAGTTAAAGGGAGAGGCAGCATCTCATCCAGCTGCAGAGCACTAAAGACTCTCAACCTTTACCAGTCAATTTGTAAGCTATTTATACTGCAACTGGGGAAGTCATTGGCATCCCCAGATTTATGTGGGGCAGGGAAGCACGGGCCAAGGTGGGTTGTTATGTGGAGTTTCTGTTGCTAGAGGAAAGTGCAGTGTAAGTTTATAAAGGAGTAAACACTCCAGGAATAAACCCAAGGTCTGTCATTCCAACTGGTGACTTGGTTCTTTTAAAGAAGCCAGACCTGCACGTGCTTGGTCACAGTGGTCTCTCTCAAGGCAGGTCCTGCCACTGGCCTGGGCAGGCACAGCCTCACTGGGCAAAAAACTGGCTGGTGGCTGGGCTCAAAGGGTGCTGGTGAATGGAGCTAAACCCAGCGTGAGGCCAGGCAGGAGTGGTGTCCCCAGGGCTCAGTCCTGGGGCCAGGCCTGCTCAATGGCTTCATCACTGACCTGGGTGAAGGGATTGAATGTTCCCTCAGTCAGTTTGGGGATGACACTAAGATGGGAGGACCTGTGGATCTGCCTGAGAGTGGAGAAGCTCTTCAGAGGGGTCTGGCCAGGCTGGACCCAGGGGCTGAGACCAATGGGGTGAGGTGCAACAAACCCCCTGTTACTGGGGCAGCAGGGAGTAATGCTATCTGTTACTCTGCTTTTTGTAAGGAAGAGCAAGAAGCCCCAGGAACCTCCTAGGTAAAAAAAAGACCACAAGCAAGGGAAGCTGAACACAAGGTGTAAGGTGTGAGGAAGCCTGTGTGCAGGAGCTTTGCAGCGCTACCAGGAGCAGCTACAGAACTCCAGCCTTTGCCTCACCTTTTCCTGAAGGACTCTGATAAACTGTAGGTTCCAGAAGGGACCTGGAGCAGCAGCTGCCCAGGGCTGCCCAGACGTGATGGGTTCATGCTCTCCGGGCTGCCAGTAACAGGACCACGTACTTTACTCTGAAGAAAATACATTAAGATTGAGATTGCAATTAGTTTCACTAATCCCCAGCAGCCATGAGTATGAGACAGCCCAGAACCTGGTGTTAATACTCATCCAAAAGAACCACAGGACATACTCAGCTTGCCCTGACCTGTTTCAGTAGCCTGTGCTACAAACCCCATTTCCAGGCTGACCTGGAGTTGTTGTTTTACTTACACAAGCGATTTTCAGCAAGTTCCACAGTTCTTTCTGTCGCTTCTCCTGAAGCCTCACGACCGTTTCCTCATCTTCATTCATCAGATTCATCACTTTCTCCACTCTGGGGAACAACTCCAGTGCCTTCTGCTTGCAAACTACAGTTTTACTATGAAAAAAAACCAACCCAAAACCCAAATCACACGTGGGCACCTGAACAGGGGAACACTTCCCAAGTTTCCTATTTCCCATGCCACTCTGGGATCCCACCAGCTGTGCACCCTGTTGTTTAAACCCCTGTCCCAAATCCTCCTGCTGGAAAAGAAAATGCTTTCTCTCAGCCCTCAGGAAGAGCTGACCCAAAGCTCACCTGAGCTGAGCGTAAATGACTCGGACTTTCTTTTCGAAGGTCTGGATCGCCTGGAGGAGCAGCCGGACGATTTCCTGGCTGTCACCACTTGTCCTCTGATCTGGAAGAGGAGTCAGAGCTTTGCACAGGCTTATGGGACAGAGGAGACTCAGTGGTTTGTTTCCTCTGCTGCTTCATAGAATCACAGGGGTTGGAAGGGACCTCCAGAGCTCATCGGGTCCAACCCCCTGCCAAAGCAGCTCCCTAGGACAGGGCACACAGGTCGGTGTCCAGACGGGGCTGGAATCTCTCCAGAGAAGGAGACTCCACACCCCCTGGGCAGCCTGTTCCAGGGCTCCCTCACTCTCAGTGGGGAAAAGTTCTTTCCCATGTTGGTGTAGAACTCCCTGTGCTCCAACTTGCAGCCATTGCCCCTTGTCCTGTCCCCACAGACACTGAAAAGGGGCTGCCCATTCCCCCTGCATCCCACACTTCAGATATTGATAAACATTAATAAGGTCCCCCCTTAGTCTTCTTCTCTCCAGGCTGAACAGCCCCAGCTCACTCAGCCTTTCCTCACAGGGGAGATGCTCCAGGCCCTTCATCATCTG
The DNA here is from genome assembly GCF_964237585.1 of Gallinula chloropus. Classification (NCBI taxonomy): domain Eukaryota; kingdom Metazoa; phylum Chordata; class Aves; order Gruiformes; family Rallidae; genus Gallinula; species Gallinula chloropus. Next base: position 9,214,079 of record NC_140106.1, read on the forward strand.
TGTGTCCCTCCTCTGGACTCTCTCCAGGAGATCCCTGTCTGTTTGATCCCAGGGAGCCCAGAACTGGACACAACACTCCATGTGGGGCCTGACCAGGGCAGACTAGAGGGAGAGGATCATCTCAATCCCAGAACACCCCAAGTTCAGGGTGTGCTAGTTGGAGTGGGATGAACTGCACTAGATTTTAGTCACCTTCTTCAAAATGAAGCGGAAATCAGGGTTGGTAGGGTGGGTCTAATGCCTCGGGGCTCAGAGGAACAGACACCTCTTTCATCCTACCCAGAAGCAGCAGCACATAGCTTGCTCTGAGAAGAGCTCCAGAGGAGTTTCAAGAAAAGCTCTGAAGGTGCCAAGAAAGCAAGGCTGGCCTAGGTAGAACTGACTTCCTGACTCCACTCAAGGAGATAAAGGGATAAAAAAAGATCTGAGTTCAGTAGAGTCCATGTGCAGCTAGTGTAGGGCCTGGCCTCGAAGGCAGAGAGTTCTTAGCAGTCATTACTGCACCTCTGACTGTCCACACACAGCAAGCTGGCCTGGAGCTAAAGATGTCCTTTACCTCTTGGCTTCTCTCTCAACCTCCGGTACAGCTCTCTGGCTTGTTCTTCTCTAGAAGAAAAAAGAAACAATATATAGTTCAGTATCAGAGAATCACAGGGGTTGGAAGGGACCATGAGAGCTCATCAGGTCCAACCCCTGCCCAAGCAGGGTCCCTAGGACAGGGCACACAGGTCAGTGTCCAGACAGGGCTGGAATCTCTCCAGAGAAGGAGACTCCACACCCCCTGGGCAGCCTGTCCCAGGGCTCCCTCACCCTCACTGGGGAAAAGTTCTTCCCCAGATTGGTGGGGAACTCCCTGTGCTCCAACTTGCAGCCATCACCCCTTGTCCTGTCCCCACAGACACTGAGAAGAGGCTGTCCATGTCCCCCTCCTCTGTCCCACTCTTCAGACACTGATAACCATTGATCAGGTCCCCTCTCAAAACTCAAACCTTTCATAGACCAGTCTGCATTTCAGCCTGATGACAGGTAAGGAGTCAAAACACTGTCTTTTAGTGTGAAAATCCTCAGAGTTCCCCCACAACCTGTGTTGAAGAGCTAGCACTTCCCTGGTCCTGCAGTGAGTAAGCTCAGCTAGCAATGCTCCTGAAGTCAGAGGTAGTTCAACTCACAAGTCCTCCAGTGTTCCTCCTTGTTTTCGACCCAGTGGGCTTCTCTGCAGGTCCACAATGTCTGTCTGCAGGGCCATCATCTTCTTCACAAGCTGATCCACATCATCCTCCTGGAAAGTGGGGCAGAAGATAAGCAGTGGAACAGTTGCTCAGCACAAGACCCTGCCACTCACATCGGCTCCTCCTTTCTCAGTCACCTTTCTAAACACATCAGCGAGATGCAAACAGCAGCCTTGACAGAGACAAATGAGAACAAGAGTAATTTCAAGACAAGGAAATCAACCTGGTGCTCTGGGATAAAGAAACTCCCAAGAATTTTTTTACAAAGTGCCACTGAAGGGTCACACTTTATCCCTGATGTGTTGCTAGTTCCCAGGCCATCACACTCCGTTTTCCTTGGCTATTCCAGATCTCTCATCCTGCACATGACAGATTTTCCCCTTTTCCCCTCAGCACACAACCACATCCACTCCTGGCACCCTAAGTTCTGTTGAACTCATCCTCGTGCATCAGTTGCCACCTGTCAGCCAGCCATCCTGCCCTCTGCCTCTCCCAACAGTTGGAAAAGACTAAGATAGCAACTTCTCAGCTGGTAACGATGGTCCTTGGCCCTGCTCAGAGGGATTACACTGTCTCATGTCAGAAGATCACTCTCTACAGGGAGCAGGTGCAGAACATGCACCAGGAACAGGAGCTCACTGCCTAAAATCCTTGTGTTCCACCATCTAATCATTTGCCTTCCCATTCAGTTCAATCTGTGTTCCGTATCTTCCCTTCCTGGCTCCAGGATTGGGTTAGCAGGACATCCAAGTGCAACCACTGCAAAAATCTCCTCTCGCATCCCTTAAGATCTCCCCATTTCCCCCCAAACTGTGAGCTTCATGAAGTACCAACAATGGACAAAATGGTGCCACCCAAGCCAAGGCAGCATGATGTCTGGCATCAGCCCAGACACAGGAAGTTTCTGTTTAGGGGAGGAGAATGAAGGGGAAAGAAAACCCCACCAGGAAAAAACCCACCTCAGAAAAAAAAACAACCTCTTTTTCCTTAGGTTAAGCAGTTGGGTTTAGAAACATACCCGCCCACAAAGCTCCACAGCCTGCTCCATCTCCTTCCAGGCAAACAGCAGCTTCTCAGAAGCTACAGGAATGAAAGAAGAGAGATTGCTTTCCCTGGGCTTGCACAGGAAGATGTGGATACTGTGTGGGGATAAGGGGTGTAGAGAGACCTCTGCCTGCCAGATGCTGTACTCACTGATTCCAAATTCAATCTGCTCTTTGTACTTCTCCAGATCAATCTGGATACTTGTTCTAAAGAAGTCCAGCTTGGCTTTCAGCTGCTGGGAAAGGGAGGCCATGGAATTCTTCATCTTGGAGAGGGTGCTATTGTAACGCAAGAGATTCATCCTGCAAGGGCAAGGAGAAGGTCCTGTTACCCCCTGAACTACGAGCTGGGACCTCCACTTGTACCAGAAGTCGGTATTTGGGAGCGTAGCAGAGACACAAGAGCAGCTGGATTGGGAGGATGGAACTCCCAGCTCCACTCATGGGCTCCCTGGGGAGCAGAGAGAAGTGTCCCAGAGGAGCTGCCACCTACATGGCTGCCCGCTGCCCCTGCTGCAGCCGGTTGCAGTCCTCTTTCAGCATCCGGATCGTGTGCCAGATCTGGCCCCACACCTTCCTCAGCTGGAAGAAGTGGAGATTCTTCTTTGGATCCTGAACTGGAAAGAGGAGGGGAAAAAGGGGAAAGAAAAAACAGACATATCAGCACGGAGCCTCAAAGGAGGGTTATCACACCATGCAACAGGCAGGAGCATCGCTCCTGTGAAGGGCACATCACCCCCTGCCAGCTAACCTCCAGGCAGCTTCCCCACCACACCACAGGCAAGTGCCTCCTTCCCTCAGTTATTGGGAGACACCAATTAAACGTTACATCAGCCATGTTTTATGGCTTCTTCAGGCCAAACAGGCCAAAGCTCTCTGCTCTGCAGGTGACACAGGCCACAGGCAGCCCACTCAAGACAGACAACCCCGTGTACTGACGCTACCAAAGGCTCTTACGGATGCAGTCGACGCTCTCCGGATGAGGACGCAAGGCAACCTGAGCCTCATAAGCAACCTTCTGGTTGTCAAAGAGGAAGAGGAGGTCTCTCTCTGCACCTGCAGTATCATTCCCCTGCAGAAGACAAAGGACCCAACTAGGTTGTCTCAGAACAAGCAAGTTGCCAGCCAAAGAGCAACCAGCAAAGGCAAGAGGGTGCCTGTTCTGAAAGGTCAGTAGAAGAGACTGTGACAAAAGGCTGCTAGAGGAGCAGGGAGGACTCTGCTCCCCAAAAGAGAGCAGTGCCCACCAATTCAACAGTGAGGGAGTACCCCAGGCTCACCTTGCTCTCAGCTATATGTTTAGTGGCCAACTTCTGAGAGAACAACGCCAGCCCTGCTTCCTGCAGCAGCTCCTGGTCCTCTTCTGGGATTCCTGTGTCTGCCTGGATCCTGGCCTTCACAGTCTGCAGGGTCTCCTCCTCAGTCACAGGGTAGGTGTGTACAGTGCCCGTAACCATGTTTAAAACGTGAAGCAGCTACAAGAAGAGTAGTGTGACATGAGAAGGGTTGAAGTGACACTGGCCACTTTTGAGGCAGGGATCCCAGGACCGAGGCACTGGGCACCTATAACCTGGTCAAAGAACTCTGAGGCCTCAGGAAGTCAGCTACTTCATAAAGTTATGCCAAAGTCCTGCCCTCCATCATATGGAAGACAGGCCAGAGGGCAATCAAACAGCTTCAGCTGCAGAATCCTGTACCAGAACATGGAACCAAACACACAGAGAAGCTCAGGGACTCTTTGTCCTCAGATAAGCAGGAGGAAAGCACCCATCACTGTCAGGAGACAGCTACATGAGATTTTGTGCTGCACCTCCTCCTAGGTCTAGGACTCAAGCCTCTTCTCTCATGGGCTACAGGCAACCCTTCTCTCAAAAACTTCTCAGGGTAACACAGACCCCTCACTCACCTTCAAGTTCAAAATGTCATCCAAAGCTTTGAAGCACCCATTGGGTCCATAGGTAGGATCTGTACCCCTCTGCCGTGGGTGCCACATTAACATGAGCTGCAGCCATTTCTCCAGCCTCTCAGCCAAAACGCTGAAGGACAAAACCAAGAAGGGGATCAGAAGGGGTAAAAGAGCCTTTGCAGTCACCATATGACCAACAAACAACTTCCCCACCGGCCCTGATCACAAGTGCAGTGCTCAGAAGGTAGAACCAGAGCCTTGCAGCTACACAAGCCTGACAAGGGGCACAAGTGTTGTGTCCTGCACTCGATTCATTCCCAGGTTAACACAGCAAGGCACGTAACGAGCCTGATCCTTTCACAGACCAGTTTATCCCAGTGTGGTGTAACAGGATTTCTTGCCCTTACCTGTTCAGGTTGTTGGGGCAGGGCAATCTGCTAGAAAACTTGACTTCCCCACATAAGTCTTCTGAAACGACGATATCCAACTCGCTCTTCTGCCGCACCTTGGTATGCCTGGTGAGGTGAAGCAAGTACAGTGATGAAACCATCATCTCCCTCTCCCAGCCAGTGTGGTATCAAGCTCTTAAAGCTGCTCTTGACAGAATACAGAGGCTGCTTTGGTTTCTGCCACTTGCTCTGCAGGGGTCAGTCCTGATCCCAAAGAGCAAGTATCAGGAAGGCAGAACTTGCTCTGGTAGGTCGAACCCCTGTGAAGGGAGCCTGTCTCCATAAGGAGAAGGAACATAGGGGAATTACCCTGAGAATCAAGGGACCACACTTCTACCTCCCATGAACAGGACAGTAGCATCACATGTCCCCTCTTACCACCTCACACTCACCACTGCACTGGCTGCCAGTTGGGTAGGAAGGGTCGGAAGCCTGTAATGCACTCAAAGGCCAGCGTGCCAAAGCTCCAGTAATCCACTGTCACCGTGTACTTCTGCTGTTCCAGCAGCTCTGGAGCCTGAGACAGTTGACACACACTGAGACAATGCCACCCATCTCTTAGCTCTCTACCCCTTAGGAGCTCGTTAACATCTGTATGACAGATGGTGCTGAATGTTCTGTCTCTCCTGAGGTTTGAGATCCCTCAGGAGTGAGCAGCAGAGGTTCCTGGCACTCCTGCTTCCCATTTATAACAGACACGGGAGCCAGGGGTTGGACTCAATGATCCTTGTGAGTCTTAGGAGACAGGACAAGGAGAACGGGCTCAAGCTGCACCAGGGCAGGGTCAGATCAGACACTGGGGAAAAGTTCTTCCCTGGAAGGGCTCTGGGGCACTGGCACAGGCTGCCCAGGGAGGGGGCTGAGTCACCACCCCTGGGTGGATTTAACAGACGGGTAGATGAGGTGCTCAGGGATGTGGGTTAGTAGAGGATGGGCACAGTTGGACTCAGTGATCTCAAAGGTCTTTTCCAATTTCGTGATTCTGTGATTCCAGCTCAGTGTATTCCATGATTCTATAGCTAACAGACACTGTGAGAACCCACTGTCAGCAAAACCCAGTCACCTTTGCTAGCTGCAGCACCCCAGATGCACCCCACGCCAGGACAAGCGGTTCATCCCAGCCCAAAGCCTGGTAACAATCACCTCTACCCCACTATAAAGCAGTAGCTGCTCTTCTAGCCCAACTCCTTCCTTACCAAGTACTGCAGGGTCCCAACAAAGGACGTGCACAGGCTGCCCTGATCCAACTCCTTTGCATAGCCCAGGTCAATGATTTTGTGTATCAACTGAAACACACAACAGAGAACAAACCCACTGGAGAGAAGTCCTGGGACAAGCACAAATGGGCAGACAAATGTGGTTCCTGCTTACCCTCTGCTCTCCTTGCTGCAGCACAATGTTCTCTGGTTTCAAGTCCCTGTGGATGATCCTGTTCTCATGAAGGTACCTGAGGGCAGAAGCTAAGACACAGAAAAAGCCACGTGTAAAAGCATAACTGACAGTACCCAGCATGAGCTCAGTAAGGATCCACTTCTAACTGGTGAAAGCATGACCTTTGGATCAAGTCTTGAATGACCACAGGTACCACGAAACACCAAGTGAGCCAAAGGGACTTGCTTTTCTGCTCTCTGAGACTTTGTGTGCCTTCTGACAGCACTGTATTCCCAGGCAGAGCTCTCAAATTCAGTGCAAAACAATCCAGTTAGTCCAGAGTTATCAACAACAGAACTGTCCTTCTCCCAAAGGACAGTAACCCTACAACAAAACAACTAGGCACACACTGTGAGTGACAGAACAAGTTCTATCAGGAGAACAAGTTCTATCAATAGATCAAAATATTTCTTATCAGCTGCAGTGCAGACCAAGCAATTGAAAATTTGGGTCTGTCTCTCTTCCCTTTCACAAGTATGTGAACACAAACTTCACTCCAAACAGGATCTGCCATTGTCTCTGGTCAGCACTTGGTATCATTTCCTGATCCCTGAGGAGTGCAAGGACAAGGCAGCAGAACACAAGTGCTGTGGGAACACCAGTGACAGGAGGAAATGCCCAGCAGTGACCTGCAGCAAAAAGGAATGACAAATGCAGGGTTCTTGTCCTGCCACAAGCTCATCTCTTGAGCACACACCTGCCCCAAACACAACTCTGGAGATCTTCTCTCTAAAGCCTTCACACCTGTCCAGTTCTGCCTCAGACACAACTCAGTAAGATCACAGAATCACAGACTGGTCTGGGTTGGGAGGGACCCCAAGGGTCACAGAGCTCCAACCCCCCTGCCACAGGCAGGGACACCAATCTCCAGGCCTGGAGCTACACAAGGTTGCCCAGGGCCCCAGCCAACCTGGCCTTGAACACCCCCAGGGATGGGGCACCCACTCCCTCTCTGGGCAGCCTGTTCCAGCCCCTCACCACTCTCTCTGTAAAAAACTTCCCCCTAGTATCTAATCTTGGAGCCTCTGGACACAACTTGGCAATATTTGTGCCAGAACTGTCTATAAAGTGAAAGGATGTTTGCCCAAAATGCTAATGGAAACCTACTGACCTCACACTCACCCACTGAGTCCTGATCCATGAGCTGTTAAACTGAAACCAGAGATAAATGCACAACATAAACCAGAGCCACTTGTCAAGTGTTCAGTTATCCAGAACACTCCAGGAAATCCCAGATGGCATTTTTGCTTGGCAAAGAAAATCTGCCTCAACGTTTTCAAGGGAGAAAGATAAAGTTTTTTAAAAAATTAAATAAATAAAATCAAAGCCTGGCTCTCTCCCAGGGAGGGTTGGCAGGGCAAGATAGGAAACAAGTATACTCCTCAAAAGGTCAACCTAGGAAGGAGGCATGAAAGCCACTGCTGTGTATCCTTGGAGCAGCTCTGGCATTGAAAGGGTTTCCAAAGCCCAGACAAGTGAAGGTCCTGCTCCCACTTACCTATATCAGATAACAAGATGAGAATAGCTTCTTCCCTCAAGCCACAGCAGTTCTCCAGCTGGTTCAGGTACTGCAAGGAAACAGCAGAGAAATCAGTCTTTCCCTCTGTACCCTGAGTGAGGCTCACAGTCCCAACAAGCTCTCACAGATGTAAGACATTCCAGTAACAGCAATGACTTTCTCTAGAGGCACAAAGAACTGTAAGGGATTGTGACTGCTGGTAAGGGCATTACAGCTTCAGGCCTCCCTGAGGGAAGAGAGAAGAGTGGGTAAAATAAGTCAGTGTCATCCCCACCCTCCTCCTTCCACTTGCTCCATCCTTTGCAGTCATTTCCCTTGTGCCTGGCAACATCAGCTCAAAGATCTGGCTTTTTTAATCTATGGGCAGATTATAGTAAAAGTTAGAAAAACAGTGAGATTAGAATTAATGTGTGTTGTTTGTTCCTATGACAGACAGGATTTGATCACTTTCAGGAAGGGTATGACCCATGGATGTGCCCTGACCTTTGAGAGTCTGGGCCATTCACACATCCTGTTGCACATCCCTCATCCACTACGTGCTGTCCCTTGCAGCCAAAAAAATACCAAGAGGAGCAGGAAGCACTTCAGCCTGGGGAAGGACCAAACAAGAACTGAGAAGAGGCAGGATGTGGAAACAGAAGCCCTACTTCAGCTGAAGAGCTGATGCAGCCCTTGGTACCCATCCCAGGGACCTCACCTTGCGGAGGTCACCACCTTGGCAGTACTCCATGGCCAGCAGTGGCAGGTCGTTGGGAGCAAGCTTCTGCATCCCTTCAGGGACATCACGGGCAGCCACCACGTTGGGATGGTTCAGCCTGAGGAGCAGGAGACAAGGAACAGGTGATGAGCAGAACCAGGGTAACGGCGGAAAGACAATGGCTCTGCAAGAGCCAGGGCACCTCACGTGCTCGTGGCCACCAAGCTAAAGCCCTGCAAGGGCATCAAGCCTTCTAGCAACTGAGGAAGTGAATTCTAAAAGGTCTGTAAGTCACCCATCCTTTGTGGGCCCAGGCTCACCCCAACTCACAGACTGGTTGGGGCTGGCAGAGACCTCTGGAGATCATCCAGTCCAACCCCCTGTCAGAGCAGGATCATCTGAAAGGAAAGCATCCTTGGATTTTTCCTCACAATCTCCTCTAATTTCCTCTGTCACCTCAGGAGTACCACCCCAGTTGTGTGTGAAACAGCACTTTCATTACTATCATCATCTGGAAGTCCATTCTCCCATAAGAAAAGCAATCCTACAGCCAGCTTACACTGCAAGATGTGTAGCAAGTGTGTGTGTGAAATGGATTTTTCTCTCTTTTCTCCAAACATCTTGCATGTTTCTTCCTTTCTATTGTTTTTTTCTTTTTTCTTTTTCCACCCTTCAGCAGTGACAATAGAATCATAGCATCACCTGGGCTGGAAGAGACCTTTAACATTGAGTCCAACCACAGCCTGATCCTGCCCAGCCCACCTCTAGATCATGTCCCCAAGCACAACATCCACATGCCTTGGAAATCCCTCCAGGGATGGTGACTACACCACCCTCCTGGGCAGCCTGTTCCAAGGCAGCCTGTTCCAGACCCTTCTGGTAAAGACATTCTTCCTGATACTTAAGCTAAATCTCCCCTGGTGTAGTCTGAAGCCATTACCTCTTGTCCCATTGCTTGCCACATGACAGAAGAGACCAACCCCAACATCTCTGCAACCATCCAGAGGGCAGCTGTAGAGAGCGATGAGGTCTCCCCTCAGCTCCATTTCTCCAGACTGAACACCCCCAGCTCCCTCAGCTGCTCCTCACAGGACTTGTGCTCCAGACCCTTCACCTGCTTCATCACCCTCCTCTGGACACACTCCAGCACCTTCTCCCTGTGTTGAGGGGCCCAAAACTGGACACAGCACTCGAGGTGCAGCCTCACCAGAGCCGAGTACAACAGAACAATCCCTGCCCTGGCCCTGCTGCTCACACCATTCCTGACTCAAGCTGAGATGCCGTTGGGCTTCTTGGCCCCCCAGGCACACACTGCCAGCTCATGTCCTGCCAGCTGCCCACCAACACCCCCAGGTTCTTTTACGTCTTCTGGAGCACAGCCATTGAGTCAGTTGGGACTCTTCAGCCTTGAGAAGAGAAGACTAAGGGGGGACCTAATTAAAGTTTATAATTATCTTAAGCAGGGGATGCAGGGGGAATCAGCCAGCCCCTTTTCAGTGCTGTGGGGACAGGACAAGGGGCAATGGGTGCAAGTTGGAGCACAGGGAGTTCCACACCAACATGGGGAAGAACTTTTTCACAGTGAGGGTGACAGAGCCCTGGGACAGGCTGCCCAGGGAGGTGGTGGAGTCTCCATCTCTGGAGATATTCAAGACCCATCTGGATGCCTATCTGAGTGATATGTCCTAGGGAGCTGCTTTGGCAGGGGGTTGGACCCCATGAGCTCTGGAGGTCCCTTCCAACCCCTACAATTCTGTGATTCTCTGACTCTGTGATCTCTTCACACCAACTACCACACCGTCACCTTGTTGTGCCCCTTCCCCTTTATCCTGCTGTCACATGGACTCTTCATAGACCACCACAGAGCGCTGGGGGGTTGGAGGGACCTCTGGAGATGCCCCAGTCCCACCCCTAGAGCAGGGTCCACAGGGCAGTGCCCAGGATCACCGGGTTGTGAACGTCTCCAGAGATAGGAGACTCCCCAACCCCTCTGGGCAGCCTGGCCCAGGGCTCTGCCACCCTCCCAGCACAGCAGTTCCTCCTCAGGGTGAGGTGGAGCTTCCTCAGCCCAATCCTTGCCCATCGCCTCCTTGAGGTCCCAGTGGGGTCAGCAGGTCCCTTCAGCCGGCCTGTCCAGGGGCCGCAGCCCGCTCAAAGGCCCTTGTCGCTGCCCATTGCCACCCGAGCCGCCCTAAGGCCGAAGCCGGCGGCAGAAGGGGCAGAGAAGCGAACCCGAGACCCAGGAAACGCGGCTTCTCCCAGCGGCTCCTCCTCGGCCGCTCGCAGGCCCGAGGGCGGCGCTGGCACAACCCAGCCCAGCCCGGGCCGACCCGGGCCGGGGCACCGGGCTCCACCCGCCCTCGCCAAGGCCGGCGCCGGCCCGTCTCACCTCTTCATGATCTGGATCTCCAGCGCCCAGCGGTCGCGGTTGCGCGGGCTCAGCTCCTGCCGGCACTGCTTGATGGCCACCTGCTCGCCGGTCTCCTGCGCACACAGCACGGGCGCGGGCTGAGCGCGGCCCCCCCCCGGGATGGAGAAGGGGAAGGGTTGTGGGTGGGGGGGGGAACCATCGGCCGCCTGCCTACCTTGTTGTGCCAGCGGATGACATTGCCGAAGCCGCCGGTGCCCAGGCGCTCCTTCATCTCCCAGGGGCCGCAGGTCTGCGCCTGCAGGGCCGGCGGGCGGCTCATGGCGGGGCCGCTGCGCTCCGGCTCGGCGGGGCCCAGGCCGCCTTCCCCGACGTTTCCGGCTCCGGAGTGATCGACATGGGAGGCGGCTGCTGCCCGCCCGCCCTTAAAGGAGCCGCAGGGGCGCGGGGAAGGAGCTGCCGGCTCACGGAGCCGGGGGACTCGGGGGAAGAAGAGGCGAGCGGAGCTGCCGGCTCCTTCCAAGGCCGCCAGGCGCGCTGAGGCGAGCGGCGTGGGGCTCAGTGTCCCGGCCTCAGCACCCCAGCCTGGGGGCTCCGCTTCGTGCCAGGGAAACACACAACCCCGGGGCTGGAAGAGACCCTTTAGGTCATGGAGTCCAACCTGACCCCTGCCCAGCCCACCTCCAGGCCGTGTCCTCAGGGATTTCATCCACACGCCTTGGAAATCCACCCCCCCCACACCCTCCCCCTGCCCAGGGATGGTGACCCAGCACCCCCCTGGGCAGCCTGTGCCAGCGCCTGGCAGCCCTTTCAGTGCAGAAATGCTTCCTGATATCTAAAATGTAAATATATCTTTATAAATACATAAAGGGTGAGAGGCAGGAGGACAGAGCCAGGCTCTTCTCAGCGATGGCAGCGACAGGACAAGGGGCAACAGGCACAAGCTGGAGCAGAGGAAGCTCCATGGGAATGTCAGGAGGAACTTTCTCCCTGTGAGGCTGACAGAGCCCTGGGACAGGCTGCCCAGAGAGGATGGGGAGTCTCCTCCTCTGGAGACATTCAAACCAACTCAGGACTCTTTGCAGCTACTCCCTGAAGACAGAGGTTCCTCACACACCCTTTCTTATGTCTGTGCTCATGGTAAATTTCATCAGGAGCCTGATTTCTGGTGAATCAGTTCCCAAAAGACAGGACACATCTGTTGCTGTGCCAACTGCATCACTGACAGTTTTCATAACCCTCCGTTCAGCTCCAAAATGGATCATTCAGATTTGTCTCTGATAACCTGGTGCCTCGTGACCACACCCTGGTGAACACATCTGGACAGTTATCAGCAAACATTTAACTCTCTGGTCCCCAACAAGCTATTCCTTACTTCTGCCTCAGGATCCTTAGAAGTTTTGCTCATTGACCCCACTTCAGAGCTCACCTGGCCGTGTCTTCCCCCAGTAGCACTGCTCTGACATCCAGATCAGGGTCTCTCTGCCCAGGCTTCTCAACAGATGCTGTTCACAGCACAGCACACCGTGCTCTCCCTTGAAACAGGAGATGCTCAGTATTAGAACTAAGCCTACAAATTGCAGCCCTCTGGTTGTGTTAGAAATCACACACCTCAGAGTTCATCCTCGCATCCCTAGCAGTATGATGGGATGGTTCATCCCAAGGGATACACACTACTCTCCGGGCTGCTGAAGGTGTTCAATGGGGAGAAACTGGTTGGAAGACTGAATTTGAAGGCTGTATGGGGAGAAACTGTTTTGAAGACTGAGTTTGAAGGCTGAACGAGGAGAAGCTGTTTTGAAGACTGAGTTTGAAGGCTGAATGAGGAGAAGCTGTTTTGAAGACTGAATCCGCTCTCTGAGTGCAGGAGACAAAGAGCCAAACAAATAGGCTGGAAATCCAGCGTGCCCCCAGGCACTTCAGCAAGCAAACTTTCCCCCTGTCCTGCCCAGACTCACCCCCCAGAGCACCCAGGGCAGAAGCCACCCTGCTCGGGGCTGCCCGGGACTAGAGGGGTGGGGAGAACACGGAGTCTCCACCCCCTCGAGCAGAGTTTTAAGCAGGACGGGAGCTGTTCGGGGACCAGCTGGGCAGAGATCGCGAGCCAGGCTGGAACGGAAAGGAAACCATCATCATCATCACCATCACTGGGGGAATAGAGAAGAGCGATAGCACAAAGGTAGGTTCTACCCTGCACCCGTTCCACAAAGGGGCATTTCCCGCTTCCCACATCAGTGGCATTGCCATGAAATCCCGTGGGATGTCATTCCATAGTGAATCCCGCTGGAGCACGGGGGGGGCTTTAATTAACCCACCCATCGCCTTTCAAGCTTTTACCAGAGGAGATCCCTCATTCCCGGTGGAGCTGTGTCAGGGAGCTGCCAAGGCTCAGAGCAGGGAGGAGTCTCCTGCACAAAGAACACCAGCAAAAGACCTTAAAGCAAAAGAAGAGTCGCAGACAACTATCTCTGTGCTATGAACAGAGCCAGGGAGCTAGCAGGGAAAGGATAATTTATCGTCTTCCTGGGGTAATCAGGCTTTCAGCCCAGGCTCCCAACTAGAATAATGGAGGGACAAAGAGGAGGGAGGATCTTTTCCAGGGAGATTCTTTTCAAATCCTGCCAAAGCCACGGGGAATATTGAGGGTGATGCCCGAGTTTGAAATCAAACCCGACGCCTTCAAAGACCAGAGAATCTCACTTTTCTGGTTTGGATCTTTCCCCTACAAGTCAAAGGTCTGCCCCACAGTTGTAGTGTTTCTCCTTTTTAAAGAGGAGCCTGATACTCAGCTGCTCAGTTCGGGAAAGGGATACAGAAACACCTTCTCCAGAAGGTAGGAAAAGGCAGGAAGGATCCGTGGATCAGGAGAGCTGTTCATCAGCAGGAAAGCTGTTAGTGCTGCACACGCAGACCCAGCCAGGCTGGGTTATTGTGAGGTATGTTTGGGAGGAGAGACACTTTTCATTTCAATTAGTGACCTTTTGTTCGACCTTGATAAAGCACATCTCTTTTTCAGGTTGTAAAGGCAAGATACTACTCACAGCCTCACTGCTTAGAGGGGCTGTTGTTAATAATAAATTAATATGTGGGATTTAAAGTGTTCCTCCTGCTGCTGCTTCAGCAAAGAGAGATTAAATTTAGGGTATCCTGTGTCTTTATGTTTTAATGTACCTGGAAGGGTGAAGTCAGAATGCCACCTCTCAGCCTGGGGCTTATTCCTAGAGGTTTTGTGATCAGAGAGGGAGCAAAGAGTGAGAGCAGAAGGGACAGGCTGTTTAAGGGAGCCCTAGCAGAGAGCACGCTGCTTGCAGGTTTCTGCTTGGAGTCTGGTAAACACAGTGTTTTTCAAACAGCCGGATGGTTTCAGTTTGATAGGGTTTATCATCTGGAACATTCCAATGCCCTGGCCAAAGCTGTACCTTTCCCAAAGCGGAAAAGAAACATCTGGCAACATCTGTTCTCACTTTTCCATGTGTAGTGGGACAGCAGCCACTAGTGGATGGACAAGCATTCCCCCATGGAATAACAGATATTATGATATACAGCATTATAAAATAAGCTAGAATGAAGAAGGGCAGCAGAAATAAGTGGGAGAAAGGATGGCAGGGGGGGTTTGGAGCTCTGTGATCCTTGGGATCCCTTCCAACCGTGCTGTTCTATGAAAGGATGTGGCATCCGATGCAAGACAACTCAAGGGAGATGATCTGTCTCATTCTGCAGTACAATCATGTGTGGAATAGCAGGCTATGTGGGATAAACTTGATTATAACCATAACCTTGATGAAACTGTGCAGGTGCTTTTTAAGCAGGGACTCCTCCTTGCATGTGGCGGTGTCCAAGACCAGTTTTTTTTGTTTGTTGTTTTTAATTTAATAGATATTTCCTCCTCCCTCCTGAAAAGTAGCTACAGTTTCCTGCTGTTTCAGGCAGCTAGGACTTCCTCCAAGATATTAGTTAGGTCAGCTTTGCCATTCTGTCCTCCCACAGAAACATAGTAATTCAGATTTCATCAGTGTTGCCTTAATTTTGGGGTATCTCAGTCAGTACTTCAGAAATGAGGTCTTAAAGAGTTCTTTATGGAGCATTCCAGAGAAGAATTCAAACAAAGCAGCTCAACTCAGATAAGCAGCTTCACTGAATCAATGTTTCCTTAACAAGGTCTTAGCTAGCAGGATCACAGAATCACAAGGTTGGAAAAGACCTTTAAAGATCATCAAGTCCATCCATTCCCATCCTGAGCTAAACCAGATCCCTGAGCACCTCATCTGCCCTTTTTTAAACACATCCAGGGTGGGTGACTCAGCCCCTCCCTGGGCAGCCTGTGCCACAGCCCCACAACTCTTTCCTTTTCCCTCCCATCTGCTCTGCCCCTGCCCTGGGGCAGCTTGAGCCCATTGCCCCTTGTCCCATCTCCTGTCCCCTGGCTGAAGAGACCATCGCCCACCTCTCTGCACCCTGCGGGCAGGGCAGGGGAGGTGGGGAGAAGGTCTCCCCTCAGCCTCCTCTTCTCCAGGCTGGACACCCCTAGCCCCCTCAGCCACTCCTCAGAGGATTTGCCCTCCAGCCCCTTCCCCAGCCTGGTTGCCCTTCCCATTTCTTAAGGCTGTCAGGAAGAACTTCAAGTCTTCTCCTCAGCTAGCAGCAAAGATGAGCAGTGGTACTAACACTGAGCAAGTTAAAGCCTTGCTGCTGTGGGGTTCAGAACCCAAGCCTGCATAGCTCAGCTAATGAGCTGCAGGGAGTAAGGATAATATAACACAACACAGGGTTCTGGCAGCAGCCACATAACTCTGGGCAGCTGTTCACATCATCCACTTCGGCTTTGGGAACGCTGCTGATTTAGGTCAGGTTCAGTTGAGTCAATGCTTATTTGGAAATCACTAAGGCACGATGTAAAACGCTTCCTAGGAGGCAAGAAAGGGCTTGAAAGTACATACAAAGCATACTACTAGATCTGCATGCTGATGAGCTGTTCTGAATCCCAAGGATCTCAGCATCAAGAAGTAACCTAAAGACAAGGCTTGGACTAACCAACATCCTCAGAAGCTGTTCCCACGGATCTCTTTCAGTCTGATCTGCAGCTTAAGTCTCCCCTTTGTGCAGCCTAACACTGAGAAACCACAGCCTAAATTACCCCACTGTACTCCCAGTTCTGCTTCAGATACTCTGGTATTTGTGCCTTTTGCTTTTTCCTTTGAACAGATTGAAAAGAAAACCAAAACAACCCACACCAAACCCCCCCACAAACAATCCCTCTCCCTCTTTTAGCCTCGAATCCCAATTAATGACTCATTCATCTGTCATACTCCAGTTTCACCAGTCATTTATCCAGCTGCCTTCCCTGGCTGTGTATAAACAGAGCCTGAGCTCCTCATTTCTCAAAGTAGTAGTTTTCTCAAATAATTTGGTTAGCTTTCTACTTGCTACAGGGTCGTACAACGTAGATGGTAAAAAGTTGGTAGTGTGGGAGACTGTGCCTGAATATTACAGCAAAGATTTGGAACTGCAGAGCAACCCCAGAGATTGGGAGTGAAAAGACACCTTCTTGCTTGATGCTCTACCTCATTCCCAGCTCTTCCTTCGTACAGGAGGTGTATTTTTACAGGTAGAGAGAAAATGGGACCCCTGTCTCCAACACCACCCTTGTGATTCATCATCTCAGCCATCTAGAGTGGCTGCTGTAGCAGCCTTGGTTAGTGCTGAGGATGAAGCTCAATCTGTTCATCTGGTGATTACTCATGTCTTTCTTGTTCAATTCTAAAAAATAGCTACTATTGCTACATGCAAGAGTAGCTATTACTTCTAGGAAGAAAAATTCGGGGTCAAGTCAGGTAAGTCTGAGATTGAAGCCTGTCCTAGTAAGGCAGAGCTGGAAATAGAGCCTGGATGCTGCCTGGACCTGTTGGGTTTGGCCCTTAGGAATAGCAAACAGACCCACATGTTAGGAGTTGGACTTGATGATCCTTCTGTGTCCCTTCCAGCTCAGGATATTCTATATGTCTGTGAGCCTTTTAAGAGTTCAGATACACAGTAATGACAACTCCAGACCTGGTAATACTGTCCCAGGTTTTAATAAATGTATTGGCCCTTGCTATTTCATAGAGCCATAGAATAGTTTGGGTGGAAGGACACTCAGAGCCCCTCCAGTGCCCCCCTGCCATGGGCAGGGACACCCCACTCCAGCCCAGGGTGCCCAAAGCCCCATCCAACCTGGCCTTGAACCCTGCCAGGGATCCAGGGGCAGCCCCAGCTTCTCTGGGCATCCTGTGCCAGCACTTCATCACCCTCACAGAGAAGAATTTCTTCCTAATACCTAATCTAGATCTATCCTCCTTCAGCTCAAACTTAATGCCATGTTTCCAAAAAGTCCCACAGGCACTAAGTTTCTAAACCCCTGATGCTGTAATCATTTGTATCCGTTTTCCTAATAAGAGTTTTGCCATGAACAGCAGCATTTAACATCCTCAAGTTCCTCAACATCTCTAGATCAACACTAGGACTGTGCTAGCTACCAAGGTCAGGCTTTACTGGAGTTCTTAGAGTCATAGACTCATTTAGGGTTGGAAAAGACCTTTAAGTTTGCCAAGCCCAACTGCAAACACATACATACATTGCTTGGTCTTTTACAGTTACTGCAAGGTCCCCAAGAGAAAAGAATGGGAAAAAGACATCTTTTTGGGGATTTTTGCTGCAGGGATCAACACAACCCACTGCAAAGTGCCTTGCTTTTGTAGGCAACACCTCTGAAAGCCCTTCACTGCCTTTGTCTGTCACATCCAGTGTATTTTTCTGTATATATTTCAATATATCCAGTGTATGAAGATGAGATTACAAACAGCATTTAGTACAAGAAGAGGATAACCCCACGTTGCTTAATTTCAGCAGTAAAATTATACATATGCCCAAGACTATGCCATGTTATGAACACCCTCCCACTGCTCAGAATTTTCTCTCCACCCAGCAGCTGCCCCAAACCAGTCAGCACTTACACAAGGCTCTGGTGGAAGAAATTATTTTCCCTCCTTTGCCAGGAAACAGATGGAGGGAGGAGAAACCAGGGCACGAGCTGGTAGCATATCTCACAGCAGTCAGTGGCTACAGAAATGTAAATTCAAGCTTCTGCTGAGCAACTTGCCTGCTCAGAGCCAGGCAGGAATAAATGTAGCTATGGTGGGGAGAACTGCAAAGGGATCACAGTACCCAAATCAGCTTCCTGGAGCTGTCATCTGTGGCCAGGTCAGAGCAGGAATACCACCAGGTAGGAAACCAACCTCTGGTGAGTGAGGAAAGAAGTAGATCTGCAAAGCAAATGAGATGGGGACAGAAATTGAGATTAATCCTTAACCCCAGCTGCAAACTCCCACAGCAGTTCCCCTCCCCAGATTCCTGCTGAAGGAGACAGGTGATGTAAATTGGTCTGGAGGAAGCAGAAACTCTCAGTGTGGGATGGAAAAGGCCGTTCTCTGAAGTGGAAAACTGCTGCAGGGATTAGAGGGGATAGGATGGAGTTGTGGCTGCATAGAGGGGATGCACAGAAAGAAAGGCTGCAAGTGAGCACACCAGACTCAAAGCCAGCCTGCCAGCCAGCTGCTGTTCTCCCCCTTTTTGGCAGATACACACAATGATCACTGAATCTCAAAGCTCAGCTGGGGAGAAGCTGTAGAAATACTGAAAGCCAAAGGTGGAGCAGTGCTGTCCTCACCTGTCACCCACTGAGCTCTGCTTGCTGATGTGTCCTCTATGCCAGAGAGAAGCCCTCACGCTCACCCAGAGAAGCCAGTGCAGGAAATGCAAATTCTCTTAAACCACTGTTGATACAGAAACACCCTTCAGTAGATTTCTGTGCCCCCACACCTCATCCCTCAGGCCTCAGTCACCTGGATCTCAACAAGTGTGGAGTGTCAGGTGTTGTGCTTGGGGTGGAGGGATCCCAGCCACAGATCCAGCCTGGGAGAAGAGCTCCTGGAGAGCAGCCCTGAGGAGAAGGACCTGGGGGTTCTGGTGGTGAGAAACTCCCCATGAGCAGCAGTGGCTCTGGCAGCTGGGAAGGGTGATGGGATCCTGGGCTCCATCAGCAGAGGGGTGGCAGCAGGGACAGGGAGGGGATTGTCCCTCTCTGCTCTGCCCTCCCCAGCTGGAGTCCTGTGTCCAGAGCTGGGGCCCCAGTACAAGAAAGATGTGGGAAAGCTTGTCAGCTTTCTTAGCTTATCAAATAAAAGCACATCTGGGTCCATCCTTGCAGTTTTCCTTGTCCAGGGAGACCAGGACAGCTAGACCTGATGGCTGAGAACTTCAGAGCAGAAAGTCTGTTGTAATGTAAAAAGAATTGTCATAATTTAAAGCTTTTATTTTAATTTAGGACCTTGAACTCCCTTCACACAAGCTGAACAAAATGCCTTTGCTCAACATCTTTATTTTTAATTTGTCTCTATAGATAACTTGGGATTGGGAGGTGATGTGCAAAGCACTCAGAATGGAAGGTGGATTCCCATGTCTGCTCCTGCTCTTGGGAGCCCTCATGACCACCCAGTGCCAGGTAAGAAGCAAATGCATCAAATAACACTCTTGCCACCACCCTGTGCTTTCAGCAGTGCTTCCCTACCACCCACTCCAGCTGTCTGCATCCGACAGAAGGAGAATCTGGTTGTATCACTAAAAGTAAGAGAAAGGAAAAGCTTACAAAGTAGTCTCCCTCTAAGCTGGGATTTCTAGTGATGAGTTATCCTGGCTGGGTTTCATTTCAGTAAGCAAATCTTCCCTGCATCTTCTTGGCATATCCACTCACTGTCACCTTTCACAGTTTCCACTGTGATCACCCTTTAACTTTCCTTCTGTTGTTATCACCTTCATCATCACTCTTACCACTGGACATCAAAGGTTCCCATGGCCCCTGACTTCAAACCTCACACTGTGCAGCTTGAGCAACCTGTCCAGGGGTTTAAAACAATTAGTCTCATTCTCACAAGAAATAAAATGCTGTCCCAGGCTTCCCTTTCCTTTTCATGTTATTCTCTCTCCTGTCACCTGGTCAAAGAAGCTTTCTAAATTGGCTTCTTCCTTGAAACTTTATTGAAAATGTTTCATTTCATTGGCTGCAGGAGACATCTCTCTCAAAGGTAATCAAGGTACAAAGGCTTATGGGGAACCTGCAGGTCAGTGAGCAAAAATAACTGCTTGTTTACACTGGCTTTGGAAGATACTTGCTTGATCCTCCTTCAAACAGCAGAAAGCTGACAAGTTTTAGTTGGTTCTTGGAATAATGCCCCAAGAGCACGTAACTATTTCATGCAGGACTATCCTCCCCTGTGAGGAAAGGCTGAGTGAGCTGGGGCTGTTCAGCCTGGAGAGAAGCAGCCTGAGAGGGGATCTGATCAATGGGGATCAATGTCTGAAGGGTGGGACACAGGGGGACATGGGCAGCCTCTTCTCAATGTCTGTGGGGACAGGACAAGGGGTGATGGGCTCAAGTTGGAGCACAGGGAGTTCCACACTGACATGGGGAAGAACTTTTCCCCAGTGAGGGTGAGGGAGCCCTGGGACAGGCTGCCCAGGGGGTGTGGAGTCTCCTTCTCTGGAGATATTCCAGCCCCATCTGGACACCGACCTGTGTGCCCTGTCCTAGGGAGCTGCTTTGGCAGGGGGTTGGACCCCATGGGCTCTGGAGGTCCCTTCCACCCCCTTCAGTTCTGTGACTGTGAGTACAGTGCATCCCAAGCCCACACCACTCAGGGGACAAGGACTCACCTGGTAACCTGTAGCAAATCCACAATCTCCAGCTTTCAGGACCCACGCTGAGGTACTAGCAGCACTTTTCACTGTACAGCCTGCCAAGGCAGAGGGTTTCTTGGAGCTCCCCCCATTCACCTCAAGAAGACAACTGGCTCTTTGGAGGTATCTGTTCTCTCTGTTTTCTTGAGGGCTCTTACTCACCAAATGTTCCTTCTTTGCTTGCAGGGCTCACGCCTGCGTTTCAAACGGGGAGCCAGATCTAGAGGTAAGCCAGGCAAACCACAACCTCTGTTACCTGGAGCTTTATGGACAGAGGAGGGGAAAGCAGGGGATGCTGAGGGAACAGAGAGATGGGACAACTGTGGTCCAAGAAGGAAAAAGGGCAGCCTGTTAGATGCTCCCATCATGGACACTTTTCTCCTGGATAAAGAAGGGAGTTCTTTTGCTCAGCCAGGTCTTTCCCCTGACTCTCTAAAAGAGGTTTTCCTTTCTCCAATTGCAGCCATGTGCACAGACAGTTCGTCTGGAGAGATTTACCAGCACAGGGGGACTTGGCTGAGGCTCTCAGGGAGCAGAATAGAATACTGTAGGTGCGACAGTGGTTGGAGTCGCTGCCACACTGTGCCTATCAGAGGTGAGTATGAAGGAGAAGAGAAAGGGAATGGTGGGCGATGAGAGATTATCCATCTAATCATCCTAAAGGTGAACTCCACGGTCAGGGAAGGTGTTATCACACAGAAAAATTGGCTTGGAGTGGAGTAAGGTGGAAATGAAAAGACTGGCTCAGGCAGGACTAAGCAGGAGAGGACAAGGGGCTGAGGAAGAGTCCTAATAGTGGATGTGGAGAGAATGGAACAGAGGAAGAATACAAGCACCACATGAAAAGACTGTAAGCATGTGGCAGGGAAAAGCAGAACAGGCTAAAGGAGACTGATGGGAGAGGAGGGATGGCTACACATCACCAATGCCTGTCTTGGTGAAGTCTAACAGGTTTCCCTGGGTCTTGCTTGTTCCACAGCCTGCACTAGGACTAAGTGCTACAACGGGGGCCAGTGTTCACAGGCCTACTACTCCCCACAGCTCTTCATCTGCCGCTGCCACCAAGGTTTCTCTGGGAAGCAGTGTGAAATAGGTGAGTAAACCATGTCCTCCTGCTGTTAGTGATGCTGTGCAGAAGGGGGAGGTACCTCGAAGCTGCTGCTGTATACTGGGCTCCTCTGCTAAGCCACCTCTTTGTATTCCAAATGGACTTCTGAGAAGGCCACCTGAGTAATTCTCAGTGTCTCTTCATAAAAGTCTAGATTTTGGAGCTGAAGACCTTTGTGGACACATGCAGTCTGCCTGGCAAGGCATTTTCACTGACTGACCAGATACCTGTTTAAAGAGAACATGAAGTTTAAGCAGGACATCGAGTTTAAACAGGAGGGAGACTGAGGAAGCAGAGTTTGGGCTGCTGTCCTTGTAATAACACTTTGTTCTCTTTTGTTCAGATACTGAGGCAAAGTGCTACAAAGATGCTGGAGTAACTTACAGGGGTACATGGAGCACGACAGAGAGTGGAACTGAATGCTTGAACTGGAATAGCAATGGGTTGATGGACAGGAGGTACAATGGCCAAAGGGAGGATGCTGCTGAGCTGGGCTTGGGCAATCACAACTACTGCAGGTGAGGGGCTGGTGGCACCCAGGTCAGAATCATGGGAACCAGCCCATTCTAAGGGCTTGGAGCAAAGGAACAGCTGTTTGTGAGGCTAATACTGAGCAGAGAACACTCTGCAAAGGGCAAATACACTGCAGCCTGTGAGCAGCAACTGCAGCTTCTGTAGATGTATCTGAACTTCAGATCTATCTAGACTGGATCATAAAATCACAGGGGTTGGAAGGGACCCCCAGAGCCCATAGGGTCCAACCCCCTGCCAAAGCAGCTCCCTAGGACAGGTCACACAGGTCGGTGTCCAGATGGAGCTGGAATCTCTCCAGAGAAGGAGACTCCACACCCCCTGGGCAGCCTGTCCCAGGGCTCCCTCACCCTCACTGGGGAAAAGTTCTTCCCCACGTTAGTGCAGAACTTCCTATGCTCCAACTTGCAGCCATTGCCCCTTGTCCTGTCCCCAAAGACCACTGAAAAGGATGCTTATGAGAGACTACAAAATGCATACATCTCTCACCTTTCCCTTGTCCCTTCTCTGTGCCTAAATCTCCCTTGGTAAGCCAGTTTCCTGCAGTTCCACATCCTGCTTAAAACTCTAAATTTAATTACAGTGCTTCACAGACATGAAGGAAACTGCAGAAAGAAGGTACCCTGTCCTGCTAGGGTCTGTCTCATCCTCACCTCTACATTCTCCACAGCTTTATAAATAAAATAGGCCTCCAAATGACTTCTGCTGGTTCAGTCCACATCTTCCCTGCAGAGCAGGATTAAGTTACTGAACCAGATGGCAAATGTGAGACTAATAACAACAGCTTTATAATGATGCATAATATCATAACTCTTTCAGAAACCCAGATGAGGATTCCAGACCTTGGTGCTATATCTATAAAGGGGGAAAGTACATCTGGGAATACTGCAGTGTGCCCTCCTGTTCAAAAGGTACATGCAGAGGGATAGGGAATGGACTTTAGAGCCTCCACAATTCACTGCATAGTTAAGGGCTCTCCGTGGACTCGTGCTATTTATGTAGCCTGAAAAGTGGAGACTGTCATGCTAAAAAATGTTTATATATTTTAATATTTATGACACAGAGAGACTGAGTATGGCTAATCTATAGATGTCTTGCCAGCAAGCACAGTTAGGGACAGCTGGCAGGTTCACACACCCCAGTTAACGTGCAGCTTTCTTGTTGAAGCTGGGAACAGCAACTGCAAATCTGGAAAAGGCACAGATTACAGAGGCAGCCACAGCGTTACCAGCTCTGGAGCTACCTGTCTGAGGTGGAACTCTCGAATCCTCATCAACAAGTTATATACTGCTTGGAGAAGAGACGCTGACCAGCTGGGCCTTGGGAGTCACAACTTCTGCCGGTGCGTGGTCAGTTATAGAGCAACTTCCTCGTGGTGCTTGAGGCTCTAGACTTCCCTGTGGGCTATTAGAGCACAGAAAATACATTACTGCTGGGAATAAATCATAGAATTGTAGAATCACAGGGGTTGGAAGGGATCTCCAAAGCTCATCAGGTCAAACCCCCTGCCAAAGCAGCTCCCTAGGACAGGGCACACAGGGCGGTGACCAGATGGGGCTGGAATCTCTCCAGAGAAGGAGACTCCACACCCCCTGGGCAGCCTGTCCCAGGGCTCCCTCACCCTCACTGGGGAAAAGTTCTTCCCCATGTTGGTGTGGAACTCCCTGTGCTCCAACTTGCAGCCATTGCCCCTTGTCCTGTCCCCACAGACACTGAAAAGGGGCTGCCCATGTCCCCTGCATCCCACCCTTCAGATATTGATAAACATTAATAAGGTCCCCCCTTAGTCTTCTTCTCTCCAGGCTGAACAGCCCCAGCTCACTCAGCCTTTCCTCACTGGGGAGTTGCTCCAGGCCCTTCAGCATCTTTGTGTCCCTCCTCTGGACTCTCTCCAGGAGATCCCTGTCTGTTTGATCCCAGGGAGCCCAGAACTGGACACAACACTCCAGGTGGGGCCTGACCATAGGGCCCTCTGTAACTCCACAAAAATCAAGAAGTAGTACACTCAGGCCACAGTCTGCCACCTTTAGGTCTCCCCAAACTCCCTGCAGATGTGATAACAGAAATAGCTCTTCTCTATCCTGTGCTGCAGGAATCCTGATGGTGACAGCAAGCCCTGGTGCCACGTACAGAAAGGGAACCAGCTCACGTGGGAGTACTGCAACGTGCCTACCTGCTGTAAGGACCCCAGCACTCCTGATCCTTCTCTTTCTCTGCAGCATTACTCTTCTGCATGTCACCTGTATTAAGTCTCTTACTGTAAAGTAAGAACTGGGGGGGGGGGAAGCTTTTAGTAGTAAAAAAAGGGGGATAATGGTTTGGTTTGTTGTCCTGACATTGTATTTAGAGGGAGGTTGGAGTACCACTGCCTCCAAAGGGCCAATCTTGAAACAGTCCCCACTGGGTTGCACTTTGCAAAACTGGAACCAAATTGGTGGCCCCCTGGGTGGTTCAGTTACCTGGGAGACTTTGATAAAGTATTGTAATAAAGGGTGACCTTTATATAAGCTGGATTCTGGAGCGAAGCAACCTGTAAACAGCTCAATTAATTATAATACCATGTTACAATTAATGTTAGATTTTGAGATGAGAAGGGTACGTTCTTTGCTTTGAGAAAACACCCAGAGTGGTAAAGAGATTGTGGCTGTAACATTGTCCTGCAGGATCCTTTAGTGCTGTCCTTGGGGAAAAAGATAATAAGAAGCTGCTTTAGTTGGACTTGATCCTTATGGGTCTCATCTAACTCAGGATATTCTATGATTCTGGGGCTCTAATTTCACAGATGTGCAGAAATGAAGGAGAGAAGAGGCAGGGTTTCCTTACTGTATTTTTCAAATCAGAATCCAAGTTTCCTAGGAAACAGAATGAGTCAGATACTGAAGAGTTCATCCAAGGCTGCCTCACCATGCACTGACAACTAGCAGGCTCTTAACCCAAATTCAGAGGAACTGAGTTCCTCAACAAAAAGCCTATTTATAGAATCATAGACTGGTCTGGGTTGGAAGGGACCCCAAGGGTCACAGAGCTCCAACCACCCTGCCACAGGCAGGGCCACCAACCTCCAGGCCTGGAGCTACACAAGGTTGCCCAGGGCCCCATCCAACCTGACCTTGAACACCCCCAGGGATGGGGCACCCACCCCCTCTCTGGGCAGCCCCTTCCAGCCCCTCACCACTCTCTCTGTAGAAAACTTCCCCCTCCCCAATATCTCATCTCACCCTTCCCTCCTTCAGCTTCACTCCATCCCCCTTGTCCTGCCAGTCTCTGCCCTTTAACAAGCTGATTCCCCTCCTGTTTGGGTGCTGTTCCTGGGTTTGTCATCCTCAGCATCCTGTGGGATACGGCAGCGCCCCGAGCGGCAGTACAGGGTTAAGGGGGGCTCCTTCGCAGACATCGCCGCTCACCCCTGGCAAGCTGCTATCTTCGTCAAGTATCGCCGAGTCCCCGGAGAGCATTTCCTCTGCGGAGGAGTTCTGATCAGCTCCTGCTGGGTCTTGTCAGCTGCTCACTGTTTTGAGGAAGGGTGAGTTGAGGATTCGGTGCTGTTTGAGGGGTGGGGGGGAACATCTGGAAAGCAGAAGCAACCAGTACAGCCTCACTGTCTTGGGGACAATATCATAAGGCAAAAGTCTTGGGGAAAAAAAAGCTCTTTATCCCAGTAAATCATTCTACACTGAAGATTATGGAGTTAATTGTGCTGAGCGTTAAAGACAGGCATTTATGGGGCAAACCAGCAGCATGGCATTAAGGTGCCAGAGAAGAGTATCAGTTAGCTGAAGAACAAAGCTGTCAATACAGGTGCAGAACCACCTGAAATTGGGGAGCATCAGGGGGCAGAGGAACTTTGCCACGATGGTTGAAGCAGTTAGAGCCAAAAAATGAAGGTAAATAGGCCACTTGAGGTCTAACTGCCTGGGTAATGCAGTTGGTGCTAAAATAAGGAAAGCAGAAGCTCCAACAACACTCCTTCAAGTGGAGAGTCCACTCCAGTTCACACACAAAGCAAGTAAGACTCTTCTCTTCCCCAGCTTTAGTACAAGTCAGCTGAAAGTTGTGCTGGGGAGGACATCCCGAGTCACTCCTGAGGAGGACGAGCAGACGTTCCAAGTGAAGAAGTACACTGTGCATCAGAGGTTTGACTCAGAAAATTTGGACAATGATATTGGTAAGCACCTCCCTGACCTCACAACTGGAAAGATCAAGTTTGGCTCAGGTTTGTGGCTGACGAGGTGGGGATTGTTTCCCCTCCCTCAGCTCTGCTGCAGTTGAACTCGGATGCAGAGAACTGTGCTGTAGAGACAGACACCGTCCGTGCCGCCTGCCTCCCAACCCTGAGACTGCAGCTGCCTGACTGGGCTGAGTGTGAGATCTCTGGTTATGGCAAAAGTGAGGAATGTAAGTAGAATATACATGCCTATATGTAAGCAGAAGGCCCGAAATCTGGGTCACTTGGTCTTCAAAGAAATCAGACCTTTAGCATGGCTTAATGTGTGGCCCCTGAATTATTATATGGGCTTGTATCAGTGCTGCAACATGTACACTGAAGTGGGAGATACACAAAACCATGTTTTTATAGGACAGTTTGGCTTTGAAGGGACCTTGTACCAACCCCCTGCCAATGAGAGGGTCACCCTCCACCAGCCCAGGGTGCCCAAAGCCCCATCCAAGCCTGGTCTTGGACCCTGCCAGGGAGGGGGCATCATTTTGCTTTAAGTTATTTAATTCATCCAAGTTCTGTCAGCTAGTAGAGTCTTTCTTAATACTTTCCAACACTAGAAACACAGAACATGGCACAACAGGTAATACAGGAAAGACAAAACATCCCTGGATGTGTTTAAAGAAAGGTAGATCAGGTACTTAAGGATATAGTTCAGCATAGGATGGGAACAGTTGGACTTGATCTTAAAGGTCTTTTCCAACCTGGTGACTCTGTGATTTGCAGGTGGGGCTGCTACATTCCTGCACACTGAAAGCCATTTCTGTCCAGATTTAACATACTACACAGTTGCAAGCAGTTGCATGATTCTAAAAGATACATTGGCTGTGCAGGGATGGAACAGGCAGTGCAGAGAGGTTGTGGAGTCTCCTTCTCTGGAGATCTTCAAAACCCGCCTGGATGAGTTCCTGTACAACTGATGCTGTTTTAGCAGGGTGGATGGTGGATTAGATGGTCTCCAGCTGTCTTTTTCAACCCCTGTCTGTGATTAGCAAAAAAATAAAAGGCTAAAGTAGCAATCCCACACAGATTAAAAGCCTGGCTGAATGGATTTAAAATGAGATGAAACAAACAGGAGTAGAATCTGTCTGGAAGTAAACACAGGCTGACCTATATTTAAAGCAAAGACAAATCCCAGCTGTTACTTTCCTGGCATTTTCTACTAATTTATTTTTATTCTCCAACTTGTAAACTCTCTGAGATGGAGACTGTGAGGCATCATCCTAGCAAGTCCTTGTCATGATTTGAACCCACAGGGTTTCTCACACAGAATCACTAAATTTGAAAAGACCTTTGAAATTATAGAGTCCAACTGTGCCCATCCTCTACTAACCCACATCCCTGAGCACCTCATCTACCCACCTGTTAAATCCATCCAGGGGTGGTGACTCAGCCCCTCCCTGGGCAGCCTGTGCCAGTGCCCCAGAGGCCTTCCAGGGAAGAACTTTTCCCCAGTGTCTGATCTGCCCCTGCCCTGGTGCAGCTTGAGCCTATTTCTCCTTGTCCCATCTCCTGTCCCCTGGCTGGAGAGACCATCACCCACCTCTCTGCACCCTCCTGGCAGGGCAGGGGAGGTGGGGAGAAGGTCTCCCCTCAGCCTCCTCTTCTCCAGGCTGAACACCCCCAGCTCCCTCAACTGCCCCTCAGAAGGTTTGCTGCTCTCCAGCCCCTTCCCCAGCCTGGCTGCCCTTCTCTGGACACCCTCCAGGGCCTCCAGGTCTTTCTTGGAGCGAGGGGCCCAGAGCTGAACCCAGCACTCGAGGTGCAGCCTCCCCAGTGCCGAGTGCGGGGGCACAATCCCTGCCCTGGCCCTGCGGCCACGCTGGGGCTGACACAAGCCAGGATGCTGTTGTTCCTGGCAACAGCCTTTTGGAATAGACCTGAAGATTTAATAATATAAACGTGGTGCAAAGTGTTTTTAAAGTGCTTTATATAGCTAGCCCTCAGCACTGCTCACAGGGACTACAGGATAAACCCCTTGAGAGGGAAAGGATGGGATGCTGCAAGTGTAATTCAAAACCAAACTGAAAAACAACCATCTGGGCCAACTTTCCTCTTTGTGCAGTTGCAGTTATGCAGGAAAATAAAACCAACACCCAAAATAATAAAAAAAAATAAATCTCTTCCATTTCACTGTAACACAAGTGTACATTCCTGCCTGGTGACTCAGTATTGTTTATGATAAGGCATGTGATTTGTGGTAGTGCAAGCCTAATACTTGTTAGTATTAGATCCTCTCCCATACAGTTAGTGAGGTTCATAGGGACTTCTCCTGACTTTGTTTTGACTGATGTAACTGTGCAAAGACAACTTAGCCATTGCAGAAACACAGCAGCCTTCAATTTGGAGCCTACAAAACCCTCCTTAAGCATTTAAGCTTGCTAAAGCAGCTCTGCTCTCTATTAGATTTAAGCATTTCTCCCTAGCAAAGCAGGACCCCCCCAAGAATAAAAAATGATCCTTTGGTGAGGCAATATTAGTTTAGCAATGACCCACCCCCAGCTAGTTCTGTTTATTCTCCCCTGAACTACCAAAACTGATCTGCATGGTTAGAAATACACATAAACAGACATACAGAAGTATTAATGTTGTAATTTTCCTTCCAGTTTCTCCATTCTACTCAGAGCACCTGAAGGAAGGTCATGTCAGGCTGTTCCCAGCCAGTCGGTGCACAACACAGCATCTAGACAACAGGACAGTTACAGACAATATGTTATGTGCAGGAGACACAAGGCAGCTTGATGATGCCTGCAAGGTAAACCCAATCCTGTTCCTCTTTTAACTCTGTCCTTGGTAGTCTGAGCTAACAAAACAAAAAGCTTCAGAAAATACCTAAAAGAAGTTGTACATTTGGCTATATGGAAGTTCTAGTAGACTTTCTGGTGAATAGAGTTGAACTGCTGGCTCCTTGCACTCTTTTTCCTTCCCCTGCCCCTTGTAGCTGGGAAAGCAGGACAAACTTCTCCAAGCAAACCAGAACTGAAAATCCCAAACATCTAAGAAAGATCATGAAACTGAGCAGGAAACTCCACCTCAGCAGCATTTCCTACTATTTTCTGTTACATGAGCACTCAAAACACTCAGCAGGAGGTTCTATAAGAGGAAGAGGGTGCTACTCTACCAAAAAATTGAGAGAAGAATAATAAAAGGCCAAATGGTGGTGGAGAATGAGCTGCTGTAACATGAGGGAAAAGGAGGGCATGCATTCAATCCACATTCTTTGTGTTTATACAGCTCAGAGAAGTTTATACAGCTCAGAGAATTTTGATTTACTGTTCCATGCAGCTGTATAAAGCACCCTGGATCTTTATAGCTAAGAGCATTCCTCTTTTTGTCATCAGCATCTCACCTCCATATCATAAATGAGTGCCATACAAAATTATAGGTTTTGATGTTAGATTTTCCCCCCCCCCATCTCTCCCTGTGAGAGGAGCACTGAGGGGAGCCTGGGATACAGAAGTGGCTCATGTGAAAGTGGTGGTACTAAGAGCTCCTGATTGGTGAGCGTATGGAGGGTATCTCTGCAGACCCCAGTGCAGGGGGGAAGAAACAACACAAAACCAAACAAAAGGAGATAAAGGAGATTGTTACTAACGTGCTGCTTCTCTGCAGGGTGACTCTGGAGGGCCTCTGGTCTGTATGAAGGATGATCGTATGTATCTGATTGGGATCATCAGCTGGGGGATTGGCTGTGGCCGCAAAGACATACCTGGTGTTTACACAAAGGTGAATCGGTATCTTGACTGGATTGAGGACAACATGAAGCCCTGAGAAACCAAAAGGAACCACCCTCAATCCTCTGGCTGGCTGTACCCTCGTGGATCCCTTCTGGGTACTTGGAAGGATGCTGACAGGGCTTCCTGTTCGTACAAGTGCTTATGACTTTCAGTACAAGAGAAGGACAAACCGCAACCTGTGGGAAGGGAACATTCTTAAACCACTCTCCTTATATTACAGGTTATGGGAATCTACCACTCCTTTCCCCTCCACAGCCCCAAGCTTTATCCTTGCATCAAATCATGAGTACAATTAAAAACAAGCTTAGGTGCAAGAGAGTAACCCAAGAGAGAACACCATGGATCCCACCAGCTACTATGTTGTTTTGGGAACTGGTGTGGACTGAAGGCAAAGGGGACAGATTTAATCTCCTGAAAACTTCATCTCCCTCCTTATTTGGCTGGAGATTTGCAGGACATTCCAGTCAGGCTTAAGCTCTGTCCTCACACCATTTTACTTTGAAGCTGCTTTCAGGTCAACTCCAACAGAACAAGCCAAGCTGCAGGCATGATTTCCTTATCAATGTCCTCCTTGCTTTTCCAGCTCGGAATGGATTTATTAGCCAAGTCTGAGTTCAAATGATGAGCAAATCCAGGGTGACACGCTTGTTAGGACATCCTATTCTGCCCCTGGTAGGAACTAATTATTGAAATCAATAAGGAGTAGGTAAGAATCTTATCACCAGCCTTATCAGCCACAGAATCAACACACTGCCTTTTGCATCTCCAGGGCAGAACAAAGGACAAGTGTGGTGGTTGCAGCTTCAGGTGCCTGCTCGCTTTACATCCACAAGTAAAGATCAAGTCTAATGTCACAAGGCCACATTTTGCCTTTCCCAGGACAGGAATAACTGAGTCACCATGATCTAGATCAGTAACCAAGCATTACTTACTTGCATTGCAGTTGCCATGTGACGCTAAGTAGGATCTAGGGCTGTCCTAAGAGTTAAGCCTCTTACAGATTCTCTCTAAACCCAGAGAGTTTTGGTGTGAGTAGCATTTTATGAAAGGAAAAAATTAATTCAGGCTACAGAAGGAGTTTAGTACCACCTAGAAAACCAGTCTGTTGTATTTGGGGAATTCAAGACATTGTAACTCCAACTGTTCAGTCTCACAGGTTTGAGGAGCTCTCTACTGATCTACTGGCACAGGCTCTAGTGTAATAGAGAAGCTCGTGTAACAGTAAGTACAGAAGAGTTGGCAAGGACACCCATGACTTCCTCAAATGGGTTTTGTTGATGGCAACTTTACAAATGGTCCATGTCTTTCTAGCTACCAGCTTAGAAACTGACCCCAAAGGGATCTTCTCTGATGTCCTCAGAGAAATGGTGGTGTAAGACCAGGTAGCTTCAGCAATGAGTCCCATGCTCCAGCAAGTGGAAGGGGAAACACCCCCCTGACCCCTAAGATCTTTATTAAAAAAGTGTCACACTTCAGAGGTGTTTTCTGTGTGATTTTTTTTGTTGTTGTTGTGTTTTTATATAAGCATTAACCTTGAGCAAAAGAAAAAAATCCTCATTTTCAAGTGCTACTGTGCCTCACTATCCTGGCATTCAAAAGCCAGCCAAGTATCTGCAGCCTGTGAAACACTCATAATCCTGCCAACGAGTACCACAGGTAAGTGCCCTTAGGAATGCAACTTCTGTTCCACAATTTGGTCTATTAAATACATTATTTAAGCTCAGTGTGATCTAAGAGCCCCACTGAAGTGGAACTGAACCATTCCTGACTGAGCGCCGACAAGCCCAGTTGTGTAAAGACATTTATCTCCCTACAGCACTCACCATCCACAAATCCAACTGGTGTAATTTACCTTCCTCCTCAAATACCAACTGTATTTCTTGGGAAAAAACCCCCCACACAAACCACTCTGCAATGACATGGGTGACATGTAAAACTGAATTTTATTGATGACCTTGCTGGAGGTTGTATTTGCACTGAACATGCTCAGCAGTAAGGCCACCTGCTATGACATTCATTGTCATCCACTGCAAGTATCCACCCCATACAAACCAGAATGGATGTTACCTTTCATTTAAAGTCACCTTGATCCTCTTCTCAAGCATGAACTGTACATGCTGGCCTCCACAGCCACCTGACAGATGCTGTAGTGGCATGTACAGCAGCTTAGGAACAACTTCTGCTACCACAGAGAAAGCACACGGGCATCTAGTGGCCAAAGAGCACATTACACACACCACAGAACAGTGCAGGCGCCTCTCAGTTGGTGTTTATGCTGTACAGAGAGATGCAGCACAGACTGGAATGGGCAGATGCAGCACCAGCTCCTGCAGAAGAGATGGTCCCAGTGGAAAATCCAGTGTAGACTTGAATCCACCTGCACAGCAGCTAATTGGTACAGGAACTGGAAGGAGGTAGGATAGCCAGAAACACTACAAAGGTATCAAGACACAACTATCTCAAAGACATCCGTGAGCAGGAGAACAGCAGTATCACCTTCATTTGTAATAGGCAGGCAAAGACAAAATGAAGTTGCAACAAGTTACTGGGACAGGGATCATCCTTGTGTAGCCACAGCTGCCATTCCCAGGGCACTCGGGCTCTACAAAAATTCTCCTGTCTCTCTGTCTCTTCCCTCACTCCCCAAATAAGCCAGGAGAATCCCTACCTTCAAATACTGACAAACTTAAGAAGAGAAGCAGAATAACACTCAGATGCCACCACCCATCAGTAACTAGTGCTACAGTCAGCCCTTCATAGGGTACCATACTGAGATTTGGATGGGTCTCCTGTCCATTCTCAGAGGTTCAAGACACTTGATGACCACGATGGCTTTTGAAATAACTATGAAAAAAGCATCCACTTCTTCCCTTCCTCCTTCTGTGGCACCATCCCAAATAACCTCAGGCTTCCTAACTTCCCATCCTGGGTAGGACAATTTACCTTCCCACTTCTTCCAGCCCCTGGAAGCTTATACAGGTTTCCACACTAACACCCAGCGATGGGCAAGGGCAGGTGCTGGACCATCACACTGGAGCTGAAGTTTGTGGAAATTCAACTTTGGATCATCTACACAGGGATAAAAGCCAACCAAAATATAAGGAAGAGCAGTTAGAAAAGGCAATAAACCCCTAGAATTTCCTTTAAGACAGCAAAATGAAGGTGATAGAAGCTTCAGTGACTGACTCACTAATCCCAAGGGACCCTAAACACCTCTCCCACCTGCCACTGCTCCAAACACTTCAGGCTCAGCTAGGGATGAGATGGTTTCAGGTCAACCTTACTTATCCCTGCTCCCCAGCACCCTAAACCCTGTCTCTCCTGCTCGTGCTACTTACAGGCAAGGGAGTAACCCTAAAACAGATGGATGGAGTAAGAGGCTGCATCCAACAGCCAGGAACAGGAGAAACAGGAAAGTGCTCTTCCTTGCTATCAGGATCCTCTAAGTTCGGACTTGGAACTTGCCAGCCTTAGTCATGTATTTTATCCCCTTGAAGGGCTTGTACTTCTCTCCATACATGTCCAAGCGATTCACCTTCAGTCCTAAAGGCAAACAAACACAGGGTAAGACTGACTGTGGCCACAAACAAAGCAGAGAGTCCATCCAGAGGAAACAGAAGATCACACTAAAGGTGCAGAAAGCACAGGAAAAGATTTAGTGAGCAGAGCAGTGCAAAGCTGACAACTGCTAACTGTCAAAATCATTCCTTACAAGCACATCCCTACCCTGGAATGCTTTATAGGTCTGTGAGCACCACATGCAAGGAGACAGGCTGTTTCACAGAGCAGCAGAGAGAACAAATCCACATGACTGCAGCCAAAGCTTGCTCTTGGATTTACTTGAAGAACACGTTTCAGACTGAGTGTAATTCAGAAGGGCTGCACAGCTACTTCAGCTCCATGCTCCATGTGAGCACAGCAGAGAGCATTCAGCATCTTTACCTGCCAGTCACTCACCAGATATAGCCAGCTGCTGAATTTTAAACTGCAGGTTAATGGTGGGGTTTTCATCTGGCTTTGATGTCCCAGATTGCAGACTCACACTTCCCTTCAGGCTTGGCAGCTTCTGGGGGTTTATTTTCCCCACATCCCATGTCAGCAACTTTAGGGAACAGAAAATGCAGCAGTGAAACAGAAATGCTGTAACACCCTCTAAAGTAGAGTCCCCTTCCAATGACAGATTTTAATGTTTCTTTATGGAAAAGATCTTTGTCTCAGTATCTTCCCTTTCAGATTGGATAGACACAGTACAGGAACAGCTGCCTCAGCAATTGCTCTCCCTCTCTTTCTGTGAAGTTCCCCAAAGCCTACCCCAAATGGTATTTGCACTACTTGTGCTACAGGCCCTGTTTCCTATGAGCAACAGTGACAAAAATAAGGCTGAATTGCCTCCTTTGCAAGAGGCTGAAGCAGTGTTGCTCACATGCAACTGTCCAGAAAAGTTTCATAGAATCATAGAATGGTCTGGGTTGGAAGGGACCCCAAGGATCACAGAGCTCCAACCCTCCCTGCCACAGGCAGGGACACCAACCTCCAGCCCTGGAGCTACACAAGGCTGCCCAGGGCCCCTTCCAACCTGGCCTTGAACACCCCCAGGGATGGGGCACCCACCCCCTCTCTGGGCAGCCTGTTCCAGCCCCTCACCACTCTCTCTGTAAAAAACTTCCCCCTAATACCCAATCTAAACCTTCCTTCCTTTAGCTTTAATCTATCCCCCTCATCCTGCCATTGTCTAGCCTTTTAAAAAGTTGAATCCCCTCCTGTTTCTCTGCTCCCTTCAGGGACTGGAAGGCTGCAATGAGGTCCCCCCACAGCCTTCTCTTTTTCAGGCTGAACCAGCCCAGCTCCCTCAGCCTCTCTCCATAGGGGAGCTGCTCCAGCCCTCTGATCATCTTTGTGGCTCCTCTGACCCCTCTCCAACAGTTCTACATCTCTGAGGTTTCTCTCACCCCATGAAGAGCTGCTGCCTTCAGAAGGGCAACGTTCAAGGAAATACCAACATCAGAACCAACAGCTCAACCTCATTTCCTGAAATGTAAAAAAAGATTAAAACCAAATAGTATCTGATTTCTTCCCTCTCACCTTTGTAACTGGATCAAAGATATGTGTTCCCTGGGAGGGTGTGAGGGTCATATTTAAGACACTTTTTGGCATCTGGCTAGTGACCATCACTCCCTCTATTGTCTTGCCCATAGTCTGCTTCGGTCCCACTGTGATCTCAAAGCGTCCCAGCGAGCTGCTGTCACGGAAGCTGATGTTGTGTTTAACGTAGACAGGAATCGCCACCAGACTGGAACAGAAACATCAACAGAAAGGCTGTGTGTCAATCTCTCACCTCCTTCTTTGCTTCTCCTGATGCAGTCCTTGCCTTCTACACTGAAAACGTTCTCTCTTTAAAGAGAACCAAATCCAACGCTCATTTGTTTGATCCAAGAGGAAAGTCAGATCCCTGTTCTCAGGTCTTAATTGCACATATTTTTAATCAAGCCTGACCATATCTTAGTTTTCCACCTCTCTACAGGACAGGTAACTACTTCCAATGAAAAAACAGACTTGGGTAAAGGATGAGGAATATTTTTCCATGTCACAACCAAGCTGACAAGTTGTTCCAGGCAGCGCAGCAGCACTTGCACATCACATTTGTGTTTCCCACTCCTTTTCACCTACTTGAGACTAGTCTGAGAAAGCCTGCCAAAATGCTTTAGCATCTGTAACCCCAATTTGTACTCAGTAAGCTGCTTTCCAGAAAGGAGCAGAGTGGACAAGAACTTGTAGTTTTATTAAAGTCAAAACCTCAACAAGATTACTACGTTAGATTGTTTTATTCTAAAAGGTTTGTTTATAAACAAATTGAATCAACAACTTGATTACTCCACCCTGCCAAATTCTTTCCCCCTCTAGTTGGTTCATCTGCTCTTAGTCTTTGAAAAATGCTGGCTGACCAACAAGAAATGAGAGAATCACTGCTCCAAAGGGAAAGCACGTGGTTTAAAGTGCAAGCACAAGTTGATATGCACCTCTCCTTCACTTGGCACAACACGCCACCTGATCCTTAAAAGCAATTCCTTTTCTTCCCCCCTCCCCACCCCCAGCCATGAAGATCCAAATTCTGTAACTCAACAGGATTACATCCCATCACCTACTTCTGGGCACTGACATGGTAGGAAAGCAAGCGGAAGTTTCCATCAGGTGGGATGAAGGAGAGGATTCTCTCTGACTCCCAGCGCTTAAAGCGCACACACGGGTGGAAGCTGACGTCGTCCAGCAACCGAGGGTTCTGAAAGGAGAGGGTCACAAGCTTAGGGAAGGCAGTGCTGCTTAAAATCACCTCTTCTTCTCACTCTTCTATCCCTGAAGGGCCTGCCATTCAACACATTCTGCCCACATTCTGATGTATCAAGCTGTTTGATGTCTCTACATCTCAGGACTGACCTTTTCTCCCTAGGGGCAAGCGATAGGGCGAGAGGAATTGGTGTCAAGTTATGCCAGGGAGGTTTAGGGTGGATGTTAGGAATGGGCTGCCCAGGGAAGTGGTGGAGTCTCCCTCCCTGGAGGTATTTAAAACACAGTGGTGCTGAGGGATGTGGTTTAGTGGTGGATGGCAGGTTAGGATGATGGTTGGACTTGATGATCTAAAGGGTCCCTTCCAACCAAGGCAATTCTATGCTCCATGCAATAGCAACACTCTATCAACTCCATCCTACTATTCATGTCAAATAATCACACTGATGCACACTCATGAAAAAGATGGCCTTTTAGGGTATCTGCCTCCAGCACCACTGTATTTCAGAAGCTTAGTCACAGCACACACTGACAGTACTTTTAACAGCAGATCTGAAAATAAAACCTTTAGGCTCAAAGTTGCTGAAGTTCCCTACGAGTTCCCACTGTCAGTTCTTTCGCTTTTGTTTGGCATAACCAACTCCTGATCTACTGGAATCCATCAGTGGGAGACTGAGATCCTCACAGCAGGGCTGGGAAACTCAGAATACTAAAGTAAAGATACATCCTTCAGCTTTACCATAAAGGAGAGAGTAAGGTCTGGCATCCCAGTCAGCTTGACACAGGCATCAACCACCCCCTGGATTTCAGCAGTAATTGTGGAACCTGCAAGAAGAAGGTAACCCCAGGAGGTTATGAGAACCTGATCAAAATAACATCCCAATGAGGAAAAACTATCAGTGGGGAAGGAAGGAAGGAAACTTCTTGTCTTTATGAAATGTCATGGCTCATCAGGTTACCCACTCAACATTTTTCTCATTCCCAACAACTCCTAGAGAAGATGCATGAAAACAAGAACAACTAACACCAGCAATGTCCATTTTAATGGACACCAGGAATAGGTCCCAACTCCAACAAGATTAAGATGCACTGAAACTGAGAGCACTACGCCCAAATTTCACTCACCCTTGGTTTTCCCAGTATGGAATTACTTATAAGACATCACAAACAAGGGCTGGTGTAAAACTTTTGTACATTTCTCAAATTTGGGACTGAATAACACCTGCAAGTTGGCAACATTCCAGAGTAGGAATAGAGGTCCCCACACTCAGGTGAGGGAGCTCCTCTTTGAAGACCTAGATCTCTCTTCAGGCATCATCAGGACAAGTTAAGTTCGTCTTAACCAGAGGCAGCTTCCATACCTGATTTGTCAATGATTGCATCTATCTCCTCAACCACATCAAAATACGCCTCATTGTTGGTATATTTGACACCAGTACGTCTCCAAGGCACCACTGAGAGCTGTCCAGTTGGCAGCTGGTCACCCACATTAGTGCTTCCTGGAAAAGAAAGGACAACAACCATGAAAGTCAGACAATGCTCCAGAAGAAGCCTTTGGCATCGCATAACTTCACTGTAATTAATCCCCAAGACTCTCTATCTCTTTGTCAGAGGATAATTAACTCTTCCAGAATCTAGATTACTGTTTGTATTCTACAATCCACACCTCTTACATCCAGCTCTAAGACATTGGGCATAGGGAAATGCAACTAGTAAACAAAACAAGAAGCCACCCCAACAAAAAACCCCACAGCAAACTAACATCATGCCCATAACTGGGAATATAATTGGGTTTGGCTTAATTAATAATAATAATAATGAGAAAAAGACAACAGTGCAACTGATGCTAGAACTGGAAGGAACCTCAACACCATGTACTCACAGGGGACTCCCTAAATACACCCACGTTGGGGTCAACATGAATTTTATTCACCCATGTCCTAAGTTCCTTAGGAAGGAAAATTGCCCCGTGGCTTCCCCAGTTTATCTACCTTTTGTTACCCTGTACCTGTGATAGTGTTGACAACTGTTCTCAGGATGGTGGGAGGTTTGATCAGTTCCTTCAGAATATTGGACTCTGTTGCCAAGGGAAAGCCATTGTCCAGCATCTCCTCCAGCACCTCATAAACCACCACAACGTTGTCCTTGATCATCACCTCTGAGCAGACACCAAAATAATCCTGAGCAAAAGAAATAATTACTCAACAATACCTGGAATAGAGTCTCAGTTATCATTCAGCTCAGCCTCCTCCCACACAGAAACAAACCAAACCTCTTCTGGGAGGAGGTGGAACAACACTGAAACTCCATCTGTGAGTATGAGCATGTCAGACAGTAACCACTCCAGTAGATGTGCCCAGCTCTGGGCATACCTCTGCCACTGCCCCATTCCTGCCCATATAACAGGATTCACAGGGATTTTTTTTTAATTAGCACTTGAAAGTGGCTCACTTGCAACCAATTATGCAACAAGGGTAGTAAGAAAAACATCCTGCAGCCACTACTGACTTGGATTCAGTGATGCCTTTCATTAGAGCCCAGTATTGTCTCTCTTCCTCAGCTGCCCTAGTCTTTACCTCTCAACAGATGAATTGTGCAGCACTGCTGTGTGAGGAGTTCAGCCTCTCCTTCTCAAAGCTTTTCACTTCTTTGTGTTGTAACACTCTCACACAACAGGCAGTAATACTGGTGTTAACTTCAATTCTCTTTGGGTTGGTTTTCAGGATTTATTTTGATGTGGGATGTAAGGGGAAGCCCAGCTTCAAACTGCATGTTCTGCCTAAATCCATGTTTGTTTTACAACAGAACATTTCTGAATCCTCCTTTTGCATAATTTAAACATAAAGCAGAGCCTCAGAACGTGAATCAGCTTAGACAGACCAGCTTATTCCCCAGCTTGATCACTCTTTCTTCAGCTCCTACTCCAAAACACTAATCAGTGAGGTTAAAGTTTGCAGTAAAAACCACACCAAGTCAAATTTTAAATCTGCACCACAATGTAGGTATAGAAAAGTAAGTGGAGGTCGTTCAAGATACAGCAGATGTTATAGGAAGCAGCCCCAGTACTTCAGCAATTTTTAAAAGCAAACATTTAATTTATTCATGGGACTTTATGCAACATCCTGCAGGCTGAGGGAGCGTCCACACCCAAAACCAAACTGGTGCTTCTGGTTACTTACAGCAATTCAAGGCATCAGGCATTCTGCACAGAACACGAGGACACATACACTGTGATGACAGAGGATTCCTTGTGCCACACTACAAACACTCTCTTTCAGGCACAGCACACTTTATCATGTGGCCAAGCCAGTGAAGAGACACTCACACCTCATCCCCTTGTAACAAACCAAGACCTAAGCAGCTGACACAGTGGACTTCTGGCTTGAAGAGCTGATCCACCCCCTGAACTCAAGGAAACACAAGTCAGGCCACGCCAATGTTCTGATTGGCACTTGGAAGCAAAAGCTCACATGATACTTTTGGCCAAGCACCCACATTGCCTGTATCCTGGGAGGATGCTGGTCACAAGGCATGTCAGATGCAGGCTGCACAGCCCTGGGGCTGGCAGGCAGCAGACACGTCTTGACTATTTCTCTAAACAGTCCCATCAGCTATAGCACAGGGGGAATGTGGCTGCTCTGGGGCAATTCCAGTAACTCACTTCTTTAGGAAGCAAACACACTTCCCAGAAACATCACTAGATGTAAGCACATAGGTAGGTTGTCACTGATTGAGTACAGAACACAGCTATCAATGGCAAGAACTCCTTTCTGAGAACAAGGCTTGGTCTTAGTTCACAGCTCCTAGAAGAGACAAGCCTGCAAAACAGAACTGGAAATATTGATTGCTGAAAGGTTCTTCTTGCAAGTGTAGGCTGGTCTTGAACCCATCACCATCCTAGCCAGCACAATCCTCACCACAAGCACTCAAGACCCACTCTAGGCCCTCACAGCTGCAGGCTGACAATTAAGGGGCAGGAAAAAGAGGAAACTGCTTGCTGGTAACATGAAGGGCTCCTGTTTCTCCTCCTGACCACACAACCCCAACCCGTTCCCCTTTACTTATGGCAGTGATGTGGAGCTCTTCCCCTTCTAACCACCTCAGCAGACACCAGCCAATCCTTCGGCTGAAGCAGAGAGACCCTCTGCCCTCACCCCACAGAATCACAGAATGATGACAGTTGGAAGGGACCTCAAGAGATAGAATCACAGGATCACTAAGTTGGAAAAGACCTGTGAGATCATCAAGTCCAACCATTGCCCATCCTCTACTAACCCACATCCCTGAGCACCTCATCTACCTGTCCGTTAAATCCACCCAGGGGTGGTGACTCAGCCCCCTCCCTGGGCAGCCTGTGCCAGTGCCCCAGAGCCCTTCCAGGGAAGAACTTTTCCCCAGTGTCTGATCTGACCCTGCCCTGGGGCAGCTTGAGCGCATTCCCCTCATCCTGTCACTTGTCCCTTGGGCAAAGAGACCAACCCCCACCTCTCTGCACCCTCCTGGCAGGTCAGTGGAGGTGATAAGGTCTCCCCTCAGCCTCCTCTTAGAATCATAGACTGGTCTGGGTTGGAAGGGACCCCAAGGGTCACAGAGCTCCAACCCCCTGCCACAGGCAGGGACACCAACCTCCAGCCTGGAGCTACACAAGGCTGCCCAGGGCCCCAGCCAACCTGGCCTTGAACACCCCCCAGGGACGGGGAATCCACTACCTCTCTGGGCAGCCCCTTCCAGCCCCTCACCACTCTCTCTGGAAAAAACTTCCCCCTGATATCTAATCTAAACCTCCCCTCCTTTAGCTTTAGTCCGTTCCCCCTTGTCCTGCCATTATCTGCTCTTCTCCAGGCTGAACACCCCCAGCCCCCTCAGCCACCCCTCGGAAGGTTTGCTGCTCTCCAGCCCCTTCCCCAGCCTGGCTGCCCTTCTCTGGACACCCTCCAGGGCCTCCATGTCTTTCTTGGAGCGAGGGGCCCAGAGCTGAACCCAGCACTCGAGGTGCAGCCTCCCCAGTGCCGAGTGCGGGGGCACAATCCCTGCCCTGGCCCTGCGGCCACGCTGGGGCTGACACAAGCCCAGATGCCGTTGGGCTTCCCGGCCCCACCGGGCACGCTGCCGGCTCAGGGTCAGTCCGACCATCCCGCCCCAGCCCCGGGGTCAGGTCAGGCAGGGCCGCATCCCGGCGGGTTCAGGCGTCTCCAGAGCCTCCCGCTGGGTACCTGGAAGGTGTCGACGACGCGGTGGAGGAACTCGATGACGAAGAGCGGCGGCACCTCGCTCTGGATGACGGCCACGAAGAAGATCTTGTGGCGGTAGACGCTGAGGAGGTAGTGGTGCGGCGTGGGGATCACCGGCGGCACGTTCTCCGCCTCAGAGGCCCGCTCCTGCGCCTCGAAGAAGTAGTCGCAGACCGAGCGGCTGACGACGCTCTTCCAGTGCTTCTCCAGGAAGATGTCGCCCGAAGCGTTGATGAGGAACAGGCTGTGGATCATGACGGCGGAGCAAAGGCCTCCCCCTTCCCTTCCTTTCCCTCTCTCCGCCCGTCTCCCCGGCCCCAGCTGCCGCAGGCCCCGAGCCCCAGCGATTGGCAGCGCGAAAAACTTCCCCCTTAATCCCACGGGCTGGGTGATGCGCTGACAGCCGCTCCTGATAGGCCGAGGAGAGGCTGGGCGGATGACGGCGCGAAAAAAAGCCCCCAAGCGCTCGGCTCCCATTGGTGCAGCGGCCCGCCCGGGCTGGGACAAGGCGGGGGACGCGCCCCGCGGTGACCAATCGGCTGAGGCGGCCAGCGGGGGAGTCCCGCCCCCCCCCCCCGAACCCGCTCACAGGCAGCTCGCCGCGGCCAGGCAGGGGGCGCCGCGGGGTACGGCCGGGCCGGTGCTGCGGCCGCCGCCGGGCCCGGGACACCCGCTCACCACCCGGCTGCGCGGGAGGTGCCGGCCCGGGCTCGGGGAGGGGGTTCTGCCCCCTCTGCTCTGCTCTCCTCAGCCCCCCTGCAGCGCTGCCTCCAGCTCGGGGGGGTCCCCAGCACAGGAAGGACGTGGAGCTGTGGGAGTGAGTCCAGAGGAGCCGTGGAGATGATAAGGGGCTGGAGCACCTCTGCTCTAGAGACAGGCCCAGTTCAGCCTGGAGAAGGCTCTGAGGAGACCTGGTTGTGGTGTTCTGGTACTGACAGGGGTCCTACAGGGGAGTAGGAGAGGGGCTGGTCACCAGGGGGTGCAGGGATGGGACAAGGGGCCATGGCTTCAGGCTGACAGAGGGCAGGGTTAGGTTAGAGGTGAGGAAGGAATCCTTTCCTCTGAGGGTGGGGAGGCCCTGGCACAGGGTGCCCAGAGAGGCTGTGGGAGCCCCTGGAGGTGTTCAAGGCCGGGTTGGATGGGGCTTTGGGCAGCCTGGGCTAGTGAGGGTGTTCCTGCCTGTGGCTGGGGCGTGGGACTAGGTGGACTTTGAGGTCCCGTAGCATCACTCTGTGATCTCAGGATACTCCAGCTTCTAGCACATAGTCAAGTTTGTCCCACTCTATCATTTTGCTGGCTTGTTCACAGAGTAACCATACCCCAGGAAACACAACCCAGCTGGCAGCAGTGTGACAGCTGTCACACAAAATCCCCTAAACTCTCTGCCAAGCGAGTCCTTTTCATAATCAAACAGGTGTTCCACCTTCACGCAGCAGATCTCTGGACTTGTGAGTCAGGCAGTGCCATGGCAAATAACTCCCCAGCTTTACCACTGAAACAGGCTGGGAAAAGCCCTCTCTATCCCACACAGTGTCTAGCACATGGGAAGGAAGGTGACTGCCAGCTGCACAACCCCTGCAAGAGGGGGCTGAGCCTTTACATCCCACCATGCTTCATGACTGTGGGCAAATCGTTCAAGCTCTGAAATCACCATGGCTGGACAAGGAGCAAGCTGAATAGACCGATTATGTCAGGAGGCAAACCCCAGAGTTCAGAGTTTATACCACATCTTTTTCCTATTGACATGCTGTAGCTATTTTCCCCCAGAAATGGGAGGAAGTGAATTTGCTCTGGCATTACCTTTGAGCACCTCTGTCTGCATCACACATCCTTATTTCAAGTATTAGATGGAATCACAGAATTACCTTGGTTGGAAGGGACCCTCTAGATCATTAAGTCCAACTAGACGAGCTTTCGGCTACAGCAAATAAAGGAGGAAAATCACCTATTAACTTCTCTTTTATGGTGATGATCACAGAATCACTGAACCGTAGGGGTCAGAAGGGACCTCCAGAGCCCATCACATCCAACCCCCTGCCAAAGCAGCTCCCTAGGACAGGGCACACAGGTCGGTGTGTCCAGATGGGGCTGGAATCTCTCCAGAGAAGGAGACTCCACACCCCCTGGGCAGCCTGTCCCAGGGCTCCCTCACCCTCACTGGGAAGAAGTTCTTCCCCATATTTTTAAACATCAAATAATTTAAGTGTCTAATTCAAATTACCATAACAAATTACCCCTTTGAGAGCAATACAGGGCTAATAATTTGCCATTTAATTACAGCGCTTCTACATTTAAAATTAATTGCAGATTGTTTTCATATAATCACTTTTAACCCAAAAGGATTGTGAAGATGATCCTACCAATCTTTGAGGCTCTGTAGTCATACAGGTACCACAGACAGAAAGCAGCAGGGCATCAAATCAATTCACCAGCAACATAAAACCTTTATACATTTGATTTGCTGAGAAACTCAAGTCTTTCTGGTTTTAACAACCCATCATAGAACGTGCCTTTTTCAATACAAGTGTTGCTTTTCTTTGTCTTACAAAATGCAACTCAGGTTTGACTGTATTATATATATGCTGTTTAAAACCTACTATTCCCCTCTGCCTGCACCCATCATCAAGACTGTCAGTGTTTTACCCAGCTCACAATGTTGTCACTTCTGTATTTTTTCTCACAGTTATTTCAGTTTCATAAGCCACCAAGAAACTCAGTGCCCATACAAAAAGCAACCACAGGATAATTCATTATTTCTGCACACTGAAGGGAAGGGGGAAATATATTTCTGCTTTAAAAATCAGACAAATTTATTAAAGTATCTTGCTGGGACCCACAGAGAACAATTTGCAGCTATAGCAAAGGCTGCCTGGCTGCTTCCAAACTGTTAGCACAAGGATCATGTTTTGGTCTGAAAGTCAGTCCTCACAGCAGCTCAGGAGCTTATACAAACTGGAACTTTAAAAAGGAGCATGGCAAAAGCTGCTGCCAAGAACAGAATTTAATTTGGTGGTTCATTTACTGACAGCCTGAAAACTGCTCATTGAAAGGTCCCCCACTTCAGTTACAGTACGTGAGCCCCCAA
The DNA here is from genome assembly GCF_964237585.1 of Gallinula chloropus. Classification (NCBI taxonomy): domain Eukaryota; kingdom Metazoa; phylum Chordata; class Aves; order Gruiformes; family Rallidae; genus Gallinula; species Gallinula chloropus. The sequence continues at coordinate 9,258,679 of NC_140106.1, forward strand.
GAGAAACCTGAGCTACAAAACAGTGTTGCCAACCCATGATGATGAAACATCCTTACCATCCATAGCTTGCTATAGGCAGGAATTCTGATGATTTAGCTGCTACCTTGTGCTGTGTAAATAAGAGAAGAAAACAGATCATTTTTTAATTTATAATGGTCAACAAAATGAATTCTGCAAGAGGGCTAGTAACAACCTAATTCTAGAATAATAAACCTGGCTGTTCTGTAATAGTAACACCCTGCTAATTGTGAAACAGAATAGAGTCTACATACTGCTGCTCTGTGTTGTAGGGAGCTGTGATGTCTTGACCCTGGCTGGAGGCCAAGATGCCCACCACAGCAGCTCTATCACTCCCCATCCTCCTCAGCTGGACCAGGGAGAGAAGATATAACAAGAGGAGAACAATGAGAAGCTCACAGGTTGAGATAAGGACAGGGAGAGATCGTTCAGCAGTTACCATCATGGGCAAAACAGACTCAACATGGAATAAAATACATGTAATTCATTGCCCAATCAAAACAGAGAAGGATAATGAGAGATAAAACCAAATCTTAAAATATCTTTCCCCACCCTTCCCTTCTTCCAGGGCTCTATTCCCAAATTCCCTACCTCCTCCCCCTGAGCAGCACAGGGGGATGGGGAATGGGGATTGCAGTCAGTTCACCATGAGTTGTCTCTGCTGGTACTTCCTCCTCAGGAGAGCACTTCTCAACCCCTTCCCCTGCTCCAGCATGGGGTCCTACCCACAGCAGAAAGTCCTCCATCAACTCCTGCAACGTGAGTCCTTCCCACAGGGGATTCAGTTCTTCATGAACTGCCCCAGAGTGGCTTCCACATACTGCAGACCCTCATGCCCAGACTGCTCCAGCCTGGTGCCCCATGGAGTCACAAGCCCTGCCAGCAAACCTGCTGGGCGTGGGTGTTTCTCTTTATGGGCTGCCAGGTCACAGCATCTTCCATATGTCTCCACCCACTCCAGTGTGGGGCCTCTCCACAGGCTGCAGGTGGGTTCTCTGCTCCCTGTCCTCTTCCATGGGCTGTGGAGGGACACCTGCTCCACCACAGTCTTTCTCCATGGGCTGCCTGGAGTGCCTCCACTCCCTTTTTCTGCACTGACATTGGTGTCTACAAAGTTTCTCACACCTTCTCACTCCCTCCTCTTGCTGCTGCTTCTTGGGTTTGATTGTTTTGTTCCTCTTAAATATGTTACCAGAGATGCTAACCACCATCACTGACATGCTCAGCCTTGGGCAGCAGCAGGTCCATGTTGAAGCTGGATGGGATTGGCTCTATCAGACCTGGGGGAAGCTTCTAGCACCTTCTTGCAGAAGCCATCCCTGCGGATGCCCCTTCCAGCTAGCAAAGCCTTGCCATGCAAACCCAGAACAGAAGCCAAACGAGTTTCATTGTTAGGTGCTGAATCCTCTCAGTCTTGCTTTGCTTTCTTATCTGGAAATTACATTTATATCTCTGTTACCTTTTCTGAATTTATAGCACCACAGCCTCCTAACTTAAAGTGCTGGAAGCCATGCAGCATAGAACCACCCAAATTTTGAAGACTTGGGAAGAGGTGGGAGAAGAGATTAATTTGTAGGGAGAATCCAACTCTAACAAGGCCAGACCTCTGCAGTATACATGTCAGAAACAGAACTCTGTGTGCAATACCTTGTCCAGCAGCACCTCAAGCTCCATCAGCTCTAAGTAATAAGCAGCTCACTGTGAGCGTTTCACTTTTGCACTGACAAATCTATTCTGCTAAAGCATCAGAGGAGTTCTGCTTGCTCCAGAGAGAAACAGGTCACCTCAGGAGACTAAAAACCATTCAGTAAACACCCCAAGTTTGCTTGGTTAGCTCTGCTCTTACCAACTCTGTCTCCACAGCACTCCTTATGGTGTTTTTTTCTCTCCTCCAAAGGGAAGCTCCCGTAGAACTTCACACGAGGAGTTGTCCTTTAGGGCAGCCCCTGCTCCATAACACGCTACGGGCAGCTGGTAAACCGGGCTGGAAAGGGTTAGAGAGTCGCATGCAGCACACAGCCAGGCAGGACGGACAAGGCAACGGGGCCTCGCTCAGGAGAAGAGCCCCTGTAAAGGGAGAATTCGCTCTTTGCTCCTTTCTGCCAACTCCCAGCCCCGCATCACAACCTCGGAGAGCCCCTCAGCCACGGGGCCTCCGCTCCGGGGCCGCTTCAGGCCACAAACCTCCCTGCGGAGCCGAGACCCAAGGCCCAAGCGAGTGTCCGGGTCGGGCGGCCCCAGCCGGGCCGCGCTGGGGCTCGGGGGGGGTCGGGCAGCCCCAGCCGGGCCTCGGGGGGGCTCGGGCGGCCCCTGCCGGGCCTCGGGGGGGCTCGGGCGGCCCCAGCCGGGCCGCGCTGGGGCTCGGGGGGGGCTCGGGCGGCCCCAGCCGGGCCGCGCTGGGGCTCGGGGGGGGCTCGGGCGGCCCCAGCCGGGCCGCGCTGGGGCTCGGGGGGCTCGGGCAGCCCCAGCTGAAAGGCGCCGAAGGCGTCGGGGAGTCACACAAGCCGCCTCACGCCGTGCCCAAGGGCAGAGCGGCCCCCAGCCCGCCCGCTCCCCGTCCTCCTCTGGCAGCTCCGGTCAGAGAAGCCCAGAGCTGCCTCTCCGAGAGCTCGGCTCAGGTTAAGGCTCCTCTCCAGCTTTTCCCGGCGCCGCCTTCTCCTACCACACCGCCGGCCCGAGCCCTTCCCGCCGTCCTCCCTGCCCGGCTGTCGGTAGCCGTGCCCCTCGGCGGCAGCCTGGCGGCTCCCGAAGGCGGAGCGCTCCCCGCCGCCGCCGCCAGCCGCTCTCTCGCCGGGCTCCATCCTGGCCGCCGTCCCCTTCCTCCGAGCGCCACCGCCCCAGCCCCGCGTACATGGCGCCGCGGGCCGGCCTCGGCGGCTGGACCCGGGGCGGCGGCGGCGGCCCCGGCCCGGCCCCGCCTCTCACCCCCCGCCCGGGCCCGGGGCCGCCTCAGCCCGCCGGCCCCATCGGCTCTTCCCGCCCCTCCGCGCTGTTCCCCGCGCGCGCCCCCGCCCGCCGCGGGCTGTTCCCCTCCCACGCCCCCTCCCCCCGCCGCAGAGCTCCGGACCCAAGATGGCCGCCGTGTCAGTTTCGGGCTTCGCCGCCGTCCGGCCTTTGCGTCTCGGTTCCCGTCTCTCGCGGGCCTCGGTGAGTAGCGCCGGCGGGACAGCCCCGTCTCGCCTGCCCGGTGCCGCCGAACCCGGGGACGGGCGGCTGGCGAGCTCCGTGGGCTGGGGAAGGGGAAGGCCCTCTGGGCGCTCCAGGCTCGCGGCCTGTTCCGGCCCCGCCGCCGCTCTGCGCCAGGCCCGGACCCGGCCGCCCGCTCCCCTGGGGCCCGCCGGGCCTACACCCCGGGGAGGCGGCGGGGGCGGCGCGGCGCGGATCAGGCGGGTGGCGCAGGCGGGAGGGTCGCGGGCTGAGCTCCTCTCCCTCTCTGGCCCGAGAGAGCGCGGCTGAGGCGGGCGCGGGCCCGGCCGCACCGGTACGAGGAGCCGGGCTTGCGCTGCCCGTCTCCGCGGAGGCGGAGAGCGGCGTGGGGCCCTGGGGAGGGGGGGTGGTAGGGGGGAGCTGCCGGGGCTGCGGCCCGCGCCCCGTTTCTCTTGATTCCGCTGGTGCGAGTCCCTGGGTTGAGGAGGCAGCGCGCCCCTTGGGGCGCCGTGTTGCGGGGGCCTGTCCGGGATAGGGATGGGGACGAGCGGTAGCAGGTGCAGGGGCTGCTTGTCACGCAGAGACCCAGCGAGCGACCCGGCGTTGGGACCGTCCCGGTATCGCCCCAGCCTGGCCGGGCGGTTACGTAACGTCCTGCGCAGGGAGCTCCTCTGGGGACAGAGCGCTGCGTCCTCCCTGGCCCCGGAATCCTGGGGCATCCCGGGAGCACGGCTTCCCCTTGCCAGGCGGGCAGGTCTGGGGGACTGTTATTTCCCTTTACATCTGTTGTTTGCGGGGCAAAAGAACTTTAGGGAGGCAGCGCATCCTTTCTCATCCGTACAGTAGCTCTAAATCAGTTCTGAACAGTACCGGCTGTATGGAGCTCGGCAGTTGAGCCTGATGCCTGTATGCAAATGCGTTCTGCGTGTTGATAAGTTCTTCGGTACTTACTAGAAAGCAGAATGGGAGAGCTGTGTTGGTGACTAAAACTTCCCTTGAAGAAAACTCTTACTTCTTGTAAAGAACCGGTTCGTAAACCCTTCTTGTGCTTTTGCAGTGGAGCTTCAGCCCAACGTGCTGTTATCGCACTTAGAAAAAGTCTTTTGTTAAAGACAACTAAAGGCTGGGAAGTAGAGCCTCCTGCCCTTCCATCTGCATCTTTAATTAGCAGTGTCATAACCGTTCCTTCTTCATTGTGTATGGTCACCTGTTACTTTGTCCTCAAGTGTTTTCAGTGCGCCTCATCTCTGTTGAAGATTATCATGTTGTATTCTTCTTTTCTGCTGTCTCTGAAAGTGGAACATTTAATTACAATCTCCAGCTGCGTTTCTTCACTTCTTTTTTGTTTTTTTTTTCCCTCTTGATGGAACAACTGTCATAGCTTTTCTTAGCAGGAGGGAATCAGACCTATGATTACGCTCCTGGAAGAGCTCTGAAAGTTTCTTCCTGTTTGCTCAAGACTCTTGGCTATTCCTACTGCTTTCTGTTGCAGTTTCAGGGAGATCATAATATGATCTTCGTTGTGGTGGTTTTTTTATTAGGGGTTTTTTCTTTTGGCTTGTTTTTTTTTTAAATTATTTTAGGTTTTGCTCAGCAATGATATAGAACTTATATTGATTTATGGATTAAAATAAAAAGGGCAGACTCTTTTTTTTTTTTTCCTCTAGGTTGTATGGAATGATTTCAGTATTAAAGCATGATTTTAACAGTAGTGATGATATAACCTTAACTAGCATTTCAGTGTTTCCATGCTGTAGTAGTGGATTAAAAATCTGCTGTGTGCTTAATCAATTGATATTGGCTGCTGAATTTTTTTCCCCCTAACTGGTGTTTGGAAATGTCTCTCTGTGTTTTCTTCCAGGCCTAATGTTACAGTTCTTCTGATTGTGAGCGTGCAGACCAGAAGCTGAGGTGAGACATGCTGAAGTTTTTATACCTTTGTGGATAAACGTTCCCTGAAGCTGTTAGGGGATTTTATTGGAAAGAATGAGGAAATTACTAATTGCTTTCCTTTCTTCTCTTCAGTGTGAAAACAAATAATGTTTGAGAAAGGAGCAGCAATTCAGAACAGAAAACATATATGCTATGGTTAGCTGGTTCCCATCATTCGAGAATCTGTTTTCTCCTCGTGTGAAGCTTGTTCAGCATCGGGATAAAGGATAACGACTCTATGGATATACAGAGTTCTTCACCATGGTAAAACTCGCCAACCCGCTGTATACAGAGTGGATTTTGGAGGCAATCAAAAAGGTAAAGAAGCAAAAACAGCGTCCTTCAGAGGAGAGGATATGCAATGCAGTGTCGTCGTCGCATGGTTTGGACCGCAAAACTGTTCTGGAACAGTTAGAGTTGAGTGTTAAAGATGGAACTATTTTAAAAGTCTCCAACAAGGGTCTCAACTCCTACAAGGATCCTGATAATCCTGGGAGAATAGCACTTCCGAAGCCTCGGAACCATGGCAAGTTGGATGGTAAACCAAATGTGGACTGGAATAAACTCATTAAACGGGCACTTGAGGGCTTGGCTGAGTCTAGTGGCTCATCCTTGAAGAACATCGAGCGCTTTCTGAAAGGTCAGAAAGATGTGTCTGCGTTATTTGGAGGTAGTGCTGCCTCCATTTTTCACCAGCAATTGCGATTAGCTGTCAAACGTGCTGTTGGCCATGGCAGGCTCCTTAAAGATGGACCTCTGTACCAACTCAACACTAAAGCAACCACTAACGCTGATGGGAAGGAGAGTTTTGAGTCTCTTTCCTGTCTCCCTCCAGTATGTCTCCTTCCCCATGAAAAGGATAAGGTAAGACACAGTTTGCCTGGGTGTTTTCTGGTGACTGGTGACATGTGTCAATACAGAATCACAGGCTGAGGTGAATGATTTGTTTAACTTGCATCTTTTAAGACAGAAATTACTAATGTGTGTTAAGGCTCCTGGTGCATCCAGGTTTCTAAACGTGACCAGAGGAAGCATAATAGTAATTTGTACTGCAAATGATCTACTGTGGAGAATTTCCTTCCTAATGCTTCTGTGCAGCAGCTTGGAATATATGGCAACAAGCCTGCTATAGTTAGTAAAACCAAGGAAATAAGCCTCCCTGCTTCAAGGTGAGGGGTGGATTTGCAAAGCAAACTTGAGATCATCCCTTATTTTCACTTTGATATTTGACTGCCAGTTCGGTGGCTTATTTGAATACAGATAAGAGAGTGAAGGGCTGATTAGCAGTTGCCACCTAACACTGTTGTAGTGTTTCTTTGTTCTCAATGAAAAAATTGCTTTCTGTCCCAGGACAGACATGGGAAGAGAAAGTATATATATAGGGCATAGCAGCTAAAAAGAAGAATGATATCAGAGGATGTAGAGAGCATGGAAATGCTGGAATGAACACTCACAGACTTCTATTCCCTTTTGTGTCTCCACCTTCCCTTCTTAAACAGAGTTTAGTGTACAAAACAAGTATTTTTCTACTCTCTTTAGGCTTTTTCCTCTCCTTTCTTCCATCCTACATACCTAAGGTCTTTGATCCTCCACTCCAACCTCAGTGAAATTCATACCCAGTCAGTATCTTTCCTGTCCTTGTGCTACTGTAGAGGCAGAGTAAAACAGAAGTCTGCCTTTGTTTATTGAAGACACTTTGCCAGTAATACATCTCTTTACACTACTAATCTCTAGGACTTCTTGAGTGTGAAAATGATTTTTTCTGTCTATAACAGGTACACTTTTCAGCAGAGCTGGAAATCTGTTATTGTTGTAAATACCCCTCTTCAGGGATGAGTTCTTTGAGTACGTGCTGTTTGTGTTTGGTTTTTCTTCCAGTCAACTTTGCTGTCTGTTGAGTGGGCTGCTTTATGATCCATCAAGGTTTGAAGACTTAAAACTACTGTCTTCTTGCTTAAAAAGAATAAAATCTGCACAGCTGCTTTATCACTAGTAAAGTTTTTCTGAACTTCTGATTTCTGTGGGAGCTCTACTGTGGATGCAGCACTTAACTGTTCAGAGTGTTGTGGGCTGGTGGAGCATAGGAAATAAGTACTACTATGCCAGAAATTCCAGCAGCATCTATCCTTTTATTTATTTCTTTTTTTAAGTACTCCATCTACTAATATTTCCCTATGTACTTCTCCAGCCATATCTGTAATGAAATCAGTGTAGCTGTAAAATGCTATGAAAACTGGATGTAAACAAACCTGGCACAGGAGGCAGCTGGATTGAGAGTGGTAGTAACAGTGGAAAATATTAGCTGTGCATGTTATTACTAACACTGTATGTTTCACAGCCTATTTGGTTGTTTTGTAATGTGCCAAAACTCAGGACCAGCTAGATATTTTTTTCAGATGAAGTGTTTCTTTCCTGGAGTTTTCTTAAAGTGAGATCTATCAGAGTGGTTGATGGTAATAGGGGCTACTAGAAATACTTGAATTTGGTCTGCCTTGTGGGTTTAGGGCTTGGTTTTGCCCCTGGAAAAATATATGTATCAAGTTCTTGTGTGTGTGTAAGTATAAACACATGCACAAGTGTATGGATAGGTGCTTTGGGCTGATAGATGTGCTCCCTAATGCCTTTCCACCTGCTCAGGTCTGAGCAGCTTGAACATTAAAGCACTATTAGTAACATTAGAATCCACTGTAGCCATAGTAGAACATTTCCAAGGGATTTCTTCAATAAATTATTCTGATTTTTTTTCTTTAATATGTTTTTACTTTAATATAACATCCTAGATACCTGCTCTTCATGTACCACCTCTGTGCTGTGTAACCTGTGCTGAGTTTCACATGGGTTTCTTAAGTCATTTTAAAGCTGTGGTGTTAAAACTTCTACTGTTTTGGGTTAAATCTCAATCTGTTAGGCAGGTGTAAAAGGTTTATTATGCCATAGAAATTTTCCTGACTTTCTGGGTGCTTGAGAGTTGTGAGGAAATTGGTGTAGAGGGGGAGGTTTTTTGTTTATGTTTGTGGTTGTTGTTTGTGGTGGGTTGTTTTTTTGTTTTTTTTCTTCTTTCCTGGAATTGCTCAGTACACATTCTTTAAGAGTATTGTGACCATTTTTCCCTGGATTCTTAGAAAAGCCTTGGCAGCAACACAAATAAAAGCTCAATCTCCCAAACCTGAGAAATCCTCTCTCATTTGCTGTTGTTAATCTTCCAGCCCTGCACCACTTGCTCCTTAATATCCATTTAAGAACTCTCCACATATCCTATGATCCAAATTTAGGAATCTGAAAGGTATAATATTCCTTCCTTTAATTTGTTCAAATGTAACTTCCACTCAGCAGAAGTGCTTACCTCTCTGTGGGATAATAGTGTCACTTTGTGGAGATGCCTAGGAAAAAACAGTCACTTTTGGATATTTTCCCATGTATTATGAAACTGAACACCTTGCAGGAGGTCTATGAAAGCTGAAGTCTGAGTTTTTTGAACAAAATAAGCATAAAGCAGCACTACAGAAGTTTTGTTCAGTAAATATTATTAGATTATTTGCCTTCATCTCCCCCCCCAAAAAAAAATCTAGTGTTGAAGGGTAAAAAAACTGGGCAAGTCATCATGGTTTACCAGGTAGCAATGATATGCTGCTGACATAAAGGTTTTGAAATCCCTGGTCTAAGAACACTACTTGGATGCAAACAAGCAAGCAGGAAAACAAAAAGAACCTGCTGGTGGGCACAGCTCAGAGCTGAAATTTGCTGATCTGTTAGAATTGTACAACCATTGAGGTTGGATGAGACCTCCGAGATCATCTAGTCCAACCATCCCCTTATCACCCATATTACTCACTAAATGCCGTCCCTGAGTACCTCATCCAGCCTTTCCCTAAACACCCCAAGGGATGGTGATGCCACCACCTCCCTGGGCACCCCGTTCTGATGCCCAACCACTCTTCTTAAGAAGATATTTCCTCTAATTTCTAACCCAAAACCTCCTCCATCACAACTTCAGCCATTCCCTCTCTCCTTCTGGCTAGTCTTAAACGATACTTTGAAGCACTATGTGTGCTTCAGTCCTGTGTAGGCTTTAGGAAAAGTGGCCTTTTCTTTTGTTTTCAGGTTTTTGTAGTTCAGAAGCTAAAATGGGAATTGCAATTAAGAGTGATTTTTGAATTCCTTGTGGTATTTTGGACCAAGTGCTGACAGATCCACAATACCTACTGCCCTCAATATGGAAAGAAAGAAGGGGGGGGGGGGTAGGGGTGTGTGTGTCAGATTCTTGCAGTACCTAAAGGTAAATGGGGTTCATGTGAAATTGGAATGAAAGAGAAAAGGGTTGGGTTGCTGTCTGTAGGGTGAGTATCATGCAGGCACAATCCCTTCCACGTAGCTGGAAGTGAGGAAGTTTAGATGTCAGGCCGCCCACATTAGGTCAGCCAAAGAGGTGATAAGTGTGGAGAAAAGAACGTTTGGTGCCCAGCTCGCCATCCATCAGTGACATCTGTGGGGAATGAGTAATACTGTGAAAGCTAGAGTCTAAAATAAGTAATTCCACTCTTAAAGTGAAATTTCTACAGTGAAGCCCTGATTAGATATGCAAGAGAGATATTTTTTAAAGTACAACTGTCGTTTCTGTTTCATACGTAATTACTATAGTTGCAGACTGAAACAGGAGTTTTACTTTATAAAGTAATTTTATGAGGAAAATTGCTGGCTGCTATTAATTGTTCAGAGGAGCAGTTTTATTTCTTGAAACTTCCTACAAATTATTATTTTTTTTAAAAAACTTTTTCTGAGGCAGGAGAAAGAATTCTTCAGTGCTGCTTTGGAAAGCGTTAACTTACCCATAAATGAAGTCTGTGTATCTTTAGATAGCTGAGGGCAGAATTCTTTTGGGTCATCTATATAAAAGCTAAACAGAATCAACAGTGGTACTGTTTTGACATATAGTGGCTGTTGAGATGTCTTTGGGAATAGAAAGGCTAGAAAGGAATATGCAGAAAAACTCAGAGAGTGTCTTGATGAAACTTTCTGGGGTATAAACTAACCACCACCTGATTGGGGTTTAGTTTTGGTTTGGGTTTTGTTCATGCTTGGGGCAGGTGCTGTAGAGCTGTTTTGGTCTTATTTGTACCGACACCTTGCACAGTGGCTAGAAAGCTGCTGGCAGAGAAGGACCTGGGAGTGTTGGTTGGCTGCCAAGTGAATATGAGCCGGCAGCGTGCCCGGGGGGCCAGGAAGCCCAACGGCATCTGGGCTTGTGTCAGCCCCAGCGTGGCCGCAGGGCCAGGGCAGGGATTGTGCCCCCGCACTCGGCACTGGGGAGGCTGCACCTCGAGTGCTGGGTTCAGCTCCGGGCCCCTCGCTCCAAGAAAGACCTGGAGGCCCTGGAGGGTGTCCAGAGAAGGGCAGCCAGGCTGGGGAAGGGGCTGGAGAGCAGCAAACCTTCCGAGGGGCGGCTGAGGGGGCTGGGGGTGTTCAGCCTGGAGAAGAGGAGGCTGAGGGGAGATCTCCCCACCTCCCCTGCCCTGCCAGGAGGGTGCAGAGAGGTGGGTGATGGTCTCTTCAGCCAGGGGACAGGAGATGGGACAAGGAGAAATAGGCTCAAGCTGCCCCAGGGCAGGGTCAGATCAGACACTGGGGAGAAGTTCTTCCCTGTAAGGGCTGTGGGGCACTGGCACAGGCTGCCCAGGGAGGGGGCTGAGTCACCACCCCTGGATGGATTTAACAGACGGGTAGATGAGGTGCTCAGGGATGTGGGTTAGTAGAGGATGGGCATGGTTGGACTCGATCTCAAAGGTCTTTTCCAACCTAGAGATTCTGTGACCTCTGCCAGAGGTTGCCACAGCCATTGAAAAGATAAAGGAAGTGATGTTTTGTTTCTCAGCTGCTGTGGTTTGTAGCCCAGTTTATTATTGTTAAATGAGGTTCTTGGTTTATGTTAATCTTTGCTGTTGTGAAGTTCTGCTGCTGCTGGAGAGAGAGAATCTCCAGTGAAGTGACAGAATGGGCAGCACAAGGCTGTAGCCTCTTTAATCATCTCTATTGTCAACTGGCACATCATCAGATGCCTTGGTGGTGTCCTATTGAGTTGGCTGTGCAACCTGCTATACCTTTTTTTCACTTGTACCAGTAATAATTTTCTTTCTTTGCTGAATTTTTATTCTTTTGGCACAAAAGAAGCATTGTAGTTACCAGACCAAAAAAAAAAAAGATTATTTTTTCTCTTTAGAAGTGCTTAGTTTGAAACACTCTGTTTGTTCATTTGAAACCCATAAAGTACTGAGTGCCTGGTGCTTCTGTAAGGCTATCAAATGGATATTATATATTTAATTGTGAGAAACTACTTATGCAGTTGTGCTGCATCCTGAGAATGCCAGGGGAAAGACCTGCAGGTTGCAATACTTGAAGAGCCTATTTTTATTAGAAGCTCTGAAATAGATAACTTTGCCCCCACCCTTCCTCCCCCCCATCTCTTTTCTGTTTTGTTGAAACAGAAGAGCTTCCTGAACCTGTGTTGGTCTGGAAAGCCCTGGGTTGTCTCCCTGAACAGTTCTCATGGGTACAGGGGCCTTTGTAGGCCCGTGGTGTCTGTCAGTTCAAGTCAGCTTGTGTTGGCACCGTGAAAAGTGTAACTGAAAAGCATCTTGGTTTAGAAAGTTGGCATTCAGTGTGAAGTAAGATAATACTCATGAGATGGAGAGCAAAAGATAATAGTATATATGTAATAAGTAAAGATCATGGTATAATAGCTCCGTGCTGAACATTTTAATGGTGTCTTCTAGTCATTAAGAAAAACAATGCATTCCTGGGTTTGAGATGACATAGAAACATGACTGTAGTGGCAGGACTTACTGCAGGGTATGTCTTCCTTTGGAATCATTTTGCATCTTTTTCAACCTGTGTGGTGGTCAGACTAAGAGGAACCCAGCCACAGCTTAAGACTAGCTTCAGTCAGGAAAGTGGTGAAGATAGGGGAGATCTGAATGTTGTATTTTGGCAGGACAAGGGGGATGGAGTGAAGCTGAAGGAGGGAAGGGGGAGATGAGATATTGGGGGGAAGTTCTTTGCAGAGAGAGTGGTGAGGGGCTGGAACAGGCTGCCCAGAGAGGGGGTGGGTGCCCCATCCCTGGGGATGTTCAAGGCCAGGTTGGATGGGGCCCTGGGCAACCTTGTGTAGCTCCAGGCCTGGAGGTTGGTGTCCCTGCCTGTGGCAGGGGGGTTGGAGCTCTGTGACCCTTGGGGTCCCTTCCAACCCAGACCAGGCTATGATTCTATGATTAAAGGCTGGCCAAGCTGACTTACTAGCAGGTTTTGATGGCTGTGAAAGCTGTTATCCCCACAATGCTGAAGTGGATTGTTTCACTGCCCTGCATGTTCTCTTTCTCCATTCACTGTCAACAAAAGTAGTAGTAACATTTAACAAATAAGAATGAGATTTACCATTCCTGTGGTCTATGCATGATTTTTTTGCTCTCTGACTACAGTTAACAATTACTGTTTAGTATTGCTACAGCAGAAGAATTACCCTACTACTGGAAACTACTACGATATAGTAATATTTAGTACTGTTTAAGAGCAAAGAGCTCTCCTGGTATCTTGTGGTGAGGAACTAAGCTAAGGCTGGAAGCTGTAGCTAAATACAGCTTGTTCTGTAGCTGTTGGCACTTGTTACAGCACGTGGATTAAAAGGCTCTAAGGATTTTTCTAAAATTGTTGTTAAAAATATGTTAACACATAAGCTAACTGGAGAAGTTAAAATAATTGATGTACATGTTGTCTGGTTCCAGAGCGTTTGAAATGTGATCTTGGGACAATAGAGGGACTGTTTCTTCCACAATTAGAAGGAAAATACAGATGGTATTAACTGCTCTCCTTTTGTGCTCTTCTGGAAACTACTTTCTATCAGTTAAAACTGGATATGGCTGTAGTAACCTTTAAGTAACTATCTTAACATTGTGCTGTAGTACTGCTGAGAGCAGAACCAACAATTCTGAAAGCTCATCCTGGAGGGAAAAAAAAGAGGGAAACTTGTGTGCCTGAAAAATAGGAGGAATATTTAAAGCACATTCCCCCTGCTGCTGTCTCAGTGCGTTTCCTTATGATATGTGTGTTTCCCAGTTTTGTGTTGCTGTTTGTATCTGTTGGGACTTATCAATGGCTTTAACTATGGGTTGCTAGGCATGCAGCATCCTTCAGGCCTTCCCTCTTGCAAATCATAGCTCTGGATCCCAGTGTGCACTCAGGATCTCACATGAAGCCAAGATTTCCTGTGTCTTTTTAGAAAGTTTGTGTGCTTTGAGGGCATCACAGTTGTTTTGAAGGTCTTCAAGCATGCAGCAGCTAGTGCTATATTGGGCCTGGTTTAGATTAATAACTGTTAATTCTCTGTCACAAAGCAAAAGACTGTCCCATTGCTGCTAAAGTTATTTGTGGATCTGTTTTGGGTGGAGTACATAAAAGATCTGCAACCAGAGCATTATAATTATCTTTGAGAGCTCACCCTTGCTCTCCAAGCTTTGACTTCCAGCTGGAGGATTAGGATTCACCCTCTTACAGCTGGTTCTGTGGAGGAGAAGACTATAGTTCTGTCTGGAAAAAAAAGAAATCATGGTTGGTAACAGATGGTCACCATCTGTACTCTGTGTAACTCTGGAAACTCAAGTTTTACTTTGATTTGTGAAGCGGTGAAGTAGCTCTTAGTAACAGAGCAAAGGTAAGCATGTCAGAAATGTTATGGCATGGACAGGCACGAATGGATGCCACAAGATGGTGCATTTAGGATGAAATGGTGTGGAATGATACCAAGAGGGGCTCTGGCAGTATTTGGAGGCCAAATTTGTGGCTGTGGCAAGGCGTCAGGTGTTCTGATGGGTACCTACGTCAGTGGCTACCACCGTGGAGGAAGTGTTTTTAACAGTGTACTCCAACACAGTTTCAGCAGAAGCTGAGTATAGGACAGCTGGGTAAAGAGGAGGAGACTGGCTCCAGTGTGTTGGCTGGATCTCTGTCCTTAGACCGTTCTGGCCTGGAGGCTGTTGGCAGACACAGAGTGACACATCTCTGAAGTTCAGTTAACAAGGAAACCTTACTGACTGCAGAGCTTTATAGCATATAGCCAGACAGGGAGGAGGGTGGATGGTGGAGAACATAGCTAACTAGCAACAGCTTGATTCCAAGATTAGGAATTTTAGATTTGTTAGATAGCAAAGGAAGAAGTGGAAAGGAGAGAGCAGATCATTCTGCCCTTCCCCTAGGTTCCCAGCAACTTTATCTTAAGTCACAGTGGTGGCAGGGAAAACAGTTTACCAGGTATAAATATATAATGAAGTCATGTCATTTTAGTTAAAAGAGAGGTTTCATGTTCTTAAAATAAGTACAGATATGCAATCAACAGAAAATGTGGTAAACAAATCCTATGTGTGACAGGCTGCTGACTTCTTTGACCTCTCTCCTCTGTGGGTTGATATGTTCTGTACCTACTTGCCTTGGTAAAAGGTCTCAAACTAACTTCATCCTAGTGAGTTGTGGTAAGTCATGTTAGTCTTCATTCTACCTGTTAAGGTTTTCTCTTTATTTGTTGTGTAAATCTGCCTTAATTTTTCTGACTGTGCATACACCTTTCCTTAGAACAGCTACTAAGAGTGTGCTTTGGGCATTGGCTGAGAAACTGCAGCTCACTGCTTGTTTCATTGTCTGGGAATCTGGCAGTCTTTCCATTGTTGCTGCTATTGTGGGAAATCTGGACTCATAGGGAGATTGAAAAGAAAGGAGGGAAAAGGGTGTCCAAAAGTAACGACCCTTGCACAGCAAATGGAATGCCATTGATGATATATTTCCTTCTTTTGAAGTTACTTTTGATGGCCAGTTAACCAGGCTGGACCCATGTGTGAACTAGGAATTCCAGGTTGAAAATGCTCAGTCTTCCAAGCATGTTTCTAGGAAGACCTATGACTTAGTAAAACTTTTAATTATCAATACCTCTCTGGGTTCACTGTCTTCCTGAAAATTGGAGAGAACAAATTTCAGGTCATGGTACACAGCTAAATAGCTGTATAAGTGTTATTAAAAAGATGAGAATGGAGCTTTTCCTTTTCTGGAATCTTTGCTTTTAAGTCTTTATCAGCAAGTGGAGTTTCCATCCTATCTCCAGTTATCCACGTGGAAATGGAAATCATGTCAAAACTGAAGGTGCTTTTAGGTGTGCATGTAGATTTGACTTAATTTTAAAACCTTTTAACAGTACTCAGCCTCTCCCAGGCAGTAGGTTTCTTCCCAGCCTTTGAGACTCAATCCTGGATGCTCAGTAACGAGGTATCTTGATTGGAGTGCTGCATCTCTGAACGTGTCCAGACTCCTAGTGAATTCCTTGAAGGTGTTTGTATGGAAGGGAAGAGAATAATGCTGCTGAGTGTTACAGTGATGAAGCTTCAGGTGCTGCTGGTCATTAAAACACGGGTGGAATCTTCAGAGCCACCTCAGGAAGAAGCAGATGCACTTTGTGCTGCTGCCATGGGGAGGAGAACACCACTGAGTGAGGACTGTGGGTCAAGAACATAGGATTTGGTTGAATCTTGCTGTCAGGAGCGTTCTGTTGAGCAGTGGGTGGTGAAGAATTACATGCAGAGTGGGTATTTTCTTTTTCCCTCTGATCTTGTGGCTGAGGTGGTAGAGCTTCAAAAAATGAGTAGGATTTGGTGGAGTAGTTGCACTTATGTGGGTATCCTGAGTAAGCTACAAATAGCAGCCTTGCATCAGATGTTTTTATCATGTGTTAAACTCTGATTTACAGCTCCTTTTGTGCCTTCTCTGTTACTGTGTTAATGCCATGCAGGGGCCAACATAAAATAGTTCTATTTTCTAACTGAAATATTTCCCTTCCATTTAGGGATGCAGTACAGTATTTAAAAATGGAATCATTAACTATATGCACATCAATTCCTTAGGTGTCTTCCTAAATTCCTTAGGTGTCTTCCTGAAGTACTTGGTTATTTTTAGGCATTGAAGTCAGGACTTAAGTTCCTTATTTTATTGTGAAAACCAAATTATCACGGGATGCAAACTGTTTCTAATGAGATGAGTTAAGATTTAATTTGCTGCTGATTTGAGGGCTGTGTTTTGCTTTTGCAGCTGTGAAGTCTGACAACTTTAGAAATATTATTTCATCTCAGATTGAGTGATGTAATCATCTGGTGCTCCTAAGGCAGCATCCTTTATTTCCTTGACAATCAGGAAGCTGGGATGAAGTCTAGGAGAGAGCTTACAGGATATAGCTTTGGGGAAAGAAAACATCAGTAACTTCAACTCTCAGGTTCTTGAATCAGTGTCAAGTGAAGGGAGTTTCTCTGTAGTGCCCATGAAGAAATGTGAGCTCTGTCCCCTCCTGCCACCCCGGGTTGCTGGCAGGAAGTCTTGGCATGTGATTCCGATTGTGACGTTGGAGTCTGGAATTGTTTTAATCCTCTGATTAGAAGACTTGTTAGCTCTGGGAAGGTTATTTAATGATTGACTGTCTAAATATTTACAGTTGACATTCTGTGAAGTTCTTATCATCTGCAAGTCTAATAGTAGGGTGATTTCTGCAGTTTGAATGTCAGCCCCAGCATTGCTTTTCATCCCTAGGTTTCCAGATATCCTAATCCTGCACAGAATTCAGACTGGATACACTGCACTACTATCTAAACTATTGACCTTCACACTTCCACTCTTGGAGCAGCATTTCAGATGTTCTTTCCATTGTAGTAGTTCTTAGAAGCAATACTTATTTTGAACGAACTTTGATATTTTTTTTCTTTTCAAATGACCCTTTTTATGTTTCTCTTAGGAAGAGGTGGGTGTTTCATGCTTCTCCTTTTTTTCTGGATACTTTTTTATCTTCTTTCCCTTACACTTGTTTAATGTAGCCTCATGGTTTAAGCCCTCGTTCTACCAGATAAATAAACTTAGTTCTTTTGAGTGAGACTCAACTGAGTGACTTGGAGACAAAATATCCACTGACAGGCAAACATACACACGTGCATTAGTGTAATAGCTTGTTCATGTATCTATTAAAATATATTTAGCAATTATTTTCTTGAGTACAAAGAGTATTTTAAAGAATTTGTTGTTTTACTCTAAGTTGAGTCATATTTTTCTTCACTAAAAAGAGAGAATGTTGTGATTTGGACAGTTGGATGGAAGAAGGATGAGTCGTTAACCAGGTTAAAAAACTGAACTCTTTGCTCCCACAAGTTGATATTACTGACCAGCTTTTCCCAAATTATGCTGTCTTCCCTATATGCAGCAGAAACCATTGTTTGTAAAATTACTTTGGTAATACAAAATTAATTAGTTCTGCCTTTATTCAGGCGTGTAACTGAAGTGGTTTGCTTTCCCAGCCACTGATCCAAAAGACATGGAATCCTGGTGTTGCGATGTCCTGCTCCCTGAAACATGTTTCCTCATGTTTTGAATAATTTTCTTCACGTGGTGTAGGCTGTACTTCCCTCTGGCTTTTCTGGTTCATCTACTCTTTCCAGTAGCTTCAGCATTTGAGGCAAACCTTTGGAACAGCACGGGCTGTTTGAAAGGAGGAGTAATGGTTTGCCACCTGTTTAAAAACAGACATACAACCCCCCCATTTACCTAGCCTGAATTCTCAGAAGCCATCTGTCAGCACTCCTAGATGATAACTTCCTAGCTAGGAGCTACACTTACTGTAGTGGGGCTGGCTCTGTAAATACCAGTGGTGGGAGATGCTCTCTCTGGAGGGCTTACATTCAGGATGTCTCAAGGAGCAAAGGAAGACAAGGAAGTTTGTGTGTGTGTTTCTTTTACACTAGCTTTACTTTTCCACCTACTCAATTCCAACCACAGTGACTACAAGCAGATGTGTGATGATGGGGCAGAGACAGTTGTGGTAACTAGTGAGTAGGGCATTAAAATGTCTGCAGGGAGTACTGGCAGTGACCACTGTGGCAGTGTGGGCTGCAGAGCTGAATGTGAGAGTGCTGAGGAATCTCCTACCTCACTCTTCCTAAATTGGGAGACCACAGAGCAGATGGATTGGCCAAAACTGAGGTTTTAAAACTATTTTACACACAAGCTTTTTCCACAGGCACTTCTCCTTAGTTGCCTTTAGGAGGGGGGTACAGTCTGTGGAGCTGTAGAGCACGTCTTGTTTCTAGACATCCTTTGTATAGTAACAACATGTGCTGGGAGGCTGGCAGGCTGTAAGACGCTGTCAGTCCAATTTGTTCTGGCTCCCTCCCTCGCTGAAGCCGGTGACATCATACAGAGAGATGTGCTTGTGAGAAAAACAGCAGAAGGACTTGAATGGCTGCCAAAAATTTGCAGTATGAAACCCGAGCTGGCTGCTTCCAGTCTTGTTTTCACGAATCTTGTATTGTGTGCTTGTGTTTTTCACTTGCCAGGTTGTTCTTTGCTGAACAAACAGAGCAGGCAGTGAAATCTCTCCACACTTAGCATAACACAGGAGCTTTGGAGGAGTAGCCTGATGCTCCACATTCAAAGTTACTCCAATCTAATAAATGATTCTAAAACATTTTGAATTCTAGTAGAATTTTATTCTTTATTTCCCCCAAACTCTAGTTGACTTGTTTTTTAAATGTGGTTAGGTGTTTGTTAGCAGTTTGTCAGAGGTGGTAAATACAGGAAACATTGAAGCTGTGAAGAGCTGTGTTTGATCTGGTTCTTCCAAAGCTACAGTGGGGACACCCAAATTTGAAGGACTGTGGGGATGAACAGGCTGTGCATGAATACTGACTAGAAGAGGTAAGAAGTTTGACTCTTGGCTGTACAGAGGTTCTATAAAATTCTCTTTGATTTAAATAAAATGCTTATGAACTTCCTGCAGAGGATACATGATTATCATTTGCTTCTTCCCTGAGAAGTGGCCTGTATGTCACAGATACTAGACTAGATGCAGCCAGCTGTGTTGAGAGCATGGTTGGGGTTTTTTTCCAGTGAGATGGCATATACCTTCTGCTCCTCCTGTTTGCAGGAACTTATTTCTAGTCAAGAAAAAAAAATAAATTGCAAGACAGCTGATGAAATTCACCATCTTTGAAGTTTGGTTACTTGCATGAGCTTTAGTTCTACAACATCTTTTCCTACAAATTAGGTTTCTTCCTACCAATGCCAACTACATTGCTGGAGCTACATGAGGATTTTGGAGGCCACAGTGGCAAGAAGCATGGCCAGGGTGGCAAGAAGCATGGCCAGGGTGGCAAGAAGCATGGCCAGGGTGGCAAGAAGCATGGCCAGGGTGGCAAGAAGCATGGCCAAGGTGGCTGAAAGCATGGCCAGGGTGGCTAGAAGCATGGCCAAGGTGGCTCAAAGCATGGCCAGGGTGGCAAGAAGCATGGCCAGGGTGGCAAGAAGCATGGCCAGGGTGGCAAGAAGCATGGCCAGGGTGGCAAGAAGCATGGCCAGGGTGGCAAGAAGCATGGCCAGGGTGGACAGAAGCATGGCCAAGGTGGCTCAAAGCATGGCCAAGGTGGCTCAAAGCATGGCTAGGGTGGCTAGAAGCATGGCCAGGGTGGCTAGAAGCATGGCCAAGGTGGATAGAACATAGTTAAGTACAGTTTAGTGATATTGTCTTACAAATACTATGCAGCACAGGCACGAGCAAATGAAGCACATGCAAGTAGAAGTGCCTGAGCCAGGAAGGTCATTTTGAGGCTTATCCTTCCTGAAGCAGGATGGTGGTTTGATACAATACACCAGAGACCAGCTTCCTTGGTTGTACCTGTTTTTTCATGCCCACTGCTCTTTGGTGCCACGTTATTATTACATGATAGTTGA
The DNA here is from genome assembly GCF_964237585.1 of Gallinula chloropus. Taxonomy (NCBI): domain Eukaryota; kingdom Metazoa; phylum Chordata; class Aves; order Gruiformes; family Rallidae; genus Gallinula; species Gallinula chloropus. Next base: position 9,278,563 of record NC_140106.1, read on the forward strand.
ATTCTGAGCAGTTTCAGTCGAGTGCCCAGCTGGCCTGAATTGCACTGTTGCTTCAAGCCAAACAGACACAAAATAATTCTTCTCCTACTCCTGGTTCCCATCCAGCAGTAGTGCATACACAGAGCTGAGGGGAAGTAGCTGAACTGATAGTACAGACCTTGGAGGAGTTGGGTTTCAGTGTAACTGCTGTGCTGAAATTGGGCTCTAATACCAGCCATAGGGAAACGTTGTTTCCTTCTTATAGCCAACTAAATCCAAGCAAAGCCCTGGGGAGATTATTGTTGGCAAGGCAGAAGTGTCCTTCCTGGCCAGGAAAAAGAGCAGGTTCCCTTTGGGGTTCTGCTGCCTGGCCCAAGCTCTTGCTCCAAAGGAAAACACATCTCCTTGGTTAATAGATTATGTAGTTCATGTTCTGTCAGGCTTGTATCAGGGAGCATCTCTGAGATTGCCATGTTGCTGAGAGAATTTGCAGAGCAATTCTTTTTAAAACATGGTCTTGACTTCTGCTTGAAATTCTGGATTTATTTTTTTCCCCTGCTGTGTCTCTTCCTGTGCTGGTCTTTCTCATGGAAGAGGAGGGAGGAAATTTAAGGAGCAGGAACCTGACATGTTCTTTAGGATGTCAAACCTTAAGTTGAAAGATTTGGAGAGTAGCAGGTGTTTTACATATTTGAAAAACATAGGGCTGCAGCTCAGGTACTTTTCAGTATGACAGCAATCCTGGGATTGATTAAAGATAATGTTTATAAAAGATAATTTATAAATCTGGCATGGTAACCTATTTCTAAAGGCAAACTGTCTCATTCAGGGGTGTCAGATTATATGAGTGGTTCAGCTCCTAGGTTTTGATTTCCAAAAACCATGGCAGTAGCTATCATGTCATTTAAATGAAGGTTTGGCTGGCTACATGTTTATTTTTATATATATTTATTGCTTGACTCCCATATAGGAAATAATAGTTTAAGACTACACCTGTCTGAAATAGCAGACGAATCGGTTCATCTGCTATTCCTTCATCAGAAGGGTTGCTCTGTGTGAATATGTTAATGTATTTATATTTCTTACATGTACCTACATTTAGTGTGCAATTAATTTCTCAGTCACTCCTGTATATTAATTTCTATATTCTTAAATAATCCTTCTGTCTGTCCTTTGAAAAGGTATTTCCATACCCTGCTGTTATGGGAATTTTGGAGCTAGACATACAATTCCAACAATAGTCTTGGTAATTTAATATATATTTTATATTCTTATGTTTTTTTGTAATATTTAAATATACAAAACTCATTAGGAAAGCTTTTCTTTGCATCATTTACAATTTTATCATCTGCTTCTGCAAGGAGCCTTTTGCCATTTCTTTCTTCCTTCATCTTCTTGCAGGTTGGTCTGTTCTCTTTACTTTTCTTACTTGCTGCCCAGTAATAATGTATTAATTCTTCTCATATCTTCCCTTACCACCTAATACTGCCAGCAAAAATCTTGCAATCTTCCTTTTTCACATATCTCATTCCATGGTGGCTGCTGTGATGTTGAAGAGCAGGGAGAAATCCCCTTTTATGCCCCAGTTCCTCACACCACCTCGCTTGCTGTGGGGCTGTAGTGTGTGTGTGTGTAGGAAAGAGATTCTCCTTCATTTCTCAAAAACAAAAAAGAGCAACAAACAAAGGAAACATAATTACCAAACGGTGTTTATGTGTTCTTTAGGTGGTGCCAAAAGTCTTTCCTGTGGTTATATTGCAGTTCACTCATACAGTTAACAAAGTGTTACTGTGTAATTAAGTCCATTTCACTACCCTTGCGGATCTTAGACCAAATGTGTTCCTGGTGTAGGCTGTAAGCAGTGCTAAACCCACAGATCCCAAATATGATTTCCCTGGTTTCTTTATCTTGGGTTGTTAGGGTCACCAAAGATGATCAGAGAGTTGGAGAGCATCTCTGCTCTGGAGGCAGACCCAGAGAGCTGGGCTGGTTCAGCCTAGAGGAGGCTGTGGGGAGACCTCATTGCAGCGTCCTGATGCTTACAGGGGTCCTACAGGGGAGTGGGAGAGGGGCTGGTCACCAGGGAGTGCAGGGATGGGACAAGGGGCCATGGCTTCAAGCTGACAGAGGGCAGGGTTAGAGGTGAGGAAGGAATCCTTTCCTCTGAGGGTGGGGAGGCCCTGGCACAGGGTGCCCAGAGAGGCTGTGGGAGCCCCTGGAGGTGTTCAAGGCCGGGGTGGATGGGGCTTTGGGCAGCCTGGACTAGTGAGGCTAGTGAGGGTGTCCCTGCCCGTGGCTGGGGGTTGGGACTAGATGATCCCCTGAGGTCCCTCCCAACCCAAACCACTCTGTGATTCTGTGTTGGGGTACAGCCCTTCTCCATGAAGAAAGATTCTCTCCAAGTGCTCCTGTGGTTACACATATAGTGGAAAATGAAAATCTTCCAGTTGTTTAACTGTAATTGTATGTTGACAGCACTTCTGAGGACTTATCTTTAGCAGTTCAAAGCTGTATGTTGAGATTTGCAGATCAGGCATTTTAAGCTTACATCAAGTCTTTGAATTAACTCATAATTTTACAGCCATTTGAACCAAAGCTATAAATGTTTTCTTGAGATACATAAGCAGTTTCGATTGAAATTTGGTGCTGATTTCAATTCTGAAAGTGTAGTGTCCCTTTAGTATTTAGATAAACAACATCCTGTGCCTGTTCTGGTACAGTAGCACTGAGATGATGCTACATTTGAGCAAGGAAGTGCTGGGGTTTTGAATCATAGTTTCTTTTTGTATTTTTAGCACAGTCTTTATTTACTTAATTATTTCTGCTTTCAGTTGGTAACTTCAAAACTGCCAGAAGATTGTAGAGTCCTGTTAATATTTTTATCATAGCTTGATTGCCATTCTTAACCCTTCTTGTGCTGCATTGTGCTTTTTTGATACTCAGTGTAAAACTCAGCATTCAATAGTGCAACTTTTGTGTCACATTGGCTCTTAACTGTGAGTTAAAAACCAGCTGATTGGGTCAGAAAGTAAGATTTAGCCATATATACAGGGAAATTAAAGTTGTCAAATATCCAGTCATGGTAAAGTTCAGCTGTTGGAAAGGATGAATGTTCCTTTTTACCTTCTGTCTCAAAGACTCTTATAAAGTGGTTGAGATTCTCTATGAAACTTTATCATAACCTCAGACTAAAATGAGAGTTAAATTAATCTGAGCTGTGAAGTTGTGTTCATTAGTCCATTTCTGGCAAAACCATGCCTGTGTTATTGCAGAAGTTACAGTTTGCTCTGATTCAAAGAATCTAAAGAATTTTGTAGTTTATGATTATTTCTTTAAACTGAGCTAATATATGGCCAGATGAATAAACATGCCAAATCAGATCCTAAAGGATTCTAAACCTTTTCACTGCAACTTTGTAGGAGACCAAGATCACTACATTCCTTTGAGAGGACCAGCCTAGACTTTAGTTCTCATGCAGATCAGCTTATTGACACTACTCAAGGAATTTTATCTCAGCTTTTTCTTAAATGAAAATGGGATTAATGCTGCTTATCTATTTTGTGTGGTATTGAAATGTGAATAAAATAGCCAAAAAATGACCTGTTGTTACCCTTACGGGGCAGATGGGGGTCAGTTGTCACTAACCTGTCCCAAGAGGTGTGTTTCTCAGGAAGAAGAAATTGAAGGTGAGAAGGCAAGTGACTGCTTTTCAGGAGATAGAGGGTAAAAGTAATTCCTGAAATGTTGATTCCAAAGAAATTAAAGCACTGCCAAACCCTTAATACACAAGCATTTTTCCCCAGTCCTCCTTATGCTGACTGGAAGCAGCTAGCTGGCTGGCACTGGAGCTCAGTCCTCAACAACAAGGAAACAGTTTGTGTACAGTCATTCCCCTCCCTCTGTTAGAAGAGCATGGGGGAATCTCTGCAGAGCTGATCTTAGCATACATGACTGTGGTGACTGTGGCTGGAAAGAAACTTCTTGATCTCCTGTGGAAGTCAAGATGCTGGTTCCCCCCTCCCACTTGGACCTGATATGATTTGTGTAACTATCTAGTTGCCTTGTTTCCTCCTGCCCTCAAAAGGAGCAGAAGCTGGAATCCTTAAATTAACTGAAGGTATGAATGTGTTTCAGACTGAAACAGTTTGATGGGCAGGTGATTCTGTATTAGATTACAGTTCAACATCACCTTGCTCTGAAAACTATAAATCACAAACTTCTCTTGGAAAATGCAGAATTGGATTAGAAAGAATTTTCTAGATTATGAAAGCCAGCACTTAATGTTACTGGAGATAAGACCTGGTCAAGTCCTGTCTTCACACAGTCAGTTACAGGAGCTGCTGTAGAGCATCAGTCCTTCACTTTACAAACTCCCCTCTTCTTCCAGGCCAAATGTATTGTTGGCTGGCTAAAATATCCTTGTTATTTTGGTAGTGTTGTACCTCACCTCCACCTTTCTTTTCACCCCCTGAGCTTTTTCAGACAGAGCAAACCTTTTTTTTGCTTCTGCATGTTAAAGAATACACTCACATCATTTCTTACAAGGTAATTTTATTTTTGTTTCTCATAACCATCTTTATAGTTGTGCAGCTGTTCTAGGACATGATTTATTCCAGATAATGTATTGCAGATGCTTTGTGCAGAAAGAGGTACTGTGATGGGAATTTCTAAGGCTACTGTGTTCTGGGGTCATCTGAGCCATTTTTCCACCACTGCATCACCTTGTAGTTCATTCATCTGTTGACAGTTTAAGGCACCAACTCTAACTTTGCATCCTTTTCTGAAGTCATAGGACTCTTTCCCAGCTTGTTTGCTCCCTTCACCCCCTACCCCCCCTGCCCTGGAATTCTCTTCTCTTTTCCTTTGATTGGCTCCTGCCTTTGGAGTTCTGTTCAGGTTACAGTTGATGTAGTATTGTACAGTGAGAACCAACTAAAATCTGGGAGATGTGGTGCATATGACACACACAGACATCAATATAACACATATTACAGTGATTTTGTGTATTACAGTTTGCTCCCTTGATACACTCAGTGCCTTTACTGTCTGTGTTACAGCCGGTTGCTGAACCAATTCCAATCTGCAGCTTCTGCCTTGGTACAAAAGAGCAAAATCGGGAGAAGAAGCCAGAAGAGCTCATCTCTTGTGCTGACTGTGGCAACAGTGGTATGTGAGCATTTCCTTGAGCCAGAGAGCTTGGTGTAGTGACAGCTGCAGACCTATATCTATGGGGAGTATGTATCTGTGGTGTATAATGCAGCTAATTCAGCTGAATCCCATGTTCCCAGAGGGGAGAGAGTTATGTTAACTTAACAGTTCATTTGACTCCCAGAGGTTTAAAAACATAATAATGACTAATTTTATCACGTTTCTCAATTCAGTTATGAAAAATCATCTTGGTGTTCTTCTGTATGTGGGCCTGCTGCATGCTGTGGAGGGGTATTGCTTTTGTGTTATGAGGAGATAAGATTAAAAGCAGCTGGAAATAGGAGTGTCTGGATAACCAAAATTCTGTGTGGAAGTATGTAATTGATAAAGAAATCTCTGTGTGAGCTATCTGGCAGCATTAACAGCACTGCAGTGTTTTTAGTGGTATCATCTCTTTTCTTCTCTAGGTCATCCGTCCTGTTTGAAGTTCTCTCCAGAGTTGACAGTTCGAGTGAAAGCCTTGAGGTGGCAGTGTATTGAGTGCAAAACCTGCAGTTCCTGTCGAGATCAGGGCAAAAATGCTGTGAGTATGGCAGAATATGGGCTGAATGAAGATGTCATTCTTGTGGATGTTCTGTTAAACTGCAAAATAAAATCATTCTAGAGTCAAATACTTGCACTTTTTTTTTTTGGAGGCTGTGGTGGTCTCTGAGACCTGTGAAATACCATGGTATTTCTGTTGTGAGTGTACTCTCAGATGGTGACAGATTAACAGAGGGCTTAATGCTGCTGTACAGCTAAAGAGAAAGTAACTTTTATCTGTCTTCAACAGGATAACATGCTGTTTTGTGACTCGTGTGACCGTGGCTTTCACATGGAATGCTGTGACCCCCCTCTTACCAGGATGCCAAAAGGTGAGGACTTTGTGATGAAAAGGGTAATTTAAGATAGTGTAGGAAGAGATCAATGGCTGGAAAGTGCTACCAGGTATTTGTTCCTCTTTTAAGTACATTTAGGTTGTTCTTTACAGAGTTGCTTTTCAGGTATTAGAAACTAGAGAAGGGTCAGAGCTTCACATCTGGATTATCCACTGTCTCCTGCTTCCTGTCTGTGAAAGGCTTTGAAAAAAATCTCTAAAGTTTGAAATGATCCTTGCAGATTAAAATCATCAGCTGCTCTTTGGATGAATAGCCTTGTACAAAAGAAAGAGTTGGGCTTCTAAGGTTTTGAAGTCATACCCATTTGAACAGTAGAGAATCCTGGAGTACAACCAAACTTCTTTTTCTTCCATCAGAAAGCAGATTATCCATGGAAGATTCTTCCTTGGTAGCTAGCAGAAGATTTAATTTCTCTTTAGAAGATAGACAGAAATTGTGTAGTTGTAAGTAGAATGTGGGATAGTGAACTGTGTTAATTTTTATGGCTTTCTGGTGATGTGTTATGAATTAAAGAGGCTTGCTGTGTGGTTCTGGGAAGCATAGCTGGTGGGGAGGGCAAATGAACTGGACTTGAGTTTAGATTGCTGGAACATACACATAGTTTTGCTTACATGTATATGTGGTAACTAGGGCCTTTGGTACTATTCCCTCCTTTTTATCCTGTATGGATGTCCCTTGCATTCAGTGATGGGGGTTTGTCTCTTCCAGGTATGTGGATATGTCAGATATGTCGGCCACGGAAGAAAGGAAGAAAACTTCTCCATAAGAAGGCAGCACAGATAAAACGGCGCTACGCCAACCCCATAGGACGCCCCAAAAACAGGTTAAAGAATCAAAACACCACGTAAGTCCCAGTACAGCTCAAGAGAGAACTTCTCCAGGCTGAACACCCCCAGCTCCCTCAGCTGCTCCTCAGAGGATTTGCCCTCCAGCCCCTTCCCCAGCCTGGTTGCCCTTCTCTGGACTCGTTCCAGGACCTCAATGTCCTTCTGATGGTGAGGAGCCCAGAACTGGACCCAGCACTCAAGGTGCAGCCTCACCAGTGCCCAGTCCAGGGGCACAATCCCCTCCCCAGACCTACTGGCCACACTGTTTCTGATACAAGCCAGGATGCCATTGGCCTTCTTGGCCACCTGGGCACACTGCTGGCTCATGTTCAGCCTGCAGTCACCCAACACCCTCAGCTCTTTCTCTGCCTGACAGCTCTCCAGCCAGTACAGGTTCTTAGTTAATGTGTGTGTCCTGTATTCATGAACCTTGTTGTTCTCATCACAATTTCCTATTGGTATGAAAACTTTGATGAATTACAAGTGTAAATATTTAATGACTGCACAAATTTGAAACTTTCTGTGCAATGTCTTCATTGTGGCTACTGATTTTAAAATTTAATATATTAAATTTGGTGAAAATCTATTGTTTATGCTCAAGTTAATTGCAGGTAATGTTCAGTGTGAAGAAAAATAGCACAGGTACTTGTGCTGAGATGATTAGGATCCTGGCTAGGGAACATAGCCTCTGGAGTACTTTATTAGTAAATTCTTCAGTTCATGTTTAGCTGCTGTGTGATTGGTAAGCAGGAAAGATGGTAGTCCACTTTGCAACCCAAAACAAACCACCTTACCAGATCTTCTGACCATGTTTTTCCCCTTCTCATCCTTTAGATCAAAAGGCCCTTTCAGCAAAGTTCGAACTGGCCCCGGTCGGGGTCGGAAGCGTAAGATCACTCTGTCTGGCCAGTCAGCATCATCAGAAGGAGGATACCTGGATCAGGCAGATGTCTTGGACTTCTGCAGAGATGGCAGCAACACCTTGAAGTTTAACAAGAAAACCAAAGGGCTTATTGATGGCCTTACTAAATTCTTCACTCCCTCCCCTGATGGACGAAAAGCTCGAGGGGAAGTCGTAGACTATTCTCAGCAGTATAGGAGCAGGAAAAAGGGTACCAGGAAATCTAGCACTTCAGAATGGCCCACAGGTAAAGATTTTTCACCCTGCCAATGTAAGTATCCTGTACATGAGAAAATGTTGAAAGGTTGAGATGTCAAAGTGGCTGGAATTGTTAGAGGCTGGAAACTTTGAGCTGGAAACTAATGCTCGAATGCAGTGATCTTTGCAGTGATGTAGAAAGCCATTTGGGAAAAGGAAGAGATCCTAGAGACCTTTGCCTCTTTATATATGATGGCAAAGTGTGATGAAGGATTAAATGATCACTGTGAGGTAAAATGCCCTTTGGCAGTGAGGGCTTACAGTTCACCCTAGGAAATGTGCCAGATATCATCATGTTTGAAATAAGGGATGTAAGGAGTGGGTAATGAAAATAAAAAAATAAGGTAGGAGTATTAAAAGGGAAACAGATGGTTAAAGCCAGTCTGACAGACCCTTGAGTTTCCAATCTATGGTATAGGCTTGCATGCAAATGTTTCTTAATTGTCTCAGGCATAGAGGAGCCTGCTTTGTGCAGTCTGGCACCTTCTTGCTGGAGAGCATCCCTTCTTTTGATTGCAGTTCTGCTTTCCTTTTCCAGCTTAAAACATTAATCTATGGTTGGACCTTGAATTAATCTCTGTATTCAGATCTTTATTGCCTTGTTGAATAGTTTCATAGCTTGAATTATATATATCTACACACACACACACACATATATATACACTCTCACAAGATTTACAGTTTTAGAATAGTTATCTGTACTAGCCTGGCTGGTGCTGGAAGAACAGTAATGCTTCTTAATGTGTTGGAGGTGAAGTGTTGTGTGGGTTTGTTTGCTGTATTTTCTGGAAGGGATGTTTCTTGGGTGATGAATCCTGGTTTTGCTTGCATCATGTAACAGCATTTCAATAACTGTGATCCCTGTTTGAGAAACTGGCATAGTGATAAAGCCATTTATCCAAAGCTGTCTTGTTAGAAATGCCTGTGTGATATTATGAATGTCCAAATGGTGAGTTTTGGACCTGGTTAAATACATGATAGTACTTCCTGCTGCAAATCCTGAACTGGTTCTTTGTGGTGCCAAATCTGAATAGAAAATCCCATCAAAAAAACTTGGCCCAGTGTCTGAATACAGCCAGATGAAGTTTGTCACTTCACTAAAAAGCAAGTACTTTGTTAAATGATGGTGAAGACCATTTTCCCTCATTTACAGACAATCAGGATGGCTGGGATGGAAAACAGGAAAATGAGGAACGGTTTTTTGGAAGCCAGGATGTCTTAACTGAAAAAGACATGGAGTTGTTTAGAGATATTCAGGAACAAGCACTGCAGGTAAAGTTCAATTTTCAGTGTCTGACAGTAAGTACCAAACTTGTAAAAGAAATTTTAAACAAGCCCCCAAACCCCCACCCCAACCAAACAACAAAAACTTCAGCAACTTTGTTGCCTTTCTCAGGCTCCAGCACCTCAATTTAGTGAGGATCCCAAAACCAAACACAGTGCTTGAGTGCAGCCTCACCAGTGATGAGTACAGGGGGACAAACACTTCCCTCCAGCTGCTGGTCACACCATTGCTGACACAAGCCAGGATGCTGTTGGACTTCTTGGCCACCTGGCTTGCATTCAGCTGGCTGTTGGCCAACATCTCTGGGTCCTTTTCCACCAGGCAGCTCTCCAGCCACTCTTTGCCAAGCCTGTAGCATTGCCTGGGGTTGTTGTGACCCAAGTGCAGGACCTGGCACTGAACCTTGTTGAACCTCACACAGTGGGCCTCAGCCCATCAATCCAGCCTGTCCAGACCCCTCCCTAGAGCCATCATACCTTCCAGCAGATCAACACTCCCACCCAACTGGGTGTTACCTACAACTTACTGAGGGTGCACTTGATCCCCTTGTCCAGGTCATTGATAAAGATATTAAAAAGAACTGGCCTAGCACTGAGTCCTGGGGAACACCACTCATGACCAGCCACCAACTGGATTTAACTCCATTCACCACAACTCTCTGGGGCCAGCCAGCCAGTTATTTTACCCAGTGAAGAGTAAGTCTAGTGTGGCTGGTACTGGGTTTTGGTGTCAGAAAGCAACATCTGCATCTTCCTAATTCTCTGTGAGTTCTGTGTAGATAGGAACATGTCAGTTTATTTCAGTTTAGAAGTCTTTCACTTGGAAATTCATAAAAACTTCTGTTTTTTTCCCTTGCATAGAAAGTAGGGGTGACTGGGCCTCCTGATCCACAAGTCCGATGTCCTTCTGTCATTGAATTTGGCAAGTATGAAATCCAGACCTGGTACTCCTCCCCATACCCACAGGAATACTCAAGGTATGACTGAAAATGCTTCTCTGTTGTTCTGCTTCAGTTTTATGGGAGGGGTGTACTGCAGCAGGCACAGAAACCTCAATGAAGATTCTCTCTGAACGTAGGACAGAAACAAAGTACACGTTATCCCAATGCTTTGCTGGGAGTTAATAGATGTCTTAAGGTCTTTTTAGGCTGAGTTGAAAAGTTGATAAGCTCACTGCAACAACTGTGTATGTTGTAAGCAGTCACCCTGCCACAGGAATACATCATTAGATGGATTACTAAAGAACCAGCATGATCCATGCTCTGAGGAGGGAGCAGCCTCAGCTCAGTGATCTGGTACTGGGGCTGTTGTTAAGTATGGAAATGATGAGAGTTTCTGACTCTGGGTACATTGGTTCTTCATATGTGACATAGAAGGATCTGAGTTGCAATGGACCTTTAAAGACTAGTTAGTCTGACCCCCCTGCTGCAGGCTGGGACATCCTAGATCAGGTTGCTTGTAACCCTGTCCAGCCTGACCTTGAACACTTCTAATGATGGGGATCCACAGTTTCTCCAGACAACCTGTTCCAGTTCCTGATCACCCTTATAGTAAAAAGCATCTTCCTTCTGTCCAGTCCAAATCTACCCTCTTTAAAATCAGTGCCTCTTGTCCCGTTGCTACAGGTCCTGAGTCCCCTTTATATAGTGAAAGGGCATAATAAAGTCTCCTTGGGGCTTTTCCTTCTCCAGGCTGAACAACCTCAACACTCTCAGCCTTTCCTCACAGAAGTGTTTCAGCCCTTTGACCATTTCTGTGGCCATGCACGTTGCCAGCTCATGCAGAGTTTTTTTATCCATCAGTACCCCAAGCTCTTCTCTGTGGGGCTGCTCTGAGTCCTTTTGTCCTGCACTCTGCATCGATACCAGGGTTACCAGGTGCACTTGGCTTGTTGAACTTCATGAGGTTTGCATGGGCCCATTTTTCCAGCCTGTCAGGGTCCTGCTGGAAGGCATCCCTTTCCTCAACTGGATCAACTGCAGCACTCATCATAACAATTAATATATATATTTAGGGAATAGGATGTTGGAAACAGCTGTATGTCTGTGGGAGCTGAAAGAGAGACGTAAATAAAGACTTCACACAAATTACTTTGATGGATTCTTTTGATGCTGTATGTAGTTCACCACTAAGGAATAAAAGTTTAATGTTACATATTTTGGTATCTGAAAGATTGTTCTGCTGTGATACATGTATTGTTTTGATGTTCTCTTAAGAATTTTGCAAACTGAACTGCAAACTCTCCAAACTCCAACTTGATTCAGAAACAGGAATAACTTCTAAGGGCAGTAGCTGGAGAGAGGAAAATTAATATACAATTCTTTAGTCTACCATTTAGTAAGAGCACATGGTATGGCCTGAGCCATGCTAAAGTCATTGTAAATAGCATCCCTGCACAAGCTATAGTCTTTAAATGAAGTTAAACCACCAGTGTTGGGATGCTTGGATTCAACTTGTTTTGTCAGTGTAGTATGTAAAATGCTTTTAAAGCAAACAGGTAGCTGGTGGTGTGACCCATTGCTCAGGGCTACACACAGTGGTTTGTTAGGAGGAGGGAAGGGAGAGGATAGGGATTATTTATCTAATCCATCCTACTGCCACTAGTGCAGAACTCTTTTCCTATTTTTTTTTCCTAGGATTTGAATTCAGTGTGTGTATTTCTTCTGACTTAACTTAATAATGTAAAAGTATGCATGGCATTAAGTACTTTCTAACATGCATTCATTACAGAGCAAGAAAGTACCATGACTTTTAAGTACAGTAAGGTGGTTTTGACCAGATTAGCACATACACAAGGCTACTATACACTGGTTTTGTTTTCCCCAAGTTCTCTGTCTGCAGGAGTGAGGAATTTTCTACAAAAGTATAAATATCTTTTGGTCTCTGATCTTTCTTTCTCTTTGCTTACAGGCTACCCAAGTTGTACCTTTGTGAATTCTGTCTAAAGTACATGAAAAGCAGAACTATTCTCCAGCAGCACATGAAAAAATGTGGCTGGTTTCATCCTCCAGCCAATGAAATTTACAGAAAAAACAATATTTCGGTCTTTGAGGTAAGTTAGAAAACTCAGGCAGTTGCTTTTTTCTATAAAATAGGGGTTTTAGCACCCAGTTATAAGATGTTTTCCATAAATTAGATCCTAATTCTTGAAGCGTTCAGTTGCGGAGAGTGAAGAAATCTGGTCAACCAGTGGGAGCTGACCTCATGTCTGGATGATTTATCCATAAAACACCTGAGAAGGCTCACTTTGTAAAAATTCTTTTGCACTTTAGGGAGTAAATTTTAAGTTCTCTCTTAAACTAAGAAGTGTACTTGGCCATGGTCTTCATGCTGTGGAAGTTTGTAAGTCCTTTGAGCTGCGACCTGTGATGGAGAAGTCTTCCTCTCATGTTAAGACCTTTGAAACATACAGAGGTCCAGATGAAGCATGGCCCTGCATGACAGCAGATGGAGTGACAAAGCTTTTCCTCCTTTCTCTAAGGTTGATGGCAATGTCAGCACGATCTACTGCCAGAATTTGTGCTTGTTAGCCAAACTCTTCCTGGACCATAAGACACTCTATTACGATGTGGAGCCATTTCTTTTCTACGTGCTGACACAGAATGATGTCAAGGGCTGTCACCTTGTTGGCTACTTTTCCAAGGCAAGTATTTGAGTGCTTCAGACTTGACACTGCATTTGCTATGCTGAGAAATACTGCTTCAAAGTCTTTAAATTGTTGTAATTCATGCCCTTGCATTATGTAATACAGGTACAGACATCCGTTGTAGCCACGGGTTATTTATGTTAGAGAGGCCACCAGCTACACTTTCTGGCTTTCTAAGAAACTTTGTTGCTCAGTTTTTGCTGTAGAAGTAATCAGAGACTTGCACAGAACAACTTCTACTTCTCACTTGTCTTTATTTTTTTAAATTTGCTGCTTTTTTTCCAACAGGAAAAACACTGCCAACAGAAGTACAATGTTTCCTGTATAATGATTCTTCCACAATACCAGCGTAAGGGCTATGGCAGGTTCCTAATTGACTTCAGTAAGGAACTTTTTCTTCACTTTTTGTTTTAGTCTTTGTCTCTTTGTATTTTAAAGAAAAGCTTAACTGTGAAAGAGGATGGTTTTCAAAATAATAATTAAAAAAATACCTCAGGACAAAGGATTCTGAAACTCAGAGAATCAACTGAGCTTCACAGTTTACTCTTGCTGTTGGAAGACTTCAATTCTAAAGACAAAATGATCATTATCCCCCTAATTCTCATGTTTTCTGTGTTAGCAATGTATGGTGGAAACCATAGGCATGTGTCAGTATAGTGTTTTTATCAGAAGCCTACCTTGCATCTGTAGTTCTTCCTACAGAAAGTGAATCCTAAAACTGCACTGAAACCTTCAGCAGTTTGATTAAATGAATTTCTTAAGGAAAACACAGTCATAATCACATTGTAATTTAGCTTTGAGGGTGATGAAACCAGACGTATGTAGGCTCTGAATACTCAAATGATTCTCAGATTCATACATGGATCTCAGCAAGTTCACAGGGACACTTGCTGCTGTAACTGTATCTCTCCTGTTATGCTGAGTGGAATCTAATACAGCCCTCCCTGTGGACATGCTAATTATGGAGGTAATGTCTAGAGGACAAAAGCATACTGGTATCATTAGAATAGTTTTGCTGGTAAATATCCTTGTGTAGATAAGTTGTTGTTCTCCTGAAGGAACTCAATAATGTATCTTGAGAAATCAACAGGTACAGACTGTATTAGAGCTGCAGTGAGGAGACACCTTTGTCAGATGGTTCCCCCCTCCCACCTTTGTCATACTGGGCAGGATACATCATGGTCTTCACTGAGCCTGTACAGCATCTCATAGTTGTAGTTAAGTCTCTGCAGATGGAGCTTGATGCTCTGCAGTATGGCCCTGAAGCTTGACAGTAGAGAATTTTCAATAACTTTTGTGCTGTATTAGTTTTGAAATGGCTAAAATAGGTTTTCCCTTGGTCATCTTCAGAGCTGCTATTGGAAGAGAAGCAGCAGATTGTGTGTGTCAGGCTTAGCATAGTTCTAGGAAGGCAACTGCTGCCACCTTGTGGCATTGCCCATGGCCACTACCTACTGGCAGTGGCATTTCCAAACCTCAGGCTCAAATCATGTAACAACAGAGGTTTAAGCAAATAAAAGAAGTCATCCAAACCCTCAACAGTCCTTCAAAATTATAACTCGACTTCCATAGTGATCAGTGAGTACAGGAATCTTGCTTTATTTCCAAATAACTTCAGAGCTATTTCAAATTTAATAGTGTTTAGAGACAAGTCACATCTACTAAGTGTGATTTTTTTTTTAAGGTTTAAGTGCCCAAAGCTTTCAGGCAGCATTCAGCTACTTTCTGTAAAAATGCCTTTGTAGAAGTTAGAGTGGAAACAGGAGCAACAAATGCCAATTAAAAAATATAACCAATTCTTTTGCATCTTCAGGCTATTTGCTTTCAAAGCGTGAGGGTCAAGCGGGATCGCCAGAGAAGCCCCTGTCAGACTTGGGGCGCCTCTCATACATGGCTTATTGGAAAAGTGTAATACTGGAGTGCCTTTATCATCAACGTGACAAGCAATTAAGCATCAAGAAACTGAGTAAGCTGACTGGAATCTGCCCTCAAGATATCACTTCCACTCTGCATCACCTACGAATGCTCGACTTCCGTAGTGATCAGTGAGTAGAGGAATCTTGCTTTGTTTCCAGATAACTACAGAGGTATTTGAGTGACATTTAATAGTGTTTAGAGACAAGCCACATCGAATAAGTTTAATTTTTAAAGTTTAAGTGTCCAAATACTGGCTGTAGAGATTTGTGAATCACGTGTGCAGTGCAAGTACTGGTTGGTGCCACAGATTTCCAGCTGTGTAGCTCTGCAGCTGTGGAAGTTGTGAGTAGTTTGTGAGGGAAAGCAAGCTGCTCCCTTGGCTGTGTTCTCTCAGGGTCCCTCAGCATAATCAGTGGAACAAACTCACAAACCAGCAAAAGAACAGCAACTTGCCTTCTCTACAGGGAAAATCTGTTCCTCTTCCCAGTCACTGAGTAGGCAGTCATTTCCCCCTTTTGGTCTGTGCCTCAGAGAGGCTGTAGATTCTCTGGATTAACCTGAGATGCTTGAGCACTGGGACAGGTCACTGGGAGACAGGAGGTGGGCAGGTGTAGAATAGAGGTAGTCTGCTTGCCCAGCTGAATGTCCAAGTCAGGTGAAATATTGGGGATTACAGCAGTTTGGGGAGTGGTGTTGTATTCTTTTGTGTGAACTTGGAACTTGTTTGGGAACAGTTGTATATCCTCATTTCACAGTGTACTTGAATCAGTGGTATCACTCCCAGCCCTCTGAACAAAACCCACTCTGGTAGTGGGACTGGAACACTTCCAAGCAGTCCTGTACCCTCCACCTTGCATTGCCTGCTCTCCAGTGACATGCCCCTTGTGCATTTAACACCTAATGAAAACAATACTCTGCAGCTGGGTGTTATTCATGGAAGGATACTGGCTTCAACACTAACAAGAGGTGGAAACAATCTAACTATGTTTCCTCAGTTTTAAGGTGTTTTCTCTGGTAGCCCTGTGATCCTGCAAGTTGGACAGTTGTAATGACCTTTCTGTCCTCTGAAGTTATTCCTGGCAACACCAATTGAGAGAGTACACCAGTTTTTCCTCTGCTGTGTTTCACATGACAGTGTGTACAGTGTGCAGCCTGTTGTTGATCAGAGTGTTATTACTCTTTAGATTTGTGATCATTCGTCGGGAGAAGCTTATCCAGGAGCACATGGCAAAGCTGAGAACCAATGTCCGGCCTATAGATGTGGATGCAGAATGTCTGCGTTGGACACCTGTTATAGTTTCCAACTCTGTTGTCTCTGAAGATGAAGAGGAGGAGACAGAGGATGGGGAAAATGAAGAGCAGCAGCAGCAGCAGAAGGAAAAGGATCAAGAGACCAGTGTAAGAGTGATTCTTTTACTTCTGTGTCGCGTACAGTTTGAGCTCTGTGCTTTTTGCTGCCATTGCTAACAGGATTTCACAAGCCAAGCTCAGGCATTGGGCATAATCATAAAAAGCAATGCAGCCACCATCAGTTTGTCTCTTTAGTTCCAGATTAGAAGCTAAAAATGAGGAAGACATCGAGGTGTAGCCTAGAGAAAGGCTAAAGATATCTCAAATAAATGGAAAAATGTTCTTTCTGCCTTCATGATTTTTTTCAGTATGCATTGTTCAAAGATAATACCCCCCCCCCCCCCAAACAAACCCCCTGCCTCAGGCTCTCAAGCAGCCTTGTCTTTCATCGCATCACTGAAATGGATTTAGGTTTGCAGGACCCAGTTGTTGTGGTTTAACCCTGCAGGCTGCTAAAGCAACCACACAGCTGTTTGCTCACTTCCTACTGCCCCCCACTGCAACAGGGTTAAGACTCATGGGTCAAGATAAGACAGTTTTAATAGGACAGGAAAGGTAGAGAATAAACATAATAAGAATAAAAGAATCTACAAAAAGTTTATGCACAGCATAATGTATGGAATAGTCCAAACCACAGCACTAGAACAGCTGCTAGGAAGAAAATTACCTATCCAAGCTGCCACCAGGAACCAGCATTTCTGTAAGATAGAAATCGCATAAATGGAAGTGAATTAATAAAAACTTAACATTTTTTACCCAAGATTCTTCCTGGGTGCTTTTGTAAAACCACTACTAACCTTAGAATTACAGCCCACAGAGCAGTGAAAGTTCCTGATAACCAGGCTGCTGTCTTGGAAGGGTTGTACTCTCACATCAGGTGTTGAGCACTGATTGGGATACTAAGAGACAAAATTATGTGTGTTCACTGGATTCATGTTAAACTCACTGTGCCTTTTAATGGAAAAATAGCTTTGAGTTTAGAATCACAGAATCCCAGCCTGGTCTGGGTTGGAAAGGACCCCGAGGATCACAGAGCTCCAACCCCCTGCCACAGGCAGGGACACCAACCTCCAGGCCTGGAGCTACACAAGGTTGCCCAGGGCCCCATCCACCCTGGCCTTGAACACCCCCAGGGATGGGGCACCCACCCCCTCTCTGGGCAGCCTAGAGTTTGTTTCTTTCTTGAAAATGACACAAACACTGTGTTTGAAGGTAGCAAGATGATGCTGGCATTCCAGGAGGCCACTGAATGGCTCCTGCTTGAAGTCACTTGTTGGGAAGTTAAATGAGATTATCATATAATGATATAATTGCATTATCAGCTGGGAGGAAAGGAGTAGCAGCTAGCAGAGTTTGACTCTGGTAAAGGTCAATTCTCTCCTTGTTCTCAGAGTCATTGTTAAACTTTTCTGGCTTCCTGCTCAAAAGCTTTTGTGGACTTGACTGTGGGATAGATGTGCCTGCTCAGATAGGAAGTGTGAAAACCTCTTTGTTCTTATTTAAATCAGATGGTAAAATCTGTATCATGGGAGAAGAAAGAGCAAGAGCCTTACTCACCAACAGAGAGTGAAAAAAAGCCAGACATTGTTGCTCCAGCCAATTCTGCACGGCCAAACAAGCACATTTTTCCCCTCGATAGTCTTCCTGCCAACAACCAGCCGTCGCGGAGGGGCCGCTGGACCCGCAAGGGCAAGAAACTCCGGGAACCTTTTTGTGACCAGGAGCCAATTTTACCCACTGAGGACAAACCCACCGTTCCCAGCGGGCGCTGCAGCGAGTGCGAGGAGAAATCGGCCGCCTCGCGAGGCCGCTGCAGCGACTGCGAGGAGAAGTCAGCGGCTTTGCAAGGCAGGTGTGGTGAATGTGAGGAGAAATCCCCCACCCAGAGAGGTCGGTACGCTGAGGAGGAGGATAAATCTGCCGTTGCCCAAGGGCAACATGGCAAAGGGGAAAAACCCGCCGTTCCCCGGCGGCGATACAGCGAAGGGGTGGAAAGGTGGAGAGGGCAGATGAAAAAGAACCCGGAGCAGCTCAAGTGTAGGTTCCCTGAGGACTGTGACAGGTTACCCCGCCGCTACAGCGACAGCGAGAGGGCACTTCTGAGGTGTTTCAGTGAGAGCAGCGAAGAGGAAGATGATGAGCCTGTGAGCCCTCGATCAAGCTCTCCGCCTGTCCTCACCAAGCCAACGTTAAAACGAAAGGTGTGTGCCTTAGTTCACGTGGTCTCTTGACTCTGTCCTGCCATCTCTTTGTGTTGGTGCTCTCTGAAGGATTGTACAATCCATGAGGTGTGTAGTAAACATACAGGTAACCATAGAATCATAGAATCACAGCCTGGTCTGGGTTGGAAGGGACCCCAAGGGTCATAGAGCTCCAACCCCCCTGCCACAGGCAGGGACACCAACCTCCAGGCCTGGAGCTACACAAGGTTGCCCAGGGCCCCATCCAACCTGGCCTTGAACACCCCCAGGGATGGGGCAGCCAGCCCCTCTCTGGGCAGCCTGTTCCAGCCCCTCACCACTCTCTCTGCAAAGAACTTCCCCCCTAATATCTAATTTAAACCTTCCTTCCTTTGGCTTCCATCCATCCCCTTTGTCCTGCCAGTCTCTGCCCCTTGAACAAGCTGATTCCCCTCCTGTTTCTCTGCTCCATTCACATCTGTGTTGTGGTGTCTCTGAACTCTCAGCTGTTGGGGATGAGCTGTTAATTTCAGCTGTTTCAATGGCTCTTACTGTTGTGCAAATGTCAGTCTGACAGTCTTCATGGAAAAGCTGATCATCTTGCATTGTATTTGGCATCTGTTGAACTGCAGGCAGGTGCTGGTCACTATTTCTAGTGAAGTTTAGATTCCAGAAGGGACCCCTCTGGTCCTGTTTAAACTGTTGAACTCTGGTGCTGGTGTTTTCTGTTTATCAGTGGTTTCTTTCTGCTGCATGTGCTAAAAAATGTCTTCTCCCACCTTCCACTTTCAGAAACCAATCCTTCATCGGAAGAGGCGAGTCCGCAAGCGTAAGCACCACAACAGCAGTGTTGTCACTGAAACTATCTCAGAGACCACAGAAGTGCTGGATGAACCCTTTGAGGACTCAGACTCTGAACGACCAATGCCTCGGTTAGAGCCTACGTTTGAGATTGAGGAGGAGGAAGAAGAGGAAGAGGAGGATGATGAAGAGGAGGAGAATGAACTGATGCCCAGTGGATACTTTCGGCACTTAGCCCCACCGGACACACTCAGGCATAGACCCTCTTCTAAGAGGAAGTCCAAAGATGAGGAGGAGTCTGATGACACTAATGGTATGTTTGGTGGTCTGCTGTTGAAAGTTTGATACAGTTAGTGGGTCAGTGAGTGTCAGGTAACACTAGCTCATGATGCAACAAGCTGCTCACCTTGTCTTGTAACTTGTAGCCTGGGGTTAGGCATGAATTAATCAGTCAAACCAGCCTCAAACATTCCCAAGTCTTATGAAAATGTGCATGCTTTTAGCTCTCTTACTAGCAATGGCCTTGATCACGGGGTATCCTTGTGATTCAGCTTTCCTACTGGAATTGATATCTGTGATTGACCCTATGCAGCAGGGTCACTTCCAGAAATCCCAGAGAAATTAATTGGAATGCCCTCAGCTTTCTGTAACAAAGAGAAATAATAAATTGCCTCTCATGAGATCTTGTTCTTCATCACATTGCATGTCCTGCCTCTCAGCTTCTCGGATCTCCTTGATGTTTTCTGAACCTTCAGTTCATAAAACAAAAGTCCTTGGTCAGAACTGGTTACTGACAATTCAAAAGAAACAGCTGCCACTCAGATGCCCCATTAGCAACCCTCATTGTGGCTGTAAAAAGGAGGATGGTGCTGCTCTCCCACAACAAAAAAGTAATTACTGGAACAAACTCGTTAATTTATGGCTTTCAACTAGCCTGTGGTTTGCTTTAAAAGCACTTAAATACTGTAAGCAGCACCACAGCCAGGTATACTGCCCATTTAGCATCAGTTACCCTTAAATCCATAGAGCAGCACATAGCTCTTCAGCTGTAGTGCAAACTTGTTGATGTAGCTTTGTTTGCTGAGGGGATGTATGTGTACAGTCAGTTTAGAACAGTTTGGGGGTTTTTTAATTCCACTGTGGTGAGATTACTCATGAAATACATTTTTACTGTACTCCAGCACCAGTAATAAGACTATAAAGGTCTGTTAGATGAGTGGGTTTCAATCTTTTTTCATTTGTGCTCTTCTGAATGTCTTCTGGTGGAGGTGCAGGCTTCTTCATAGAGATTCCACATGCACATATTGCTTTATAAAATACATCAGGGAACTTTTAACAATCTTTTGCAGACTACAAATGGTCTGTAAAGTTCCCAGGGATCAGAAATGGTATTTGGAAAGCCACTGGTTTAACTTTGACCAGTTCTACACTACAGTGATCAATTTCTGGCTCACCTACTTGATAAATACTTCACTTTCTTACTCCTCACTTGTAATTTAATGGTGTCTGTTCCCTTTGGTCACTTCTGTTGTCCTTTCTCTTCTTGCAAACTTCTGCAAGTGTGTCAGAACCTCTGAAGCAATGAGTAGTAAGCACACAGGATGAGGGAAACGCTGCTCCTGATAGCAAAAGGTATCTGTTGGCTACTTACGCCTTTGATACAGGTACCTTTGCATGTACATAGTAAAACTGTAGTGACCTTAGAGAAAATACAGTGTACTTTCATAGAATGGTCTGGGTTGGAAGGGACCCCAAGGGTCACAGAGCTCCAACCCCCCTGCCACAGGCAGGGACACCAACCTCCAGGGCTGGAGCTACACAAGGTTGCCCAGGGCCCCATCCAACCTGGCCTTGAACACCCCCAGGGATGGGGCACCCACCCCCTTTCTGGGCAGCCTGTTCCAGCCCCTCACCACTCTCTCTGCAAAGAACTTCCCCCTGATATCTCATCTCACCCTTCCCTCCTCCAGCTTCACTCCATCCCCCTTGTCCTGTCAGTCTCTGCCCTTTAACAAGCTGATTCCCCTCCTGTTCCTCTGCTCCCTTCAGGCACTGGAAGGCTGCAATGAGGTCCCCCCACAGCCTTTTCTTCTCCAGGCTGACCCAGCCCAGCTCCCTCAGCCTCTCTCCATAGGGGAGCTGCTCCAGCCCTTTCAATTCCTTAAACATCTTAGCCCATGGAAATAATCAGTCATCACAGGCAGCTGGTGTATTTCTGATAAAAAAAATGAAGGTGGGTGGAGGGGGGGGGCAGCACTGTGTGTTTATGACAGTTTAATTAGCAGCCATAAATACTTGGTTTGGATATAGACTGTTTGAATCATACCTATGTTAGGAACACTTATGGGAAGCTTAGGGCTTTTTTGGGAGAGGTTTTCCCACTACTCCAGAAACCTTCTTGTAATTTTCTATTCTTTTTTTGGTTGGTTGACTTTGAGCTTTCTGGCTCAGGGTGGTTTGAGTTGGATATTTCCCTGAAAACTTAATCTCTAGCAGAGGCAATGCATACAGAGTAGTTTGTGATTTCCCTGAGAAGCAACGCTGTGGTCTCTTAGATTTGGTGTCTGAGGAGAATTTGACTTGGATCTGATTGCTGTTGGGGCTGGAGTGAGAATGGGTGGTGTGGTGGGGTGGTTTGAGGCCAGGATTTAGTAAGGGTTAGACATTCTGGAAGACGGTGTGTTCCATGGAAGACAGTGTGTTCCATGGTGCAGAGAGCAAATAACACTTCTCTCTGTATATTCTGCCAATTCTGTGCAACTCCACTAGTGTTGAGGGGAGGAGATGGACCCCTGTGATAGGCTGGGCTGTGTTAACTTGCTTTTTCCTAGTTCCACCTGTAAGTTTTACTGGGAATGGGAATGCTGTAAGGATCTTCTGTTGAAGCTTGTGTGCGTGCTGATGTTGAACCAAGTGCAGCTTGGAGCACGTACATCTGTGTCTCAGCATCCTAAAAACTGAGGCATGTGAGATCTTCAGCGGTCATCAGATCTGTGTTCCTTTGAGAAGATGGTGGCTGGTGATAAAATTGTAGAATAATGAGGCTGGAAGGGATCTTTGGAGGTCATGTTATCAGAGAGGGGGTGGGTGCCCCATCCCTGGGGGTGTTCAAGGCCAGGTTGGATGGGGCCCTGGGCAACCTTGTGTAGCTCCAGGCCTGGAGATTGGTGTCCCTGCCTGTAGCAGGGGGTTGGAACTCTGATCCTTGGGGTCCCTTCCAACCCAGACCAGGCTATGATGCCATGAAAGTTGCTAAACATGATGGGAATGCTTGGGAAAGCTTCCCTGAATGCTCAGCTCAAACAAAAATGCTTGAACAGTCTCTCTCAATTTGTGTTTTCAGGTAACCCAACTCTGAAACCATTGTCTATGCTGAGGACATGTGATGCAAAGGATTCTTCACTAGAGCCAGATACTTCTACACCCATGAAGAAGAAGAAGGGATGGCCAAAAGGGAAAAGCAGAAAGCCACTCCACTGGAAGAAGAGACCCGGTCGGAAACCGGGGTTTAAACTGAACCGGGAAAAGATGCCCCCCTCAGCTCAGGATGAGGAAGGTGATGAAGTGGCAGCTAATTCAAAACCAGGGCGGAAGCCCAAAGCTTCAGATAAAGAAGAAAGCGTTGAGCAGAAGGAAGAACTGCCTCCCAATGAGGAAAGGAAGGAGGAGGATGTGAATATGGAAGCAGAAGAGGTAGGAGAGGGAGAAGAGGAGGATATAGGCAGTAGTGAAGTACGAGCAGTTTCTCCTGTGGACAGCAACAGCAGTCCAGCGCCAGAAGTAAAGGAGCCTGAGGTGGAAGAGGAGGTAGAGGAGAAGCCCCGGGTTTTAGAAGAGCAAAGGCAATCAGAAGAAGAACAGCAAGAGCTGGATGAACCTGAGCATGACCATGAGGAAGAAGAGGAAGTTGCAGTAGTGACAAATCAAAATGAAGATCACGATGCTGATGACGAAGATGATGGTCATCTGGAGTCTGTGAAGAAGAAAGAATTAGAGGAACACCCTGTTAGAGAAGGGGTGAAGGAAGAGCCTCAGGTGCAAGAATGTTTTTTAGAAGCAAGTATACCAAGCAGTAGAGAAGTGGCAAAAGAAAAAGATGAAGCAGAGGCAGATTCTGAGGAAGAGCAGGCTTCCAATGAGACATCAGTGGGCTCAGAGCACGTCCCTGGGTCTGAAGATGATCATGAAGAAGAACAAAGTAATAAAGAAGGGTTAATTGAGTTAAAGGAAGAGGAAGAGATTCCTCATAGTGAACTAGATCTTGAAACTGTTCAAGCAGTCCAGTCCTTGACACAGGAGGAAAGTAATGAGCATGATGTAGCTTACCAGGACTGCGAAGAAACACTCGCAGCTTGTCAGACTCTGCAGAGTTACACCCAGACTGAGGAGGATCCTCAGATGTCAATGGTTGAAGATTGCCAGGCCTCAGAACACAACAGTCCAATATCCTCTGTTCAGTCCCACCCCAGCCAGTCTGTACGTTCTGTCAGCAGCCCAAACGTGCCTGCTCTGGAGAGCAGTTACACCCAGATAAGCCCTGAGCAAGGATCGCTGTCCGCACCCTCTATGCAGAACATGGAGACCAGCCCCATGATGGATGTGCCTTCAGTATCGGACCACTCTCAGCAGGTGGTGGATAGTGGCTTCAGTGACCTTGGCAGCATTGAGAGCACTACAGAGAATTATGAAAACCCCAGCAGCTACGACTCCACGATGGGAGGCAGCATTTGTGGAAATAACTCTTCCCAGAGCAGCTGTTCCTACGGGGGACTGTCCTCTTCCAGCAGCCTCACTCAGAACAGTTGTGTTGTCACTCAGCAGATGGCAAACATTGGCAGCAGTTGCAGCATGATGCAGCAGAACGCTGTCCAGCCTGCAGCAAACTGCAATATCAAGTCACCTCAGAGCTGTGTAGTAGAAAGGCCTCCGAGCAACCAGCAACCGACGACGCAGCCCCAGCAGCAGCAGCCTCAGGCGCAGCAGCCGCAGCCGCCCCCTCCGCCCCAGCAGCAGCCGCCGCTGTCTCAGTGTAGCATGAACAACAGCTTCACCCCAGCACCCATGATCATGGAGATCCCCGAATCGGGCAGCACTGGGAACATAAGTATCTACGAGAGGATTCCAGGGGATTTTGGTGCTGGGAGCTACTCCCAACCATCAGCCACCTTCAGTTTAGCCAAGTTGCAGCAGCTGACGAACACCATTATGGACCCTCATCCCATGCCTTATAGCCATTCTCCTGCTGTGACTTCCTATGCAACCAGCGTTTCCCTGTCCAACACAGGGTTGGCTCAGCTCGCTCCCTCTCACCCGCTGGCCGGCACACCCCAAGCACAAGCCACCATGACGCCCCCGCCCAACCTGGCGTCCACCACCATGAACCTCACCTCTCCTCTGCTTCAGTGCAACATGTCAGCCACCAACATCGGGATTCCTCACACGCAGAGGCTGCAGGGCCAGATGCCTGTCAAGGGCCACATCTCCATCCGCTCCAAATCGGCCCCGCTGCCCTCGGCCACTGCACACCAGCAGCAGCTCTACGGCCGCAGCCCGCCCGCCGTCGCCATGCAGGCCGGGCCCCGCACGTTAGCTGTTCAGAGGGGTATGAACATGGGAGTCAACCTAATGCCAACAGCCCCTTACAACGTTAATTCCATGAATATGAACACCCTCAATGCCATGAACAGTTACAGGATGACACAGCCTATGATGAACAGCAGTTACCATAGTAACCCTGCCTACATGAACCAGACAGCACAGTATCCTATGCAGATGCAGATGGGAATGATGGGGAGCCAGGCCTATACCCAGCAGCCTATGCAGCCAAACCCTCATGGAAACATGATGTACACTGGCCCCTCCCATCACAGCTACATGAACGCTGCTGGGGTGCCCAAGCAGTCTCTCAATGGACCATACATGAGAAGATGAGCAAGATGAACTTGCATCCTAAAAAAAACTGAAATATATATAAATAAAGGAACCTTTTATACTGACAAACCAGAGAAAAACGGACCTTTTTCCAGTTAAAATATTGCTGTAGATTTAGAGGGATTTTCTTTGGTTTATTTTATTTTTTAGGAAGCCTGGTCTTTGGTTGTTTGTTTTTATTTTTTTTGATTTGTTTTTGTTTTTGTTTTGTTTGTTTCGTGGTTTCATTTTTGTTTCCTTCACAATCCTGAAACATTTTACGGCTTAAAAAAAAAAAAAAATCATTTACAGATGTTTTTTAGAGGGGAAAACATGCACAAAAAAGGAAAAAAAAACCCACAAAAAAAACCCCTTTTCATAATTTAAAGAGAGCCTTACTTTGCTGACAACGTGGACAAGAATATGTGTAACTGAAATCATCTTTCTAACTCTTGTTTTCACATGTACGTCCTTCTCCCTCCCTCGTGCCCCTCTGGATGCAGCTTCCAGTGCTGCAGGTGTGTAAAATGTTGGGCATCTCTACAGAATAACAACCCTTCCCTCTCCACCCCACCTAGCATTTCCTACTTCTGGCAGGAGGCACTTACTGGGAGCCTTGGAAAGGGGACACAGAGGATAAATGAAGCTCTTTTAAAACCCCAATTTTTTTTTTCCCCTGACTTGCAGAAATAACCTCTCATTTTCCCCTGACTCCCCTGACCCTCAGTAACCTTTGGAGTTACGTGTAAACAATAAACTATTCACACTGGTGGTTTTGGAGATGAGTGGATTGAAATTGCATGTTTCATGCTGGAAAAATACCGTGGGGTTTTGAAAAGGATCCTGTTCCCCACCCAGGTGTGTGCCACACGTGTGTGACACACGTGTCCTGCCCTTCCCAACTACCAGGAGCATGTGGAGAGTGAGCTGTTTGCATCCCCTACACAGGCAGGAGGAGGATGGGGTGGTTCATGGGCTGGTAGGAAGATGGTTGTGGGTTCTTCTGGTCAACTGCAAGTCAGCCCCAACTCTGAGATTCCCCACACTTCACTGTGTCCTGGGAAAAGGCTGAAGGGCTCAGAGCTGAGCCCAGCTCCAGAGCAGCTTGTCTCCAGTGCTTGGCCTCTTCATCTCTTCACCCTGCTAAGCTGGGAAGGTTAAACCTGGGTTTGAAGTGACGAGACCCCCGTGGTGTCCTTGTCGCTCTTCCCTTCCTGGGGCGTGGGGTAGGACGCTGCCCAAACTGCCGCTCTCTGGGTGTGTATGTGGGGGGGGTGGGTGCTATTTTCCCTCCCTCCCCCACTATGTTTGAGACCCATTTCATAGGAGTAACCCCACTTTTGATCTAGCCTGGGACAGTAAGGGAACTGGCCTGTTTTCCTGGGGTGAATCAGCCTGAACCCCAGCCTGGGAGGCAGGCAGTGGGATTTACATTCTGTTTGGCTACCATGGCACCCAACACAAAAAGGGACACCCTTCAGTCTAAAGTTCTATTTTGGGGGTTGGTTTTTTTTTTTATTATTATTGTATATGAAGTAGAAATACACATTAATAAGACTAATTTCTTTTTTTTTTTAAAACCAAAAGAGTCTAAAAGAAAGCTGGGGTTTCTTCAGATGCACTAAAATGGACTTTCCTCCAATAACTGCTAACAGTAAAAGGCAGAATTCAAAGGACTTCCATTTATTATTATTATTATATATATTTTTTTTTTTAAATTTCTGTTTAGTTTTGAGCATGTACAAGGCTGTGTAGGACCCCATTTCTCTGTATATACTATTCCAGTTCCAAATAACCCATGTAGAAAGCGCACTGTGCTGCCCTCTCCTTCCTAGATCAGCTGTGTCACTGCTTCCCGATTGCTGGGCATGGGGTAGGGTGGGCTTGGGGTGTGGGGTGTGGGGAAATGGGTGGGTGGGGAGGATATTTGGGGGTTTGGGGTGGGGTGGGGTGGTGGGGTGGGGGTTATTCTGAGACAGGAGGAGAAGCTGTTGAACCGAGGGCCGTGAGTTTAGTTTGTTTGCTGTTAACATTTGGTTTGGTTTCGTATGGGTTTTGTTTGGTTTGGTTTCTGTTTTGTTTGGTTTTTTTTTTTTAACTCAATTGGGCAGCTCCCTTTTCCACGAGCCTTTGTGACTGTAGAACTATTGTAGAGAGGAAAAAAAAAAAAAAAAAACCAGAAAAAAATAATAAAAAAATATGTTCTTTTCTATATATTAAAAAAAAAAAAAAGAAAAAAAGAAATTATCCAACGCAGTAATATTGGTACCTACCATTTTTTTCACTTCTGTTTAAAAAAGAAAAAGGTTAAAAAAAAAAAATACTGTATTTTTAGCAAGATAACTTGGGTAATCTTCTAAAAGAAATTAAAAATCTCACTGTTAGTGACTTTGATGCCTTTTAAAGAAAAAAAAAAAATAAGAGCTTTTTTCATTTCATTCCATCTTTAAAATTTTTTATCTTTGTTGTAGAATATTAAAAACTATTTTAAGAAAGATTAAAAATTCTCTTTAAAGAGAGATCTCTAGAGTTGTGTGAATAGGAGCTCCAGATGCCTCTAAAAGCCGCATGTACAAATGAAGCTGAGTCTATTCCTGTCTGTTTATATTTGCTTTTCCTGTTTTGTAACCTCTTTGTACTTTGTTCATGGTGACTTGTAAGCTAAGGGGAAGGGGTGCCTAGATGCCTTTGTAATTCTCCATGTCATACGCTCCTGGCTGGATGGTCTCCCTTCCTCTCCTTGTATGTAATATCACTTTTTTTTCCCCTTTCTAGCAAGTACTTTCAAAAGAACTCTGTACATTTTAACATAAAAAATAAATTATGTTGAGCCATTTTGGATGTCAGTTGTGCCTGTGGATTTCTTTTAAATTTCTTTAAAATTGGGGTTTTTTTTTAAGCTTGTTTGGCAGTCTGGTCGCTGACACCCACGGGGCTGGGGATGGGATTCCCTGTTGGCTTTTTGATCTGGAAGAGAGAGGTGGCACTTGGGAGTTGAATGACAAGATCTCCATCCTTGTTAATTTGCACCCTCAGCTTCCTAAGTGGAGTGAGAGAACTAAATGAGAAGGAAAAGAAACCCCCAAAGTTGGAAGCTTCCCTGGCAGTCGCCACCTCTCGATTCCTCTCTGCCAGGGCTGCCCCAGCGTGGTGCTGGCTGGTTCCTGTCACCTTCTGGTTGTGGGATGGTTTGGATTGTGACTTGTGCCTTTCAAAACCTGTCCTGTGTGCTTGAAGCTCCCCTCACCCCCCTTCCCATCCCTCTCATCTTCATCCTTAGTGCTTTGGACAGGACCAGACGTCCCACCCGGCGTGGTGTTACCCTGCGGCTGCACGGCGGAACCGGCCCCATCGCTGCGCCTGGTGCTCCTCTGGCTGTGCAGTCCTGCTCCTCTGGCTGTGCAGTCCTGCTCCTCTGGCTGTTCTGTCCTGTTCCTCTGGCTGTGCAGTCCTGTTCCTCTGGCTGTTCTGTCCTGTTCCTCTGGCTGTGCAGTCCCTGTTGCTCTGGCTGTGCAATCCCTCTCCTCTGGCTGTGCAGTCCTGTTCCTCTGGCTGTGCAGTCCCTGTTCCTCTGGCTGTTCTGTCCTGTTCCCCTGGCTGTGCAGTCCTGTTCCTCTGGCTGTGCAGTCCCTGTTCCTCTGGCTGTTCTGTCCTGTTCCCCTGGCTGTTCTGTCCTGTTCCCCTGGCTGTGCAGTCCTGTTCCTCTGGCTGTTCTGTCCTGTTCCCCTGGCTGTGCAGTCCCTGTTCCTCTGGCTGTGCAGTCCTGCTCCTCTGGCTGTGCTGTCCCTCTCCTCTGGCTGTGCAATCCTGTTCCTCTGGCTGTGCAGTCCTGTTCCTCTGGCTGTGCAGTCCTGTTCCTCTGGCTGTGCAGTCCTGCTCCTCTGGCTGTGCAGTCCCTGCTCCTCTGGCTGTGCAGTCCTGATCCTCTGGCTGTGCTGTCCCTCTCCTCTGGCTGTGCAGTCCTGTTCCCCTGGCTGTGCAGTCCCTGTTCCTCTGGCTGTGCAGTCCTGTTCCCCTGGCTGTGCAGTCCCTGTTCCTCTGACTGTGCAGTCCCTGTTCCCCTGGCTGTGCAGTCCCTGTTCCTCTGGCTGTGCAGTCCTGTTGCTCTGCCTGTGTAGCCCTGTTCCTCTGGCTGTGCAATCCTGTTCCCCTGGCTGTGCAGTCCCTGTTCCTCTGGCTGTGCAGTCCCTGTTCCTCTGGCTGTTCTGTCCTGTTCCTCTGGCTGTGCAATCCTGTTCCCCTGGCTGTGCAGTCCCTGTTCCTCTGGCTGTGCAGTCCTGCTCCTCCAGCTCACGACTTCCACAACACTAGATGGAAGCAACGTTCCAGCGAGTGCATCATCGGTGCTGGAGTGTCCCTGTAGCAAAGGTATGGATAACCCCCAGCTCAGCCTCCTTCAGTGATCAATGGGCCGAGTGACCCTTCCTGGAGCTGAAGGACCAGCCAAGCAGGGACCTGAGAAGGGTGAGTGGAGGAGAGATGTGACTGCTGTCACAGGATGTCTCCAGGTAAGCCTGCGGGTCGGTGTCACAGGGAGTGAAGGGAAGGACCTTGAATCACAGGGGTGGGAAGGGACCTCCAGAGCCCATGGGGTCCACCCCCCTGCCAAAGCAGCTCCCTAGCACAGGGCACACAGGTCAGTGTCCAGATGGGGCTGGAATCTCTCCAGAGAAGGAGACTCCACACCCCCTGGGCAGCCTGTCCCAGGGCTCCCTCACCCTCACTGGGGAAAAGTTCTTCCCCATGTTGGTGGGGAACTCCCTGTGCTCCAACTTGCAGCCATTGCCCCTTGTCCTGTCCCCACAGACACTGAAAAGGGGCTGCCCATTCCCCCTGCATCCCACCCTTCAGATATTGATAAACATTAATAAGATCCCCCCTTAGTCTTCTTCTCTCCAGCCTGAACAGCCCCAGCTCACTCAGCCTTTCCTCACAGGGGAGATGCTCCAGGCCCTTCAGCATCTCTGTGTCCCTCCTCTGGACTCTCTCCAGGAGATCCCTGTCTGTTTGATCCCAGGGAGCCCAGAACTGGACACAACACTCCAGGTGGGGCCTGAGCAGGGCAGAGCAGAGGGGGAGGATCCCCTCCTGTGACACAGAGAGAGCCCTTCCCCTCAGCAGCTTCAATGTCTGGGCCTAAATGCCCCTTAACCAGCTCTCAACGTGCAGGGAGCAGCTCAAACCCAACCCACAGCGACAGGCAGACTGGGAGACCAGTGGAGTGGCTTTGAGAGATGCTAACCTAAAGAGGGGGTGATCTGAAAGGGGTCTGCCAGTCCTGAGAGCTCATCAGCAGGATAATTAAGAAGATGCTAAAAAGAACAGACCCTCCTTAATTAGGTTCCCATCTCAGGGCTGGAGCTCCTTGCTGAGCTGCTTCTCTCAGCAGTGATGGAGGGAGGTGGACAGGCTGAGTGTTCATCAGCTGGGGTGGGGCCTGCAGCATCTTTTATCTTCACGGCTCGTCAGCCAGAATAATTCACCTAAAAATAGCTGCCTGGAGCTGAGCTTTGAATGTGAAATCCTCCTCCTGCCCCTAAGGCAGGGAACCTCTGCAACATCACCCAGAGCAAGGCAGCACTCCAGCTCCGTGTTTCACCTCTGGAGAGGGCTGCAGCACCTTCCAGGTGGTGTCAGGAGTTTGTTTCTGTGCTTCCTCCTTTCCCAGGAGGTTCTATTCTAAGGGACAGCCCTGTGGTGTTGGCACACAACGACCTCATTCAGTTTTGGTGGTTATTTTCCTAAGGGTTCCTCTGTCAGTGTCTGTTTGTTCTCCCTTGTCACCCTGTGATCCCTTTGGATCTGCTGTCACCTGTGGGATCCCAGTCCCTGAGTGAGGTACCAGGGTTGTTGTCCCAAAAGTGGGGTCTGTGAAGTGGGATTTTCCATGGCCCAGGGATGGGAATGTTTTGGGTCAGTGCTCAGGCACTTTAATTTAAGGCTGGATGTAGTGAAGTGCTGTGCTCACAGCTCTGCTTTGGGAGGGCTGATAAAGGGCAGCCTTGGCTAAAAAGCATCCCTGGAGAAAGAGCTGATCCAGAGGGACCATCCTGCCTCTGCTGCCAAAGCCAGGGCATGGCCAGAGGGGAATGAAGGCAACAAAACCTGGGGGAAAGGGGAGATGGTGACCCCAATTAAAGGACTAAATTAAATGAGCCCCCCACACCTTCAAGGAGCATGTGTGCTAATTGGAATATGCTTGACCATTAGTAGATGGTGGGGTAATTACTAAACCAATCAGTGTGGATTTGGGCAGGTTTTTCTGAACCTGTGCCAAGATCAACAGGGTGTAAATCTGGTGTGTGGGGTGCTGGCTGCACAGAGTTATCACCCAGCACCCACCTCTGGACCTAGAGTTGGATGGGGATGAAATCCTCTCTGGGGCCTTGAGGGGAAAAGGAAAAGGGTGTCACATAGGAAGAACTGAATCACAGAATCACCAGGTAGGAAGAGACCTGTGAGATCACTGAGTCCAACTGTGCCCATCCTCTACTAACCCACATCCCTGAGCACCTCATCTACCTGTCTGTTAAATCCACCCAGGGGTGGTGACTCAGCCCCCTCCCTGGGCAGCCTGTGCCAGTGCCCCAGAGCCCTTCCAGGGAAGAACTTTTCCCCAGTGTCTGATCTGACCCTGCCCTGGGGCAGCTTGAGCCCGTTCTCCTTGTCCCATCTCCTGTCCCCTGGCTGAAGAGACCATCACCCACCTCTCTGCACCCTCCTGGTAGGGCAGGGGAGGTGGGGAGAAGGTCTCCCCTCAGCCTCCTCTTCTCCAGGCTCAACACCCCCAGCTCCCTCAGCTGCTCCTCAGAGGATTTGCCCTCCAGCCCCTTCCCCAGCCTGGTTGCCCTTCTCTGGACTCACT
Organism: Gallinula chloropus; assembly: GCF_964237585.1. Lineage (NCBI taxonomy): Eukaryota > Metazoa > Chordata > Aves > Gruiformes > Rallidae > Gallinula > Gallinula chloropus. The sequence goes on from NC_140106.1 coordinate 9,310,567, forward strand.
CCAGGACCTCAATGTCCTTCTGATGCTGAGGAGCCCAAACCTGAACCTCAGTTGTTACCAGCCAGCAGATTTCCTGACCTGAGGCTTCAGCCAGTTCAGTGGGGTGATGTTCTCTGCAGCAGCAGGTTCCAGTTGCTTCGTGCTCCCTCCCAGTAACAACCTTCTTGCAGTGTGAAGCAGACAAGCCCACGGCTGCTTTAGGAGTGTCCTTGTCCTCCTTTGGCTGGTGTCAGTGAGATGCTCTTGGGACCAAAGCACCTCACAGAATCTGGTCATCAGAGAGCAGTCAGAACAGGCTGGGCACGTCCAGCAAGGGGGTCAGCAGGTGGTGGTTGAAAGACTGGGAACAAAAAGGGGAACACTGCAAAAAGAGAGTCTTCAGAGGTCATCACATCACAGACACCCTTGATCATCTCTGCATCCCGCTGGGAGCTGGGCACTTTGAAACAGGACTGCTGTCCTCAAGGTCCCCTGTCACACACGCTGTGCAGGGCTTGGTGACTCCAAGCAGCCAAGGGGTGGTGTGGGAGGAAGGGAGGAGGAGGGTTGTGATGTTACAGGGTGGCTGGAGGCTTTGATGGTGTGTGTAGTGCTGTGAGTCACTGTGCTGGAGTCGGTGCCTGAAGAACACAAGGTCAGGGTGGATAAAGGTGGTGAGGAAAGGCAGGTTTGAGCAGGGAATCATGGAATCCCAGCCTGGGCTGGGTTGGGAGGGACCCCAAGGGTCACAGAGCTCCAACCCCCCTGCCACAGGCAGGGACACCAACCTCCAGGCCTGGAGCTACACAAGGTTGCCCAGGGCCCCAGCCAACCTGGCCTTGAACACCCCCAGGGATGGGGCACCCACCCCCTCTCTGGGCAGCCTGTTCCAGCCCCTCACCCAAAAAACCCCATCAAAATGTTTTAAAAGCTGCACTGGGGAAACAATTCCCCTGGCCCAGTGCACCCCCCTTCCCTGGGGATGGGAGATGATGCTTTTGGGGCCCTTCAGGGTGTTCATTAAGGGTGGGAGATCAATAATCACTCCGACTTACTGACAGAGTCTGAACCTGGAGCTGTCTGGAGTCTTGCTGGATACTTCTCTGTGTGGGCAGGCAGGGACTAGGGGTATCTTGTGATTCACATGTGTGGTGATTTCCCAGCCCAGTAACTCCCAGTAATACATCAGGCAGCAGGGAGGGGGTCTGGGGGTGAACCCTGCGCCCAGGAACGGGCTTTTGGAAAGTTCTCTGCGACTCCCCTTGCCTTCAGCTCCCCTTCCCAGCATCCCTGCCAGGCTGTCAGGGCCTCCAGAGAAGGAGATGGGGCCCAAAACATCACGTCCCATGGGCTGTGACTGACCTGCCCTCCCCAGTTTGCTGAACTGGTGTATGGCTCAGTGTTCCCAGCATCCTACAGCAGCCAATCCCACCATCCACTGCTGTGTTGAGTCCAAAGGATAACAGGGGGTTCTTTCAAGTTATTTTACATCCCCTGCCTCTGATTCTCCCTCTGTGTGAGTCCTGGGTTTCTCTTCATTCTGTGCTTTACCTGTGTCAGTCCTATTGTCCTGTCACCTGTCCTGTAGTCTGGAGACTCTGTGCTCCTGTGTGCTGAGCCTCCACCACCCACAGCATCCCAGCAGGAGGTCAGAAAGGACCCCTGGAAGTCACCTGGAACCAACCCCCTGCTGAGGGAGGGTCACTTCAAGCCCAATGCAGACAGTCCTAGTAGGATTCTGTGGTGCTTGGCAGAGCCACCTCCTAATCTGTCTGCCTGCCAGGACTCAGGAGGTCCCTCCCAGCCTTGCTGAAAGCACTTCACATCACAGAATCACTACCATCTTTTCCCTGTTTTTATCTGAATGGGTCCTTTGGTCTGTTGTTCAAGTGGCAGCTGAGCATCCAAAGAAAGGTGTCTGGAGGCATTGTCAGGTCTAAACCTTCAGATGCTGAGATAGCTATGCCTAAGGACATCCATGCCCAGGAGGGGCCACCCAACTAGCTGTTAGAGTCTGCACTTGGCAGAATAACCTGCCCACAGGGTGGGCTTGGCAGCTAATTATACCTCTGTTAATGAGATTTCACCTTCCCTGAAAAAATGTCTCCTTGATGGTCACTTCTCCTTGATTATCACCACCTACAACTACCTGAAGGGAGGTTTGTAGAGAGGTGGGAGATGGTCTCTTCAGCCAGGGGACAGGAGATGGGACATCCACAGGCTGACTTCCCTCAGGATGCCACTCATCAGTCCCAGGTTGTTTGCCAGCAGAGGAAAAGCTTCAGACAGGCACTATAGAGAGAGAACTCTGGTGTTTCACTGGTGTGACCCCAGCAGCTTGTGTGTTCCTCCTGCTGTGTCTTGGGGTTACTGGATGGGGTACTGGAGAGGGGACCACAAAGGGCTGAGGAGATGCTGAGGGGACCAGAACATCTCTCTCAGGAAGAGAGGCTGAGGGACTTGGGACTTTTTACCCTGGAGAAGGGAAGACTGAAGGGGATCTTCTCAGTGCTGATAAACCCCTGAGGGGTGGGCTCAGGAGGATGGGTCAGTCTATGTTCAGGGTGCCCAGGGACAGGACAAGGGGCCATGGGCACAAACTGGAGCAGAGGAAGCTCCACCTCACCCTGAGGAGGGGTTTTGTCCCCTGGATCAGCAAAATCATGTCTCCCCCTCACTCCTGTGTCTTTTGGGGTTGGGTTTTTTCTTTCCCCCCTCCATATCCTGCTTCTCCCTTGGTGACTGGTCCTGTCTTGCTTTGTCCTGGCTCATAAGGAGTTAAGGGGTGGGATCTGTTTGTATGAGGAGTCAGTGTCCTAGGGGCATCCAGGCAAAGGCTGCCTCTGCCTGATGCCATTTGGCTGCCTCTAGAGCAGATGCTCTGTTGACCTCAGGAAAAAAAAGGGAGCCTGGAGCATTGGTACCCCTGCTACTCCCTGGGTACAAGTGTGCAGACCCTTGTGTCACATCATGGTGCTGGGTTTCCCAAGTCTGATGCAGCTCAAGGAGCTGGAAGGCAGGACCCAGGTTAGGGATGAACAGCAGTCCCAGCAGCTCTGGGTATGGTCCCTCACTCGCCATGCTGGGGGGGCAAGCTGTGCCCCACAGCACCCAAAGGTGGGTGCTGGGAACTGATGCTGTTGTGTGCAGAACTGGGTTTCATTCCTGAGTTTTCCCCCTTCTGAAAACAATCAGGAAAGCCCTCAGAAAGAATGCCAGGCTGGGGGAGAGCAGGTTTGGGGCAGGCATGGGATGCTCTCAGCCTGTAACAGCAACTCCTTCACCTCCTGTGTGCCTGTTGTTGACCATGGGTTGTTTTCCTCTGCCTCACCCAGCCCACAAAGTTCTCATGTGGAAGAGGCAGAAATCAGGGTGGCACCTCGTGTCTGTGGAGCCTTTCACCAGGCAGCTTCTGCTTCATGTTGTGATTTACCTTTTGCATGGGTGTGCACAGGATGTTGCTCTGGGAAGTGATGCAGCAGTGCCCCAGCTTGGGCATGGTATTTATCCATACAGATGCCATGCACAGAACTAAAGCTGTCCTTGGAAAGACCTTCTACCACCTTCCTATTCCCTGTTCTTTGCATTTAATTCTCTGTATTTTCTACATTTTCAGTCATATTCTTTAAAAACTGCCCAATGCACCAGTGGGTTTCATTTCTTTCAGTTTTTAGCACCCTCCTTAGCCTGTGGGTGAAGGAGGAACTTCAGTGGCTAAAGAAATGCAGGAAAACTCCATCTCATGGAAAAGTGACCTGTGGTGCCCATAGAGCTGTTCCTGCACCTCAGCTTCTTCCCAGTCTGCATAACCTGCGACTGGCTGACCAGCCATTGCTGAGAAATGGCCTCAGAATCCCTGTTTTGCCATCTTTTGACCCCAAAAAGAACTGGGAGAGGGACAGTACCAGAAAAGTGCGGGGGGGGGGGGGGGCAGGCAGGGGGCTTGCACCCAGCCAGATCATTTTCCCAGTGGGTCTGCATGTTGGGATGGCTCTTCTGAGGGATGAGAACTGAGCTAAGAGAGGCAGAGCTGCTCAGATGTGACACTTGCTTTGCTGCAGGTCACCTTATGCTCCCACCAGAGAGTCCATCCCAGTTTTATCCAGGCTCCAGGCTTCCAGTACAGCATCCTGTGTGCTTTTGGACAGCAGCTGCGGGTTAAATGTGAGGGGGGGGTGTGTGAAGAAGGGGTGCCTGACTCTCCTGAAGCCTTGCCCAGGCATCCTCAGAGAGGACCTGAGCTCTGGTGCTGCCTGGCTGGGCAGGAGCTGGTGCCTCTGCTTTGCTTTCCCAGTGCTGGGTAGCCAGAGAGCAGCCAGAGCCCTTGGTTTCTGTCTCCCATTCACAGCCAAGATCCCTCCCCTCGCTGCTCACTCAGCTGCCAGGAGGGAAGGATGCTGCTGAGCTGCACTTCGCCGGGGCTCTCGGCACATCCTTTGCAGCATCGGCTGATGCTTGAGGAGCCGCTGCCCGTCTCCCAGCCGATGCAGCGATTCCCTGTGGCTCCTTCCCCTTGAAAAAGAGCTGGAAGCGTAACCCAAGGGAGGGAGCGGAGCGATGCGGCTGCTGCACAGAGACTGACTGAGGGGAAGGGGGGTTGGAGAGCCTGGAATCTGTGCCTGCCTCAGCAGCACTGCAGTGCTGGAGCCGCTGCCTTGACGCCGTGCGGGCTCCGGTTCTTTATGCGCTCTGCTCCAGGGAGCCCAGAAGTCGGGATGCAAAGCACCAGCCTCCCTTCTCCCACCTCCTCTATTGTCATCCTGCCTTAAGGGCTGGGAGTTCTTCCCCTTTCCCGGGGCTACTCTGCCTGCCTGCAGCTCTTCCCTTACCGCAGGAGAGACGGCGAGGGAGAGGGAGCACAGCACCAGCCCCCCCCCCCCCGCTGTCCTGTCCCACCAGGAACACTCTGCATGATGTGCCAGCGCGCTCAGGGGCTGCTGCAATGGTGCGCACAACCTCTGGAACAGCTGGATTCGGGATTATTAACGCTTTCTAAAGGTGTCCCAGGCTTCATCTAGCAATTAGCTGGGAGGCATCGGGCTGCCCTTTTTTAAGGGCTTGCTGACTGCTTTCTGTTTTCCCCTCCTTACTGGTTTCACACTCAGCTGGGTTGGCAGCATCCAAGCCCTGGGGAGCAGTGGAGGGGTGTGTGTGTGTGTGTGTGGTGGGGGGGGAAACGGGACTTTCTTGGCCAGCAATCGGAGGGAGCGTGGAGGAGAGAGCTCCAGGGGGAACTGCAGCCTGACCAGCCATGGCTCAAGCAGCCAAGCAGCTGAAGAAAATTAAAGACATCGAAGCTCAGGCTCTGCAGGAGCAGAAGGAGAAGGAAGAATCCAATCGCAAGCGCAGGAACCGCTCTCGGGACAGGAAGAAAAAGGTGAGTGGCCCTGGGGCAAAGCAGCCCCACATCGAGCTGTGCTCATGGCAGAGAGTGTTTGTGGGGTTGGAAGGGTGTGGGGGGAGATGGCAGAGGGACTGTGTGGTCCCTGTAAGAAATCTTAGGTGCAGTCAGCTGGAGAAACAGCCTGCCCAAAGAGAGGACAACTTTTGGGGCCAGGAGTCTGCTGTTTGCGCTGATGGTTTGGGGGGTTTGGAGGGGTTGGGGGTGATGGGGAGGGTGCAAAAGCTGGGTGAAGGGACCAAGTGAGTGAGGGGGTTGTCAGGGCAGCTGGAGAGACTTGCTCAGCCCAGCAGCAGATTTGATCTCTTAAGGTATAATTGATGCTGGAACCAGGGTGCAGTGGGAGCAGAGCCCTGCAGGTCTGTGCAGGGCACTGTGAGCCCTGCTGCTGCCTAGGGCAGGATGCTTGTGACCAGGACGTGTGTTATCCCTCCCAGAGAAGGCATGTTCCTTGCTGGCAGAGGGTGAGGGGGGAGGTCAGGAGCAAGAAGGGGTGTCTTTCCCCTCTGCTGACAGCATCGTGCCGGAGCCTTGAGCCCAGCAGCTCTTCCAAGCCAGAGCTCTTCTCTGGAAAGTCACTGCCAGTTTCTCCCTGGCTGCCAGGTTCCTGCAGGAGCAGGCATGCTGCTGAGATAGCTTTGCTGCCCCTGGAAGACCTCTCAAACTGAGTGTTCTCTTCCCAGCAGGGGCTGAGGGTGTAGGTGCTATGCACCAATGCAGAGGCAGCGAGGAGAGAGGTGAAACCAAGGGTAATCAAGGATAGGTGAGAGGAGGTTTTGCAATTACAGGCATGTCTTAGGTGGGCTGCTCCTCTGCCTTTAGCAAAAGACTTGTTAGACTTCCATGTGCCCCTTTCTGAGCCAGAGCCTGGCAAAAGAGCTGCCTTGCTTGGAGTAGCTCAATAGCTGCACCCTACGTGTCCTGAGAAGAGTCTGGGTGAGATGCTGGGAACAGGCACCACTCAGCAGCCCTCAGGCTTCTGTTCTTCCTGCCACAGTGCTGGGCAAGTGCTGTTCCAGGCTAGTCCTGGAAACTAGATTTCCTAGATTTCATTCCTCCCTGCTTCTAGTGAGGGTTCACTCCATGATAAAACCATCCTCTTCCCTCCTGCATGTGTCCCCCCTGTCCCCCCCCCCACAAAGCACAATACACATCGTGCCTTGGTGATGGGTTGGGAGACCCAAAGATACCTGCAAAGTGTCTGGACATCCTCATGGGGAAGGTACAAGACAGGGCAGCTTCCCACCAGCTCCCCTGTGAGATCTGAGTTGCACTTGCTGCCAGGACACTCTGTGCCACAAGCCAGGGAGCTGGAGAAGCCCCACTGAAGGCACCCAAAGGGGTCTCCTTCCCTGGGACCTTCCAGCCCTCCACAAGCCTTATTGCAGCATCCCATTTGGGACTGTGACAGCAGGAGAGCAATGAGCAAGGTCTCCTTGCAGAAATGAGCATGGCTGGGCTCCAGTTACCCCTTCCAGCTTGGTGACTCCAGGGAATGTGCTGGCAGCTCAGCCCAGTGACAGTGGTCAGGGTGGGCGCAGCCCCTCACCCTCCTGCTCCTCTTGGGACCAAAGCTGGGTCGCAGGGTCTCTGCTTTTCATACTGCCAGCCCAGGAGGGATCTGAGCCCACAGAGAGCAGCTCCTTAGGGGGAGATGGGTGGACACACTGAGGACTGAGGTGGAGCTGTTTCAGGGTGTGGGGTCTTCCAGCTGCCACACTCAAATACCAGCGCCCTGGGTGGTAACTGCTCACTGAGTGCAGGACTCTGCTGGGGGCTGGTGGAGCAGCCAGAGGGCTGCCAAGGGGTTCTGGTGTGAAGAACCACCAAACCAGGAGATTTTGCTGTTGGGGCAGCTCTCTCTCTTCTTACCCCCCTGCCCCCATAGCCCATCTGTCACCAGTGGTGGTGGTTTGTTGTACAGATCTCCCTGGGGACAAGCTGAGGGTGACCAGAACGTGCTGGGAGTTGCTTCTCCTGGTTTGCTGCAGCAGCTGTGGGGTGTCAGTGTGTGTTATCCTGGGTGCCTGTTAGTGACCCATCAGCCTGTGTGGGACTCGTGCAAAAGGCCACTGTCTCCCAAGGCTCCTGCACTGGCACTGGAGTGGGCAGAAGCCACCAGGGTGGGCAGAAGCCCCTGTCATGTCCCTAGGTCCTTTTGCTCCCCCACCTGTGCCCGTTTTCTCCTGCTTTCTCTGCAGATAGGGGTTTTTTGGGGGGGGCAGAGGTTGTTTATTTGCTCCCTTTAGACCCTGTTGGCAGTGTATCACCATCTGGATTTATGACTGAGCCCACAATGCAATGTCAGTAGAGGTAACCCAGGGTCCAAAGAAGTGTTAGCATGGCCCTAAGCTGAGGAGAGGGCTGGGGGAAGGAGGTGATTGCCCCAGAACAAGTCTCTTCTCATGCCACACAAGCTGACAGCGTGCCTTGGGCCATGGGAGCTTTGCATCCTTCCAGCATTTCCAGCCATTTCCCTGTGTCTCCCTGTGTCCTGTGAGCTGCTTGGCTGAATCCTGCAAGAACCCCACGTCTTGTGATACCTGGAGGCAGCGAGTTCTGCTGTTGAACAGGGTGCTGCCCCAAACCCTTCCCCTTGGGCCATGATTGTGTCTGTTGCCTTTTAGTTCCCCTGGCAGCTTCTTGGCTTCTGCATTCAGTGCCCAGAACAAGAGCCAGGCTGACCTTGCACTGCCCATGTTGGTGTTGTCTGCCTCTTGCTTGTCCCCCAGCACAGGGACAGCCCAGGTCTATCACCCTGTGGCTCCTCTGGTATTCCCTTCCCTCCAACCTTCCTAACTCAGGTGCTGGGAGTTGATGTTGTGTTTGACAGGGGCTGCATCAAGGATTTAAGGGATGGTATCTTATCGCTCACCCTCGCCCTGTGTACAGCCTGGTCACCCACCCTTGTGTTTTGAGGCCAAGCTGTCCATGAAACAGCCAGATGTGTCCTGAAGAGTGCTCTCTCCTGCTCTTGTGGGCTCTGCAGTTAGGCTGGAGGCTGCTTCATCCTGAGGATGACTCCAGGGAGCAAGCCTACAGTAGTCCCATCCCTTCCCCTGCTCAGCACGAGCTCTGGGTGGTGAGGGATTACGAGGTCCAGCAAAACCCATCAGTGGCTTTTCAGGGCAGGACAGAGAGCAGCCTGTGGGGAAAGGAGGGTGTGAATTGAGGAAGAGAAGTTCTCTGCCATTAGGGGCTTTGCCAGGCATCCCCAGGGTTGTTCTTCTTGCTGTTCCTGCCGCAGTATCCCAGCTTCAAACCTCTTTCCTTAGCTGGAACCCTGAAAAGGCCGATGCCAAGGGCGCTGTGTTACCTTCTGTAACAGCAGCCGTGCTGATGATGCCCCAAGACCTCCTCAAGTGCACGTGTGGGAGCACGTGCAGCCTGAGCAGAGCAGAACCCTGGCCACTGGATTAAATAACAGCAGCTCAGGAGGAAACCCCTGTGACAATTGCTAATGGTGGTGAAATGATAAATGATCAGAAGGAAACACGTGATGCGTCCTCCTGGTGCATTCAGAGTGGCTTTTGCTTGGGCAGTGTAAAGAGCAGAGGGCAAGGCTGCCTGAATTGAGCTTTTTTTTCTACAAACTTTTTGGGGTTTTGGGGGTTTTGTTGAGGTGTGTGATGGGGACCAAACTGCTCTTCTCATCCCACTTCTGCCTAGCTTATTTGTCGTGCATCCCTATGGACTGGCAGAGCATCTCACAGTCTTGAATGATAAAAGAAGATGATTCCAAACAAGAAACTCCCCAAATAAAACTCCTGGCCTTTTTGCCAAGTTGCCCATTTCCTGGAAACAGCAGGCAGAGCAGCAGGAGGGTTCATGACTCCCCAAGGTACAGGCTGGCACCCCTGCTTGGTGCAGTGTTCCTCCTGCCTGCTGCAGCAGGAGAGGGTTTAATGCTGAAATACATCCCAGCAGGAGAGGCTGGGAGGGTGCCTCAGGGAAGGGAGAGGAGAAATTTGTGAGGGGAGGGTTTGGAATGGGTAGGGAAGAGAGAGGGAGGTGTTTCCATTTGGCAGGAGTTGTGATGGAGTAAATCTCTTCCACCAGCTGGAGTGAGATGATGGGAAAGGGCAAAGGGGAGCAGAGGGCTGAACGACCCCCCCTTTGTGTTCTTGAGCGTGGGTAAGTTATAGATTAATAAATAACATCAGAAAGAGCATAATAAATGTTAATATAACCAGCTGACATCAGCTGTCAGGGGGAACTCCAAGCTGAGGTGTGTGAGGTGAGCTGGGAAGGGAGCTGGGCAGCGCTGAGGGGGTGGAGGCGACGGGGAGGATACTAATGAGCCTGTGTCTGCACGTGAGAGAAGTGGATGCTTAGGAAGGGAGGGAAATGTGGGAAGCAGGAGCAAGTGGAGTAGAGTTTGGAACCACAGCCACACGCTTGGCTGCACAGAGGAGCCATGGAATGGTCAGGTAGGGTGATGGTGCTTCCCTGACAAGAGGGTGAGCTGTATCAGGGTGGGACTTCAGCCCAAGCTTAGGGTCCCTGAGATGGGAAATCCAGATGCTTTGGTGAGGATGATGCAATAAGCACGTGAGAAACTGGGGTAAGAAATGGCAGCTGGGGTTACAGGGGCTGCAGAGATGGGACTGATGCACAGAAGGAGAGCAAAGGATTTCAGCAGACCTGGGCTGCAGATGTCTCAGAACCTCTCCAGGGATAACTGGACTTCTGAGCATCACTGGGCACTCTTCCCATGGATGCCTGGCCTGGAAGAGTTGCTGAGTGGCACTACCTGGATTCCTGCATGCAGTGGCAGAAGATCCTGCCCAAGGATGTGATGTGGCAAACAGCCACCCAGGGCTTCAGCAGCCACTGGGAGCTGTGCTGGTACCTAACTTGGAGCTCATGAGCAGGAGAAAGGACCGTGCCACCTGCAGAGGTTCAGAGCACAGAGCTGCTACGTCTGCTTTCTCTGCAGCTTCTGTTGTCTCACACTCTGAGTTTTGTCAGATCCATCAGGCAAAACTCCTCTCCCTGCCTTGCAAAGAGCAATGACTGTGCAGGCACCTTGCCCAAGGAGTTAACCAGCTCCTGGTGTGGCACAGCATTGGAGAAGATGCCTTGGAAGGACCTAGATGAGCACTAGGTGAGACTGTGAGGACACTGGATGCTCCAGCCAGGCTCCAGCTATTGGCAGCAGCCCTGTGCAGCCAGGATTGGGTGTCTGGACTCTGGTTTGCTCTGCCCAAGGCACTTTTTCTTCAAAGGAATTAGTATCTTCTGCCTGGAACATGATGCTGCCTGGGCAGGGGCTATCAGGACAGCCAAAGCCTTTGAGATTTAAGGGACCTTTAGCTTTTATCACTCTGAATGTAACCAGAGGGGCAGCGTAGGCAGAGTATTAACAGCTCGACTGGCAAGGGTCCTTAGCTGCTGAGCAATTATGCATGCTTTGAAAAGGATTTTGCAAATCAAAGGGCCATCTTCAGCCTTTCTGGGGGCTGTCCCTGTGTGTGGTTCAAAAGCAGCATCACAGCACCCAACCTTTTCCCAGTGTGCAAAGCCAGAGGGGGGTTTATTTTTGGTACACAAGAGCTTGGGGCAACTTGGGGCAGAGCATCAGCTCCATTACAGGTGACCCCATGCAGGCAGGGATGGGGTGTTCACACCCCCAGCGTGGAGCTGAACTGCTCAGGGGTGCCCACAAGGTAAACCCTGACCCTCCCAGCTCCCTCAAGGTTGTTGGGGAAGCAAGTCCCCCCCGGGGTTTGGGGAGGATGACGTCAGCTGGCTGCGCTGTCAGGAGACTCAGGCCTCTGATTCATAGGAGCTTAATAAATATTTAGTTCTCCCTTCAGGCTGGGGTGGGGAGTAGAGGGGTTGTGTGTGATGATGACATCCCCTGGCGCTGTTTACCTGCCACAGGAGTCCTGCACAGATGGAGATGCTGAAAACAAGCATCAGCTCTGGACTGTACCTCTGCGCTGTCAGGGGCTGTTTTCCCTCAGCATCCCCTCCATCCCTCAGTGCAGGTCTCTGCCACAGAGCCAGCAGGAAGAAGAGGCTGTTTCCAACTCACCTTTGACTAAACTCCATCCGATTTCACCCCCCAATCACCCCCATGGCATTTCTCTACCAGGCAGCCACGCAGCGGGCACTGGTTACAATGGGAGCATCTGTGCTCTCCCAGGGTTTGTGTTTTCCTTCCAGCATCCTCACTGAGCGTGGGGGAGGGATGGCAGGGGCTGCATTTCTCTGCACAGCATCTTCCTGTGAGGGAAGGGAACCAGCAGCACAGGAATTGTGCTGAGCTCAGGGTTCCTTCACGGTGGGGAGGTTACAGGAGCTGCTGGCCAAACGTGGTTTGTTGCAGCAGGCACAGACCAAGAGCTCTCCTAGGCAGCCCAGTTAGAAAAATCAGAACATTTATAGGGTAGCAGCTCCTCTCTGGTGTTTACCTTTCTCTTCTCTCCCTGCCTGCCTTGCCCTTTGTTGGATGTGGTACCAAGAGAGCCCAGTCTCTCTATATAATGAACTGTGTTTGACTTGGGAAGTCCATTCCTTTCCCAGTAAATAGTTGTCCACAAACACTAAAGTCAGTAGTAGGCGAAGAACAGCTTGTGCAGTACTTCACCAGCCTTCCACAGCCCGTGCCTGTGTCCTTCCCTGACATTTCCAGGCAGGAGGGAAATGCAGCGCGGCGCTGGGAGAGGAGGAGGGGGGGGGGTGGCACAGGAGCAGAGCACAGGCATCTGGATGTGAGGGATGTCAGAGCAAACCCTGCTGCTGCATGTGGGGAGGTGGGCACTGGGGAGGTGTGGTGGGGGAACTGATGCCGTTCTGCTCCTCAGGCTGTGAAATTGCTCAGGGAATGGCAGCTTCTCTCTGTGGTTGGTGAGCCCACCCATTATCAGGGTACTGGAAGGAGGTCAGTGGCATTCCAAACCTTGCAGTAGTCAGAAATCCCTTTTGGGAGCTGAGCTCTTTCCTGCTGTGCCCTGTCCTCAGACCCTTGGCTGAGGTGCCTGCTCCTTGCTGTGTAGCAGGAGCCAGCCCCATCCTCCCCCAAGCACCTTTAGGATGATGCACAGCAAAGGACGATGCCCTTTGTGAAGCCCTGTGCTTGAGGGAGAGCTGGTGGGGCTCAGATCATTCCAGGGGAATAAACCCCAATAAGGGGGGACCCAATTGCAGCCTTTCAGTCCCTGAAGGGAGCAGAGGAACAGGAAGGGAATCAGCTTGTTAAAAGGGCAGATAATGGCAGGACAAGGGGGATGGAGTGAAGCTGGAGGAGGGAAGGGTGAGATGAGATACTAGGGGAAAGTTCTTTAGAGAGAGAGTGGTGAGGGGCTGGAACAGGCTGCCCAGAGAGGGGGTGGGTGCCCCATCCCTGGGGGTGTGCAAGGCCAGGTTGGATGGGGCCCTGGGCAACCTTGTGTAGCTCCAGGCCTGGAGGTTGGTGTCCCTGCCTGTGGCAGGGGGGTTGGAGCTCTGTGACCCTTGGTGTCCCTTCCAACCCAGACCAGTCTGGGATTCTATGATTCCCAGTGGGAAGCTGCCTGTAGTGTGCTGAAGCTGAGGTATGGCAAGCTAGACGTGAGGCTCAAAGGAAAGCAGCTTTACAGAGTGCTAAAATTAGAAGTTTAGTCTGAATTATGCTAATTTGTTTTAATTGTCTAAGTATGTCAAGGTTCTTCAGAAATGTACCCTCTCTGTGCTGGTCTGGAAAGGTGCAGCATCACCGGGGGCGTGATGGAAGGGTGGGTCAAGGATTGCAGAGATTTCTGGGTCCCCTGCCCTACTTACATTTCCCTGGCAGCCCTCACCCCCAGCTCTCCAAATGCCATGAGGGTAGATCCTGAAAACATTAGCCCCACATTGGATAAAGTGGCCTTGGTAGGATCTTGGGTGAGCAGAGAGCATCCTCCTGGGTGCAGGGGAGCTCCTGACACCTTCTCTCTGCCAGGGAGAGGTTGTACAAATCTCAGTACAGCAGAACAAGCTGAAAAACTCCCGTTTCCTTTCACAGCTGAGCACAATGTCATGTTTTGAGCTCCTGGCACTGCGAAAAATTCAACCTCCTTCCCTGTTTGCAAACCAAAATCCTGCTGACTGGGTGAAACATTAAGCCAGAGCCAGGAGTTTCTGGGGGCAGGGGCTGCACATGGAGTGTGTGTGTGGGGGGATGTTCAATCTCTGGCCTCTGAAAGGTTGCAGCCTCAGTGAGGACCCCACAGCAGAAACAAAGCAGCAGGTATTCACTGAAGTGCCTTGGGAGGAGGAGGGAGAGGATGCAGCAGCAGGAGAGCGTTTAGAAAACAGACAAGGTTTCTATATTTATACAGGGATGAGGGGAAAGGAGGGGAGTGCGCGTGTGCAGCGCCGTGTGTGTGTGTCCAGGTCAGGGAGAAGACTCTTCTTTAAGCAAAAAAACAAAGGTACTGCAGCAAGGCAGCAAGCAGGGATGAAGGCTGTGGTCCCTCACTGTGCCCTGGCAGTGAGCAGGGATGAAGGCTGTGGTCCTTCACTGCAGCGAGCAGGGATGGAGGCTGTGGTCCTTCACTGTGCCATGGCAGAGATCAGGGATGCAGGCTGTGGTCCTTCACTGTGCCATGGCAGAGATCAGGGATGAAGGCTGTGGTCCTTCACTGTGCCATGGCAGAGATCAGGGATGCAGGCTGTGGTCCTTCACTGCACCATGGCAGAGGTCAGGGATGAAGGCTGTGGTCCTTCACTGTGCCCTGGCAGTGAGCAGGGATGAAGGCTGTGGTCCCTCACTGTGCCATGGCAGCGAGCAGGGATGAAGGCTGTGGTCTTTCACTGTGCCCTGGCAGTGAGCAGGGATGAAGGCTGTGGTCCCTCACTGTGCCGTGGCAGTGAGCAGGGATGAAGGCTGTGGTCCTTCACTGCATCATGGCAGAGATCAGGGATGAAGGCTGTGGTCCTTCACTGCATCATGGCAGTGAGCAGGGATGAAGGCTGTGGTCCTTCACTGCATCATGGCAGTGAGCAGGGATGAAGGCTGTGGTCCTTCACTGTGCCATGGCAGAGATCAGGGATGAAGGCTGTGGTCCTTCACTGTGCCCTGGCAGTGAGCAGGGATGCAGGCTGTGGTCCTTCACTGTGCCGTGGCAGAGATCAGGGATGAAGGCTGTGGTCCTTCACTGCATCATGGCAGAGATCAGGGATGAAGGCTGTGGTCCTTCACTGTGCTGTGGCAGTGAGCAGGGATGAAGGCTGTGGTCCTTCACTGCACCATGGCAGTGAGCAGGGATGGAGGCTGTGGTCCTTCACTGTGCCATGGCAGTGAGCAGGGATGAAGGCTGTGGTCCTTCACTGCACCATGGCAGTGAGCAGGGATGAAGGCTGTGGTCCTTCACTGCACCATGGCAGTGAGCAGGGATGGTCCTTCACTGCACCATGGCCCCTTTTCAGGGCTTGTAGGGTTCATTTACATGCCCAGATTGGACCTTTTCAATGGGAGGTGTGAAGAAGGGACTGAATACTGAAACCCTTTGTGGAATGTGACCAATGCTGGGGTTGTACCTAACGTGAGGATCCCTGCAAAGGAGCAAGAGATACTTTCAGCTTCTTTACGCTGCTGCTTCTCCAGAGAGCTAAGGCTCCCAGACACTGCACAGGTAAGCCATAGCACAGGCAGAGTCCATTTAGCTTTGTCAGGGTGCCATGCCTGGAACAGGGAGCAGCGTGTCTTTCCTGGGACTTGCTGATGGCAGCACAAAGCAAAGAGTAAGAGAAATGCTCTGGGGATGTGCAGTGTTGGTGGGTGAGACAGGCAGCTGGAGGGTGAGCTGAGGACAGCTGCAGCTTTAAGGGTGTGCTTCCCGACTCACACACAGCTCTCTGAACAGGGGAGAGGTCTCACCCCCTCTCTGTGGGTGCTCCCAGATAGCTGACTGCTGGCCCTGGGCTGTGACTGCTCCATCTCCATCTCCCATCTCGTCCCAGTTCTGCTCCCGCCCCAGCTGGCGCTTTCCTGGCCCTGCAGGCAGTGCAGATGCCTGGCATCCTCATGAGCTGGATGGGATGAAGGCTGAGGCTCTGTCAGCTATTTTAAGGGACAGGCTGGGAAAGAGGAAAGGGTAGTGCCTTGTGCTGTCTCCTCACAGGACTGAGCTGTCTGCACAGCTCCCTGATGGACTGAACCAGCCTGTGGTTCCCCTCACCTTGAGGGAGATGGTATATTAGACTCTCCAAGCATTTGTCCCATCTGATTCTGCCCTCCTGAGGCCCCAGCTGGAGTCCTGTGTCCAGAGATGGGGCCCCAATACAAGATGTGGGGCTGTTGGAGAGGGGTCAGAGGAGCCACAGAGATGCTCAGGGGGCTGGAGCAGCTCCCCTATGAAGAGAGGCTGAGGGAGCTGGGCTGGGTCAGCCTGGAGAAGAGAAGGCTGTGGGGGGACCTCACTGCAGCCTTCCAGTCCCTGAAGGGATCAGAGGAACAGGAGGGGAATCTGCTTGTTAAAGGGCAGAGACTGGCAGGACAAGGGGGATGGAGTGAAGCTGGAGGAGGGAAGGGGGAGATGAGATATTGGGGGGAAGTTCTTTGCAGAGAGAGTGGTGAGGGGCTGGAACAGGCTGCCCAGAGAGGGGGTGGGTGCCCCATCCCTGGGGGTGTTCAGGGCCAGGTTGGATGGGGCCCTGGGCAACCTCCAGGCCTGGAGGTTGGTGTCCCTGCCTGTGGCAGGGGGGTTGGAGCTCTGTGACCCTTGGGGTCCCTGCACACCTACATTGCTCTGCTTGGAGAACCTGCTCTGCTACTGGTGATAGTTTCTTCCTTCACCTGTTTTTAAGCTGTCATTTACAGGTTAGCCACTGGGGATGGCACTCAGAGAACTTGCACTTAACCTGCAACAGATCTAAACTGTGAAAATACATTGCAAGACCAGGCAAATTCTTACAAGTCAGTTGTCCCTCCTTATTTTTGCTGGCATCACACAAGCTGCAGGGATGGAGCAGAGGGATGGCTGCTTTGGGGTGTACCTTGCTCCTGCTGGGTAGCATCAGCCAGAGGTTTAGGCAGAGATGAGGTGTTGACCAAGCTCTTTCTTCCATCCACCCTAATGGGGTAGGGAGAGGGTAAAAGGGACCTTCCTCTGGTCTGCTGGGGATCAGCTGCATGGCTACACTCCTCTTCCTTGGCCACGTTCTTACTCTGCTATTGGAATCAATAATGTTCTGCTGTAAATTATTTCCATGGATTCAGCTCTAGGACTAAATGGTGTGTTCTTAAACAAGATGCTGACCTTCAATAATCCAGTGCCCTTGATCTCAGCGTGAAGCATCTTTGGTTCTGGGGTGGTGGGTTATTTTCCATCTTTCCCCTCCCTCCATTTGCTTTGTGGTGGATGAAAGTCCTCCAGTGGGCATGGAGTGTGGTGTGGTGGGGTGCTGGAGAGGTCACAGCAAAGGAAAACTTACCCTAGTTGGCTTTTGATGTTGGACTTGCTTCTCCTGTGGTGGGAAAGCGTTAAGGTTTCGCTTCCCACCCTGAACACTGAGTTACATCTGTGGGCACCTCCTTTGGCACGGGAGAGTCTCAGCTCTAGGAGATGCCTGATGGGATCTGTATTTGGCCTGCAGGCTATAATTTTCTAAGCTTTTTTTCATTCTTCAGCTCTTCTCCTGGCAGAAGCATCTCCACTGGCAGTGACAGGAGATGGAGTCCAAGTGAGAGGTGCTCGGTGGAGCGTGGCACAGCAGCTCTCCTTCCACCCATCTCAGCCCTGCCACTTGCACTGATGCATAGCAATGTGCTCCTGGTAACGAGCAGCAGGATGGGCAGTGGGGCTGACCCTCTTTCTGTGGGCACCAGGGAAAAAAAAATAACCACTCCCCATCAAACCTGCTGTCAGACATCAGCAGAGCTGAGGTTGTGGTGAGAGGAGCTGTGGGAGCAGCGGGCAGAGGTATAAAACACCTCCTGCCCCATCAGTTCTGTATCAGCACAGCTCCTCAGAACTTGTCAACTCATCCCTGCTGATGGGGAGATCACAGAATCACAGAATCACAGGGGTTGGAAGGGACCTCCAGAACCCATGGGGTCCAACCCCCTGCCAAAGCAGCTCCCTAGGACAGGGCACACAGGTCGGTGTCCAGATGGGGCTGGAATCTCTCCAGAGAAGGAGACTCCACACCCCCTGGGCAGCCTGTCCCAGGGCTCCCTCACCCTCACTGGGGAAAAGTTCTTCCATATGTTGGTGCAGAACTCCCTGTGCTCCAACTTGCAGCCATTGCCCCTTGTCCTGTCCCCACAGACACTGAAAAGGGGCTGCCCATTCCCCCTGCATCCCACACTTCAGATATTGATAAACATTAATATGGTCCCCCCTTAGTCTTCTTCTCTCCAGGCTGAACAGCCCCAGCTCACTCAGCCTTTCCTCACAGGGGAGATGCTCCAGGCCCTTCAGCATCTCTGTGTCCCTCCTCTGGACTCTCTCCAGGAGATCCCTGTCTATTTGATCCCAGGGAGCCCAGAACTGGACACAACACTCCAGGTGGGACCAAGCCAGGGCAGAGTAGAGGGGGAGGATCCCCTCCTGTGACCTGCTGGCCACACTCCTCCTGATGCACCCCAGGATCCCATTGTCTCTCTCAGCCCCCAGGGCACACTGCTGGCTCAAAATGTGCCTCCTGGACCTGCAGAGGAGTTCTGGGAGACCAGAAGGAGCTCATGAAGGTGTAGACATCTCCATCTGAAAGGTCCATTCCCTGGGAAGGGGTGAGTTTCAGCCTGGACAGACCTTGTGCCCACAGAGATGTTGTGTTTTGCCTGAAATAAATCCAGTGTGGCACACAGAGGAGCAGACTAGAGGCTGCCCAGTAACAACACACAGCCCTGCAGTCTGTTCTTGACAGATACAACCTACTGTAATACACTGGGAGGAAAAAAAGAGCTCAGCCTCAGAGTTTTCTTTATGGTTCTTGTGAGATTTCTGGGAAAAAAAATACAAACCCAACAACAAACCAAGGGAAGTAACATGCTTTTTGTCCTCTTCCTGGAGCTGCAGCCACTGCAGTTAGCTCCCCACCCTCGAGCTGGCTGCTGTTTACTGCTGAGCCTTGCCAGCAGGTTACTGGGATTACTTTAGGCTTGTTTGATGATGAAAAGCACCTGGAAAAAAACAGGAATAGATCAGGTTTTTATTTATAAATCATCAGAGGTACGTGCCATGCCAGTGATGTGTGACTGGGAGCTGCCAGGAAACAAGAGAGATTCGTGGAATCTCTTTGGGTGCCCAGTCCAGGAAAACACAAGGACTTAATTTTGGCTGCAGTTTTGAAGATCAGTGTGAACAAACATCCATCCAGACCTGTTCTTTGGAGGATGGAGTGGAGGCAGCCAGGGTTGCAGAGAGATAGGAGAACAGACAACAATGCTGGAGGCTTCCAGCTGGCCCAACACCGTCAGCAGGTAACGCAGAGGGGCTGCAAACTCCCTGTCACCCCTGGGCATCTTGGCCAAAACTCTCAGACTCTACCTGCTGGCAGGTGAAGATGGGTCATCTTTTCTTTTGAGAAGAACCTGAGGAAGCCAAAAGAAGACATAATGAGTTGGATTTTCTTTGCTGTTTAACTCCATTCGTGAGCACACACAGCCAGGGTGTGCGGTGTAGTGCAGCTACAGGGACTCACCCTGTACCCCAAGAAGTTAAAATGGGGAAAGCTAAAGGTTTGAGGTTGAACTGCCTTTCTGAACCCCACATTTGTGGGTCCTATGTGCAAAGCATTGTATTAGAAGTAGTGTGGTTTTATCAGCCCCAGTGTGGCTGCAGTACCAGGGCAGGGATTGTACCCCCACACTCGGCACTGGGGAGGCTGCAGCTCGAGTGCTGGGTCCAGTTCTGGGCTCCTCACCATCAGAAGGACATTGAGGTCCTGGAGTGAGTCCAGAGAAGGGCAACCAGGCTGGGGAAGGGGCTGGAGGGCAAATCCTCTGAGGAGCAGCTGAGGGAGCTGGGGGTGTTGAGCCTGGAGAAGAGGAGGCTGGGGGGAGACCTTCTCCCCACCTCCCCTGCCCTGCCAGGAGGGTGCAGAGAGGTGGGCGATGGTCTCTTTGCCCAAGGGACAGGATGAGGGGAACGGGCTCAAGCTGCCTCAGGGCAGGGTCAGATCAGACACTGGGGAAAAGTTCTTCCCTGAAAGGGCTCTGGGGCACTGGCACAGGCTGCCCAGGGAGGGGGGTGAGTCACCACCCCTGGGTGGATTTAACAGATGGGTAGATGAGGTGCTCAGGGATGTGGGTTAGTAGAGGATGGGCATGGTTGGACTTGATGATCTGAAAGGTCTTTTCCAACCTAGGGGTTCTGTGATTCTCCCTGGAAAGCGTGTGTTTGTGTGTGTCTGCACACACACGTGTGAAGTGACTTCTGCTCAGCCAAAAGTCCTTATGGAGTATCTGCACTCTGCTGCCTTCAAGTCCCTTGTTTCTCCAGTTCCTTGAGCTCTCTGCAGCGTTTCTGTGGCGTGCTGAAGGCTGCCTCCTCTGACTCAGGGCATGGGAACACAAGAGGGCGAATGAGAATAGGTGAAACTTTGGGATTGTGGGGTAGGCTGAGCCCTGACATGAAAGGGGTGGAAATGGCAGAGTGCATGACATCAGTGTTCTCTCCGTGGGAGACTTCAGGTCTCCGTGTTTCATATTGGAAAGCAAATTCTGGCAGAAATCTAGCATGAAACCCCCCTCAAATGCTTCAAATCTCCAGGCCCACACTTTTCAGAGCTTCTTAGGGTGTCATGAAGCACCCTAAGCTGGTGGCTCAGCAAGGGCAGGTGGTATTGCAGGGGTCAGCGTCGAGCATCTTCTGGCAGTGACAGCACCGTGGTGTTTTGCAAAGCCTCAGGGGCTCCTAGGGCTAAATACCACAGGAGTATACACCTTTCAAGGTAAGCAAACACCCAGTCCTTCCAGCTGGGAGGTGTCCTTGCAATGCAGGGCAGCTCCACAAGCTGCTGGAGAGGGGATCAAACAGCCTGCTTGTCCTGTGGTGTGCACAGCCTGTTTGGCACGGGAATTACCTCCTCCTCTGCTGCCTGGGAGGCAGTGGGAGATGGGGACAGCGTCACCCTGCGTGTCACTTGGCTCTTGCTGGGTTTCCTGTGGCCTATCACAATCCTTCCCTGTCCCCCCATTAACTGCCCCATGCTGGTGCCAGCACTGATAACCCACAGCAGCTGCATCTTGTCTTTGAGTCACTGGGGAGGGGGAAGGGGATTATTTTTCTTTGTATTTCTTTTATTAATAACCCAAATTACCCCAGCAAACAGCAGCTTGTCTGGTGTTAAATATTAAACTCCACTCAGTGGGTGAGCTGGAGCACAGAAGCACCAGCACGCTGGTAAGGACTTGCTGTGGCAGGAGATGGCAGAGGGAGCTGCCAGTGTGCATTAAGCCTTGCTCCTTGGAGAGTCTTCCCTCTTTGGGGCAGTGAGGTGCTCTGCCACGCAGCTCCCCAGCTTCTGAATGGCATTTTGCATGCTTTAAACAGATCAGCACATCAAAGGCTGGCAGATCCCGGCTCTGGCGTTGCCATGGCAGCCGCAGCTGAGAGGATTTGGATGTTTCTGGGATGGGATCGTGTTGCTGGGTGGGATGGAGCAGGACAAGGGCTGCTCTCCCCACCCTGGCATCGGGGTGTGGTGGTGGACACCAGCGTGCTGGGGTGCTGTGTGTGGAGCCCTTGCTGTGTAACAGGATGGTCTGCTCCAGCCTTGGGGATGCTGTGCTGCAGATCTCTGCAGCTCAACTGCTCACCTCAGCTCCTTCTAGCCTGGGAGAGAAGGAGGGAGCCCTTCCCATGCTGCACCGCACGTGGAAGTAGGTCAGCTGAATTATCCCCTCAGAGATGCTTGTTTCTCTCTGCTGGCTCTCAAGGGAGCCAAGACAGCAAGCCCTGCTTCAAGGGTTGACCCTGTAGGTGCCTAAGTGTGACAGTGAGCCTGCCCTTGGGATGTCTGCCTCAGGTGCCTCTTCTGCAGCTCCACATGTGCTGGATCCAGTGGGTTTCCAGGAGGGAACATAGAGCTTCACACACTGTGGATGTGTGAAGGGGATCTGGCTGGGCAGCACGATGAAGGGCTCTGCTGCTGGCACCACCCACTGTCAGTCTGTCATGTGGTGGGTCCTTGGCCTGCCAGCCCCCTTATTGCCAGCTGGGAAATTGCTCCTGGGGATTCAGTGCTGGTTTTGTGAGTGTTTCTCTTGTGGGTCACCCTGGGGTATCCAGCCAGTGTCTGCTGAGGGGACACACACTTGGGTGACTTACTCTGACATGCACGCAGCAAATGTCCTGTGGGGTGTGTGGCAGGTGCTTGGGAATAGCTGGGTGATTTAGAAGGGTGAGGGGCTGGAACAGGCTGCCCAGAAAGGGGGTGGGTGCCCCATCCCTGGGGGTGTTCAAGGCCAGGTTGGATGGGGCCCTGGGCAGCCTTGTGTAGCTCCAGGCCTGGAGGTTGGTGTCCCTGCCTGTGGCAGGGGGTTGGAGCTCTGTGACCCTTGGGGTCCCTTCCAACCCAAACCAGGCTGGGATTCTATGATTCTATGAAGGAAAACAGGTAATTTTTGGCACCCTGCCTGCTCCTTGTGCTGCTGCAGCATCAACAACCAGCTGCCAGTCTTGTGGCCTTGGTGCTGACAGGCACTGCAGGCTAAAGGTGATGCTGAGGTGGTGGGAGTATGGTTTACCATGGTCTGCAGTGAGTGGGGCAAACCACTGAGCTTCCATGCAGTCTCCTGAATTGCAGACAAGCTCCTCATCGTCAGCAAGAGGGGCTTTCTGGTTTAATTGCCTCCACACACAGAGCAGGAATGTCTCTGCTTCCCCAAGGCCAGGCTAGGCTCCCTAATGGGCACCCAGTGCTTCTGCAGGCAGGGGCATCTTCCAGCAGATCCATCTGTTTTCTGTGTATCATCTCTGAAATCATAAAGGTGTCTCTGTCCATGGCAGGGGGGTTGGAACTAGGTGATCTTTAAGTTCCCTTCCAACACAACCCCCTCTATGACTGATTCTAGGATTCTGTGATAAGTACAAAAAAGAATGGGCACTTCTGTTGCCCATCTTTGAGATTCAGGCCAAGGTCCTGTCTTCAGAGGGCTTCCAACTGTGGCCTACAAAAATAGGCTCATCTTGGGGCATAACTGGACTTTTTTCAATAGCAGTTTCCTGCAGAAGGTCTAACTGAGGATCTGGGGGGTGCCAGGTCTGGGGGGGTGGGGGGTGCAGGCTCAGGAGCCCCTTATTGCAGCACATCACACTAGGTTGTTTTCCCCCAGACTGTTTTTTTTCCCCCCAGTTCTGACTCGTGCCTGTGGGTGCAAGACAGAGGAGCTGGGGTCTGCATCAGGGAAGTAGGAAGGCAGGGAAAAGGATGCTGTTGACAGGAGCAGAGCAAAGTCATCATCATAACTTCAGTCTTCTCTCTGTGCATTTACCCTGAGGTAACTCCCAGCTGGTTTTGCTGCCAGGCAAAACCTGATTTGTTCTGTAGCAGGGGGTTCACAGGGCACTTTGGGGTTCTCCACTGCTGCCTGGGTATTGACTTGTTCCCCTGAACTGTGCCTGGTCCTGCTCTGCAATGCAGAATTGGATGCTGGACTGAGAGCAAGAACTGCCACCCACTGCTGACATGCACAAGCTTGTCAGAGTTTAGGTCAGGGTAAGCTGATCCAGGAACCACTGTTCTCTGGTCCCAGTTTTGTTCCCTTTCACTTCCACGCCTCTGCTTTAGTCTCTCAAGTCAGGGAAGGATGGAATCCCAGCATGGTTTGGGTTGGAAGGAACACTTAAAGGTGGAGTCCAACCCACCTGCCAAGGGTAGGGACATCCCAAACTGGATCAGGTTGCTCAAAGCCCTGTCCTACCCGACCTTGAATGCTTCCAGGGATGGGGATCCACATGTTCAGCCTTCAGGACTGTCTGAGGAGATTAAAATAAGAGAGTGTATGTGATGCCCTCCCTCATCCCCATCCATTGAGGCTTCCTTCATTGACAGGCAGTGCTGGGGCAGCTCTCAGGGAGGGCTACGAGCTGTTCTGCAAGGATGGGCAGAGCAGGGGGACTGGCTCCTGCCAGCCCTGAGAGCAGCCTGCTCCCCTGCACTGTGCTGACAGCTCACAACCAGGGAGAGCAGTGAAGGGGAAGGAACAGATGTCTCCAGGCTACCTCCCATGTTGCTGCTGTGTCCTTGCTGCTACCACGCATCCTCCTGGGTAGGCAAGCCTGATGTGCTTGCTGGAGCAGTTGGAGGGGCTTTGGTACAGCAGGATTGATCCTCCAGGAAGCTGGTTTGGCCTCTGTCGATGCTGAATCAGGCTCAGTGAACCTCTCAGCTGGAGGGAATTTCAAGGAAGTGTGGCTCTCAGACCCAGTCCTGCTGTCCTGAGCATCATCAGGTCACGTCCTGGTCTGTCTGATGCTTGATCTCTCTGCAAAAAGGTCTGAATCCAGCCTGGGGGGTGAGCAAGGGAGGGATGTGGACCAGGCAGTGTGCCCAGCACTCTGAAAGCCTGTTCTCATTGCTGGGTTTGTACTTTCATGGGCACACAAGGCTGTGGGACAGGTGCAGACACCAAGCAGGCTGCCTTGGGAAAGGCCATGGAGGGGGTCACCAGGAGGGGCTGGTTGGACTCCTTGGTTGAGAGGGGTTATGTGAGGCTGTGTGTGGTGGGATTCCTCCCTCTTTTCTCATCATCCTTGTGCCTTTCTCTGGACCAGACCCTTCACCTCTTTTGGTGGCTAGATGTGCAGTCCCCCTGGGGTGATACAAGGTCCTTGCCATATCAGGCTCACAGCACCCATCTCTCCAGCCTGTCCAGAGAGCCTTCTCCTGACAGTGGCCATCCCTGATCTTTTCCTCTGAAGTAAAACACAGGATTTATTCTCCAGTTTGCTGTTGCTGCCTGGGCTGAGCCTGCAAACAGCCCCATCATCCTGCCAGGGAGATCAAAAGCATTTCCCTGATGTTGCAGGAAAAGAAACAAGATAAAAATGCTGCTGTTGCAGGAGCCCAGAGCTTGTTTGCTACTGTCTGGGTGACGTCTGAAGGAGAGAACAGTACAACATTTGCCAAGAGAGTGATGGGAAGAGTCTCCCCCTATTTTCTTTGGCCTTAGTGCAGTGTCCTAAGCACCCCATTTGCACAGCACTGTTTGGGGAGGAACAGTGGGGAACAGGGTTAGGGAAACAGTGGTACCAGAAACTGTGTGGGAGCTCCCTGACTTCTAAACAAGAGTTGCAGACGTGAGGCTCACAGGCTGGGGTTGTGGGAGAGAGTTTGGAAGAGCCTTTGTGGCGTGGATGGGGGGGTTTAGCATCGGTGTGGGTACCTAAGCCCTGCCTTCCTGGTGCAGCATCTGGGGTAAATGGGTAAAAAGTGGGTAAATGAGCCACTGAGAAGCTGTTGCAAATATACTAGGGCTGGTTCATGGCTGATGATGTGTCTGGCAGGGGGACAGTTTTGTCTGTAACCCTTGCTGTAGTGACAGTGACAGCTAGAAGCTGTGTTTTTGCTGGGGTACTGCATGTTGAAGGTGGGAGGTGGGCACCTTTAAGGGCAGAGCCAGAGGGTGTAGGGTTTGTTCAGATCCCGTTCTCCAGAGAAGGATTCATCTGGGCTGTGAAGAGGAGGAGCTGTTGCACTGGTGCTTTGCAGCTGGCAAGGAAAGCTCCCATCCAGCAAGAAACATCCCCTCATCTCCTGCATGGTTGCTGACAGAGCTTTGAGGAGCAGGTTCCAGAAAGGCTTTCTTCTCAACCTTTTCCCATGGAGGCCAGGGAAAAGTGCTGATCCTGCAGATATTCAGTGAAAAAAGCCCCCTGGGAGAAACAAAATGGTTCATCTCTCAATTTTGGAACAATAGTGAGACTGCCAGTAGCTCTGCTGGGCCAGGAGAGCTCTGTCCTCACTCCTCTGCTGCAGAATCTCTCCCTTCCCAAAGTAGGCTATGAGTGAGTGTTTCTGGGACTCTGCTCCTCTCATCCAGAGGCATCTTATGTAATTGAATTAGACCTCAGGAAAAGCTCCTGTGCGATGATGAAATCATCCTGAATGCTGATCACTGGGAGCGGGGCTGTGGGCATATCAGAGCTGTGCACATCTCTTCTGAATCATTCATTAATTACCCTTAAAGGGAACTCATGGGTTTCAAGATTCCAAGTGGGTTTGCTGCACATCTGCCAAACTGCTCCTCAGACCATGGCAGGAAGGTACCAGCTGTCGTACTGGGAGCAGGATGTGCTGGTGGGGGCTGTTGTTCTTGCCATCATGTTTGTAGCAGGTTGTCCAGGCATGCCAAGGGTGCTGAGGAAATAAATGAATCAATGGGATCTGGCAGAGCTAATGGTGAGGAGAAGTTGCATGCAGTCATCAGGACATGGCTGGATATGCAGCCAAGAAAGCATTTGCCTCTTTTGCTTGCTCAGCCAGGTGGTGAACAAAGGCACAAGCTTCCAAGCTCTTAGGTGTCTGTCCAGGATTGGGCTCTGGGATAAGGAGTAAGGGATGTGCAGTTGCACTCCAGGCCTCAGGGCATGAATTTTTCAGTTCTGAAGGCTTGGGTTAAGCCTTCAGGAAGAGCAAGGACTGCAGGGTCAAGGCTGGAAATGTGTTGTGGAGCTGCTCTCTGCAAACAATTGCATCTTTAGGGCCTGTTACTATCCCAGCATTTGTTGTGCTGCTCAGGGGGCCCTGCTGACATGTCACACATGGTCACTCAGGGCTTGGATTGCTACTCTGCTGGTGGAGAGCAGGAGCTGGTTTTAGAGCCAGCTGCTCCACCCTTGGAGAAACATCCTTCCTCTGAGCCAAGTGCTGCTGATGGAGAAGCTGTACATGTGCCTGGTTGCCCACCAAGACAGAGCAGACACCTCCTGCTGCTGACTGCAGGGTGTGTAAGGAGTGTGTAGGGCTGAGCACTGGAAGTCCTGACTGATTCCTGCATCCCCAGCTTCCCACTGTGGTTTGAGAGGCAGCCTGGAGCCCCAGGAGTTGGGTATGAAGGGCTTCAGACAGAGTCTGGGAAACAGGAGCAACCCAGTCAGTGTTTTTCCACCTCCATCCCTCTCCAAAGTCTCATTAAGTTCGACTTCATCCTGCTCAATTATTAATTGCCTCTGAGTAAAAACAACCACACAGGCGGCACCTGCTTCTGATAAATAATGAAGCATCAAAATAGCTCTGGGAAGGAAGGGAAGGGGAAACAGGGATCCTATCCTGGGTTTCCACAGGGGCTGAGGCAAAAGACGCAGCCTTTATTTTCAGTATCCATGGCAGGGCCTGCCCTCAGCACCCTGTCCCACTCCAGAGCAGTACTCAGCTCTGATTGATTGCTGCTTGGGGCCTGATTCCCACTTGAGCCTTTAATCCTGCCACCAGCCCAGCCAAAAACCAGCTACCTCTCTTGGAAGTCTCACATTGAGGGGGTTTAGTTAGGGGGGCCCTTACGCTCAGGGGCAGCTCTGTGCCCATTGCCACCTGCTTACTGGGGATTCCTCACACAGGGCAGCTCTGTGCCAGTGCTGGGATTGCCTCTGGGAGAGGAGAGATGCAGAACTGTTGGAGAGGGGTCAGAGGAGACCATGAAGATGATCAGAGGGCTGGAGCAGCTCCCCTATGGAGAGAGGCTGAGGGAGCTGGGCTGGGTCAGCCTGGAGAAGAGAAGGCTGTGGGGGGACCTCACTGCAGCCTTCCAGTGCCTGAAGGGAGCAGAGGAACAGGAGGGGAATCAGCTTGGTAAAGGGCAGAGACTGGCAGGACAAGGGGGATGGAGTGAAGCTGAAGGAGGGAAGGGGGAGATGAGGTATTGGTGGGAAGTTCTTTCCAGAGAGAGTGGTGAGGGGCTGGAACAGGCTGCCCAGAGAGGGGGTGGGTGCCCCATCCCTGGGGGTGTTCAAGGCCAGGTTGGCTGGGGCCCTGGGCAACCTTGTGTAGCTCCAGGCCTGGAGGTTGGTGTCCCTGCCTGTGGCAGGGAGGTTGGAGCTCTGTGACCTTTGGGGTCCCTTCCAGCCCAGACCAGGCTGTGATTCTATGATTCTGTGACCTTATGAGTGTGGAGTTTGCTTTTG
Source organism: Gallinula chloropus (assembly GCF_964237585.1). Classification (NCBI taxonomy): domain Eukaryota; kingdom Metazoa; phylum Chordata; class Aves; order Gruiformes; family Rallidae; genus Gallinula; species Gallinula chloropus. Next base: position 9,337,990 of record NC_140106.1, read on the forward strand.
GTGGAACCTGAAGCTCTGAGCTCCTGGGAGAAGAGGTAGTGCTGTGTTTGGCTTGGGGGTTGTTTTGTTTTCCTGTTTGGGGGTGGTGGCAGTGCTTGGGTTTAGGTGGGTGTTTTGGCATGAGAGCCAGAAGAGCTGGGGCAAGTCCTGCTCTGTGAGCTGCTGGGGTATAAATATTTCATCATAATCTAAATGACTCTCTCTGAACAATTCCCAGGAGCAGATACTAGTGGCAAACGGGTTTTTCTAGCACTTTATAGTTTTCACACATATTTTTTCATTGCCTAATATGGACTTCGTTGTTGATGGTGTAACCTGGCTGCTGTTGCTTATCCAGGACCCAGGAGGGGGATGTCTAAAGACCCAGATCAATTAGAGATATGTAGAGAATGGAGACTCCCCATGACTTGTTTTCCTTTGATTGTACAGAAACACAGAATCACAGGACTGTAGGGGTTGGAAGGGACCTCCAGAGCTCATGGAGTCCTACCCCCTGCCAAAGCAGCTCCCTAGGACAGGGCACACAGGTTGGCTGGAGAAGCAAGTGATGACAGGACTGCACATCTCACAGAGTGCCTGGAGGTTGAAGGCTTTTCTTGTGGGCCCAACTCTGGAAGGAAATATTTTGACAAATCTCAAGAGAAGAGGTTTACAGAAATAGCTTCTGAGTTCTTGTCAAGCTGCCTGGACTGACATGACTGAGCAAGATGGTCTTGGTGCAGGCTGTGGCATCTGGGTACGTTGCAGACCTCAGAGAGCAGGTGACAGCTGGGAACAGAAGTACATGGAAAGTGTGGGCTGAGATCTGAGCCCTTGCTCTCCTGCTTGATGCCCAGCAGCAGAGAAGAAGAGTTCTTTCCAAGAGGAGCAGAGTGCAGCCTGCCAGGTGGGGATCATGCCTTCATCTGTTCTCACAGGAGGTCAGTCTGCACTGCCTCCAGGCACTGCACTGCAGCCAAGTGCTGGCTATCTCTGCCTTGAGATCCCCAAATAGGCAGAAGATTCAGGTATCTTGGTGGATCTGTGATCCTGCAGCTGCAGCAGGACCAGGGGATGCAAGAGGATCAGTCACTGGTAGGGATTAACTGCAGCCCAGTGAGGGGCTCGTTACATCGTTCAGACTGGTCCCTGTCTGAGTGTGGGCAGCAATCTGCACTGTCAGCAGTAATTAAGGAGTGATCTGCTGAGGGCCTGATGCCAAACTCAGTTCCCAGAACTGGAATTTTGCAGATTTGGGTTGAGTTAGGTGATGCTTTGGGCTCTACCGGGAGGGAAACCAGTGGATGTCAGTCCTGTGGGGGAGATGACTTCTGGCTAGGACAGCTGGACACAGGGGCTGCTGAACGCTGTCTGGCTGTGCAGAAATCTTTGCAGCCAGGACAGCACAGAGCATGAACGATGGAGCATGAATATTCCTTCCCTTGGGGAGCTCTGTGACTCTTCCACATCTTCCCTCTGAAGCTGACTGCCTGAGCTGTCGTGCCTGGATGTGTATAAAGCAAGATACACCAGTGTGATGAGCTTTTCAGTTGCATCCAAATGATGAGCAAAAAGAACCCCTCACGACTCATGTCATAAGATGCCAGAGAGGCACATGTGATGAAGCTGGCTGGCTGCTCAGCATCTGTGCATGGGGAGGGGCAAAGAGCTGCCTAAACATCCCAATTTTGGGCTCAGACTGCTTCCTTTCCAGGCACTATACTGTGGTTGTGCTGGCACCAGACATCTGTCTCCTGGAGTAAGCCAGCAGGCTGCTTCATCTCCAAAATCATGCCTTTGGAGGCAACAAGCACACATGCCAAGAAACACCTCCTGAAGAACATCTATTCCCTTTGGATTTCAGGCTTTCCTTTGGGAATCTCACAGCTCCAATAGTTCTGAACTGATGGATGACCACGAAATGTTTTTTTTTTTTAGATCAGGGATGGGGAGAGATTTCTTCTGTCTGTCAGCTGCTGAGCTTTGCAAACTCAGTCCCCTGGATTTCTTGTGAGTTTTCATTTGTCTGTGCTTCTGGGTGCCAGTTTTTAGGCTAGTTTGGGCAGAAGTACTTGGAAATTACTCCCTCCCCCCCCTGACCCTGCAATAAAGGAGGGGAAGAGGAAAGCAGGGAGAGAGCCAGGGCTGGAAAATCCATGCATAGCAAATCTTTGCCCCCCACCCCCATCTCACCACCCAGCTCCTCTTCTGACAGAGAGCTGAGAGCAGGTGTCAGTGTGGACCTTTCACGTGCTTCCACTGTTGCTTATGGCTGATGAGTCCAGCACTTTGGAAGCCAAGGAATTAGCCATCTGAGAGGTGAGGCACCAGCAGCTCCTGTGGACCTCCTGTGAAATCATGGCTCAGCGTGCCAGAAACCACAAATGCCACGGGAAAACAAGGCTCAGCCTCACTGCACTCAGCAGACTGCCTGCCCTGGGCAGCAGAGTGTCTCCTTCAGCACTGCAGAGCATCGTTACCTGCTTGTTTATGCCTACATCACCGCTGCTCTCCCTTAACAGGAGGAAGCAGCCTGACAGCGGCACTGTTTTTCATCCCAGCTCTCTCCTTGCATGAATCCAAGTACCTCCCGTTACCCGTGGCTGGGCAGCAGGAGCAGCATTGCTAAGGCTTTAAATTATTCAGCTCCTGCTGCTGACTCAGCTTGAAAACTGCATTCACGTTTCCTGAGATAACAGCTTGTTGACCAGAGCCAGGGAGCCTGGCTGCTCCCAGGAGCCTGAGCAGGTGACAGGAGCACAGGGCAGTGTTTTCCTCCATCAGCAAAAAAAGGGGACGTGCTTGGGGTAGGGTGAACCCCTTGCATACCTTTGCCCTTGTACCAGGAGGGCACAGTGAGTGCTCAGAGAGGAGCAGCTGTCTCCCAGCGACTGCATCCCTGGACCCCTCCCAGATGCAAGGATGGGTGCTGCTTGCTCCCCTGAGCAAAAGCAGACTCAGTTTCCCCTGAAGCTTGAAGCCTGCCCTTAAAGAAAGTTGTTTACTCCTCGAGGTAAGGTGTTTAAGGTTCCCCACGCCCTCAAATGAAAGGAAAAGAACAGCTGAGGACAGGCTAGCAGAGCCCAGCGAAGGATCTGGTGCTGGGAGCTTCTCTAGTTACATGGGGGATAACAACACAGCGGAAGGAGCCTGGCGTTCCTTCACGGCTACATCATAGCGCAGCTGAGGAGTTTCTCCAAAGGTCAGAGGCAGAAGCTGCTGGCCTGCAAAAAACCAACCCCCCCTTTGTAGCTGAAGGGGTAGTTCTCTTTGGAGCCCTCCTCCTCCTCCTCCTCCTCCTCCTCCTCTCCCGTCTCCGTTCCTCTGCGCCCCACCGCCTGACTGCCTTTACCTCAGGTGTAGACCTGGAGTACAGCAGGGCTGCTGAGCCTCACCCCAGGAGGCATCTCAGGGCAGTGGAGGGAGAAATGATTTTTTTCCTGTGGATACAATAGATCTTACAGCATCCAGGGAGCAGCACTTAAAAACATACTGGACCCCTGGTTTATAAACTCCCTCCCCCTCGAAGCTCACGGGGTTGCAGGGTGGCCTGAGTGGGAGTTGACAGCTGGAACTCTCAGGCTACTTTTTCTCCAGGGGAGTTTGCTCTTTCTAGGAGTGTTCCTGGTGTGCCCATTGTAAATCACCTCCTCCCACAGGGCTCCGTGTTGCCTCTTGTGGGTGCGAGGTGACACTGACGTGTCCACCCTCAGATGCCTTTAAGGGGATAGCCATCTGCTAAGGGGAGGACACAGTGTGAAATCTTGGGGAATGAGCAGTTTGGGGAGTGGAAACAGGGAACATTAAGGGACAGTAGCCTGAGACCTGATCCCTTTTGAGGTGTTCTCACAGAAATGGAAAGAGCTCTTGGGAGTAAGAGCTACTCATTTATTAGTGCTGTATTTGTTCTTTCTCGTGCTCCCCCAGCCTCTGATTTCTCAGAGCTGTATCAAAAGAGTTACTCTTAGGTGTAGCAGGCAAGATAACAGTGACAAACTGCTAGTAAAGCAAGCTGCTCTAGGGTGTTAGTCCTCAGCACTGATGTGTGTAAATCACCTGCCCACAGTCTGATGGGGGAACCTGAGAGATGCTTCAGGAGGGTGGTAATGAGGGAAAGAGACCCTGTAGAGGGATCAGTGGGAAGTGTTTGGGAAAACAGGATTAACAAGGGACAGCAGTTACTGTAGTGAACTAGTTCCCCTAGCGATGGAGACCAGTTGTCCATCTCTAGGTTGTCTCCAGTAACGTGGAGCAGTTCCCTTAGAGGTGGAACCTGCACCAGCTCCACAAGCAGCCAAGGAAAGGATCAGTTATTCGCAGTGCATTGCGTACCCAAAGGCAAAGTGGTCTCTTCTCCCCCTTCTTCAGGGAGAGGAGGGAGCAGGCACATACCTGCCACCTCACAGGACCCTGGTCACTCCTGCCCCTGCCATCGCCTTCACTTCTAGAGCTACAGAAATGGGACTGCTGGTGATCTCCGGAGCTCCACACAGTTATGCCCATGGTGCAGTACCCACAGCCCATGTGGATGTCACCCACAGCCTGTGGGACATCAGTGACCTGAGCTCTTGGTGCCTCCAAGCACCTCTGTATGGAGCTGTGGCTGGAGGGCTGCTTGCAGGCAAAACTCCAGGGCTCATTGGAGGAGCAAAGGTCTCTTGGTTTGGCCAGGCTTGCTAGGACCATGCCTAGTGGTAATGTCCCTCTTGTTCCTTGGAGGGGCTCTGACCTGCAAGCATCCCTCTCATGAGCTCTTGTTTCTCGTTCCTCGTGCCTGCAGAAATGCTCTGGGGTGATTCCTTCTTCCCAGCCACCACCTGGCCCGTAGGCATGTGCCAAAGCACCCTGTGGTTGCCATTACAGCACCCCACACTAACCACAGCTATTTCCTGCTCCACACACAGCCACGGGGTTGCCCTCCCTCAGCCACACTGTGGCTGTGGGCGTATGATGTGCTCGAGGGAATCCTGGGCTGGAGCCAAAGGGTGAGTGCCATGTCCCCCCCCTGCACCCCTCCACCTTCATGGGGAGGATGTGGCATCATGGGATGTCTAGAAATCTGCAGGACTGAGCCAGGCAAAGGGTTTGTTGTGTCCCCTGCCTCCTAGAGATCATCCCATCCCTGAGTTTGCCTGTAGTGGGTTTGGGAAAGCCTCCTCTCCTGGTGCCCAGTGATGCCAGAGGCTCCACAAACCAAACATAGCTCCTGGTCCCTGCCTGAGAGAGCTCCTGCAGTAGAAGTGTGTGTGGGGAGAGGGGGTTAAACCTTCATTCATACCATTCAGCAGGCAGGTAGGGCAATCTCACAGGCACTTCTACCCTGAGGTGCAGTAGGGGGTAACCCCAAAAGGCTTGGAGGGCACAGGTCTTGTTCCTAAGGCTTTGTCAAGCGTGTGTGTTAATCCTGATGGCTGCAGGACCTGGAGGAGGTTTGCATTATGCTGAGGCAGCAACTTTGCCCAGGCTCAGAAGCTCTGGCTGGTGAGGTCCTGTCTTCAGGGTGCAGCGGGCTCGTATTTGCATTCATGCCATGCAGTGATGCAGGGGAAGCAAACCCAAACAAGCCAGGGTCTGAGACATTGATGATGTTGCTCTGTAGGTTCAGAGCAGCAAAGTGTTCTAGAGCTAATGCTGTGTGCCAGCCAGCACTGTCAGTGCCTGTGGTTTTGACAATAAACATTAGAGCTCTACCTGAACCGGAGGAGGAGTCTATTAGAGCTTAAATACCAGAGAGGATCCCAGACTTCCAGGGAGGTGCTGAACCACGCTGCACAAAGGGAAGGTATTTTCTTTAGACTGAGGTAAGGACCTTGCTTTGCTCTGATGCTTCACCGTGGCCTCTGCTCAGTATAAAAAAATCTGGATTTCTGTGTAATGCAAAGCATTTTTCCACCCTAACAGGTTCTCTTGCTCTACTTCCCCTGCCTCTCAGCTGATAGAAGCTTTCCCAGTGGTGTTATGGGCTGTCTTATAAGAACTCCCTAGGGAGATACAGCTGGCAGAGCTGTTGTCTTTGTGTCCCTGAAGCTGCAGGTGTCACGAGCTGTATTTATCTGTACACTGCCCAGGCCTTTCCAGGTGTGAATCACCTCAAGGCCCTGCATTCCCTGGGAAGAAGCCCCTGGGCCCTCCTGGAGCTTTAACTAGCAAGAAGGCCAGGAGAACTGTAGCTAGAAATAGAAACCAAGCCCTGTGGCTCCCTTGCAGTCCCCCCAATCAAGATGGCCTTAGTTTAGCACCCAGCTCCAAGCTGGGCTTAGGAGAACACTAGCAGAGGGATGCCTCCACCAGCCCGGAGTGCCAGGTGAGCATCGCTCTGCGGCGTGCCGCCCTGAGCACGAGGAGGGGAGGGACGGGAGCGGTCTCCAGGAGGTCTGTCCCTTGGAACAATCGGTGTGACTCCCTTGCGTGTCTTTCAGAGAGGGCATGCACCAACCACTGTGGACCCCTTGCCTTCTTGCTGCAAGCAAGGATCTCCTGAAGGGATGCTGGAGCAGGAGTCTGCAGTGCAGGTAGAAGCGGGGGGGGGGGAAAGGGGCGCGGTCATTGTGTTGCAGTTGGCTCCGGGGCCTACGAAGGGCCTGGAGCTGCTGTCACTTTAGGCCTCATTTACCACTTCAGTTCCGTCTCGGTGTCCTTCACTTGGGACTGTGCCCAGCCAAGGTCTGCAGAGACTGGGGAACGATCTTGGGGGGGTAAAGGGGGTGGGGGGGGGGGGCGGTGTGTCTTCTGCTAACTGCCTCTGGCCCAGCCTGCTGCGTGCAGCTTAAACCAAGAGACCCTGTGCAGCTTAAACCAAGAGACCCTGTGCAGTTTAAACCAAGAGACCCTGTGCAGCTTAAACCAAGAGACCCTGTGCAGTTTAAACCAAGAGACCCTGTGCAGTTTAAACCAAGAGACCCTGTGCAGCTTAAACCAAGAGACCCTGTGCAGTTTAAACCAAAAGATCCTGTGCAGCTTAAACCAAGAGACCCTGTGCAGTTTAAACCAAGAGACCTTGAGCAGCTTAAACCGAGACCCTGTGCAGTTTAAACCAAAAGATCCTGTGCAGCTTAAACCAAGAGACCCTGTGCAGTTTAAACCAAGAGACCCTGTGCAGCTTAAACCAAGAGACCCTGTGCAGTTTAAACCAAGAGACCCTGTGCAGTTTAAACCAAGAGACCCTGTGCAGCTTAAACCAAGAGACCCTGTGCAGCTTAAACCAAGAGACCCTGTACAGCTTAAACCAAGAGACCCTGTGGTTTCTGGCTGCAGAGCTGTTTCGTTTTGCTCTGTGTTTTCTTCCCTCGTGCCGTTTCAAGAGCAGGGTTCATGCACAGGATGAGCTCCTCCTCCCCTGTTTACAGCTCCCAGATATGTTTATGAAGTGTGCCTCAGCCCTGACACTCTCTAAACACTTGGTGGCTGGCCTGGCAGCTCTCTCCAAGCCCCCTGACGTGGGACACCCCTTAATCTCCAGACTCCAGGCAGGAGCCTCCCTGTTGTGCCGGCCTGCAGGCAGGCAACTGCAGGTGGTGATAGGGTGCAGGCCTGATGCCGATAAACCTCTTCCAGCCCTGGCTGCTCACCCCTGGTTTGGCTGCAGCATTTGGTGGAGGTGGGCCGAGCAGAGCTGCAGACCCTGGCTGCCCAGGGTGAGCTGACTTTCTCCTGCAGCGATGTATTGCTTGAGGGTGAGTACTTGGGCACCCTAACGGGCTGGAAGGGGAAGAGGAATCAGGTCAGTCCTCAGGGTGTTGTTTTGCAGATGGTACTTTGAGGGGTGTGTGTGTGTGTGTGTGTGTTTTATCCTGGCCAGTAACATGGATTTAAGTCTGGTCCAGAGAAAGCAGCTCTTGTCCCCAAAAGATTGCAGCTAAATGGACCACAGGATGGCAGGAAAGGTTTGCTGCCTTCCTTAGCTCACTAGGGATTTGCTTTAGGTCATGCTGGGAGCCAGTGGTGTTGAATCTAGAAGGGCTAGGTTCCCCCCTCCCCAGCCCCCATGGCTTTGTAGGCAGAGGGGAGCTGTCCCCAAGTGCTGGGGTGGTATTTTTGTGCTATTGTGATGGTAAACGTGGATTCCTGCGTGATCACCTTCCTTCTGTCACCCACCCCAAGCTCTGGGGCAGGCACACAGGATGCTGTGTCCTTCTCAGCACAGTGCTGCACTAGCTCTGCTGAGGAGCAGGTGGCTGTGCTGCTATGGCTTTGCTCGCATGTCCTCACCAGGGATGAGCTGGCAGAGATCTACAGCCAGGCCTGTGCTTCAGGTGCTTTCCTGTCGATGCTTTCCTCCCTGCATGGCTTCAGGAGGCTGCACCCTGAGCCCTGGCTGGACCAGCCTGGCTGAAGGCTGCTGGCAGGAATCCTGCCGTGGCCGTGTGCTGCCTTTCATCCCAGGGTGCAGATCCCAGCAGACAGCCCCTTTCCTCAGTGCTTTTGCTTCTGCAGTCAGGCAAAGCAGGTGTGGGCTAACCCTGCTGAAGCAGAGGTAGAGAGTGAGTCAGAACAGGCTGCAGGCACTGGGAGCCGTGGGGAAGCATCTCTAGAAGGGAGGAGGAAGTTTCTCCAAGAGGTACTGAGGCAGACCCTGATGGTCTGGACTCCAGCACATCTCCTGAGGCACTGCCCAGACCCCAGGGCAGGCTGGGGGGCTGCTCTGCAACGTGTGCCTTAGTCCCTGGCTTGCATCAGACAGGCTCAGAGGGGCTGCATTCCCCCTTGCACGGGCAACCTACTAGAGCCCACCCAGTTCTCCAGTGTTCATCGCACAAGCCAGACATGTCATGGTTCAAGGACGGACGTGCATGAGGAAAGTAGGAGATAAAAGGCAGTTCCAGCACTGCTGCATCTCTCCCAGCAGCTGTAAACCCTGTTATGTTGCTAGAAGAGGTGTAGTGCCTGAGCAAAAAGCTCTTGTGTATTGTCTTCAGTCACAGTCTATATATTTTCTGGTGAGGTAAAAATAGCTTTTCTTTTTCAGGATGTGCAGAGAGCAGAGGCTCCTGTTAACATCAAAGGAGAGAGACAGCCTTCCCCTGGGTGTGCGCAGCCTCAGCTGGCAGGAGCAGTAGCTGTCTTAATTCTTGCCTTGCTTTGGCTCTGCAGGGAAGGATCAATGTCCTGGGCTCCAGCTCCCTGCTCAGACCACTTGACCAGCCCTTTGTTCCTCTCTCCACTCATTGCTGCTGGACATAGCACTGTATTTCACTGGGGAAGTGATGGTTTGCAAATGACAGGACACAATCTTGATGCTACTACTTGGAAAATCCATTAGGAGCTGGAGGGGAGGGAGAGAGGGAAGCTTTTATAGAGCTGGAGGCTGCAGCACCAGGAGATCCCTATCAGAAGGGATCAGTCTGCTCTGTATGGTCAGCTCCCAAGTCCTTGCTCAATGCAGATTAAGCTGTTTTTGATATCCACCCTCCTCACAGCCCTGAACCTGTTCCAACTTCAGCAGCTAAGAAAGGTGACTGGTGGGGTAGGGGGGGAGGAAGGAGCTGAATGGCAACGTGGGCAGATGTTGCCTGCCTCTGAGTGTTCTTGGTAGGGACTGAGTTAACCTTGGCCCTGAACTGGACCACCAGTCAGTGCCCAGCACTAAGGGTACATAAAACTGGGCTTTCCAAAAGGTAGTTACTTGTGCTTATGTAAATGGTGGAGGGTTGAGTGTGATGGAGAAAATGCAACTTGACAAGTTGCTTCCCTTCTCACAAACCTGCCAGGCCCCCTCCTCCTTTTGCTCTGGGATTTCTCCTCTGCCAGTTGTGCTATAGTTCTCTTCCAGCTCCAACAGCCCCTTGCTGCAGGAACACGAGGAAACCTTTGGTTTCCAGCATGCTCCAGTTCCCCTGCTGCAAGATGGGGGGGATCTCCTTGCATTCAGGTCTGGGGGTGTCTGCTGGGCATGTAAACCATCAGCCATGGTGGTAGATGCCTGGGGACCCCAGGGATATTGTGAAATCTCCACACAGCAAAAGGAGCATGGACAAAGGGGTTACTCAGGCTGGTGCATGACATGAGAACAAACTCACTTGGCAGATGACTTCCAGAGGTGACCTCTTGTGCCTTGACTCTCATCAGTCCTGTTAAGATCTGTGGACCTGTCCTAAATCATGCAGGCAGAGTTGAGGATGGTTAGAGATTAAGACTTGGGCATATGGGTTTGTCTGTCTTAACTCACATGGACGGGAATGAGGATGAGGAGGGAAGAGAATCTGGGCATATGGACTTATCCTTTCATCTGATGAATTTTTCCCAGTGCTTTTGCTTTTCTCTTTCATCTGGGTTTGCAGGATGTGCCCGGTAGCCTGTTCCCTGCTCTGCTGGCTGCCTGCCTGAGGCTTTGCTCCTGTGGCCTCTCTGGAGATGCTGTGCTCTGCTGAATGCTGTCTTCTGCTCAGAAGGCAGAAACCTGCCAGTAGCTTTTTGTTTCCACTGCAGGGACCACTGGGAGTATCAAGTTTCCCTGAATGCAGATAGGAGAGGAAAGTTCCTGTAAGGCAGTCAGCGTGATTTCTGCTCTGGGCACTGCCTGATCTCCCCTGCTCATCTTGGAGAGACCCTAGTGCCATTTTTGGTCCTTTTAGTGTGCTTCCAGGACTGCCATATTCTTCTCATCTGATGAGAAGGGATCCAGGTTATCCCCTGCAGACCTGGGTGCTTGCTGTCTGTGAGGCAGGGAAGTCCAGATGCTCTCTGGCTCCCTAGAAAGCTGTAGGTTGGGCAGAGAAGTCTGTAGGTTGGGCACTTGCTTAAAAGTAAATCACTACACTGATGTAGGGGGGATGGATTAAAGCTGAAGGAGGGAAGGGTTAGATGAGATATCAGAGGGAAGCTCTTTACAGAGAGAGTGGTGAGGGGCTGGAACAGGCTGCCCAGAGAGGGGGTGGGTGCCCCATCCCTGGGGGTGTTCAAGGCCAGGTTGGATGGGGCCCTGGGCAACCTTGTGTAGATCCAGGGCTGGAGGTTGGGGGCCCTGCTTGTGGCAGGGGGGTTGGAGCTCTGTGACCCTTGGTGTCCCTTCCAGCCCAGCCCAGGCTGTGATTCTATGATTCCATGTGAGGCTTTGCTGTCTCTTCTGGCAATAGTGCCTCAAAGGTGAGGATCATGCCTGCTGCTGGGCACAAGCCCACACAAGCTAGAACTGTCAAAGCAAACACTGAGGGCTGTGGTGAGGTTTTATTGCACTACCTCCCCAGCTGGCAGTTCCAGCACCCTGGCAACTGGAAGTGACTGGATGACCTCCTAGATGGGCACTGGACCTTTCCCCACCATCTAGGTAGTATACCCATAGTAAGACGTGGCTTTGGCACCAGGATTCATGTCTGCCTGTCACTGCTGGTTCTGGGGCTCTGTGGTTGTTGGGATGACTGTGCTGCCCAGCATGCCAGGCGTTTCCTTGCCAGACCTCCTCTGTCCCCTGCTCCATGCCTCTGTTTCCCCTCTTTACCTGTGTGCAGGATGAAGTGTGTCTGCTTGGAAGGGCCACAAACCACTGCTGCCACCACAGGGTAAGGCCAATGGTGTATCTGTGCCTTCCCTCAGCAGCAGCACATAACTCTTGGAAGGGATCATGACCCTCCTGTTGCTGTTTCTCTGCCTTTCACAGTCTGCACATCCCAGTTTGCAAGGTCCTAATGTGTCCCAGAGCAAGGGTGGCACACGTAGCTCCTGCTAACAGGGTTTGGAGGGAGAGTTGGACCAGTGGAGCTGCAAACTGGTGCCTGCAGCAAACTGGTGCCTGCAGCATGTTGAACAGGAGCTGCTAAGCTCCTGGCTGGAAGGACCACCTGGCTTCCAAAGAATACGAGAGAGACAAACGAGTTTGAAGATGCAGAGTGATCATTAGTGGCAAAACTCCTGAGACAGCAAGAAACCTGTGTAGTGCTGTAATTGGGTGTAATTGCTTTCAAGATCTTTGTGGTAGAGCAGCCCTAAGGAAGCTTTTCATGCAATAAAGCCTGCTGCTCCTCAGCAGCAATGTTTTCCAGTGGCTAGGCCTGGGAGAAGTAATCCTGAACAAGTTCTGGGGCTGGCAGGAGGGTCCCTGCCAGAAGAAGAGTTTACATGGCCCTGGTCTCCATCCTTCTGCCTCTGGGATGCAGGAACTGAGGCAAAACCTCCTCACAGCACCAGCTGAGGGTTCAAGCAGCAGAGCAGACCCGAACTTCCCAGCCCCTGGGTCTGACTGCCGTTTGGCAGAGAGCATTCTGCTCCCCAAGGCCACAGGAATTAACTTGCTGTTTGAAAGTCTGCACTGCAATTCCTCTTCTCTGGTGTAAGAGCAGCCCTGTCCTTCACTGAGAGCAGAGACTCTGAGGATGCACGGCAGAGAAGAGGGAAGAGGCAGGGGCTGAGTGATGTGGCTGAGAATAGAGGCTCTGGGAATTCCCTGTAGCAGGGTGTGTTTCAACTGCAGGGCAGCTCTGGCTGTGTGATGCCTCTGGGTAGAGAGTGAAGAAAAGTACAGAACAGAGCCTGTGTGACAAAAACAGTGACCTCCAGCTCCCCTACCCTTCCCTCTCTGTACCTAATCCTTGCAGCTCTTCCAGTTGGAGCAGGGGATCAGCTGCTTTCAAGCATCAAAGCACTTTGTGCAGGCAGTAAGGAGGGATGCTGGATGCTGGCAGCCCCCAGCGGGGTGTACAGCCCCTCTCCTGCCTGTGCTGTGGCCCCATGGTTGGGTGGTGCAGGCAAGGCTGCTCTCCCAGCACTGCTGGAGGCAGAGACTTGTTGGAAAGGGCACCCAGTCCCTTTCCTCTGGGAGGGAACGTGTTCCCAAGCAGTCCCACAGCTCATCCTTGCAGGGAAGCGATCCCACCTCCTCCGGAGCTCCTCAGCAAGAAGCCAGCTCAGCCCTTCCTCATGCCAGGTGCTGTACCAGCAAGGAAGGAGCTGCTGTCCCTGCTCAGAATGCCTCAGTGCTCCAGCAGATAGAGGAAACTAGTGGGCAGACAGGGTAAAGAGGGCAGCGTGGCAGGGTGCACGTGTCCCTTTTGCCAGCCTGGAATAGTGTAGCAACTTGCTTCTTGCCTTTGTGTCCCAGAAAACACCGTGAGATCAGCACAAGACCCCGAACTGGTTTGGATTTGGGAATCACCTCCTTGGCAGCGTTTAGCAGGTCTCAGAGAGGGAGCTCTCCACAGATGTGCCCGTCTTTCGCAGAAGGAGGCACCACTGAGACCCTCCCTTCCTTTATCAGTGATGTGCAGGAGCTGGTGTGAGCTCCTCCCTGGGTGCGAGGGAGGCACGGCCAGGAGAGATTAGAGCTCCCACCACAGCCAGAAGACACAGCAGGATGACTGAGCCTCTGACTGCAGCCCTTGAGACCCAGGGCTCTGTTTTGGCAGAACTGGCTTATTGCCTTAGTCATGGCTCCAACGCAACGGGCTTGGTTCAGGCTTCTCATGTTGGGGTGAAGGGGCCAGGACATGAATCCTGGGCCAGGAGTGGTTTCCAGAGCCAGGCTGTGAGAGCAGGAAGATGCCTTGAGTAGGAACTGAGGAAGCCACTAACCAGGGCAGGGAGAGGGAAAGGGAAAAAATTGGATTGTCAGCAGACAAGGGGAGTTTTTACCTGGCAGAAAAGAAAGGGAATCACAGAGTCACAGAGTGTCAGGGGTTGGAAGGGACCTCGAAAGATCATCCAGTCCCACCCCCCTGCCAGAGCAGCATCACCCAGACTAAATCCCACAGGAACACATCCAGGTGGGTCTGAATGTCTCCAGAGGAGACTCCCCATCCTCTCTGGGCAGCCTGTCCCAGGGCTCCATCACCCTCACAGGGAGAAAGTTCCTCCTGACATTCCCATGGAGCTTCCTCTGCTCCAGCTTGTGCCCGTTGCCCCTTGTCCTGTCGCTGCCATCGCTGAGAGAACAGAAGCACAGTCTGATGTGCAGTGCTGTGGGTTTTTTAACTTTAAAAGCTCTCAGAGCACTTGGAAAAATCCAGGGCTGAGTCTTCTCCCCCAGGGAACTGCTGCCAGCAGCCTCTTGACACCTCACAGCTTGAGTGACCGCAGGTCTGTGGAGCACAGCACCGGTGTGTGGGGTTCAGCAGCCACCTAAGAGTGTGAGAGGTACCTGATGGCACGTGAGGCAGTGGAATAGCTCCCTCCTGGAAAAACTCCTAGGAAGGCAAAAGAGAATGGAAAGGAACCCTGTGAGCTCTGAAGAAATAAACCCAGTAGAGGCAGGCTCTGCACCTGTGTATCCTGGGGCACACGGATAGCAAGTGACCACACGTGTGTGTGTGTGTGTGTGCTGGAGGGGGGGGGGTAGGGGTGCATGAGGCATGCCCCTGCTTTGTGCTTATCAAAACTGGTAACTGCTGGCTGGGATAGGGCTGGGCATCTTTTCCATACCTTGTGCCCTCCACGTTTCGTTCTGTTCACCGCTCCCTTTCGCTTGAAGGAGCGTCCAGGTGGTGGCAGTGACCTGACCCACACCTCAGTGCCCTGGCTAACCTTGACCTCTGTGACACCCCAAAGTAAAGTGAGCTGTTGTGAACCAGTGCCCCCTGAACACTAAGTAGGCAGTCCCCTCGTGCACACTGGGAAGGGCAACGTGGCTGCAGACCTCTTCCCTCTGCTCTCCCCAGCTGAGCTGAGCTATCCCTTCTTCTCTGGCTGCCTGTGCAGCTGGAGAGCTTGGGAGATGTCCTGCCTCTCCCTGTGCATCCCTGCATGCTGAGCATGGGGAACAGCAGGGCAGCACCTCTAAAGCACTCAAGCCTCAGCACATACTCCAAGGCACTGACCCCAACATCCAGAGGGTTGGGAAGGGAACCACAACCCCTCTCAGCTCTGGCAGGTGTTACCTGTGAAACGCCCGGCTCCTGGGCACGTCTGCGGGGCTGCTTTTTCTCTGCTGTTCCCAAGGTGCAGCTCTGACCCTCTCCTTTGCACTTGGCAGCACTCATCTGCTTTCCGGAGGTGGCTTGGTATTAAATATCCTGTCTGACACAATAATGGAGAGAAAATGAACAAATTCCATTAGCGGCTGGCGATCCCTGCAGGGTCTGCGTTGGAGCGAGGAGGGAGCCTGTATTTTTAGATAGAATGCAATGTAACTTACTGGCTCTCTCAAAGCTGGGGAGTAGATAACCAAGGAGGGAGAGAGGGGACACCAGGCTCAGGTTTCAGCTGAAGTGCCGGACTATGGCAGCACGAAAGGGCAGGTCCGGTCCAGACGTGGCTGTGAGTATATCAACGCACTTCTTCATGCCCACAGACGCCTCTGCTTTGCTTTTCTGCTTGCTCTTCTGCTTGTAGTCTCTTCTGCTGGGCGTGCTGGAGCTTTGGGAGCCCCTTTGCTGCTGGAGCCCCGGAGGGTTTTTTAACCCTTTTAATCTTAGCAGCTCCATGTGTGCCCCGTGGGTGGGAGAGCCTGGCTGAGCCGTGCTTTGCCTTCCCAAGGGGGTTTGCTGGCGAAGGTCTGTGCCGTGCCTGGGCATGGCAGCTGAGGCGCTGCCCCGTCATTAATCCGGACCTGAGATGCAGAGGCTTCTAGTGGAGGCTGGAAAAGCTCTTTTGTATTCAACCTGTTGCTTGAAGGTGTTGGCATCCCCCCCACTACACAGCACAGGGGGTTCAGAGAGCCGGCACGGCACCGCCAAAGCACAGCGCCGGCGCTGCCGTCTGCCTCCGGATCAGGCTGGAGGAGCAGGGTGCTGTGGTGCTACGTCG
Organism: Gallinula chloropus; assembly: GCF_964237585.1. Taxonomy (NCBI): domain Eukaryota; kingdom Metazoa; phylum Chordata; class Aves; order Gruiformes; family Rallidae; genus Gallinula; species Gallinula chloropus. The sequence goes on from NC_140106.1 coordinate 9,353,638, forward strand.
CGTCTCCTCTGGGCTCGCCAGCCCTCCACTGAGCCAGTAGTGAACCTGGTCGCTCCTCCCAGGTGGATAGGGCTCTCCTCCGAGGTGGTGTAGGGAGCGGAGCCAGCTGGCACCGGAGGTTGCGCTACCGGCACGTGTTCCCCCCGGCACGTGGAGGCTGCACGCCGGGGCAGGGCATGGTGGTGCTGCCATCCACCACCTGTCCCTCCGAGCATGGGGGTGCCCCCAGAAGGGGCCACGGCCACCCAGCAGCGCTGCAGGAGCTTGGGCTGGGTTCTGCAGGGTGTGCCCAGTGCATTTTGGTGGGGGGAAGGGGGCCAGGACACCCTGTCTGTGGGCCTGCCTTCTGTAGGGGTAGTAGGGTGGTGGGCCCAGGGCATGGCTGTGTTTCTCTAAGGTAGAAGGGTTGGGCAGAAAGGATGGTTTGGGGGAGGCAGATGGAAGAGAGCAGAAGGCAGGCGAGTTGTGCTGCTCCAAAGTCCAGATTCACATGGCTGAGGCTGAAAAGAGAAGGGAAGAGAGGAGCCCTAAACCCCTGTGGTGCATCATCCTGCCTGGCTCTGCCTCCAGGGCAGTCCTTTGTGGCCATGCTGCTTCCACCTCCTCTCTAGGAGCTTCCTGATCCTGGGTGCTCCTCCACAGCCAGGCTGCAGGCATTACTGGGTGTGCTGGGATGATGGGATGTAGGCTCTTGTAGCACAGAAGGTCCCTTGATCAGTCCCAACATGAGTGGTACAAGAGGGTTGTTTGCTGCAGAGAACCCTTTTGGGCTGGGTCTAGTCAGCAGGCACCAGCTCATAGCTACCAGCCCAGGGTCTGAGCCTCACAGAGCCATGTCACTGCATCTCCACCCTGTTGTTCTCCAGCTTCTAGTGAGTCATCCCATGGGCTCAATTTGCTGCCTCACACTGCTCAACAGTGTCGCTTGAAGTATGGCTGTGCCTTGCCTGGGGTGGCTGAGTGGTGCAGGGAGGCACTGCCTTGTTTCTGTTGGAAAAGAGAGTTGTGACTTTCCTGGCTGTGGGACACGCCACTGGGACTATTGTCCCTGTCTCACCACCCAGCAGTTTCTGGAGGACACTGGGGTGGGCTCACCATAGCTGCAGTTCAGGCCTCATCCACTGCTGGAGTCTCTCAGCCAGGACTTGGAGGGGTTTCCTGGGCCAAGGGAAGCTGCTGTGGTTGCAGGAATCCCCTTAGCACTTCCTCCCCCAACCTGCCCATGGTGCTGGGACGAGCTGCAGAGCTCCCATGGCTCTCCTGCCCCATCATCTGGGTGCTGTCCAGGTCCCAGCCCTGCTTCCTCCTGTCTCATTTGGGGCACCTCAGTCTGCCCCAGCAGTTCACACCCTGACCTGCCCAGCCTCTGCAGTCACATTCCCTTGCCACTGAGTGAAGAGCCAGCTCTTCAGCCCCATGCTGGTGATGGGGAGGGCAGGGGAGCTCTGAGTCTCATGCTTCTTCTTTTTCTCCCCCAAGGCTGATGCTGCAACCAGTTTCTTGAGAGCTGCAAGATCTGGAAATCTGGACAAAGCCTTGGATCACCTCAGGAATGGGGTAGATATTAACACCTGTAACCAGGTAGGTGAACAGAGCTTCTGCTACCGTGGCTAGTTCACATGGAAACGTGTGGGTGATGCCTCCTCCAGGCCCTGGGACAGTCACTGTCCCCCTTCTTGCCCTGCTCCCATAGGGATGGGGGCCAGAAGGTTCCCCACAGCTGCTTGTTTGCTCTGCTCCATGGGAGCACATGCCCTGACCCCACAGTCCTACCTGCCCTAGAGCAGAGCATCAGCTGGCTGGCCAGAAGTTGCCTGGTAGAAGACATTTAAAAACTTTGTGGGAGAGGCTGCCTGTCCTGACCCCATTCCCTCCTGTGCCTGACTGCTGAGGAAGCCTCTGGGGTGTGAGGTATAAAGGGCTGGTGTGTTGGGTGGAGTGCAGCAGCAGCTTTGCTGTGTGGAGGTGATTTCCTGGGGGTGATCTCCTCTGCAGAGGCATTGGGGCAGTTTCCAGGCACCTGTATGCAGAGCTGCAGCATGCCTGCTGCACCCCACCCTGGAGCCACGATGGACAGTGTGGTTGGGGGATCCCTGGGGATCTGGAGTTGAGTGTCCTGGCAGATCCCATCCTCCTCTCACCTGCACCCACCTCCTGCCAAGCCCCTGGCAACCTGCAGCCCCTTATCCCTGCCTGGCACCAGAGCTCCTGATCAGAGCTCAGGGCAGAGGCCACGCAGGGCAGGCTGTGGCACCAGAGCTGTCCCTTGCTGGGGAGGCTTCCACAGCTGAGGTGGGTGGAAATGGGTCCTGTGCTGGGGGGAAATGGTTGAGCAGAAGGCAGATCCAGACCAGTTTGGGGTGGGGGGGGGAGCAATAAAGATCTGGGGAGCCTGGCAGTCCTGGCTGGAGTGTACCAGAGGCCATTGACAGGTAAGCAGAGAGGGAGACCTGAGGCTCCTTTAGGGTGACAGGCAACAGGGACCACCACTGGCAGGGCTCAGCTCTTATCCCAGGGCAGAGCAGATGATAGCTGCTGATAGGAACCACACACACCCCCCCAGCATTGAGGACAGGCATGCTACACACAAGCACTGGTCAGCACAGTGGCTGGGACACTGCAGGAATCACTCCTGAGGATATATCTATCCCCCTTGCCCACAGGTTCCCAGAAGCTCCAGCTTAAAACAAGTAGGGAGTGTGTAATTGAGCTGAAGCAGCAGGTCATTGGGAGCAGTCACACTGCTCCTGCTTCCAAAGGCTCAGCTGCAAATGAGCAGAGAGATGTTTAATGGTGGTTAATGGTGGTTAACCTACCTGCTGCTCCCTACAGACCTCTGGGAAAGCAAGTCACAAGGAGCAGGGAGATCCTGCTGCTGCTGTCTGTGCTGCTTTCCTCTCAGGGAAGGGCTGGGGATGCTGCTGTGTGTCACACATCCCTGCGTGCCCCGTGCATGGAGCAGGGAAACCCACCTTGCTTTGTTCAGGAGTGGCTTAGAGAATCCCTCCCTGCCAGTTTTTCTGGGTGTCTGGAGGAGTAGGTGGGGGTTGTGTTTGGCCCCACTGGCCCATGCCTTCTGAGGTGGGAGGCTCCACAAGCTGAGTGTGCCATGGATGTTCATTTATGGTGACAAGCCTAATAGTAGAGGGAGGATTTCTGTGTCTGCTGCTCCTGTACCACCTCAGTGCAGAGGGATGTGAGGTTCTGGAGAGGGCTCTGTAATGAATTAAATCAGAGAGACCCAGCCACAGGCTAAAGATGATGGCTTTCAGCTTTGTCCTCACCCAGAGAGACCCTCAGTCATCAGCTGTCCCCACTGACTGGCTGTGAGTCCTGTTCCCACCCAGATTTCTGGTGCTGGTGAGGGATTTAACACACTTGATGGGATGCACAGGGGCTGCAACAGCATCAGGCACTTCTGTGGGTGATGTCCTTGCCCTGGTTCCTGCCATCTCCACGAGGTTAGATGGCACTTTGGGGTTTCCTTCTGAGGAATATCAGACCTGTGAGAAAGGTCCAACCTCACATGTCCTGTATAGAATAAAGAGGGATATATGTGGTCAGACCTATCCCACAGGCCCTGTATTCTTACTCAAGTGCAGAGACCTTGACATGCCATCTGATCTTCATGCCGCCGACGTCACCCCCTTCATCGCTGCCATCTGCATCAGCGTCTTCATCATCCACCCTTCTCAATTCTTCCCAATTCCTGCATGTTCCCATCCCATCTCTGAGGAGCTGGAGGCCTTTGGATGAGCGTGCCTTGCTGCTGGGACCCTCAGCAGCAGGGAACTGGGCTGTGCTAGCACATGGGTGCCAGGGTATAGTCTCCTCAGGGTGAGATATAGTCTCTTTTGGGGTGAGATAAATTAGATATTAGGTTGAAGTTCTTTCCAGAGAGAGTGGTGAGGGGCTGGAACAGGCTGCCCAGAGAGGGGGTGGGTGCCCCATCCCTGGGGGTGTTCAGGGCCAGGTTGGATGGGGCCCTGGGCAACCTTGTGTAGCTCCAGGCCTGGAGGTTGGTGTCCCTGCCTGTGGCAGGGGGTTGGAGCTCTGTGATCCTTGGGGTCCCTTCCAACCCATCCCAGTCTGGGATTCTATGATCTAGATTATTAGTTCGTTATCAGCATCCAGATTTCTGTCCTGGGGCTGTGAGGGGACATATGTGATTTAGAGCAGAGGGTCTGGTAGGGACAAGAGGTAGAAAAAATTCAGAGTCCTTTGAAGATGAGCTGTTCCATAGGGTCCATGGTGGCTCAGTGGCTCTGACCCCATAGCCATTTTGGAGATGTACATGGTTTGAGAAGAGGAGAGCTCTGTGATCCTTGGGGTCCCTCCCAACCCAGACTGGGCTATGATTCTATGATCTATGAGATAGTCCCTGTTGGGGTGGCCAGTCCCAGTCCTGAAGGGGCAACCCAAGGGCTTTGGTAGAGACTAAGCAGCAAGTCCTGCACCCTGTGTTTGTCTGTAGGGCTGTGTTTGTCGCATTGAGAGCCAGTGACTGGGATTTCTGGGAAGCCTTTGCAGCACTGAGTGAGGGGAATACAGCACCTTTCAAATTAAGCACATCCCGTGGCGGTTTTGGGTCAGATGAGCTGTCAAGCCACAGCAGAATGTGCAAAACAGGCTGTATTGTTCCTGGAGCAGAAATATCGCTGTGCCACTGGGAAATGATCTTCTGCAGACGTTGTGCTTATTGCTGGGAGGCCAGAGAATGATGACTCCTCCCTGGTTTGCAGAATTTGGAAGGTTATTTCTGAATCCCTTGGGTAAAAGGGCGCTATGTGCTGAGGAGAGCAGCAGAGCATCTGTGGGTCTTGGGCTCGGGGTGTTTGTTGTGTGAGTGTAACTGAGAAGAAGAGGCGTGTGTGTGTGTGTGTCTGTGGCCACATAGGCAGCTTGTGAGCTCAGGGAGGTAAAGGTAAAAACCCACCCATGACCATCTGGGTGGGTGGGTTGTGTAGGTGGGTCTTACTCAAAGAAGCTGATGGGCTCGGGATAGCCAGGCATGGTTGGGGAGGGGGGGGTCTGTGGGTGTTGTGGTGCTTCATTTCCCCTGGGAAACAGGCCTTTTGTGCTTGAGGCTCCAGGGGACTTTGGGAGCTGGTGTGCTGAAGGAAGCATGTGGGTTTTTAGGGGTTTTGCTCTTCGTGCTGTCATCAGAGTGGAGCAAAACAACCTGTGACTCTTTCAGCTGTGATCCTGGGTAGATGGAGCTTTGGGTGAGAGAGGGTGGAAAACCTTTTTCCAGTGTGGTAACACCCTTGAAGCTGTTCTCAGTTTAATTGGAAGGTTGAGGGCTGGAACTGGAGCTTCCCCAGGCATTTTCTGCTCCCCTACCTATATATTCAGGTGGGGATGAAGCAATTCTGTGAAGTGACCTTCCAGTACTCTACAGGAGCTGAAACAGATGGTTGGGAGGTGGAGTAACTTGGGCAGGACTGTGTGCTCCTGGGGAGCTGGTGGCTCTCTGCCACGTGACAACACTGCGTAGGGGTGAGTAAACACAGTGCATCCATCCACCTGAGAGGAGTGAGGGGCAAGGGAAGTCTGCCTTATGGGGAAAAAGGGACACCTGAAATCACCTGCAAGGATTTAACCTTTTGTTCCCATCTGGGAATTGGAAGAGGGTGTCAGAAATTGTGGAGCAGGAGGTGTCTTAGCAGCCTCTACACCGGCCTGACACCTCCTTCTGACAGCCCAGGGATGCTAAAAGGGCACCAGGCAGCCCCTGGCTCCTAATGCTCAGGTTCATGTGTAGGAAGAGGCAAGTTAAACTGGGGCACACGCAGAGATGTTCCTGAGAAGTCACACAATAGTTTGGGAGCTTCCTGGAACTGGTAGAGCTCAGCAGTGGCGCAGCCAAGACCTTCTCCACACCCTTTGCTGCAGCTTAACTCTTGAGGGAGGAAAGTCGACCCTCTGCTGAGCGTGGGCTGTGGGATGGGGCTGTTGATGGGCAGCCTGGAAAGCCAGGAAGAAACCAGTTGCTGGATGGGAAGCTCCTGAAGCTGCTGTGAATGACATTTGGCTGCTGCCTGATGAAATCCCTGTCCCAGGTAGAGCTGCTCACTGCCCTTTAGCTGGTGTATATGTTGAAGTTTAAGGTATGTATGTGTGCTTACATGGTGCATCCTCACTCTGGGCCATGCACGAAGCTCATCTCTGTGTTTTAGGTTTGAAAAGCCTCTCTTGCAGGCAGGCACCAAGGCAAGTCACTTGAGCAAAGACAGGGGTTGGCATCAGGGGTGGTTTGTGAGCAGGGAGGACTGAAGCAGGGCCTGTGGCACCAAACACACACGCTGAGCTGTAGTGCCCACAATTTTCTATGGGGGCCAGATGTTTTGCTCATGGAGAAACCTCCAGCATTAGTCAGCAGCTCAGCATTCAGCAGAGTGCAGTTGCCCTGGCAGCGTGGAGCTAACCATGGCTGTCACACCAGTGCAGGGCTCCAGGGCAAAGCAATGCCTCCTGCTCCTACCAGCATGGGCTTTCTCCAGTGTGGGACAAGTGCTCACAGTCGTGTCTGAGCTGGGAACAGGGGGTTCCTGGGATAGCCCTCACTCCAGCAGATGACTAATGGCATCTCTCCCACCTTTACTCCCTCCAGAATGGGCTGAATGCCTTGCACCTGGCCTCCAAGGAGGGCCACGTCAAAATGGTGGTGGAGCTGCTGCACAAGGAGATTGTTTTGGAGACCACGACCAAGGTGAGGAGAAGGGAGCCAGGTCACAGTTAGTCACACAGCTCTGCATCCTGCTGCTCCTGCCAGCCATGCCAGCAGTGGCTGAGCAGTGAATCACACTGTTTGCTTTCCGGCCCTGGAAGGCTGTGGCAGTGCTGCTGGGATGGGGCTCTGATTTCAGCACTCAGGCTGAAGCCCTGCTGAGCACCTCCAGGTGGGTGGGTGGGGGGGGGTTCCCTCTCCACCATGCCTCTTCCCCATGTCAGGGGGAAGATATAGGGGGGGCTGACAGAAGCCAGAACATGTGCCAGTGCTGCCTTTCCTGGCTGTGGGCTGGGGTCAGGCCTCCTGCCCTATGGAGAGAGGCTGAGGGAGCTGGGCTGGTTCAGCCTGGAGAAGAGAAGGCTGGGGGGGGACCTCATTGCAGCCTCCCAGTCCCTGAAGGGAGCAGAGGAACAGGAGGGGAATCAGCTTGTTAAAGGGCAGAGACTGGCAGGACAAGGGGGAGGAGTGAAGCTGAAGGAGGGAAGGGTTAGATGAGATATTGGGGGGAAGTTCTTTGCAGAGAGAGTGGTGAGGGGCTGGAACAGGCTGCCCAGAGAGGGGGTGGGTGCCCCATCCATCCCTGGGGGTGCTCAAGGCTGGGTTGGATGGGGCCCTGGGCAACCTTGTGTAGCTCCAGGCTGGAGGTTGGTGTCCCTGCCTGTGGCAGGGGGGTTGGAGCTCTGTGACCCTTGGGGTCCCTCCCAACCCATCCCAGTCTGGGATCCTCTGCTCCTCCCGTGCCGCAGCACTGCCAGGGCCCTGGTTTCACTGTGGTGTCGCAGGCCGGGAGAGCTCCCGGCGCTCCCGTAAATAACATGTCATTCTCCCCTTGCATCACCACAGCGGGGGGGAGTGGTTCTTGCTGCTTCCTGACAAGCCAGACGACAGCGCAGACGAGCGGGGCTGGCAAATGAGCAGCCTCCAGCACCATCTGAAGGGCTGTGAGAGCAGGAGGTTGGGGGGGGTTCTGGCTTTGCCAGCATCCCACAACGCTCTGGCAGGCCTCAGGGTGCAGCACAGGGTCTGGCACTCTGCCTCACCACCCAAAGGCACAAGCCAGAGGAGCCCCTGTCTGCGTTTTCCAGCCTGCTTGTCATCCCTTAGCTCTGCTGGGATGCTTTGGCTACCAGGGTGTGCGACGCAGTTTTGCCTGAAGACTGCCAAGCTTGGCTCTGCTGTGTCCCCCCCGCCCCCCTCCTCACCTCTCCATGCTGGAGATACACAGAGCCTCACAAGCCACACAGCTTTTGCTGCCAGTAACTTCATGGGAGAGATGAAATCACTCTCTTCCCAGGCCAGCAAACGTGAAGGGAAGCTCTCTGGTCTGTAGCAGGGATGGAGCAAGGGCTGCATGGCCCCACAGGCATCCCCTGGCTAGCTGCTCTGTTTGCACCAGTGCTAGCACACGTCAGGCCCATCTTAACCCAGCATCCCTGGGCTGCTCCAGCCCCTGAGCGCTGCCCTGTGGTGTCTTTCAGAAGGGAAATACAGCCCTGCACATTGCAGCCCTGGCTGGACAACAGGACGTGGTCCGGGAACTGGTGAACTACGGAGCCAACGTCAATGCACAGTCACAGGTAGAGGCTTGGGCTGGGGAAAGCACCCAGTGTGTGTGATGGTGGTGTCTTCATGGTGGGAGCTGTGCCCAGCACGGGCCCTTCAGCAGTGTTACAGCTTCTCTCTAGCCCTGTTCAGAGGCAAGGAGCTGCTCTGCCAGACTCCTGAGAGATGAGTGTGGAAGAGGTGGGGAGGGAGTCTTGAGGGATATGGGGAGGGAGTCTTGAGGGATACAGGGAGACCAACATTGGTCTGTCTGCTGAGGGAAGCCGTGGCAGCACACACAAGCACACTGAACTCATCCAGGAAGGACTCATGGCCAACACCATGCTCTGCTTTGTCCTCTCTCCCTTGGACCTGGTGGGGCTGCAAGCCTGATGGGAGGAACATCCCTTACTCAGGGAGAGCAGTGGAAGGCAGTATCTCCTGGGTTAACTGTTGTTAACCAGCATCCCCTGGTTCTTTCTGGATGCAGGGAGCCCTGGGCTCCAGCTCTCTATCACCAGTTTTTCCTTTTCCCCCACCCACCCCACGTGTGCTTTTGTCCCAGTTCAGTGAGCTGAGGACGATGTGGGTGTCGCTGGGGGTGTATGTCTGCAAGGAGCCCGAGAACCATGAGAGAGAGTTGTGTTGATGTGCATGGCCCTGTGTTTGCAGAAAGGCTTCACACCCCTCTACATGGCAGCACAGGAAAACCACCTGGAAGTTGTCAAGTTCTTGCTGGAAAATGGAGCCAACCAGAATGTAGCCACAGAGGTGAGATCCTCGGGGGGGGGGGGGGACTTTAGGGCTCTGCTTGTAGGGGGCTGCTGTGTCTCCTCTGCTTCTCCCCTCTGACCTGCCTCTCCTTGGCAGGATGGCTTCACGCCACTAGCTGTGGCTCTGCAGCAAGGGCATGAGAACGTGGTTGCTCACCTCATCAACTACGGGACGAAGGGGAAGGTCCGCCTGCCCGCCCTGCACATTGCAGCCCGCAACGATGACACCCGCACAGCTGCCGTGCTGCTGCAGAATGACCCCAATGCTGATGTCCTCTCCAAGGTGTGTGGCTTCCCCTGTTCTCTGGGAGCTTTCCCACATCCTGAAGCGGGGAGAACAGCAGCTTGGTAGGCTGTGTTTATCCAGCCTTTCAGCTTGGAGCATGTGTGTGTGGCCGGGCTGATCCCTCCTTCTTTCCCCTAGACTGGATTTACCCCCTTGCACATTGCAGCCCACTATGAGAACCTCAGTGTGGCCCAGTTACTGCTGAACCGTGGAGCCAGTGTCAACTTCACACCCCAGGTGAGTGCTGTGAGGGCAGAGCGCTGGCACTGGTGCTGCTCTGACACTGGGGGAGGATGCTGTGCCCCCTTACATGTAGGTGCAGCAGCAGCAGGTGAGGTGGGGCCGTGCAGAAGGTAGCACACTGATGAATATCTGCTGGGGAGTTGCCACCAGGAACCAATATGGGCCTTTTCTTCTACACCTCCGCTCTCTGTCAGATGCAGCTCTTGGGACTGTGTGTCCAGGCTGAGGGAAAGCTGCTGCTGTCACCACAGGACAGAGCTTACAGTCCCTGCAGTTGGGGTGGCTCTTCCAGTCCATGGTGTGTAGCAGAACCTGGTGCTTTCCTGGGAGCTCTGTGCAGCTTCTGCCCACAGCTGATAGCTGCCAGTAGCTCATCCTCTCTCCCAGCACTGTGAAACAAGCTGTTCCCCTACACTGTCCCTGGGCAGGGATTTAGCTCTCCCCTGTGCTCTGTCCTTTGTTCCCCCACCCTGTGCCTCTTTGCAGCTCCATGGGGGTGGAAAGAAGAGAGGGGGGGGTCGCTCCCTCTAACAGCCTGCTCTTCCTTCTGCAGAACGGGATCACTCCCCTGCACATCGCCTCCCGCCGAGGCAACATCATCATGGTGCGGCTGCTGCTGGACCGTGGGGCCCAGATAGAGACAAGGACCAAGGTGAGATTGCTCCCAAATCATGGGAAGCACACAGGCCATCCCCCTCCCTGAGCTCCCTGTGTCCAGGGAGCACTGCCATGCTGTCCTGCCTGGTGTATGCCCCGTGAGCATCTTCTTGCTGGGTGTGTGATGGAGACCAGGTTCTTTGCTGGTCTCCCAGGGAGGTGAGAGGAGGCTGGGTGGCTGGGTGTGCCCTGGGGCTGAGGGCAGGCTCAGGTTTGCTTTATTTTGCAAACAAGTGCTAAATCCCTGTTTGCTCCTGCCCAAGGGGAACCTTGCCCTTCCTTGCCCCAGCTGAGCCCCCTTGAACCCTCCTCTCTCCCCAGGATGAGCTGACCCCTCTCCACTGTGCAGCTCGCAATGGACACGTGCGAATTGCAGAGATCCTGCTGGACCACGGGGCTCCCATTCAAGCCAAAACCAAGGTATCCATAGGATGCTGGGAGGCTGTGCTTGGTGCCAGGTCCCAGGGCAGCAAGAGGGGATTAACAAGCTGGGTGCAGTTGCTGGATGTCACCCATGGCTGGGCTGGGGCTGAGTTTTTGACCTGCAAGAAGCTTCCTGACCTCTTCCTTGGACCTAACTGGAGCCCTTTGTCTGAGGGCTGCATGCTTCCAAGGGACCAGCCCTGAGAAGGGGATGGCCTGGGGACAACATCCAGCCCCATGGCAGCAGCACCTCAAGCCCTGCCCTCTGCTCAGCATCACTGAGAGATCCCAGGGCTCCTCTCCAGTAGCACCCTGGCCAACATGCCATCTCTTCTTCCCTGGAGCTGCAGCCAGGGGAGCGAGGCAGGGGCTGGGGTGCCTGGTCCCCATCCTGTCCCAGCCCTGAGGCCTTGCTGTGTGGTTGCAGAACGGCTTGTCACCGATCCACATGGCAGCACAGGGTGACCACCTGGACTGTGTGCGCCTGCTGCTGCAGTACAGCGCCGAGATCGACGACATCACCCTGGACCACCTCACGCCCCTGCACGTGGCCGCGCACTGCGGCCATCACCGAGTGGCCAAGCTCCTGGTGGAGAAGGGGGCCAAGCCCAACTCTCGAGCCCTGGTGAGGGAGGGAGGGGCAGGCAGGGCTGGGGCAGGGAAGAGGGAGTGTGTGTGGGTGTGGGTGTGGGTGGGTGTTCTCCCCCAGCTGACTGTCCTGTCCACCTGTAGAATGGCTTCACACCCCTCCACATCGCCTGCAAGAAGAACCACATCCGGGTGATGGAACTGCTGCTGAAGACAGGTGCCTCCATCGATGCTGTCACGGAGGTAGGAGGGCTGCAGCCCAGCCCCAGCTCTCCCTCTGCTGCCCGTGCAGAGCAGGCAGTGCTGCAGGGGATGATGGCCCCAACGTCTCTGCTAGTCCCCAGGCACCTTTTTTGTCGTGGTTCAGAGCTGTTTGCAGCTCAGGATCTAGTGATGCTGGCAGCATCTCCCCACAACCTGCACCCAAAAGGGCTTGGGCACTGCAGGGGAGGCAGCAGCTCTTCATGCTGCTGTGCCATGTTCCCCTCAGCTCACCTGCCAGCATTCTGGAGCCAGGCTGGGGACCAAGAATTCCCCTCTGTGCTGGAGCCTTCCCCCAGGGAGGAGGAGGAGGAGGAGGAGGGGGGCAGATAGAGATGTTGGCAAGGCTATCAGCCCCTGTCTTGCCTCCTGACCCCTTTCTCTCAACAGTCTGGCCTGACCCCCCTACATGTGGCTGCCTTCATGGGGCACCTGCCCATCGTCAAGACCCTGCTGCAGCGTGGAGCATCTCCCAATGTGTCCAATGTGGTGAGTCCCACCCTGGATGGGGCTGTGGGAACTTCAGCAGGAGGTGGGGATCACCCGAGTCCTACTCTTTCTGTTCTCCTGAGCAATCCCTGGTGCCCTCTGCTTTGTGCTGGCAGGGGGGAACTGGTGGAGGCCAGAAAAGGTTGTGGGCACTGCTCTCCTGTGCTCAGATCAGAGGAACAACTGCAGGAAGGCATATCCCCTCCTATGGCCTCACTGCTTTGTCCTGTCCTTGGTGCAGAAAGTGGAGACACCTCTACACATGGCAGCCAGAGCCGGGCACACGGATGTGGCAAAGTACCTGCTGCAGAACAAAGCCAAAGCCAATGCCAAGGCCAAGGTAGGTACAGAGAACCTGTGTGATAGTCCAGCTCTGGGGATATCTGGTGCTGGTTTCTTCACTCTTGCCTGCCAAGAGCCTGTCCTGCCAGGGGCTGTGCAACATCCCCTTCGGCATGGGAAGCAAGGGACTGGTCCAGCTCTGCCAAAATAGCTTCCCTGCCTCCCTTGCAGGATGACCAGACTCCTCTGCACTGTGCTTCACGCATCGGCCACACCAGCATGGTCAAACTGCTGCTGGAGAACAATGCCAACCCCAACCTGGCCACGACAGCGGGGCACACGCCCCTGCACATCACTGCCAGAGAGGGGCACGTGGACACAGCCCTGGCCCTGCTTGAGAAGGGGGCTTCACAGACCTGCATGACCAAGGTAGGCTGCTGCAGCCACTGCCACTGAAGGTGTGACCCAGCCAAGGCCGAGCAGGCTGGTGGCTCAGCGTCCCTTGTCACAGGAGGGGCAACCTCCTCCTGTGCCACAGCATCCCTTCTGCACATGGACCAGTGCTCTCCTCCTCATCCCTGTGCCCCCTGTGATGGGCTGCCTTTCTCCCCAGAAAGGATTTACCCCTCTCCACGTTGCAGCCAAATACGGGAAGGTGGATGTGGCAGAGCTGCTGCTGGCACGCGACGCTCACCCCAATGCAGCAGGGAAGGTGAGAGCAGCTCCCATGGCAGCGGGAGGAGTGCTGTGGGGAGAGGCTCTGTCTCACCTGTCTGCTCCTTCTCCCCCTCCCCAGAATGGCCTGACCCCGCTGCACGTGGCTGTGCACCACAACAACCTGGAGATCGTCAAACTGCTGCTCCCCAAGGGGAGCTCCCCACACAGCTCTGCCTGGGTAAGGTGGGACGGGGTGCCCTGGGGACGTGGGGATGTCATCATGTACCCAGCGTGCACACCTCTTGTGTTCAGTCAGAGGGACTGGTTGCCAACAGCACGCAGGGCAGGCAGGGGTGCTGGTGGTCACCCTGCTCCAGCAGGCAGGGCTGGCTCTTGCTGGCAGCACTGTGGCTGTTGCCTGGGGACATGTTTCCATAGCAAGCCCTGCCGACCATCCCTGTGCTCTGGCAGCTTGGAAAGCAGCACAGGGATGCCTGCGTGCAGCTGGGAAGCAGTGAGTCAGGCAACCCACCAGAAGCTCACCCTGAGCATAGGGACCATCTCCCCAAAGAGCATCTCCCCAGCAGCCTCACCTTTCCCCACCTTGTTTGCAGAAGCTGCATCCTCAGAACCGGTGCTGGCCCTTCCCATCTGGCACTCAGCTGCTCCCCCTGTGCAGGCTGCAGGCAGACTTGCTGGGCAGGCAGCGGGAGCAGCCGGTACCAGCGCCAAGCCCCTGTTGTTTTGCGTCACCGACAGCCTGCACGTCACCCCGGGCAGAGGGTGTCTGCCAGCTGCTTTCCTTCTGCAGCAAAGGCAGCACTCAGAGCTCTGCAGCCAGAGCACTTACCTTGCATATAGTCCAAGGCTTGCTCTGTGTCCCAGCCAGGCTCGTTTTGGGGAGGGGGTCTGCCTGCCCTGACCTCTCACAGCTCCAGCTGGCTGAATACTGTGGTGGGAATTGTGGGGAAAACTCTGGGATAGCCAATACCAGTCAGACCTGAAGCAGTGCAGGGTCTTTGAAACCCTTTCAAAGGGACTTTGAAACCACTGTGCTGGTTTGGGGGGGATTTCTCCTCAACATCAGGGCTAGGTACCCCCAGGGAGATGGGGAGGATGTGAGCCTGCATCTCTGAGCTCTGGAGAGGGTTAGGAAGGGCAGACCTGGCTTGGAGAGGGAAGGTGGCACCTTTGGTCCCTCCTAGCGTGCTCAGTGGGGGCTGAGCACTGTGATGAACCCCCCTTCTCTCCCTGCAGAACGGGTACACCCCCCTGCACATCGCTGCCAAGCAGAACCAGATGGAGGTGGCCAGCAGCTTGCTGCAGTACGGCGCGTCCGCAAACGCGGAGTCGGTGCAGGGAGTCACCCCCCTGCACCTGGCTTCACAGGAGGGGCACGCAGACATGGTGGCACTGCTTCTCTCCAAACAAGCCAACGGCAACCTAGGCAACAAGGTACCTTGTTTTGCTGTGCTTCCTGCCAGGATGGATGCCAACATTCCTCCTTCCCTGTTCAGGCAGCAGGGTGCTGGCCAGCAGCACCGTGTTGGTCCATTTGTTGCCAGGTTGGACACCTGAACTAAGGGTCAGGTAGAGAGCTGCAGTGGTGGCATTGCCACTGTGCTGAGACCTCCTCTGTGTTGCAGAGTGGCCTGACTCCTCTCCATCTGGTGGCCCAAGAAGGGCACGTGCTGGTCGCTGATGTTCTGGTGAAGCATGGGGTCACAGTGGATGCAACGACCAGGGTAAAGTAGTGTGTTGACTATGGCTGTGGTGAAAAATGTGGGAGCCCTGGGACAGGCTGCCCAGGAGGTGTGGAGTCTCTTTCTCTGGAGATATTCCAGCCCCACCTGGACACCAACCTGTGTGCCCTGTCCTAGGGAGCTGCTTTGGCAGGGGGTTGGACCCCATGGGCTCTGGAGGACCCTTCCAACCCCTTCAGATGATCAGAGGGCTGGAGCAGCTCCCCTATGAAGAGAGGCTGGGGGAGCTGGGCTGGTTCAGCCTGGAGAAGAGAAGGCTGTGGGGGGGACCTCATTGCAACCTTCCAGTGCCTGAAGGGAGCAGAGAAACAGGAGAGGAATCAGCTTGTTAAAGGGCAGAGACTGGCAGGACAAGGGGGATGGAGTGAAGCTGAAGGAGGGAAGGGTGAGATGAGATATTGGGGGGAAGTTCTTTGCAGAGAGAGTGGTGAGGGGCTGGAACAGGCTGCCCAGAGAGGGGCTGGGTGCCCCATCCCTGGGGGTGCTCAAGGCCAGATTGGCTGGGGACCTGGGCAACCTTATGTAGCTCCAGGCCTGGAGGTTGGTGTCCCTGCCTGTGGCAGGGGGGTTGGAGCTCTGTGACCCTTGGGGTTTCTTCCAACCCAGACCAGTCTGGGATTTGATCTGGAGGCTTCCCTGAGATGAGCATGCACCAGCCAGAAGGATGGGAAGGACCATTTGGGGCAGGCTGAGCCCTGATCTTGTCTTTCAGATGGGCTATACCCCGCTGCATGTGGCCAGCCACTACGGAAACATCAAGCTGGTGAAGTTTTTGCTGCAGCACCAGGCTGATGTCAATGCCAAGACTAAGGTACAGAGACGTCCTGTGGTCCAAGGACCCTTCCACACTGGGCAAGGGTGTGCAGGTTAACAAGGAAGGCTTAACCTCCCTCCCTGCTTCCACTTGTCTCCCCCTACCTTGCTCCAAGCCCTCCTGTCTCCATGGCTGGAAGCTGCTGTATTCTAGCTACAGCCCTGGGCAAGTGCTGGGTTCTGCAGAGCTCTTTGCTTATCCCAGAAAGAAAGGAGCTGCCCTCATGCTCCAGGCATGAAGGCAGGGACGTTTCTGGGGCAGCAGACTCCCAGAACTGATGGCAGCACCCTCTGTCCTCCCCTGCAGCTGGGCTACACCCCTCTGCACCAAGCAGCACAGCAGGGCCACACGGACGTTGTGACGCTGCTGCTGAAGCACGGCGCCTCTCCCAATGAGATCAGCACGGTGAGTACGGTGCTCAGCTGCACATCCTCATCCCGTGGTGAACTCCAGCACCTACCCAAGGCTTCCCCTTGGCTGCTTGCTATCCCAACCCCTCTTCCCTGCACAGAATGGCACCACACCTCTGGCCATCGCCAGGCGGCTGGGCTACATCTCTGTCACAGACGTGCTGAAGATCGTCACCGAGGAAACCGACATCCCAGTGAGTCTGTGGGGGCTGTGACTGGGACCCTGGGGCTGGGGACAGCCAGGCAAAGGTCCAGTGCTGACAGCTGGGTGCCTAGCCCTGGTGTGAGGAGGGGGCTGCACAGCCTGGGGGCTGGTCTCCTCTGACTCCACTCTGTTCCCACAGCCAGTTGGTGACAAGCACCGCATGAGCTTCCCGGAGACGGTAGATGAGATTCTGGACGTGTCAGAGGATGAAGGTGAGGGGTGGGGATGGGTCACACCACCCTGAGGTCTGCTGGCTGGGACAGAGTGGCCGGTGGCAGCACTGGGGTGGGCACTGGTGTTCCTGCTGGCTGGGGTAGGGGAGCTGCATGGCCCCACAATGGTCTTGTGCAGAGGAAGAGGGGAGCCCACCAAACTCCTAGGGTGGCATCTCCCTGGCTCAAGAGCTCTCACAGCGTGCACAGAGAACCTTGGGCATGTGAAGCTCCCCACCGTGCCCCACTCTGCAGGGTGGTACCAGCTCCCAGCCCAGCTACAGCTGGCCCACTCCTGCTCCCTCCCACCAAGACCTCACCTTTGCCTCTTCTTACTTTGCAGGCACTGCTCATGTCACAGTAATGGGTATGAAATGTGTCCCCCCCTGCCCCAGCTCAACGGCCCCATTTCACCCCATGGCCACTAACCATCCGCACGCCACCTCCATCTGCTGAGCCCTGCTGCTGGGCTGGTGCCGTGCAGCACCAGCCCTGCCATCCTGCCCTGCCCATCTGTGTCCGTGCTGCTTGCTGTGGTGTGACTGCATGACTGGGGCCATCCCAGCTTGTGGGGGGAGCCCTGGCTCCCCGTCAGCCCCAGGGCCTGTCCTTGGTGGGCAGAAGAGCCTGGTCCTGTGACCAAACTCCAGAGCCCCTCTACAAACACCCCGTGCTGTCCTGGCCAGGGCAGAGATGAACCCAAGCCTCTGTGCTGCCATGGCCCCATCCCCGTCACTGGGGTTCTCTTGCTCCTTTGGGAGGTGCTGACTCCCTCACACAGGGCATTGGTGACAGCCAGACCCTGGTGAACTCTTTAACTGGTGTTAACTGGGCCAGCAGGCAGTGTTGGCTGGGACTGTGCCTCCAAGAGGGGTACGTGGAGGAACTTGACAGTGTAAGGGTATCTTTCCTGTGTCCCCAGCCTACACCCCCATCCTCACCATCCACTGGTGGGGTGTCCCCAGAAGGCTCTGCTCTGTGCTTGGAGCTGTGGGAAGGGGCTCAGTTACCAGCCAAGGCTCCTGACAACTCCCACAGCTCCTGTCCCACTGACCTACAGCACAGGCCCCTCTGGCAGAGGGCAGAGATGCCCCATGGCTGGCTGAGACCCAGGGGATGAGTGTGTGTGGCCCCAGTGGGAGCAGAGATGGGCCCTGTCTTCAGCCCTGAGGAGGGATGGGGGAGAAGGGCTGGATGTGTGTGTGCCCTTGTCCTTCTGCCCCTCTGCATGCTGAGCCAGCTCTTGGTTTCAGAGGAGGAGCTGATTCCATCAAAGCCCAGAACTTCTGATCTCAGGGACCAGGACGTCAAGAGGGAGATGCTGGAGTTTGTGACCACGACGACACTGGAGCAAACGTAAGAGGCACTGGGTGGTGGAGAAGGAGTAGGTGCAGGGCACGGGGCCAGCCTGGTGCTGAGCTGAGATGCCAGCAAGGCAGGGACAGCTCTGAGCAAGGAATGGGTCACTGAGCCCCACTGGCTAGCACAGCAGGCAGAGGTAGTCAGTATTGTTCCTGCTCCAGGACATGGGTCCTCTGCTGAGTTTGCCTTTGTTTAGCATCCCTGGGACTCCCTGGGGCTGTCTGGGGGCTCGAGGGGTCCAGGCCTGCCACTCCAGTGGCTCTCACGGCCCTCTTCTGCCAGGGTGGAGTCTCCAGCTGTCCTTCAGGTCCCCTGCATCCCCCCTGAGACTGTGGTGACCAGAGCGGAGGAGACTGAGCAGGTAGGACCTGTGGAAACAGAAGCTGAGCAAGTCAGCCTGCTGCATGCACCCTCGGTGTCCCCACAGGAGGTGAGCATGACACACAGCCTGCCATGGGGCCCCCAGGCATTCCCTGCCAGAGGAGCCCCCCCATCACCACAGAGCCAAGAGGTGGGGTGGGAGGTGGGGATGGACATGATGGTAGGGGACTGCCCAGGGAGGGTTGTGAGCCTGTGGAGGAGTGGGCAGGCTCAGCACCCCTGTGCTCATGGGGGCTCTTCCCCTGCCTTACACAGCCCTCCAAGGAGTTCGATGAGGACTCCCTGATCCCCAGCAGCCCTGCCACGGAGACCTCGGATAACATCAGCCCCGTGGCCAGCCCAGTGCACACAGGGTGAGTGCCCAGCCCGTGTGGCACCTGCCTGTGCCTCTGCCCACCTGCCCATGCCCCTGCCCATTTGCCCATGCCCCTGCCCACCTGCCCATGCCTCTGCCCACCCCAGGTTCCTGGTGAGCTTCATGGTGGATGCCCGGGGTGGCTCCATGCGGGGCAGCCGGCACCACGGACTGCGCGTGGTAATCCCGCCCCGTGCCTGCGCCGCGCCGACCCGCATCACCTGCCGCCTGGTGAAGCCCCAAAAGCTGCCTGCACCCCCACCGCTGGCTGAGGAGGAGGGTCTGGCCAGCAGGATCATTGCCCTGGGACCTGCTGGTGCCCAGTTCCTCAGGTGAGCGCAGCTGGGAACAGAGCGGATAGGGCTGCCCATGCTGGGGCCATCCCTCAGGGCTGGGGGGGATGTAGCCAGGGTCCTCTGGAGTCTCTGCAGCTAGGGCAAGACCTCTGCCCATCTCTGCTTCTGGGGGTCTTGTGCAGGAGACATCCTGCTTCCAGCCAGGCACAGCATCTTTCTGGGGTGGGTCATTCCAGAAGAAACAGAGCGGTGACTGTGCTGGGGCAGGAAAAACCCTGACCGGGTGCAGAGAACTGGGGCTGTTCAGCCTTGAGAGAAGCAGCCTGAGAGGGGATCTGATCGATGGTTATCAGTGTCTGAAGGGTGGGACACAGGGGGACATGGGCAGCCTCTTCTCAGTGTCTGTGGGGACACGACAAGGGGTGATGGCCTCAAGCTGGAGCACAGGGAGTTCCACACCAATCTGGGGAAGAACTTCTTCCTGGTGAGGGTGAGGGAGCCCTGGGACAGGCTGCCCAGGGGGTGTGGAGTCTCCATCTCTGGAGAGATTCCAGCCCCATCTGGACACCGACCTGTGTGACCTGTCCTAGGGACCCTGCTTGGGCAGGGGGTTGGACCCCATGATCTCTAGAGGTCCCTTCCAACCCCTACAATCCTGTGACTCCGAGATGGGTGTGAGCAGTCCTGCCTTCCTCTTCAGCAGCTTTACCATGCAGGCTGGTTGCTCTGCCTATGGCCACCTGGCTGCCAGTGTGTCCCCGTGGCAGCACATGGGTACAAGGACCCTTTCTCTGCCATCTGCAGCCCTGTCATTGTGGAGATCCCCCACTTCGCCTCATACGGGCGCGGAGACCGCGAGTTCGTGGTGCTGCGCAGCGAGAACGGCTCCGTCTGGAAGGAGCACCGCAGCCGCTACGAGGAGAGCTACATGGACCAGCTGCTCAACGGCATGGATGAGGGTGAGCACACCAGCCAGGCAGGGGCCTGGCACTGTGCTGATCCCCACTCTGCACAGGCAGGGCTGAAACCAGCTTGGGCAGTGGGATGGGGTTGAGTTTGGGGCGGTTGGTGCAGCGGGGAGGTGGGTGGTAGCTGAGGATGGTGTGAGTATCACCGGCTGTGCTGCCCTTGCAGAGCTGGAGAGCCTGGAAGAGCTGGAGAAGAAGAGGGTGTGCCGCATCATCACCACCGACTTCCCTCTCTACTTCGTGGTCATGTCCCGGATTTGCCAGGACTGTGATCTGATCGGCCCCGAGGGAGGCTGTTTGAAAAGCACACTGGTGCCCATGGTACAGGCCACCTTCCCAGACACTGCTGTCACCAAGAGAGTGAGGCTGGCCCTGCAGGTGAGCCCTGGAGAGCCTGGTCCAGCACCCAGTGTGCCAGGATGGGCAGCAGACCCGGGCTGTGCCCCAACCCTGATCCCTGTGCTTTGTCCTGCCCACAGGCTCAGCCTGTGCCCGACGAGCTGGTGACCAAGCTGCTGGGGAACCAGGCAACCTTCAGCCCCATCGTCACGGTGGAGCCGCGACGGAGGAAGTTCCACCGCCCCATCGGGCTCCGCATCCCACTGCCACCATCCTGGAAGGACAACCCTCGAGACAGCGGCGAGGGTGACACCACCAGCCTGCGCCTGCTCTGCAGTGTGATCGGTGAGGCTGCCCCAGCCACTGCCATGCAGGAGAGCGTGCTCTCTGCTGGGGATGGGATGGGATGGGATGGGATGGGATGGGATGGGATGGGATGGGATGGGATGGGATGGGATGGGATGGGCTGACCGCAGCAAGATGCGGCTCTTGGGAGCTAAGAACATGTCATGGCAGTGGAGAGAGAAACTCCTGGTGTTAATGGGAAGGCAGCACGCTCAGCTTTGCTTCCTTCTGCAGGAGGGACAGCCCAAGCCCAGTGGGAAGACATAACAGGCACCACAAAGCTGGTCTATGAACATGAGTGTGCTAACTTTACCACCAATGTGTCTGCCAGGTGAGTCCTGGGCAAGCCTGTGCTCATCTGGGGACATGTGCTGCTCTATGGGGTGCAGCCTGTGCCTGGAGGAGCCCTCCATCCCTGTGCTTATTGTGGGGCTGCCCCATTCCCCTGTGCAGGGTGGTTTCCTCCAGCCTTAAGAGCCCCACACAGCCTTGGCACATGTCTTACACCAACTGGGTGTGCAGAGGGAAGGGGCCATTCCTGGTGTTTGGGTGGGTCCCTGTCACAGATGGGGCTTTTGGGGCACCCTCTGCACTGCTCTTTGCTGTTTGGGGGCTTCACTTGGAGGGAGAGTGGGTCAGTTTTCAACAACCCAACCCATCCCTCCCCCAGGTTCTGGCTGGCTGACTGTCCACGCACCGCTGAGGCCGTGCACTTCGCCACGATGCTGTACAAGGAGCTGACAGCTGTGCCCTACATGGCCAAGTTCGTGGTGTTTGCCAAGATGAATGACACACGGGAAGGCCGGCTCCGCTGCTACTGCATGACTGATGACAAGGTTGACAAGACTCTAGAGCAGCATGAAAACTTCACTGAGGTGGCCCGCAGCAGGGACATTGAGGTTTGTCATGGGGCAGCCCAAATGAGGGGGGATTGATGCCCGGCCCTGGCCTGGGGAGGAGAGTTGGGGTTACCTGCCCTGTCTAAGGGCAGAGGAAGGAGCTCTGTGCAGGGCCTGAGCCTGTTTTCCACTCCCTTCCAGGTGGTGGAGGGGATGCCGTTGCATGTTGAGCTCTCAGGGAACCTGGTGCCTGTCAAGAAGGCCACCCAGCCCCGCACCTTCCTCTTCCAGTCCTTCCGGGAGAATCGTCTTGCCATCCCCATCAAGGTAACGTCAAGGTGCAGGGCTGGGCCACAGCTGGGCCCTGTGCCCACCCTGTGCCAGGCCTCCTAACCAGGCTCTTGGTGCTCAGGTTCGGGACAGCAGCCGGGAGGCCAGTGGCTCCCTGTCTTTCTTGCGCAAGGCCATGAAGTATGAGGATCTCCAGCACGTCCTCTGCCACCTGAACATCAGCATTCCACCCTGCACCAAGGTCAGTGCTGGGGTTCTGGTACCTCTGGAAGGTGGCAGTGGGGTCCCATCCCTCCCACAGGCGCAGGAGGTGGCCCTTGCTGTCAGCTTTTCCTCCTCAGGGGCTGCACGTGGCCACGCCATGCTGCTCCAGGGCTGTGGGAGAAGCAGTGGTGCCAGGACAGAGCTGCTGCTCTCTTTTTCAAGCTGGTGACCCCTTGGTTTGTCCCCACTCTCACAGGGCAGTGGCAGTGAGGAGCGGAGGAGGACACTGACGCCGTTGTCTCTACGGGAGCGGTACAGCATCCTGAGTGAGACCAGCTTTGGTACGCAACCTGCTGGGACTGTTTGAGCCTGGTCCTCACCTGTGCCCAGTGGAAAGGCTGGGCTGACCCTGTCATACTCATGGCAGCTTCCCTTTCCCTGAGGGTTTCTTTGGTCCTACCCACGGGGCTGGGACACCCTCATACCCAGCACCCTTTTCCCCTGCCTGCCCCGGGGCAGGACACCATGCAGCTGAAGCTGTGGCTCCCTCTTGCCCTCCAGGCTCTCTGAGCAGCACAGACAAGGCAGACCAGAAGATGGTCGACATAGCAGAGCAGCTGGGCCTCAGCTGGGCTGGTGAGTCTGTACCTGACAGCTCTGAGGATGCACAATGCTCCTCAGAAACCTGACGTGCTTTG
This sequence comes from Gallinula chloropus, assembly GCF_964237585.1. NCBI lineage: Eukaryota > Metazoa > Chordata > Aves > Gruiformes > Rallidae > Gallinula > Gallinula chloropus. The sequence goes on from NC_140106.1 coordinate 9,376,054, forward strand.
GGAGGCTGGAAACATGCTGCAGGGTGGAGCAAATGGGCTTTGCACTGTCTGGGGAGCTGGGCACAGATGCAGTTGGTGTGGGTGCAGCCTGCTCCTCTGGCCTTGCACCCCCCCCCCCCCCTCCCAGCCCTTCTGCTAAACTCTGGGCATGCTGTGGCCTTGAAATGAACCTTTCTTGCTGCTGTGCCTGCATCTGCATGCAGAGGGGCTGGGTGAGGTTTCTGGTTTGGGTCTGACATGTTGCTGCCCTTCCCTTCGGCCACACACCCAACGGTGGTACCTGTGCTGCTCCTTAGCAGGACAGACTGCCACGCTGGTCCCAGGCAGTCTGGGCAGGGGGGCTTCATCCTCCATCCATCCCAGCTCCTGCATGTTCTGCTGTGTTTAATTGTGTGTGATGGGGGGTGGGGGGGGGCTCTGCAGGGTCTGGCTGAGCCCTTCGCAGCATCCCTAACCCTTGTGGCTTGGGAGCTGGCAGTGGGCATTGGAGGGTGTGATGTTGAGGTGCTCTCTTCCCCAGAGCTGGCACGTGAGCTGCAGTTTGGGGTGGAGGACATCAACAGGATACGTGTGGAGAACCCCAACTCGCTGCTGGAGCAGAGCATAGCCTTACTGAACCTCTGGGTCAGCCGTGAGGGCAAGAGTGTCAAGAGTGAGTATCTGCAGGGCATGGTAGCAGCAGGGCTGGCTGAGCAGAGCTTGGGGAGGGCTCTGACTGGCTTTACACCACTGGTTCTTGCACACTTACCCATCTGGAGGGTGCCTGGGGCACGGCTGTGTTCCTCCAGCCACTGGATTGCTGACACCAGCTTCCCCCTGCAGTGGAGAATCTGTACACAGCGCTGAGGAACATCGACCGCAGCGAGATTGTCAACACGCTGGAGGGCTCGGGCCGGCAGAGCCGCAGCCTGAAGGGCAGCTGGCGCTACACAGACAGAGACTACTCCCTCTCACCATCCCAGATGAATGGTGAGTCCTGGCTCCTGGCAGGGACTGCAGGAGGACCCTGGGGGCAGACAAATAGGGGCTGACTCCTTGCCTGACCAGGGTGGCCTGCCAGGAGCTCAGCAGGCACAAGGCATTGCCAGCAGATGGATCCTTTTCACTGGGGCTTAGGCTGCAGGCAGCTTGTTCCCACCACACTGCCTTCTCAGAAGCTCTCCAGGTGGGGTTGAGGCACCTTCCTTATCCCAGCGTGCCAGTGAGAGGCATCTCTGGCTGTGTGAGCTGAGCGGTGGCTGGGGAGCTCAGAGTCCTGTGGCCGTGTCCCAGGTGGACCATGGCTGCACAGGGACACAACTGAGGTCAGCTGAAGCCAGGACCCTGGTTGGAGACAGGCTGTGTGCTGCTGGAGCCCTGCTCTGTGGGTGCTGCCTGTGCAGCTCTGGCTCATGGCTCTCTCCGTCTCTGTCTCTCCCCTGGCTCTGCTCTCTCAAACGTGTGCCACCCACTGCCATCAGGTGCAGGCACTCCTGTGGGTCACTTCTTGTCACCTCTCTGTGAGCTCATCCTGGCCTCTCCTGCTCTCATCTGGCTCCACTGCCTGGCTCCACTGTCTCTGCCTCAGCTGAGCCCTCCAGGAGCCACATCCTGCTCCAGCAGCTGCATGTCACCAGGATCTGCCCCTCTCCTGGCTGCCATGCGGCCACCCCCGTCCTCCTCCTCCTCCTCCTTCTCCTCCTCCTCCTCCTCCTGCACTGCCCAGCGCTCCTTGCCTTGCTGGCCCTGCACTGCTTGCCCCCAGCCAGGCACCCACACAGGGCAGAGGTGCCCTTTCCGTGCTGGGGGTCCCAGCTTTCCCCCACGCCTCAGCTGTGGCTAGCAATCCCCAGCTGCCTGTTCTGGAGTGGAATGGTCTCTTTGCTGATCTCCCAGGGGTGGGGAAGGGGCTAGTGGCTCAGAACCAAAAAAGGCTCAGCAAAGCCTCCTGTGTGGATGGGAGCACCTGGCTTGACTGTGGTTTGTGTTGGTGTGCCTGGGTGATGAGGACATGACAACTGCTTGTAGCCCTGGAGACACCAGTGGGGTTGTATCCCATGCAGCCTCAGGCTTGCCTGATGTGTCACAGCCATCTTTCCCTGCTGATGGTATTACTTCCAGCCTTCTCCTCTGTGCTGCAGAGAGGGGTTGGCTTTGGGAGTCAGGGTGGCATAGGATGGGGCATCATGTGGACCCCAGGCCAGCCCTCCCTGCAGGGACTGTGCAGCCCCAGGCTCTGCCCAAACCAGCCCCAGGACCCAGAGGGAGGCATGGCAGCCCTTGCAGGGACCATGCAAAGGCAGCAGCTGCTTTGAGCGCTGCCCTTCTCAGCCCAGCCACTGAGGTCTGCGGCACGACCCTTGCTGTCCTGGGGGGCTGGGACCCTCCTGGATGCTGTTTCCCTTCTTGCCCTGCTGTGCTTGTGCCTGCACGAGATGGCTGCTGGAGATGTCCCTCTGTCTGCCCATATAGGTTACGCTTCGCTGCAGGACGAGCTGCTGTCCCCTGCCTCCCTGCATTACATGCTGCCATCCCCGCTGCGTGCCGACCAGTACTGGAATGAGGTGGCCATCATGGATGCTATCCCCATGGCTGCCACCGAGCAGGATGCCCTGATGGAGATGTCCGACATGCAGGTGTGGTCCTCGGGGCTCACCCCCTCCCTGGTGACTGCTGAGGACTCCTCTCTGGAGTGCAGCAAGGCCGAGGACTCGGACGCCACAAGCGAAGGCCGGTTACCGGGGCAGCTTCTGGCAGATGCACAAGGCCCGGACCACATGGGCTCTATGGACCTGGTTGAGGATGACACAGTGGACTCAGATGCCATGAATGGCCTGATTGACCTTCTAGAGCAGGAAGAGGGGCAGAGGCCGGAGGGGAAGATGCCAGCCAGTGATCACCAGCCAGGGACTGGGGAGCAGGACCCGGAGAGTGAAGTGTCTTTTGTTTCAGTTCAGCAGAAGGTGCAAGCCAGGATCACAGCATCGCCCACCGTTAGCCACGTCGTAGAGAAAGGCACAGACAGGTACTGCAGCCTGAGGGGCCAGGGCAGCTTGTGGGAGGGGGTCAGAACTGCTTTGCCAGCTATTGCCCTGCGCTGGGCCAGCTGCAGTGATCTCTCAGCTTTGCTTGCTTCTCTGGTGGTCTCCAGCTCTGGAGCCCCGGCATCCGTGGCAGACAGAGCAGTGGCTTGGGCTGAGTGGAGATGTTCAGGGTGGGGAGCTCCTTGCAGACCACCTGGGAGGGACCCCAGGCAGGCAGCCTGCATGTAGGTTGTGCTTAGCAGAGCCAGCTCAGCCTGGGCTGCATCCTCCCACGTTCCCTGTGGAGGTCCCTGGCAGAGCCCAGCGATGCTCCACAACATTGCCTTAGACCCTTGCAGCCAGGCTGCGAAGCTGTGGGGTGGAGCAGGGAGCAGACCCATGCCCTTTCTGCATCTGCCTTTTGTGCTGCTTGTGCCAGGTGCCTGGCAGCACCGTGAGCAGGGAGGGGGGTGCCCAGAGCCTGGTGGGGGTGCAGGCTGCGCTGGCGGGCCTGCCAGAGGTAGGCTGTTGCTCAGGGTGCAGCACTCCACGGCGAAGCTGACTGCCTCTCTCTCTCTGTCTCTCTCTCCCTGTCCCTCTCCGGTGCCCAGGCTGAGGGACTGGAATGCAGAAGGCTCCTTTATCTCCTGCCTACAGGACCTGACAGCGGGCTCCTGGCAGGAGGGGGTCACCCGAAGGCTGCTCCCGACACACCCCATGGCCTCCGGGGCACAGGACCAGGAGCAAGAGCAGGTCCTGGTGCCGGCCGTGGAGCTGATGCGGGTCAGCTCCGCAGAGGACAGCGACTGGCAGCCCCAGCACCCCACGGGTGGCTGGCAGGAGGAGGCAGACAGCTTCTTTGGCCAGGTGAGGGGTAAGAGCCAGGGGCCCTGGAGCCGCAGGACATGGAGACCCTGTGGACAAGCCCTTTCCTGAGCCTGCCGCAAGGCCAGCGTGGCAGACCGGGTGCTAGTGGAGGCACAAGTCTCCTGGCATGCCCCCTGCCCCTGGGGGTGCCTCTCAGCCCAGAATAGCCTGCTGTGCTTGATAGCTGAGCTCTTGCTCTCCATTTAACCCAGGCAGCCTCCCTGCCTGCTTCCTTATTGAGTATCTGCCCTGGCCATCAGCCCAACGGGCCCGCTGGAGCCAGAAATAGAGCTGGTCTAGGGGCCAGGCTGGGTGGTGGGCACCCTGCCACGGCCATGCAGAGCTGGCAGGTACAAGGTGAGGGCAAGAACCTTTCGCCAGCCAGGGCACACGCAGCCATCCTGGCCACATTCAGAAGTGGTTGCTCAGTTCCTCAATGCGTGTCTCCTGAGTCACACGTGATTCCAGCAACACCCCAGACCCCTGGCTCCTGCCCAGGGCTTCATTTTCCCCCATGATCCTGGCCTCCCACCACAGCCAAGGAAGGCAAGCTGTCGGAGGGCTGATGAAGAAGGGGGACAGGGCTGTCATGCTTCCTGCCCTGGCTGGGGACAGAAGGTGCTGTCGCAGTCCTGGCCCCGTGACTTTGACAGAAGCTGTGAGCAAAAAGGACGCTCCACCTGCCCGCTCCCTTCTCACCGCCCACAGCCAGCTGAGCTGTGGCAGCTAAGGTTACAGCAGTCCTCCCACAGAGCCAGGGCACCACACCGGGCAGGCTGCAGACCCACAGGGCTGCTCCTGCCCCGGGGAGGGGGGTGGGGGGCTTTGCTGGATAACATGGCCAGGCTCTGAGCATCGTCGGGCTCAGCCCCACGGGGCCAGCTGTGGGCGCTGAGGCAGGATGTGGGGTTTCCTGGCCCAGCTGCTGATCGCCCTGGTGCTGCTGGCCTTCTTCCTGGTCAGCTGCCAGAACGTCATGCACATCGTCAGGGGCTCTGTCCGCTTCCTGCTCATACACGCCCACCGTGAGCTGGACAAGGAGCTTGGGGAGAGCCAGGGGCTGGCGGATGACGAGGAGGCTCTCTCCACCAGGGTCGTCCGCCGGCGCGTCCTCGTGAAGGTAACGAGCAGGGACCTGAGGCACCAGGGACGGGGCAAGGCAGGAGGCAGAGGCTGTGGGGTGCACGTCAGGTGTAGTGTTGTGCCTGCAAAGGGCTCCCCTCTAACCCCCCCCCCACCCCCCACCCTGAAATGCCCTGTTGTCCCTCTTGTCGCTGCAGGGGAATGAAGTCCTTCATCTCCCTGGAGAGCAGGTGACTGAGGAGCAGTTCACAGACGATCATGGCAATATCATCACCAAGAAGGTGAGTGGTCGAGGGCATGGTGTGGACAAAGGGCTTCTCCTTTCCTTCTCCTTTCCTTCTCCTTTCCTTCTCCTTTCCTTCTCCTTTCCGTCTCCTTTCCTTCTCCTTTCCTTCTCCTTTCCTTCTCCTTTCCTTCTCCTTTCCTTCTCCTTTCCTTCTCCTTTCCTTCTCCTTTCCCCTCCAGATGGCTGCCCTGCTCCTCCCTGCAGCCCAGGGGCCCAGGCAGGGCACCCGCCACTCCCCGGCTTGGGTTACAGTCCCTTCTCTGGCCAGGCCCTGCATGTGGGACACAGGCTGCCTGCTGGGTGGTTTAGGACTGGGACTGGGTGAGAGGAAGGCGCCTGGGGGTAGCTGTGGTGCCTGACTGTGTGGGTCTCCACAGGTCATCCGGAAAGTGGTGCGTCAGCTGGGCCCTGGTGACACGGGTGACAGGCAGGAGCAGGAGGAGCTGATTCTGGAGGGCTCCCTGCAGGAACCACAAGGCCTGGAGGCTGAGGATGATCACTTCATGAAATACTCCATCCTGCACCGGGACGGTCTGGGGGCCAAGGTACAGTGTGGCTCACAGCCCTGCCTTGCAGGCACCCTTCCCAAGGCCAGCACCACCTCTGCAGGACTCGTGGGCTCTGGGGTTCTGCCACCCTCTATCTTTCCTTTTGCCCTGCTCTCCTCTCCTGTTTCCCCTCTAAGGCTTCCAGGGGCAGCTCTTGCCCACTGCATCAGTCTTCTTGCTCGGTGTCTTCTGCCAACTGACTCTGCTTTTCCCTCTCCTGTCCTCTTCTGTGTGTCTGTCTGGCCACCTGGGTGATGTCCTGCTCCTTGCCCCTGCGGCTTGCTCAGGAGGAGGTGCGAGTGCGTGTCCCGAAACCGGAGGTCTCTGGGGGCAGGATGGGGGCTCAGATAGTGAAACGAGCCAGCCTGAAAAGGGGGAAGCAGTGACCCCTCAAATGGCCTCTTTTGAGGTAACCCCACCTTTGCTCTTCCTTCTATTCCAGCTTCCTATGCTGCTGCCTGCCCTGAGCTGCTGGTCGTGCACATCACCCTGGGGAGTGCCTGTCAGGGCTGTGTCCAGCGCTCAGCCCACAGAGAGGGGCTGTGGTGCTGCAGCAAAATGCTGAGGGGAGGGTGGGCAGCCACTTCTCCCTGTTGCTAACCCCCTCCTGGGCCTGGGGCCCTGGGTGCAAGGTGCACAGGGTGCTCTGCTCCAGCCAGCTGCTGGGTCAGTGTCTGTGCTCAGCGCTCTGCCACCGACACAGCACCAGTGGCTGCGACTGTGGTCACAGCATCCCAGCTGGGTGGGGTAAATGGTGCCCAGTGACAGGGCCACAGGGTTGTTACTGCTGGTGACACTGGGCTCTGCAGCGGAGGGGTGGGTGGTCTTGGTCCAAAACTGCTGCAGGGAGTGGGTAACACATCCCCTCCATCCATGAGCACTAACTGTGCAGCACTGTGGCAGGTGAGACCAGCCCCTGGAGCCCCTGTCTCCCCTTCCCATGGTGGGTAGAGCTGTGCACAGTCCTGGTGATGTGAGTGGCTGTTGCTGCCAGGGGCACACTGTCACTGCCAGGTGCACACTGTGGCACGAGGGGGTGGCAGTGAAATCTGCTGCATGGCTGGGGAAGGGGATGCAGGCCATGGATGCTGCTGGTGAACAGGAGGGGTACAGGACTGGTGGGGTGCAGGAACAGGATGCTTGTAGGGGTTGAGGGCAGGGGACCTGTCTTTGGCCCGGGATATTTCTGCCATTGATCCCCTGTGTAAGCACTGGATCGTTCTGAGGGAGCAGGGTGAAGCTGCACCAGGGGAGGTTTAGGCTGGTGTCAGGAAGAGGTTCTGTACTGAGAGGGGGGGTCAGGCACTGGCACAGGCTCCCCAGGGAAGGGGTCACAGCCCCAAGCTGGGCTGAGGGCAAGAGGTGTCTGGATGATGTGCCAGTTCTGACTGGGCTGTGTGGAGCCAGGGCTTGGACTGATGGTCCTTATGGGTCCCTTCCAGCTCTGGATATCTTGATTCTACAATCCCTTGAGTCTTGTGCATTCCCTGCTCCCTCTGCCTTCCCTGTTGTGGGTTGGGGACTAGAGCAGGCTCAAAGCTGGGGGGTGTGTGGCACAGCACACTGGGACCCAGCAGCATCGCTGTTCTCTGCACGCTTGCTGCCAGGCTGGCTGGGAAGGTGCTGCACACATGCTCCCCACTCCCAGGCACAGCCCAAGCCAGGGAGGGGGCTGTCAAGCAGGGACAGAGGGTCTTCTGGCCTCTGCTCTGTGTGCATGGCTTTGTCTGTCTGTCCTGCCTCTCCCTCCTCTCTCCCCTGTGTTATTGGGCTCTCTGCAGGCACATGACAGTAAGGAGGCTTGTGCTTGTGGGCAGATGCTCATGCAGACCACGTCCCCAAATCTCCCACCTGCCCCACTCCCTGGGCAATCCCTGGTCCTGTCTCTCTCTTGCTGCTTTGCTCGGGCTGTTTTCCATGCCCAGGGTGTGTGTTAGGAATGTACAGGGTCTTGCTCACTGCTGGGAGAGTGAGCTGCAGCCCGTCACCTTAGTTGAGTCTGGGGGTTCAGGGTTGGCCTCATTTATCCCAGAGCCTACAGCAGTCCTCCCCAACCCAGCTCCTTCCCAGTGCCAGGTTGCCTTTGGTGCAGCTCAGCTCTCTGCAGCTGGGACAGCACCATCTCTTCCATTACTGCTGGTTCCAGACAGGGAACTTACTGGTGCTTTGTCACCCTCTGACACCCCCAAAACCTGTCTTGTGTAGCTGGGCAGAATGTGGGGAGGGGGGTGGGACAAATCCAGGGTGGAGAAGGGGCTGGAACTGCCAGGTAGCTGGCTGCCCCTACCCTTTCTCTTGGCTGTGCCACCTGATAACCCCATCTCTGTCCTCTCCATGTCTCTCCAGGATCTCACCTCAACACCAAACCACTGAACTCCACACCACGTTCTGACACACCCCTGAGGCGCGAGGAGAGGAGAGCCCAGAGTGGAGGGGAGCAGGGCTGGCTGTACATGTTTCTATAGGCTAGTGGCATGATTTCTGTATGAGACATACTTACCCTCCTATCCGCATGACTGACTGACTGCAAGACGCATGAGCTACAGTACTTCAAACTGACGGAGGGGGCCTCCGTCCCTGCCCCGCTGCTGCCAGGAGCCCTGAGACAGCAGCACCCTCCAGGGGCATCCTCAGCTCCTCGGGAGGCAAGAGCTGGACTGGCAGAAAACCAGAGGGAAGGAGACTCCCCCCCACCACCACCACCAACCCCCAAACCTGCCCCAAACCTTGCGTGTGTAAATGCATCCCCAGGCCCATCCTCCAGCTGCAGGAGGGAAGCTGGGGTGGCATGGCACTGCTCAGCGTGGAAGGAGAGGGGGCTCAGCCTGTCCCTCCCCCCCTCTCCATCACTGCCTCTGCTGGACTTGCTTCTCCTCCCTCTCAGTGAGTGTTGGGGTTGTGGGGAGGGGGGCAGTTGCTGGGGCAGGGGAAGGGGAGGGGGATGGGTGTGTGTGTGTGTGTGTGTGTGTGAGATGAGGGCTGCAGGGAGCACAGCTGCGCTGGGCAGAGGGGCTGGTGCAGGGCTGCCCTTCCTCTCCCCAGCACGTCTCCTCTCCCCCCCAAAGGCCAGGGCAGGGCTCTGGGCTGAGCACTGAGCTCGTTGCTTGTGTTGAAAGTGTAAACTGTACAGCAATCAATCAGCCTTGTGTATATGAACCAATAAATACTATGCAAACCCCCCCACACCACCACCACCACCTCCCCAGGGACACCCCAGCGGTACCTACAAAGCACTGACAGCTCCGCTCCCAAATACCTCTTCAGGCTGCAGGATGGGCAGAGACTTTGGAGTGAGTACATGAGCAGCTCTGGTGAAGGGAGCTGGGAGGGCAGCAGACTTGCTCCCCATGCCCCTCTGCCTCAGTGTGGGCCCTTCCTGGTCTGAAGAGAGGGTCCCACAGGCGCAGTCCCAGGGCCCTGCCCATGGTGCAAGGCCCGGTTTGCTGGGGGGAAGCTGTAGGGCTGTGCTGAGGCGCTTGGGGCCCAGGGATGAGGGGTAGTGAGACAGAGCAAGGCTGGGGGGGAATGTTTCTGCCACGTGTGGGGTTGTGCCCAGCTCTAACTCAGCACAATATCTGCTCAGGAGATGAGCCAGGAGCTGGCAGGAGCCAGCAGTCCTGCACCATGCACCCCGTGCAAGGGCTTTGCAGGGTCCCCCAGCCTCCCTGCGAGGGCACAAAGGAGCATAAACCTGTTGACCCCAGGGGGATGCCAACCCTCCCAGGACCAACCCCAGAGAGGGGTGGGGTGGAAGGGGGGGGGGTGGGCTGCTCCCTGGGTGGCTGTGCTTTGGCAGGGTGAACTGCTCTGCTGCAGCAGCCTGGACTAAGCCAGCAACCCAGGGAGCTTGGGCAGCTGCTCGAGCAGGAGAAGGATGATGTGATGTGCAGAGCTACCCAGCAGCTCTGAGGTCTGCAGGAGGTTGAGTCTGCTGCTGTTCTTGACCCCAGGAGGGCCGGGTGCAGGTGGTAGTGGCAGTAGGTCCCACGTCCCTGACTCTGTCCTTTCCCTAACCAACGTAGGGGTCTGTTCTTTGTAGCACAGTGGTGTGGGGATCCCCTGCTCTTTTCCTCTGGAGGTGGCCATGGACCTGTGTCACAGGCCCTGAGCTTGCTCTCTTTGGCCACATGCAGAACAAGCCCACCTCCAACTTCAGGCTGGTGGTGGTCCTGGCAGGGCAGCCCTGTCTCACAGCAGGTGTGCACCCACCAGGAAAGCCCCTGGCTCCCCTGCAGCAGGGAGGAAACCTACCTGCAGCGAAGCAAACGACCCAGCTTAGCCTCGGAGAGCAAAGCAACCCCTTCCCCACCCCCCAAACTCCAGCCATATAGGCGCAGACTCTCCATCCATCACCCTCGCTGTGTCCGACAACCTCCCCAGGCCCACTGTGCCAGCTGCCTCCGTAGCATCACCGTAGAGTTGTGTGTGGGTCCCGTGCTTTGGCCTTGTATATGCCTTAGGGAATGTGCTGCGCTGCGACCGTGCCAGGCACCTGCAAGTGGACGTTGCTTTGCGCTCAGATTGCTCGTAGGGCTGGGTAGGGCGAGGCTGCACCCGACAACGAGCCTGGAGAATGCTGCGGTCTGTCTGCACACTAGAAGCTTTTTAGAAGTTTTAAAAAAAAACAAAAAACCAATATATATATATATATATATATAAAAATTTACTTTTATTTCCTTTTTTTAATTGTTATGGAAAAAAAAAACCCCGAGCCTTTTGGATCTCCCTGTCTTAGCCCCCCCCCCCCCGATGTATAGATCATTTCCCTGTACACCAGCTATCAGACTATGGATTAATAAAGAAACCAACACAGAGCGTGTCTCCTCTCTGCTTGTGGGGGGATGCTGAGGCTCCAGGGAGGGTGAACTTGGGGGTCCCTCTGCCCCTATGCATTGGCCAGGTGGGGAGGGTTGGGGGGCTGCTGTGTGGGCTGGAGCCCTTCCCGAGGAGGCTGAAGGCTGCAGAAACGTGTGCACCCCTCTGGGCAGGTCTGGAAGCTCATCCCACGGCAGCATCTCCCCGGGTGGGTGGGGAAGGGGCCGCCAGTCACTGTACCACCCACCCGGGGGCATTGGCACTGCTGTGCCCCACACGCCCGGCCCCGCCGAGACCCCCCGGGCTCCGCCGAGACCCCCCGGCCGGCGCTGCCAGAGACCGCGACCCCCTCGGCCCTGCCCGGCCCGGATGCGCTGTCCAGGGTCCCCGGGCCCCCGCGCCCATCCCTATCCTCCAGCCTTATCCCTATCTATCCCCCTATCTCCCATCCCCCTATCCCCACTCCCCCCCATCTTTATCTCTACCCCCCTACACCTATCCCCACTCTTATTCCTATCCCCCATCCCTATCTTTATCCCTGTCCCCTTATTCCCATCCCTAGCCCTGTATCCCCCATCACATCCCTACCCCTCTATGCCCCCACCCATATTCCCATCCCCATCACCCTATGCCTCCATCCCTACCCCATCCCTCTATCCCTCATCGCTACCCCGTGCCCTATTCCCCCCATCCCTAATCCTATCCCCTTATCCCTAGCTTTATCCGTATCCCCTCATCCTTATCCCCATCCCCATCCCCCAAAGCTACCCCCGTATCCCTATCCCCTACCCCTAACCCCCTACCCCTATCCCCCCATCCCTAAACCCCCATCCCTATCCCCCCATCCCTAGCCTTAGCTTTATCCTTATCCCCCCATTCCTATCCCCATCCCCATCTCCCCATCCCCATCCCTATATCCCCGTCCCCATCCCCATATCCCTGTCCCCATCTCCCCATCCCCATCTCCCCATCCCCATCTCTATATCCCCATCCCCCATCCCCATCCCTATATCCCCCTCCAAAACCCATATCCCTGTCCCCATCTCCCCATCCCCATCTCCCCATCCCCACCCCTATATCCCCATCTCCCCCTTCCCATCCCTATATCCCCGTCCCCATCCCCATATCCCTGTTCCCATCTCCCCTGTTCCCATCTCCCCATCTCTATCCCTATATCCCCATCCCCATCCCCATATCCCTGTTCCCATCTCCCCATCCCCATCTCCCCATCCCTATATCCCCGTCCCTATATCCCCATCCCCATCCCCATATCTCTATCCCCATCTCCCCATCCCCATCTCCCCATCCCCATCTCCCCATCCCCATCCCTATATCCCCGTCCCCATATCCCTGTCCCCGTCTCCCCATCCCCATCTCCCGATACCCATCCCTATATCCCCGTCCCTATATCCCCATCCCCATATCCCTGTCCCCATCTCCCCATCCCCATCCCTATATCCCCATCCCTATATCCCCGTCCCCATATCCCTGTCCCCATATCCCCATCCCCATCTCCCCATCCCCATCCCCATCTCCCCACTCCTATCCCCCCGTCCCCGTCCCCGTCCCCGTCCCCGTCCCCGTCCCCGTCCCCGTCCCCGTCCCCGTCCCCGTCCCCGTCCCGGCGCTGTCCAGCTCCCTCCTCTCCCGCACCCTCCGGTCCCCCCGCCGCCGGCTTTCAAAGCGCAATTTGTCCTGGGCCGGACCAATCCCTGGCCGGCCCCGCAGCGCAGCCAATGGCAGCCGAGGCCGCGGAGACCCATCCAATGGGAGCGCCGCCTGCCGCCGCCCGGCCAATGGGCGCGCTGTATTCTAATGCGCCTCAGCTTTATCAGAGAAGAGTTGGCTCTCCCAAGCCCAAGTTGGGTGGCGGGTGCCGGTGCCACCTCGGCGGGGGTCACCAGGGCTGCCGGCCCCAGCCCTGCCCACAGCTGCCCCCCACCCCCCCCCAGGCTCCCTGGGATACCCCACGCCGGGGCCCCGTAGCCCCCAGGGGGCTGGCGGGGATGGGCCGGCTGCGGCGCTCCCGGGAAGCCGGGCTCTGAGTGCCACCACCATGGATGCCAACCTGCCGGGCACCTTCCTGCTCAACGGCCCCTCGCTGGGCCCCTTCCCCGAGGCCAAGGCGCCCGTCTGCCAGTACTCGGTGCAGAGCTCCTTCTACAAGCTGGGCCCCCCCGGGCTTGGCGCCCAGCTGGCCGCCGGCACCCCCCACGGCATCTCCGACATCCTCAGCCGGCCCGCGGCGACGCCGAACGGCGGCCTCCTCCCTGGCTACCCCCACGCGGGTGGATTTAACGGACTGAGCTCCCCGGGCGTCTATTACGGGCCCCAGGTGGGGGCCCTTCCCAAGGCCGGGGGCGAGTACCTGCCACGGGGCCGGAGCTGCTGGGCAGAGGCGGCCCCGGACTGGCGGGGCAGCCGGCAGTGCGGCGGCCGTAAGTACAGCGGGGATGGGGTGGGTGGGTGGGTGGGTGGGGGGTGGGTGCTGCAGGCAGCAGGCTCTGACCCATGGGTACGGGGTAGGGACATGGGGCAGGTGTCCCAGCCGTGTCCTCTCTGTGGCTGTGTGAGGTGTGGCTGGTCACCACCCTGCGGGCTACCCCGGGACGGTGGGAATGGCCCCAGTGCCAGAGCTGCCAGACCTCAACCTGCTGCTGAGGCTTCTGCTTGGGGGATTAACTCTTCACTCAGCTCCCAGGCGAGACACAGCTGGCAGGGACAGACAGACAGACCCCCCCCCCCCCCGCTGTCCCAGAGATGTCCCATCCCTCTGGCAGCCTGGCTGGGGTCAATGCCCAGCACAGCTTGGGGCAGGGACGGGCAGGGTGGGTGGCTCTGGGCTGGCAGCGCTGCCTGAGAGCTGGCAGGGGGACTGCAGAGCACGTTGTTGCTGTGGCAGGGGGTGGGTGGGTGGGATGGCTGCACCCACTGTCCCATGGGGAGCTTCGGGATGCTCTGGGCCAGGGGCTGGGTGCAACTGCTCAGCCCCTCCAGCCATGGTCCCCTTCTCCCCTTTCCAGGAGATGCTCTTGGAGCTGATGGGTCAGGCAGCAGCTTGGTCACCTGCTCCCAGCACAGCTATGAGCTGGCCAGCTTGCCTGCCTTCCCCTCATGCGTCCTGCAAGGTGTGGGGCACAGTGTTCCCACTGCTGCAGGACTCTGGGGTCACATGCTGCTTCTACCCACCCCTCTCTGCTCCCAGCACGGTGAAGCAGCCCTGTCCCCAAGCAGGATGTGCACAGCCCAGCTCCAGCTCCACAGGGGCCTGCACAGAGGGCAGCTCAGCCCTCCTGGGACGGGGCTGAAGCCTTGCAGCTGGAATGTGGTTTTAATTCGGAGGGGAACCAGGGTGAAGGGACTGTGTGGGCGCCGAGGGCTGGTGGGGGGAGCTGCCCAGGGTTGTGAACTGCAGAGAGCCCAGGTGCTCACCCTCCTCCTCTTCCTCAGCCCCTGCTCACCTGGCCGAGAGCATCCACAAGAAGAAGCACACGCGCCCGACCTTCACAGGGCACCAGATCTTCGCTCTGGAGAAGACCTTTGAGCAGACCAAGTACCTGGCAGGACCAGAGAGGGCACGGCTGGCCTATTCCCTTGGCATGACGGAGTCCCAGGTGAAGGTGAGTGTGGGGGTGAGGGGGGGGGGTGTTCCCTGTGTCACACAGGGCACGTGGTGTGGTGGCTGCTTAACCGAGCCGGTCCCGTGGCGCGGCAGGTCTGGTTCCAGAACCGACGGACCAAATGGAGGAAGAAGAGCGCCCTGGAGCCCTCCTCATCCTCGCAGCGGGCGGGGGGCTCTGCTGGAGAGCGGGCGGCCTCCGAGACCGAGGACGACGAGTACAACAAACCCCTGGACCCTGACTCAGATGACGAGAAGATCCGGCTGCTGCTGAGGAAGCACCGCGCCGCCTTCTCAGTGCTGGGCTTGGGCACACACAGCGGCTGAGCCCTGGCACAGCCGGCCCCTCTGGGCCCTGGGGCACCCAGCCCGGCCACCTGCTTCCAGCCAGGGTGTTGGGGGGGGTGACCCCCTTGGCTGATGCCCGGCTGTGGGGATGGGGTTGCCACCGCCCCCCCGCCTTCCTGCTCCTCATCCTGGTGGCTCCTTCCCAGGGGATGACGGCTGGCGGGGCTGGGAGCAGCATCAGGCTGTCAGCATTGATGAAATAAAGGTTCCCAGCCCCAGCCAAGTCCCAGCACTTGCTTCACGAGCGGGTGGTCCAGGGCTGAGCCGGAGAAGGGGCTGGGGTAGCAGCGTGATGGGGCGAGGGGCTGCGTGCCAGGCAGGGGAAGGGGCCGTGGCTGCGGTGCCGTGCGTGGGGCAGGAGGAGCCCCCCAGGAGTGGGGCAGCCTGGGGGATGTTTCCCAGGCCTTTCCCTGGTTTGGGTGTGCGCTGGCAGCGAGAGGTGCTGGTTCAAAAGTCACTGGTCGGGGCCTCTTGTTGGAACCTATTAGCAGCAAATAAATATCATTTATCTCAGCGGTGTGAGTGAGAGCCCATTCAGCTGTCGGGGCCGCAGGATTGATGTGGCATCAATAGCCCTGGTGTGTTTGCCTGCCAAGCCAGTGGCCCCCCCTTTTCCCCACCCCCACCCCCCCCAGCCCCACCCCTGCTCAGCAGGGGCTGTGTGTACCCACACGTGTGTGCATGGGGGTCTGGGTACCCCCTGCTCGGGCTCCCTGGGGCTCAGCCCTCCCCATGCACTGATGGTGGGGGGGGCTGCCTGTCCCTCCTGCTGCTCAAGGGGCTCCTGCTGGCACAGGGATGCTGCTGGGGGCCCCGGTGGTTGTTCAGCCAAGAGCCAGCTCCGTGCCAGGCAGGTGTGAGCAAACAGACCTGCCGTGTCCTGGGAGGAAATCGATAGGAGATAAGGTGCTGCCGGCACGTTGGGTACCGATTAGCAGCGCGGAGGAGGTGCTGGGCTCTGCCACCCAAGCTGCTTCTCCCTGCCACCACAGGCAGCATCTGAGGACAGGCTGGTGGCCAAGTCCACCCCTGGGGATGGCCAAAACCCCCCTGAAGCACTGGGGACTTGCAGCAGCCCCAGGCAGTGGTCTTGTGGCGTGGGGCTGTGGCGTGGGGCTGCACCCTGTCTGCCCAGGGCCCACGTGTGGCTCCAGGTCCTCCCTGGTCTGTCGCTTCCCAGCATGTGCTGGGCTGCTTGGACGTTACTGGGAGCCCTGACTGCTCAGCAGCCCTTTCCTAGGGTGTGGGGGGAACCAATCTCCCCCTCATCATTCCCCAGCCAGCACCCCAAACACCCCCACCCCCAGCAACACACGTGGGGCTCCTAACAACCCCCCCCCTCAGCCACACAGCCCCTCTCTGCCTGGGTGGGACAAGTGGCAGACCTGACAGACCCTTCACAAGTTTGGGGGGGGGTGTCAGGTCCCACAGGCATCACGATGTGTGGGGCTGGAGTGGGGGGGGGGGGAGGCTGTGTGCCCCACACGCCCTGGCCCGTGGCAGGATGGGGGTGACACCCCCATGGTGGGCAGAGCCAGGAGCAGGTTCTGTGCTGCAGGAGAAGTGAGGGGCTGCTGTCTGGGATATTTTTTTGACATTTTCTAAGCTGCCCAGCGTGGCTGACAATTTTTAATGTACTAACTGCCTGGTCCAGTGAGCTGATTAATTGGTGCTGTGGAGATCAATACAAAACAGAAAATTAAAACAATTTTAAAGTGATTAAGTAGTTTAACACCTGTCTGATGCCACGTCAGGGCTGGGAGACAAATAAACCAGGTGGCAAAGGGCCTGCTGAAGCTGGGGAGAGTGACAAATCGCTGGTGCAGCCTGGCTGCCCAGTGCATCCCTGCAGCTGGACGTGTCCCCCCCCTGAGCAGAGATGCTCTGTGCAGGACCCCAGGGCAGTCCCAGGACCTCCCTCTGCTTCCCACTCTGCCCTGCTGCCCCCACAGACAGCCCCAGCTGCTTGGTACCACAGCTGCATCCTGCCAGCAGCACAGTCTCACCAGGACACCCAGAACCTGAGCAACCAGGAGCACCAGCTCTACCCTCCCCAAACCCACCTGTGCCTGCAGCCAGGGCTTGCCTATGGCTGGGAAGCTCTGGAACTCCTTACCAAGCATCCAGCAAAGCTCCAATCTGGCTGCTCCAGGGGTTGGGGGTGGGGGGGGGGGGGAAAGTGAGTGGGTACAAGCACAGGCAGGGCAGCCTGGCAGGCAGATGGATAGCAGCTCCACTTCAATTCTGCATCCCTTTTCTCCCAGACAAACCCCGTCGGATTTCCATAAATCAAAGCGCCACACTGTTTAATAAAAATTTATTGACTTACAAGTGATTATTTATCAAAAGGCCATTAATAGCGGCCCGGGGAATGATGTGCTACTGGGTGGTGCTGGGAGACTAATAGCAAATCAATGCCAGGATCCTGGCAGAATGCATATGAGGGCACCCGGCCCCAGCGGGCTGCACGGCTGCTGCAGCCCGAGCAGGCAGCCCCTACCCCACGGGCCTCCCAGTGCTCCCCCTGGTTATTTATGGCTTCCAAATGAAATGATCGATACTTTTAATCTAGAGGTAAATTTATTAACTTTCCCATCGGAGAGAGATGTATTGACTGGGGGGGGGGTATGAGGAAAGAGGAGGGGGTTGGCTGAGGGAAGATGGATGTGTGTCTCCTAACCTGTCCGGTTGGCTCCCTGCTGCTGAGCATCCTGGCAGTGAGGATGGCAGAGATGGGGCTTGAGGATAGAGGGGGTGGTGGGAGAGCTCATGGAGCTAGGGAAAGGGATGGAGGGGGGCAGGGGATGCAGGTGGGTGTCCTCACATCCCCACTGCGCTGTGATAAGGGCTGGGGGAGCAAGCTGCCAGGCAGGAGAACGTGGGGGCACCTGGGTCTGAAAACCTGGGAGTGCTGCTGCCCTGGGGAGAGCCCCTCACATGCATTTGTGGGGGCTGTTTGCCTGAAGTCAGTGTTGCCCCTGAGATGGGTGCGTGATGGGTGAGGGCTCGGGCTGGGGACAGGCAGAGGGGAGCCTGCAGCCCCTGCCCCTGCAGTGGTGAGCAGCCTTGGATCCTCAGCCCAGTGCCACAGCCCCAGCTTGGCACATGAGGAAGGGGCACACTCAGCAGTGTGGCACTGCCTGGGCACCCCACAGATCGCTGGGGCTGGGGCACCCTCCAGACTGGGGCACATGGTGCCAGGGTGGGGGGGAAACTTAGTCCAAACAGCCCCTGGAGCAAAGGAAAAGCTTCAGGGCTGGAGCACTAAGCTCAGCCAGGCAAAGCTGGGTCTGGATCATGCCATCACCCCTGGCCAGACACTGCCATGGAGGTCAGCACCAGCTTTTTGGGCATGCATGAGACTGATGCAGGGCCTGGAGCAAATCCAGCTCATCAAACAGCCTGATTAAATGGTGTAGGCAAGTTCTGCAGGGTAACACCCCCCAGCGTGGTAACCAGGGCTTAACCATGCACCAGGTTAACTGGTGTTAGACAGGTGTTAGAGGAGCAATGGTCTGGGTATGACAGGAGGGTGGCATCAATATCTCAAGTGTGGGATGCAGGGGGACATGGGCAGCCTCTTCTCAGTGTCTGTGGGGACAGGACAAGGGGTGATGGCTTCAAGTTGGAGCACCAATCTGGGGAAGAACTTCTTCCCAGTGAGGGTGAGGGAGCCCTGGGACAGGCTGCCCAGGGGGTGTAGAGTCTCCTTCTCTGGAGAGATTCCAGCCCCATCTGGATGCCAACCTGTGTGCCCTGTCCTAGGGAGCTGCTTTGGCAGGGGGTTGGACCCCATGAGCTCTGGAGGTCCCTTCCAACCCCTACAATCCTGTGACTCTGTGATTCTGTGAAAAGGAACAGTTTCTCCTCCTGGAAGTGAAGCTGGAAATGGGCTGAGAGACCATGTACCCCACTAAGGGGTTTGTGCTGCAGCCCTGAGAGGCTCAGGCTGCTCACAGGGACTCCCTCAGTTGTCAAGGCAGCTGATCTCAGTGCAGCTCATCAGCTCCTGTGCCGTGGGAGACTTGTGACTGACACCCATGCACATCAGCAGCCAGCCCCCCCCCACCCCACTTCCCCAGGGCCTGTTAACACCAGATGGAAGCCCAGGACACTCAGTAAGTGTTTCATTTAATATATTGCCCCTGCACGGGGCTGACTGTAACAGTAACAAGAAGGCATCTCTGCCAAGGGCTGCCCAGCGCCGAAAGGCTCCAGGCAGCAGTAGTGCCTCTGGGAAACAGCAGCCAGAGGACAAAGGAGCAAGTCCAAGCAGCTCCAGAGTAGCCAAAGAGTCAGAGCAGCTTTAGACAAGGCTGGGCCTGTGCTGGAGGCAGGAGGGCTCTGGCCAGGCCCAGTAACAGTGCTGGAGGCAGAGGGCTCAGGAGCGGCTCCGGTCTTCGTGGTTGCCGACAATCATTTTGCTGTAGAGTTTCTGTTGCTCCTCCTTGAACGTGTCTTTCACCTTCTCCCTCTTCAATCCACCATCCCTGAGGAGAGAGGGATGCCATCAGAGGAGCTGCAGGCAGGCACTAGCCAAAACTTCATCCCTCAGGGCTGCTGAGAGCTGGTTGGAGCTCCCAGAACAGCTCTGGTACCCAACGCTGCCAGGAGCTGCACCCACAGCGCTCAGCACGGAGCTCTGTCAGCAGCAGGAGCTGCCCTGGTGCCACAGCCCCAGGCTGCCTGCAGGGTCCCTCTGCCTCCCAAGGATCTACTGCAGTGACTGAAAAAGGATGTTCCCAAGCTCAACCCACTCTGCTGAGCAGCAGCAAGTCAGAACCAGGGCATCCCAGTACAAGCTGGAATCACACAGTGAAGCTCTGGCACCCAGAACACACCACAGAAGCAGAGAGTTTGGTCTCTGCTGCAGAAGAGCTGGTGTGGGCAAGATGCACCTCCAGTTCTCCTTAGGCCTACTCTGCCCAACTCAAGACACAAGCTCAGCTCTACAGCCCCCAAACACAGAGCAAGGAGCCCTGGAAGAGAAAAGCCCACCCAGACTCACCAGAGCAGATCCACAAGCCCCCCCTGCCTGGCAATGGCTGACTTCACTCGATTGGCAAACTGGACAGCATCCTCTTCAGGCTGTTGACAAAATAAGACCATTCAGCAGGAGCAAGAGCCAAACAAGGAGCAAATCAGGAGGCCCAGCTCACCATACTGACCTGCCTGGTCATTGGGGGCAGGTACCAGACGCTGCAGACGATGGCCCAGCTGGTCATCATCCTAAGGAGGTAGGTCACCATGCCGTACTTGCTGCTGTTCCAAAAGGCATCTCCAAACTGTGGGTCATACTAGAGAGGCAGAAGAGCTCATGGGAGTCAGGCAGTGGTTGCACCTTCCCCCCAGCTCCCCCAGAGCACTGCAGGGCTGAGCCCAGCTTGCCCCATGCCCTCAGACCCAGGTGTTGGCCCACGTGTGCCACGAGAAGGTTTGTCCTCTCATACCTTGATGGCTACAGGGTAAACTGTGGCTCCAATTTCAAAGCTCCCCTTTTTGAACATCATCACAGACGTGTTGTTGATGCAGGTTCCTGTCAAGAGGCAAGCACAATCTTCTCAACTTCCCCTCACAAGTGAGGTGGGGGAGCCTATGCTACACACCCAAGGGCTGGGCCCCCAGCAACGGCCCCCACCACTCACTCCAAACCCTGCTCTCTGTGTGCACAGCCTGTGTCCCCAGGACATCATCTATCTGACTTCCACACTCCGGGTTCAGTCAGCTCTTAAGATGCAAATGTCCCCTTTGTCCCAGTCTCAAGGCCCTTGGCTGCATGAGGAGGGAAGGAACAGAGATGGGGTGCTGTCCCCAGGTGCCCTGGCCACCCACTGCATGTCTGGCCTTGCTACACAACTCACCTTCAGGGAAGATGAGAATGGGCAGTTTGCTCTTGTCCTGGACGTGCTCTGTGAGCCTGAAGAGAAGGAAATCACCACTTAGCACAGGAGTTACCCCAGCAACCCAGGCAGCACATGGTACTTGGCTCATAAGGCACTAGGGACTAGCTGGGTGGATGTGGCACCGTGTCCCAACACACAGGAGGCAGAGCAGCCTCTTCACCCAAGGGATGCAGGCAGCACCCCTGCCTTCCCCAGCCTCCAGAACTTCCCCAGCCTCCACACCTTCCCCAGCCCCCAGACCTTCCCCAGCCCCCAGCCCTCCCCCAGCCCCCAGACCTTTCGCCAGCCCCCTGCCTCCCCCACCCCCAGACCTTCCCCAGCCTCCAGACCTTCCCCAGCCCCCAGACCTTTCCCCAGCCTCCAGCCCTCCCCCAGCCTCCAGACCTCCCCCAGCCTCCAGACCTTCCCCAGCCTCCAGACCTTTCCCCAGCCTCCAGCCCTCCCCCAGCCTCCAGACCTCCCCCAGCCCCCAGCCCTCCCCCAGCCCTCAGACCTTCCCCAGCCCCCAGACCTCCCCCAGCCCCCAGACCTTCCCCAGCCTCCAGCCCTCCCCCAGCCCCTAGACCTTTCGCCAGCCCCCTGCCTCCCCCACCCCCAGACCTCCCCCAGCCTCCAGACCTCCCCCAGCCCCCAGACCTCTCCCCCAGCCCCCAGACCTCTCCCAGCCCCCAGACCTTTCCCCAGCCCCCAGACCTTTCCCCAGCCCCCTGCCTCTCCCAGCCCCCTGCCTCTCCCAGCCCCCAGCCCTGCCCACTCAGCTGCATCCCTCAGACCTTTTGGCGACGAGGTGACGATCTTTGACCTCGGAGCGCTCAAACCAGACGTGGGGACAGGCTTTCACCATGGCTCTCTGTATCACACCCATCAGCCCTCCGTGGATCTGACCCACCTGAACAGGGCAAGAAGACAGGAGTTACATGACCTGAAGAAACAGGTTCCTCCTTTCACCCTGCCCTGGAAAACGCTGAGAGGGAAAGCCCCAGGGTCTGGCTGGATGGACAGACAGAGCAAGCCCCCAGTGCTTTCCTCACTGCAGGTGGTCCAGCTGGGGAAGCAGACCCCAGAGCTCAACCAGCAAAGCCCAGAGACCCCAAGTGCTTTCAGTCCTGAGCCAGGCGTGATGGAAAGCCAAGAGGCTGGGAGCACCCTGCCATGTCATGCAGGGAATCACAGAATGACAGGATCTCCTGGGCTGGGAGGGACCTGTAAGGACCATCAGTCCAACCCCTGGCTCCACACAGGCCCAGCCCAGTCAGGCACTGAGAGCATCATCCAGACACCTCCTGCCCTCAGCTCAGCTCAGGCTGTGACCCCTTCCCTGGGGAGCCTGTGCCAGTGCCTGACCCCCCTCTCAGCACAGAACCTCTTCCTGACACCCAGCCTAAACCTCCCCTGGTGCAGCTTCACCCCGTTCCCTGGGGTTCTGTCCCTGGTCCCCAAAGAGAGGAGAGAGATCAGTGCTGCCCCTTCGCTCCCCTCAGCAGGCAGCCACAGACCCCACGAGGTCTCCCCTCAGCCTCCTCTGAACAACCCCAGAGACCTTCAGCCTCTCCTCAGGAACCTTCCCCTCCAGACCCTTCCCCATCCTCCCTGCCCTCCTCTGGACACTCTCCAATAGTTTCCTGTCCCTCTTGTCCTGTGGCACCCAAACCTGCCCCCAGGGCTGGAGGTGAGACCACCCCAGCACAGGACAACCCCCTCCCTGGCCCAGCCATGCCAGGCTGGATGCACCCCAGGACAGGGTTGTCCCTCCTGGCTGCCTGGGCACGTTGCTGGCTCACAGATCACCAAAGACCCCCAAATCCCTCTCAGCACAGCTGGGCCAGTGCCTGATCCCCCAGGCTGGAGGTGCAGCCAGAAAAAAGGGACTTCCCTGCAATCAAAAGCCTCTTGCTGCCAAATCATGGTCCCACACAACACACTTGCTGCTCCCACCACACAGCCTGGCCCTGGCAGGCAGAGCTGGGGGGGGGTGCAGGCCTTACCATGGC
Organism: Gallinula chloropus; assembly: GCF_964237585.1. Taxonomy (NCBI): domain Eukaryota; kingdom Metazoa; phylum Chordata; class Aves; order Gruiformes; family Rallidae; genus Gallinula; species Gallinula chloropus. Next base: position 9,398,516 of record NC_140106.1, read on the forward strand.
ATAGTAGCCGTCGCTGGCCAGGATGATGACATCAATGGGGGACGTGTGGTTCGCCACGCAGATGCCCCCATTTCTTGGTCTGTTTTCTCTACATGCAGAACAAAGGTCCAGGTGAGGGCAGGGGAACAAAGCACGAGGCCCATGAGGCAGGGCATGGGTGGGCTCAGGAGGATGGGTCAGTCTGTGTTCAGGGTGCTCAGGGACAGGGTAAGGGGCTGTGGGCACAAACTGGAGCAGAGGAAGTCCCACTTAACCCTGAGGAGGAACTTCTTTGCTGGGAGGGTGGCAGAGCCCTGGGCCAGGCTGCCCAGAGGGGTTGGGGAGTCTCCTATCTCTGGAGACATCCTGGGTGCTGCCCTGTGCAGCCTGCTGGAGGGGACCCTGCTCTGGGGGGTGGAACTGGGGGATCTCCAGAGGTCCCTCCAACCCCCATCACTCTGGGACTGTGTTGGGAAGGCCCCCCTGGAGCAGCCAGTGCCTCCTTACCTGTCGTGGTAGGTGATGATGGCTGTGAGGGCACGCACACAGATCCGGTAGCACATCAGGTGCACGTGCTTGCTCAGGAACTCCTTACACCTGCAGCCCAGGACAGAGACTGTCACCCCCCTAGTTCCACAGCGTCCCCTTGTAATGGTGCCACTCAGCCCAACTGGCCCAGGCCACAAGATCCAACCGAGCTGTCCCATCTCTCCCACAGAAACACTTCTCCTCCCGGGTTTCCCATCAGCTTATGGCCACAGACTCTGAACTCATCAGACCCAAACTTTGGCCTCTTCTCTGTTCCTATTCCTTTCAGAGCTGAGCGCTCTGCTACACCCAGGCCCTTTGTTTAACATCACAGGGGGTCTGTTCCTGGGATGCCAGGACCACAGGCAGGCAGAACAGACAGGCCTTGCAGGAAACCTTCAGGGTTATCCAGTCTCAAAGCACACAGGGGGCTCCCCATCCCCTCCTCTCTCAGAGATGAACTCACCTCCCATTTGGCAAATATCCCACCACTGTAGTGCCAGTCACCAGCAAGCTGATGCCAGTAAACGCCAGCGCTATCCTGTGGAGAGAGGGAAGCTACAGCTAGCAACACCAGACCCCAGGCCCCACTCATCCAGCAGCCTGTCTCTCCTGACCATGTTGAACAAGGGCAGGGGGACTCAGGTGGAGTGGGAACTGGTCCCCAACACCATGTGAAGAGCTCTGTGGAGAAGGACCTGGGGGTCCTGGTTGATGACAGGTTGGCCACGAGCCAGCAGTGTGCCCCTGGTGATCCTCCCCCTCTACTCTGCACTGGTCAGGCCCCACCTGGAGTGTTCTGTCCAGTTCTGGACTCCCTGGGATCAAACAGACAGGGATCTCCTGGAGAGAGTCCAGAGGAGGGACACAAAGATGATGAAGGGCCTGGAGCATCTCCCCTGTGAGGAAAGGCTGAGGGAGCTGGGGCTGTTCAGCCTGGAGAGAAGAAGACTAAGGGGGGACCTCATTAATGTTTATCAATATCTGAAGGGTGGGATGCAGGGGGAAATGGGCAGCCCCTTTTCAGTGTCTGTGGGGACAGGACAAGGGGCAATGGCTGCAAGTTGGAGCACAGGGAGTTCCACAGCAACATGTGGAAGAACTTTTCCCCAGTGAGGGTTAGGGAGCCCTGGGACAGGCTGCCCAGGGGGTGTGGAGTCTCCTTCTCTGGAGAGATTCCAGCCCCATCTGGACACCGACCTGTGTGCCCTGTCCTAGGGAGCTGCTTTGGCAGGGGGTTGGACCTGATGAGCTCTGGAGGTCCCTTCCAACCCCTGTGATTCTGTGATTCTGTGATTCTATCACCTCACAGGCAGGTCCCCTCAGCATCACCCACCTGAGGGGCAGAAGGAAGCAGTAGCGAATGAGCACACCCAGCCCCCAGAGCACGGTGAGGCGCAGGCTGATGTACTGGAAGTTGTAGTTGGTCCTGCTGAGCAGGTTCCAAGACTCCAGCTCTTCAGCTGAGAACCTCTTGGTCACTTCATCATCCATGATGGTCTCGATGCCTTTGCGGCAGAAATAGAAGATATCTGAGAGCTCAAACTCGGGGGTGTCCAGGGCTTTGCCGCTGCCGCTCCGGCGGATCTCCTTGATCTCCTCCTCCAGCGACGTCGGCTCCTTCGCAATGATACCTGCAACGTGTGCCAGGTGGCTCTGAGCAGAGTGGGACATGCCCACTCTGGAGAGCCCTGTCTTGGTTTGGGTCAGGATGGAGTTCATTTCTCTTGTAGCAGGGGATGGGATGCTGTGTTTGGGGGTTAAAATGGGAGCAGTGCTGGTAACAGCCTGATGGGTTTAGTTGTGCTCAAGCAGTCAAGGACTTTCTCAGCTCTTCATATTTCTCTACTCATGAAAAAGGAGGGGATGAAGCCAGGACAGGTGACCCAAACTAGCCAAAGAGAGTATTCCATGCCAATGACACCATGCTCAGTGTAAAGGGGGCTGATGGGAGGAGGGGGTGGCTCAGGACACATGGTTTTTGGGGGACAGTCGGGTTCCAGGATGGCTCTGGGTGGCACAGCCTGAGCTGTGGGTTCAGTGAGAAACTGCATTGTGTAGCAACAGCTTCATATATCTTTTGCTTTAAAGTCCTGTTAGCATTGTTAGCATTTCATCTTTCTGCTATTCTAGTATATACTATATACTAGTATATACTAGAATAGTATATAGTATATATATATAGTATATACTACAATATATACTATATACTATAGTATATACTACAATATACTATATACTAGAATAGTATATACTATATACTAGAATAGTATAGTCTATACTAGTACATACTAGAATATTATATACTATATACTATATAGTATATATAGTATATATACTATATAGTCTATATAGTCTATACCAGTATATACTAGAATAGTATATACTAGTCTATATAGTATATACTATTATATAGTATACATTATATATACTATTCTAGTATATACTATATACTAGAGTAGTATATAATAGTATAATAGTATATACTGTATACTATTATATACTATATACTATTATATTATAGTATATATATAGTATATACTAGTATATACTATATACTAGAATAGTATATACTAGTCTATATAGTATATACTATTATATAGTATATATTATATATACTAGAATAGTATATACTATATACTAGAATAGTATATTCTAGTATATACTATATACCAGTATATAGTATATACTAGAATAGCAGAAAGATAAAATATAACAATGCTAACAGGACTTTAAAGCAAAAGATATATACTAGAACAGTATATACTATATACTAGTATACAGTATATAGTATTCCTTATCCCAACCCACAGGCTTTTGGTTTCTTGGTTTTGGGGTTATTTGCCCCTTCCTTTTCCCTTGCCTTGCCTCACACCATCCCCCCTCGCTCTTCTCCCCCTCCTCTTTTCCTTTAAGGAGCAGGCAGCTGCCCCCTTCCCCTCCCTCCCCCTCCAGCCTGCACAGGTCCTCCCAGCTCTCTAGAAATGAAGCACTCCCTGGCTGCTTCCCCTCCTGCTCCTCAGGGAAGAGGCCTCTCCACAGCTCCTGCCAATCCATCCACCTGGGAAAAGCTTCTGCTGCTCAGATCTCACCTTGGCTTCAGCTCCCATAAAGAGGTTTGAGGTTCATGGGGACCCAGCACGGGGCAGGATCTTACCATTGACATAGGGCTTGTACAAGGGATGGTTCTTCTCCTTGGCACCACGCTCTATTCTCAGCGTCGCCCACTGCAAGAGACACGTGTGACAAGTGTGATTCACCGGGCCCAGAGCCCCACTTCATACTGCCTGTTTCCCAGCCCACTGCCAGGGAAGAACTGGGAGAGGATGGGGCTAAAGGAGAAGGTTTCTGTACAGAACTGAGAGCGAGTGGTGAGCAGGACTGAGCCTGGCTGGGAGGAGTGTTTCTACAGCAGTGGGACAAGAGGACTGATGGGGAGGGGACCGGCACTGGTGTGGGACAGCCACAATGCTCTGCAAGGCACAGCCCCAGTGGGAAGCAGGGAGAAGGAGGGAGGGAAGAAGAGCCAGAGGGAACAGGAGTGCTGGTGGTGAGCAGGATTTGCTGCAGCCTCCATGCCCAGCAGGCTCTGCTGCACCTGGCACGGGGCTGTCACCGCACGGCACCCCGTGCACCTCGCTGGGACAGCCCGTGTCACAGCGCAGGAGGATGACACTCTTCTCCAACCCTGGTTTCTTCCAAGCTCAAGGCACAGCTGGGGTTTTTAGGCTGCTGATAAATCCATCAGGTGGACGTTAGGATGGGCCCCTTCCCACCCTGGTTCAGCCAACATCTGCTGCTGCTTCAGAGCTCAGCGCCGCTCCGGAAAAAGCAGCAACAAACCCCCTGACAGCTGATGCCAAATTCCATGCCAGGACTACCTGCTACCCACAGGACTGCATTTCAGGCCAGTCTTCCTGCCTGCCCTCCACCTAACCCTCCTGGCCTCGTGCTCTTCTGCATTACACAGGCCTGGGAGAACAAGCTTCTGCAGGAGGACCTGTGTGTACAGCACGCGGATCGCTCCGGGCTAGCTGCAACCAGCAGGGATCTGTGCTAGGGAAGCCGCTGGGAATTCCCGGCATCCCAGCCTCAGCCCATGCCAGCTGGGAATGCTAATTGCTCATCTAAGCTAATTGCTCATCTAGCAGCCCATGCCAGCAGAAGGATCTGCAGGATTACAGATTGTCTAGACGCCCGCCGGCGTCCCAGGAGAAGTGGGAAGAGGAGCTCTGTCCCAGCAGGAGCAGGGCAGCCCATGGAGAAGACCTTGTTCCTCACAAGCCCAGCACGTCTCTATCCCCACTGCAGCAGCAGCAATCTCAAATTCCCACCCAGGAAGCACCTGCCAGGTCCCTCTCACCACCCAGAGATGTCCAACCTCCAAGCCACGCAGCTCGGGCTGTGTCCCCAGGCTGTCCCTCTGGGCTGGGTTCACAGCACTGGCCTCTGGACATGGGAAAATCCCTCTGAATTCTGAAGAAGAGCACAACTCTGTGTGATCAAGTGAATTTTCCACCAGATCTGTGAGCAGTTCTGCCAGAGCACTCCTCTCTCCCACCCCAACGACTCTCTGATAGAACCTGAAGCAGATGTAGAAGCCTTTACAGAGAAAGTTTACAAACTGAACCCCAAATTATTGAGATTAAAACATTCCTGGATTGAAGATGGGGGAAAAAAAAGAAGAAACCAGGTGAAAAGTCCCATTTCAGATACAACAAACTTGTTATTAATTTTCTTTTCTCCCAGTTCAGTCACTAAACGTGAAGCCAGGTCTTCAGACATCCCTGTGAAGGAAGCTCCTCACAAAGCCCAGGGACGTCCCTTTTACACCTCAGGCTTCTGGGGAGGGCTCAGGTGTTTGAAGAGCTGAACATTGCAAGCTCCAGGCCTGCCTTCCCAAGCCAACCAGGCTTTATCTGCTCAGAGTTTGGCAAAAAATCTGGTCTCCACAGGGATTTGCTCCAAGAAGGGGTGTTGGCTGTGACACAGCCCAGGGAATCAAGTGTGCCAAAGGCAGGAAAAGCACCAGCATGACCCCAAGTTGGAAAATTCCACTTCACTTCCCTGTGCCAAGAGGGTCAGAGAGGGCTGCTGGTCCTCCAGAGAGGCGGCGGGTCCGGGCATGGCTGTGGGGCTGAGCAGATAAGCAGGAGGCACTCTGGGGCTGAAGGGTGTTGAGAGCTCTGGGTGCTGCCCACAGATCTCTCAGGGCTTGCAGCACATCAAGTCCTGCTTTACCTCCAGCTCTGGCTCCATCAGAACGTGTGGCAGAGAGGAGCAGCCCACTGACTGCAGCCCTGTCCCTCCCCATCACACCCTACACCCCTCTTGGCTCCTTTCCACATGGAACCAGCACAGCTCCCTGCCTTGCCTGGGACGTTAACCCATCAGAGCACACACCTCCTCTCAGCACAGATCCCACCGTACTACCACATCCTTGTGGGCTCCACACTCCTAGCACTTTACTCCAAGACTTAGTGGATTAATTACAGGATTAAACCAGCCCACAAACAGAGCTTTAATAAACCACATTTGGCTGAGGGACCCAAACAAGTCATCTGGCACCAGCACCTCACCAAGAAACCAACTTCCCACCCCAGGCATCTGCTGGGGGTGAAGTGGGGGGCAACCACCTCTCTTCCTAGCGTGACCAGGTCTGACAAAACCCCCTGTAAACAGCCAGAAAGTTCTGGAAAGGCTGACTTACCTGAAAGATCTTTAATAAAGTTTTCATGTAAACCCTGCGGATGCCGAAGGAGACTCCGAAAATTGCTGGCACAATGATGAAAACCAGAAGCAGGGTGAAGAGGACAGTTATGGAAATCCCCAAGAGATTAACAACCAGGCTGTCAAAGGGGAGCAGGAGGAACATGGTGAAGGGCCCAGGCAAGGCTGGTGCCCTGCAGCCAGAGAGAGAAGCTGCCCGCAGCGATTTCAGCCGTCCTCCTGTTATTCGGCAACGGTCTCACGCGCGCACTGAGTCCGCAGGCTGCTGGCAGCCCCCATTCCAAAGTTCATAGGGGTTTTGGGGGTTCTGGGAGAGAGGGCAGGCAATGGGATCGAGGAGAGCAGCTGGGAACAGTCTGCCAGGAGCCCGGGTGAGTTCAGAGCTCAGAGAAGACGGGACGTGCGCAGAGGTTCCTCCATGGGCACGCAGCGGGCACGGCAGCGACACGACCGCCTGAGCGGGTATCCTCCCCAGGTGCCGCTGTGGGCACACCAGTCCTGCCCCGGGGCAGCTTGTGAAGGGGCTGGAGGCAGGGTTCCCTTCTGGCTGGTGAGGGCATGCAAAGCCTCTTCACAGGGACAAGGTGGAGTCCATCCCTGCGCCTGCATTGGAGGAGATCGAGGGAGTTGGCGCTCGCCGGAGCCTACCGTACGCGGGGCTACTGCTGCTCCTCCTGCCAGCAGCACGCAGCACGCAGCGCTGGGCCCTGCATGACGCCTGGAACAAGTGTCATTCCAGAGGCCCCTGGCACCTGCTCACGCTGAAGGGTGGCTGCAAGACACGAGTGAAGCCTGAGTCCCTGGAAAGCTCTTCAAGCAGCGAGGTGGCTTCTTGGCAGACGAGGCTCTCACATGCCACCAGCACTAGTGGAGGAAAGAGAAAACCAAAGTCAGGCAAGTCAGGCAGCTCGGAGAGGGTGGCAGGAGGCCAGGGACAGTGGGCTCTGAAAGCTAGAAGGCAGAGCTGGGGCTGAGGTCACATCACTCAAGAGCAGCTCCTGAGACACAGCAGATCGGCCCCGGCACGGGCACAGACTCAGGCATCACCCCTGCTCCCGCTGTATCTTCATACCACCCACACCTCCGGTGGAGCAGACTCATCCAGCACCACCCCTGCAGCACGGGACCCTGCAATCAGGTCCCAGGTACAGGAAAGGAAGCGTGACAGCAAAGCCTTCCTCGTGACAAAGACCTTATCACCTCCCTCATTTCTGAGGCATCCAGGAGCAGGGAGCCAGCCAGGTACCCGGGGATTCCTGGGGAGGAATCACTTCCGCACACACACCTCGCCCCGGGTCACGCAGGGCTGCTCCACAACCAGCTCAATTAGCCCAAGGGGAGAATTACTGGTGGTGATTAGCCAAAGTGGAACTTGCTGAGGCACGGGGACCAGCCAAAGGTCTGACACCTGCCACTACAGCCCTTCCAGGCGATGTACCCACCACAGCACGGGTGTGTGCAAGGCCAGCTGAGGCTAGGAGAAGGAGCTGGGTCCACCTGGGGCTGACATCCCTGGGGATGCCACCTTTGCTTAGGTATGTGGTATCAGGCTGAGGATGGGATTTAGCACAGGGGAGCGGTGGAGGGCTTGGGGAGACCCTCTAGCTCCCAGCTGCTGGCACAGCGCGGCCGCACCAGTAACGCCGTTAGGACATGCTCAGCTGCACCAGCCCCAGGCTGGCAGAGGCAGCTCCACGGCCACACGTGTCACTGCCCCTTGTGCCACAGCCCTCGCCCGTCAGAACCAGCGCCGGTGCCGGCAAACTGGTCCGACCAGCCCCGAGCCGGCAGCCAAGGCGTGAGAAGGGGTGAGAAGGGGCTCGGCTGTCGCGGTCCATCCCCAGCTCGGGCCCAGCTGCCGCCTCCGGGGCTCACGGCCGGGCGATGCCGCTCACGGCGCCGGGGCAAGGCCGGCCCCAAGGCTGAGGCCTTAAGGGGCACGGGGATCGCGGGGGAGGGTTCAGGACCCGCAGGCCGCGGATGAAGCCCCCACCCCCTCCCCCCGCCCCAACCGCGTAACGGCGCCGCAGGGGCCGGGCCGGGCAGGCCGGGGGCCGACGAATCGGGGCTGGGCAGGGCCGGGGCGCCGCCCGGTGACCTTCGGCCTCGGCGTGTGCTCGGCGGGGAGGACGGGCCGGGCTCCCACCGGCCGCTCGGCGTGCGGGGAGGTACCAGGGGCGGGGGGCACGGCTGGGGCCGCTCCTCCGGCCCGCAGCGAGCTGCGGGGGCCGCGCCGTAGTACCGGTGGCGTCCGGCTGGGGCGGATCAGACCCGGGCGGGGCGGAGGGGGGGGGAAGCCGGAACGCTGCGGTGCGGCCCGCAGACGGCGCGGAGGCCGCGCTGCCCGAGGCGGGCCGCGGTTAACGGTCTGCGGGCCGGGCCGGGCCAAGGCGGCCGCGCCCCGCCGGGAGCAGCCAATGCCGGCGGCCCGAGGCCCCGCTGCGGGAGGCAGGAGGGGGGTTGGGCCGGGCCGGGCCGAACCGGGCCGGTCACGCACTCACCTGCCACCGCTGCTGCTGCTGCCGCCGCCGCCGCTGCCGGGCCCCGGCTCCGCCCCCCCCCCTCCTCCCCGCCACGTGCCGTGCGCGCCCCCGCCCCAGCGCTGCGTTGCCATGATGTCAGCGCGCAGCCCGCGGGGCCGCGCCCGCAGTAAGGCGCCGCCCGCCGCGGCCAGCAGGGGGCGCGCGGCGGGGGCTCGCCGCCGGTTTTCCCGCCGGCGCGCCGCGGAAGGAAGCGCGGGAATTGCCGCGCCGCCGCTTTATTGAAGTAACTTAAGTCCCCGTTACAGCACCGGTCACCGGAGGCGCCCACACCGCCGCGCCCCCGCCCCATCCCCTCAAGGCTCAGTCCCCACGCAGACAGTCCTGCCCCGGGCCCGGCGGCTGCTGCCGTTCTGCCACGGTGTGCGGGCTGTAGGGTCCCGCCCCGGCAGCTCCGCACAAGGCACTTGGGCGGCACCGGGCCCCCCCCCCGCAGGTCCCAGGCGGTAGGGCCGAGGGGCACGGAACCGAGCCTCAGCCGCTCCTTCCCTGCTCCCATGCTGGTGTTGGCTCGAGGACCGATGGGCAGAGGTCACCAGGCAGCAGCTCCCAGCCTCGGGGGCACCGGCCAGCAGTGAAGGAGCTTCTGCAGCCGTCGGCGGCTGCTTGTACAGAACCAGGCTGGACACACAGACCTGTCAGCAGCATCTTCTGGAGCCGAGCCCTTGCCAAAGCCCCTTGCGCCGTACTCAGGACACGGAAGGGACCTAATGCCTCTCCACACACAGCCTTCCTACCAGTAAGGAGCCTGGGTCTCTGAGCGCCGCCAGGTCTGCAGATGGGAAAGGACCAGGGCAGCAGCCCGAGAGGTGCCAAGATGTTCCCAGGCCCCGTTGGCACTCTTCACAGCCTGGGAGGGAGGACGGATCATGCCTACATGGCAGATCTTGTAGTTCCTCCCGTGGTTGTTGTCCCAGTGAGTCTTCTGGCCGCACTGGAAGGAGATGCAGAACTCCGTGGCCTTGCGGGAGACAGATGGCTTGGGCAGGGAAAGCTCGAAAGAGAAAGTATCTGCATCAGCTGAGCCGTAGGTGCTGTGCATGTACTGGCAGGGTATGTCCCGGAAGCTCTTCCAGCCATCAAAGGTGATGCGGACCATCACTCTCTTCTCATACTCAATGTTTCTGACCTTCACCGTCCCGGACAGGGTACGGTCCTGGATCAGGCAGTTCTCCAGACAGACAAGGTTGCTGTGGAGGCGGCTGCGGAAAGCCACGTAGTCCGCAGAGGGCTGTGGGAAGTCCAGCACATACCTGCACGCTTCTGGCCGGGAGTCCCGCAGCCGAGGTCGGAAGCAGGCAAGGTCAGACAGGGCATGCTGCAAGTCACAGAGGTCCTCCTCAATCTTTGAGAAGAAGCGGACGGCTGTCAGTGAGAGCCCCTTCATGTCAGCAAACACGACCCTCTTCTTCTTCTGGCCCTTGGAGCTCTTGGTGCTGTCACGCCACTCAGGTTCGGGTTCTGCGCTCGGCTTCTGGTTGAGACAGGAACGGAGGGGTTTGCGCCCCCGGTTGCTCCGCAGCTCCTCATAGGAGTTCAGCAGCTTGCGGATGGGGGGCGAGCGGCTCAGGCAGAGCTGCACGGCCAGGTCCACGGGCATGGCTGGGGGGGCGATGGCCCGCGCCCTGTACACCTGGAAAAGCCTGCGGGCGAAGATGGTGGGGGGAGGGGGGTCAGGCGGCGTGTCTCCGGCCGCCGGGCCTCCGGCCGCGGCCAGCACCCCCCGGCTTCCCTCCGCCCGCCCCCCGCCCCGCGCTCACTCGCCGCAGCTCATCACGTCTCGCCCGCTCCGGTCCCGCTGCCGCCGGCTCCGCGCGGTCAATGGAACCCTGGAAGCAGCCGGCGGCCGGGACACCCCGCGGCCGCAGCGGCAGCCAATCAGCGCCGCGGACACGCCCCCGAGCAGCCAATAGGGGCCGGGGGTTACCCCGCCCCGAGGAGCCGAGCACGCAGCCCCTGTATCCTCCCCCCCCCGGCCGGGCGGCATCACCGCCCGCAAGCACCGACCTCCCCCCCGGGGGGGGGCTCTGCCTGCTGGCCCCGCACCCCCAGACACGGGGGGCCTCCCCCCACGCTGTACCGTAACGGAGACCGACCCCTCAGAGCCTGACCGGCAAAGCCCCCCCGAGGGACAGAGACCGAGCCGGTCCGGCGGGCCGCGTACCGGAGCCCATCCTCTCCGTGCCGGGCAGCGCTCCGAGCCGCCGCCTTCTCATCCGCGGAGAGGAGCGGAGCGCAGCTTCCCTCGGGTGGGCTACGCCGGGGGCTGAGCGGAGGAGCGTCACGGAAAGCCCCCGCTGCCGGGAGGTCCAGGCTCCCCCCGGGGAAGCACAAGGAGAAGAGAAGGGGAGCGCGTTCCCCTCGCATCACCTTTTGGGGAGGGAGGTCTGACCCTTATAGACCGGAGGCAGCTATCTGCAGGGTGCCTAAGCACAAAGAAAGCCCAGGCTCTGCCCTCAGTCCCTGTCAAAGGATGAATCTAACTCAAGAGCCCAGTTCCTTACCCTGGAAAAAGAAATTCCCTCACACCCAAGCAGGCAAGAGCCACCGCAGTGTCCCTGACACCTATATTCAAAATCACCTTCACTGCCCAGCTCACATGTGACTCCTTGACAGAAAAGCCTGTCGCCTAAATCAGATCACCCCTGCCCTGTACTACCTGCTAATCTCTCCCGAGCTGTCTAGCCATTTATGTTAAGCACCCCTGATTGTTCCTGCTGACAGCACAGATTTTCATCAGCTCATGACACAACCTCTGGGTACCTTACCCATGGCTTTCCCTCGCCGCTGTGTCTGGGTGTCTCCAGCACAACGCCAAACACCTCTTGCAGCACAGTGGGGAGAAGGGAGCTTGAACCCAGCTGGCAAAAAGCTGTTCAGCCCCAGCCTCAGTCAGAGAGAACGTCAGAAAAAGCAGTGGGAGAGTCAAAGTGGCACCATCCCCTGGGAAGGACACGTGGTGCTGGTGTCACTGCTGCATGGGGAGAAGCAGGACAGAGATCTTTGTTGGTGACCAGGAGGAGCTGGAGGTGGCTGCTATGGATCAGTGCTGATGGGTACCAGCCCCACAGCTTGGCCAGCAGTAGAGTAGATCCTCCTGCCAGGCTCAGGGTGGGCTTCCTGCTGACAGGCCGTGGCAGAAGCCTTGAGCTGCAGCCCTGGCTGGTGATCATGCCCAGGCCTGAGCTGGAAGCAGCGCTCCCCATTTCTGAGCCCAGCCCCAGACAGGTAGTGCCACATCCTACCACAGCTATCAGCTGGAGGATCAGCTGCTGTGCACTCACCCTGCCCAGGTTACAAACCCAAGCCATGGTCATGACATCAAAGCCTTCCCCTTTTGCTCTGAACCAAGGGCTCTTGTTCATGGTCTCACAAGTTGTCTCCCTTTGAACCTTTGAAGTCTCAAAACCTTTTCCCACAGAAATTCCACTTGTTTCCCCACCATGTAGGAGAGTTTGTGTAGGAGAGTTTGTAGAGGTAGCTATTCCTACTAAGGAAGAATCATCCTCACTGGATCACATTATTTATTTGAGATCATTTTCTGTAGATGCTCAGAAAAACAGAGAAATAAAACTTTTCCTAGAGAGACTTTCAGAGGAACAACTCCCTTGATCCCAGCTAACTCAGGTATTTCTCCATTCTGGGAAAGCTGCTTGCCACCCAGAAGCACAGCAGCCTGCAGCTCAGGTTAGCCAGGAGCAGTGGAAGAGAAAGCCCACAGAAAAATACAGGGACAGGGTTTTCCACACTTCAGGCATGACAGGGAGCCTAGGGAATGCCAACCCCACGCACTGATGTGATGGGCTGCGCACTAGACAGCTCCACACGCTTACGAGCGCAGATGCCCTCCAGTCCACAAACACTGGCACTGAGTCCATTTCCAGCAGCTGCTTCCTGAGAACACCCTTTCTTCACACCCTCTCAGGCTGACAGTGCATTTCCCCCCCCACCTCAGGGACTTGGAGGAGGCCACACAGCCAGGAAAGTGCCTTCCCAGCAACACAGCCACTCACCCCCCACCTTTCTCCTGTGCTCAGAGGAGCAGATCTGGCTCAGACTGGGAAATGACAGCTCAGATGGGTGCCTTCCTCGAGACCTCTTTCACCATCCATCTACTCTGTGTTTAGAGATAATCACTGAGTAAACCCAAGCTATCTCCACCTCAGAGGGAGCAGAGAACAGGGAGGAATTTGAGCCCAAACTTTACAGCAGACCCCACGGAAGGTAGAAAAGCTGCTCCCACTCTGAATGTTCCCTGCCAGAGGCACAGCTTAAGATGGACAGGCTGCTGGGTCTTCTCTTCCATCTAAAAGTAAAAGGCAAAAGCAACGTTGCAGACCCCTCTCCCTCCCTCAGTGCAGACAGGACAGGCACAGCACTAGCAGTGAGGCAGCACCCCATCCCAGTACAGATTCACAGAATCACAGGGGTGGGAAGGAGCCTCCAGAGCTCATCGGGTCCAACCCCCTGCCAAAGCAGCTCCCTAGGACAGGTCACACAGGTCAGTGTCCAGACGGGGCTGGAATCTCTCCAGAGAAGGAGACTCCACTCCCCCTGGGCAGCCTGTTCTTCCCCAGACTGGTGTGGAACTCCCTGTGCTCCAGCTTGAAGCCATTGCCCCTTGTCCTGTCTCCACAGACACTGAAAAGGGGCTTCCCATGTCCCCCTGCATCCCATGCTTAAGATATTGATAAACATTAATAAGGTCCCCCCTTAGTCTTCTTTTCTCCAGGCTGAACAGCCCCAGCTCCCTCAGCCTTTCCTCACAGGGGAGATGCTCCAGGCCCTTCATCATCTTTGTGTCCCTCCTCTGGACTCTCTTCAGGAGATCCCTGGCTGTTTGATCCAAGGGGGACCAGAACTGGACACAACACTCCAGGTGGGGCCTGACCAGGGCAGAGCAGAGGGGGAAAGTCAGGGAAGGAAACATAAAGCAAACAGCAGGATTTGCAGGTATGCCAAAACTGAATCTCACTCTTAGCCTGACAGATTCCAGCCCACATGCCATCTTCAAAAATCCAGCCCAGCCTCTGATGATGTTGCTACATACCAACTGTCCAACTCCAGAGAGGAGCTGGGCTGAAGGCACCCTGGGAGGAATCAGGGTTCAGATCCAGTTCAGATTCAGCTTCTGGAAGAGGACAGAGCTCCCTTATGCTCACATTGCTGCAGCCACGTGAGATGCAGCAGCGAGACTGTCCGGACAACTGCTCAGTCAAACTTAATAGGGCCAAGGAGAAAGTCTGACAGATATACCACCTAGACATCCTCAAAGCTCCTCTAGAGCACGCTTCTGCAGCAGGGGATTAACAATGACTTTGGCTAGGAGCTTCAGTCACCTCTGTGAAGCTGCCTGGGCTGTAGATACAGGCAGGGGACAATCCAGAGCCCTCCCTGGGGAGCTGTGCAGAGGTTATGTGCTACTGATTCCTAAGGATTAAACCCAGCCTTCTCTTAACGTCTGTACTTAAAGGAATCTTCTTTACCTAAATGGATTCATTAGGGAAACTATAAACCACACATGTGAAGCCACTCACACTACAAGATGCACTGTGTGACCCCCTGCCTGGCAGGGAAAGGGGTGTCAGAGGAGCACCACAGACCCTGCCTTGAAGGAACACAAAGCACTGTGTCCATGCAGCTGACAGTCACTGAGCTGAGGCAGCAAGGAACACCACAGCTTCTCCTCCAACTAGGAGAGGCACACACAGGTCAAGAGAACCAGAGGAGTTTTTCCTCTGTGTGACCAGCACAAAGGAACTGCTTGTCCCCCTTGCCCCAGGAGGGAGTTTGGCAGTTTCTGCCATCACACCTGCCATCAGAAGCTGTACCAAACCCTTCACTCTGTGGAGAGAGGGACTTCAGATCACACACAGTAGTAGAAAGCTGCTTTCTCCTGAGCCTTTAATGACAGTTGTTCTGTTTTAGTGAAACTGGCTGCCACTGGCCTTAAATAAGTCATCCCAGCAGCTACACACTGAAGGTTTCCAGAAAACACCCTCTGACACATCACTCTGCATTTGTTCTACTGATCCAAGTCTCCCTGCACGGGAGCTGAACGCTCTGCTGCAGAAATCAAAGACACAGTGCTGGCCTGATAGAAAGCAGCACAAACAACAGACCAAAAAACCCCAAGGCAAGGTAAAAAAAAAAACCCCAAGACTCCTCATCTTGCAGCAAGAGATGGTTCTGGGAAAGCTCTCCTTTCCTAAACAACATTTCTTTCCAGACACCACAAGCTTACAAAATTCCTCAGAGCTCTTCCTCAGCCCTCAGCTGCTGATCTTGCAGACCATCCTGTACCAAGGGCTCTCTGGAGTTCACCGACCAAGGCAGCCTTGAGCTAGAGGATTAGCTGTAATAGCAGTGCAATCTCCCTCGAGTCAGCCAGTCCAAAGAAGCAGGTCAGAAGAGGGTGGAGAAGCCTCCTCTGTGCAGGACCTGCTCTGGTGCTGGCTTTACACAAAGTCCATGCATGGAGAAGGAACACAGATCAGAACACAAGTTTTACAGGGGCTGTATGAAGACCCTCTCTGGCTCTGGCACCAACACCCCGAGCGTGAACCGGTTGCTCTGGTTAAGGAGGGGTTTGTAACAAACCTGCAGATGCTGTCTGGCATTTCCAAAGCTTTGATTGGGATTGCACCATTCCCAACTGGATCACAGAAAACAGCTGCCCTGTCTCTGGAAGCACTCACTCCTTGGCCCAAGGCAAGAAGTACCATCATCAGCACAAGGTCCAGGGAGTGATCCCAAACCCAGTCCCACTCTGCAGGCAGATCTCAGTGAGCTGTAGTGGCCAGGGTGGATATTTCACAGTGACAGTGTCAGAACATCAGCAAAAGGCAGCATAACTGCAGCTTAGTCATGTTAGAA
This sequence comes from Gallinula chloropus, assembly GCF_964237585.1. Classification (NCBI taxonomy): domain Eukaryota; kingdom Metazoa; phylum Chordata; class Aves; order Gruiformes; family Rallidae; genus Gallinula; species Gallinula chloropus. The sequence continues at coordinate 9,414,169 of NC_140106.1, forward strand.
GAGGCTGGACTGACACAACTATAGCAACACTGTGATGCAGGCTGCATATGCAGAACAAAGCTCGTGCAGACCTTCCCCAAAGGTAGAGCCTTCCCAAGGCAGGGCAGGCTTGCTGTGTGGTCTGTGTAACAGTGCTTCAAGGGAGGAACTCTATGTAGAAACCCTGAAGAATCCCCAAACTCACAGCCATGAGCTGATACTGCCAGAAAGACAAAAGGAACAAAGTTGGTCAACTCTTCACCCTCCCCTCCCACTGCAAGTAAGGAGCTGGTGCTGAGCACCCCACACATGACCTCACAGCTCTCCCCTGCTCAACCACAACATTCTCTTCCCTCTAAGCTAAAGTTTCCATCCTTTAACATGTTCCAAATCCTTCCTGCTCCTCCTGCAAGAGTCAAGATTTCCTCAGGCAGCAGCTAGCTTTATGTGCAGTGTTTTTGTGCTCAGTGGATGAGGATAATGTGGCCAAGATGGTGCAGAGGTATTTCCCTCTCTTCACCTCAGAGCAATTGGCCACTTGCACAATATCTAGGGTTGCACAGACTGTGATGAAATCAAAGGTGATAGGGGAAGGTGGAGTTTACATAGCTGGTTGCCACACCATTCAGCCTGTTTCCACCTCAATTTAAAGAACAGTGCTGAACAGGAATGAACACACAGCTGCAGGTTTGAAATGAGAACACCCTGCTGCTTCCAGAGGCTGTATTTACCTTTGAGGATGGATGTGCTCTGTCCCCATCTGCTGCCAAACCAGCCTGGGATCTTGAGAGGTAGCAGGGACAGTGCTCCCTCCCTTGGGACTCCGAGGGGGATGTGGCAAGGCTGCTGCAAAGCCACCTTAGAGGGAGCTCTGTGACACAGGCTGCCCTGGCTCAGGAGCACTAGAGCCAGGAGCTTGGCTGTATTCCAAGCACACCATACACAATAAATAGCTTGATGAGCTGCGAGGGCAACGAGCCTGATGCAGAGGGAAAGCTGTCCCCCAGGTTTATTTGTGTGATTCCAAGGGTACCCCTTCCGACAGACCTGCTGCCCTGCCCGGCCCCGCGGTGCCACATCCAAAGGGACACAGCCCGAGTGGCCTCACAGCCCCACCGAGCTCCGCCGCGCCGCCCCGGCGCCACCTGCCGTCCCGACGGGCACGGTGCTGCGGCTGCGGCCCCGGTGCCTCCTCGGTCCCGGCCCCAGCACTTACCGCTCGCCCCTCAGATGAGCTGTACCGCTCCCGAGGCCACCAGCGGGGCAATGGTCTTGTAGCGGATCAGGTGCTGCGAGCCCTCCTCCAGGTCGATGGTGTACTCTCTGCAGGCAGAGCCGAAGGTCAGCCACCTCTCCTCTGGCTGGGACCCACCCCACCCTTGTGAAACTAACTTAGGTGCAGGGGGGAATTGCCAGCCCACCTCTGCTCATCTGTCTCTGGCTCCACCAGGATGTTCTCCTGCCGCTCCAACACCCTCAGGAACACAAAGGAGTCCAGGTTGGGCTTCGGGACTGCAGGCAATGGGTTCAGAGGACAAGCTCAGCACTGTGTTCCTCAGCAGGACACTGAGCTAACAGAAGGGTACAAGAGGCAGCAAACTTGTGGCTGGCAAAGGGAACACCAGGCACTTCTGATCTATGTTGTGTGCACTGCCTCAGCATAAGGCAAGGCTTGGGGGCAGGGGCCAGCATGATGCTCTGCCAGCAGCATCAAGCCACACATGAGCTGTGTTACACACTATCATCACATCACCTCTTCTGCTGAGCACCAGTGTGGGACCAGCCCTTTACACTTCATGCTCCCCAAACATTTCCCTCCCTGTACCCCTGCCCCTGTAATTTTTGGATCACCCCACGGTCTGGATGTGCTCACCTGATTTTAGGAGAGACACCTTCTGCAGGTTGGGTGGCATGTGTTTTAGGGCCACGTTTTTCAGGTAAGTCTCTGTGTTTGCCATGTACCTGAAACAAATCATTGGAGCAGTCACTGCTTTAATCAAATCCAGATTTGCAGAGAGAGAATTGACTCAAAACACTGGCAAGGGATGACATCGAGTCCCACAGGCATGGCCAGAGCCCAGCCTAATGGCTTGACCTGGCAGCTGGCTCAGAGTTACCAGTTATTTCATTTCAGCTCTTTTCTTTAGGAAACCTGGTAAAACCTGATTTTTACTGCAGACCTAAGGCTAACAGTCTCAACAACTGCTCAGCAGAACACACAGGAGACTTCTTCAACCTATAAAAAGGAAGGGAGAGGCACCCAAAACATACTCACTCTTTAGCAAAAGCAAATTCCTCTGGTGATAGAATGGAAGGCTCCCCTTCAGCCCGAGACTTCTCCTTCTCCAGGACATGGGGGAAAAACTTCTCTATCTGATAACAGAACATAAGCCCAAAGACTGAAACAGACCTCTTCCAGCTCAGAGCCTACAATCCCCACTCCCCTGAGGCTTTCCCAGCAAGTAGTGGTTTGCTGCCCTGCAGGTAAATGCAGCAGCCACAAGCCTACCCAAACCCTACTCCTGAATTAACAGTGATACACAGGCAGAAAACACAAGCATCCAACTGTGCCATCCTGGCCTTGAATGAGGTAAAAAACACTCACAGCAATACTGCGATCTTCCTTCATCGCAACAGAAACATATGGCCAAGCAATTAATTCACTTGAGAGACACACTTAATTAAACACCATACAGAAGCAGCAGGCAGTGTATGGACAAAAATCAGTCCTAAAATCACCCTTTTTCATCCCCTGGGCAGCACAAGCAGCCATTACCTTCACAAGCCTGCATCGCAAGTAGCTGCTGAGCACGTAACGGATCCTCTCGATCTCCATGCGGTGAACACTGACCTTTAAGTCTCCTCTCTTTGCCCGTTTCAGGTTTGCCTCCTGCAAGGAAAGGCAAAGAGAAGTTAAATGGTTGAAACATTAAACAAGAAACAGAGAGGAAGATGGGGTTCACAGAATCACTAGGTTGGAAAAGACCTTTGAGATCATCGAGTCCAGACGTACTTGTCCTATGCTAAACCAGATCCCTAAGTACCTCATCTACCCATCTTTTAAACACATCAAGGGGTGGTGACTCAGCCCCCTCCCTGGGCAGCCTGTGCCAGTGCCCCAGAGCCCTTCCAGGGAAGAACTTTTCCTCAGTGTCTGATGTCTGCCCTGGGGCAGCTTGAGCCCATTCCCCTTGTCCTGTCACCTGTCACTTGGGCAAAGAGACCAACCCCCACCTCTCTGCACCCTCCTGGCAGGGCAGGGGAGGTGAGGAGAAGGTCTCCCCTCAGCCTCCTCTTCTCCAGGCTGAACACCCCCAGCTCCCTCAGCTGCTCCTCAGAGGATTTGCCCTCCAGCCCCTTCCCCAGCCTGGCTGCCCTTCTCTGGACTCACTCCAGGACCTCAATGTCCTTCTGATGGTGAGGAGCCCAGAACTGGACCCAGCACTCGAGGTGCAGCCTCACCAGTGTCGAGTGTGGGGGTACAATCCCTGCCCTGGTCCTGCAGCCACGCTGGGGCTGATAAAACCACACTACTTCTAATACAATGCTTTGCACACAGGACCCACAAGAAGAGACTGCACCCGCTTTTGGTGACGCAAAGCAAATGGTTTTGTTGTAACTCCCTGTCCCCTCTCCAAGACCAAGCCAGAGAAGGCAGGGCATTCTTGTCTGAGGGAGAGAGGAGCAGCCAGTCCTGGCAATCCCAGAAAGCCCCAAGGATGCCCCTGGCAGGGTCTGCCTATACCCCCGCCCAGCAGAACCTACCATGTGGTCCAGCTGCTCCACAACGCACTCGATGATCTCAGGTTTGCTCTCCAGCAACTCCGGAGCAAACTTCTCATTCAGCCAGGCCTGAAAAAGAACGGACGCTATAAGGAGAAGGGAAAAATGCTCCTGCCATACACCCCAGCCCCCTGAGAGGCCAGAAACCCGGCCCTCCCCACCTCCTCCGGCCGCCTCAGAGAGCCCGGGGCCCCGGCCGCCTCAGGGGGGCCCCCGGCCGCCCCGGACCCAGCTCTCCGTCACACCCCGCCGAGATCCCTCCAAGTGCCCGGCCCCCCACTGCTCCCCACCAGCCCACAGCACCTGCTCCAAGCTGCGGATGAGCTGCGCCGGGGTGAGCACCAGCTCCTCGCTGCCGCCATCCGAGTCCCCCTCCGCCCCCTCCCCGCCGGCCGCCGCCATCCCTCCTCAGCCTCCCGCCAACAGCTCCGCTCCTCCGCGCATGCGCGGCCCGCCCCGCTACGCAGGCGCCCAGCCCGGCCTCGCTGCGCTGCACTGCGCAGGCGCCTCAGTGCCAAGGAAATGGCGGGCTCAGCGCCTCAGGGCAGGGACACCCTCACAAAGCCCAGGCTGGCCAAAGCCCCGTCCAACCCGGCCTTGAACACCTCCAGGGGCTCCCACAGCCTCTCTGGGCACCCTGTGCCAAGGTCTCCTCACCCTCAGAGGAAAGGATTCCTTCCTCACCTCTAACCTAACCCTGCCCTCTGTCAGCCTGAAACCATGGCCCCTTGTCCCATCCCTGCACCCCCTGGTGACCAGCCCCTCTCCCACTCCCCTGTAGGACCCCTGTCAGTACCAGAACACCACAACCAGGTCTCCTCAGAGCCTTCTCCAGGCTGAACTGGGCCTGTCTCTGGAGCAGAGGTGCTCCAGCCCCTCATCATCTCCACGGCTCCTCTGGACTCACTCCCACAGCTCCACGTCCTTCCTGTGCTGGGGAACCCCCGAGCTGGAGGCAGCGCTGCAGGGGGGCTGAGGAGAGCAGAGCAGAGGGGGCAGAACCCCCTCCCCAAGTCTGCTGGCCAGGCTGCTCTGATGCAGTCCAGACACGACTGGCTCTCATGCCAGCTCACGTCAAGCTGCTTGTCAATCAGCACCCCTGAGCCCTTCTCAGGGCTGCTCTCCACCCATACTCTGCTCCTGGAGTTGTGCTCACTACAGTAAGAGCAGGCAAAAGTCTTGTGGCTCAGAAACTGCTACTTCTCTCTATAACCACACAGCAAGGGGACAGAGGAGAAAGGCTGGACATGATGTTGCAGGGAGAGGCAAGCAGCACCTTGCTAATTAACCTGCTCATTAACCAGCCCGAGGAAGCAACCCAGATCTCAGGTGGTGTTTGGGGGTGAGTGGCTATGACACAAAGGTGCTCAGTGCAAGGGGGGCTGCAGGAGAACAAACGTGTTACAAACCCACCACCATCACAGCTCTGCTTTTTCTATTACCTCAGACATAAGTACGTTTTGTTTCCATGTAGGATGATAAACACAGGCACTTCCATCAGAGGAGCTGCTTGAAGAGATGCTCCTCACAACCAGGGCCCTGGGGCTGCAGCAGCAAAAGCCTCACTGCTGATGCTACCAAATATCACACAGACACAGTTTAAGAAAAAATTTACTAATCCATTAGTACTTCTGCCAATATTGCAACAGATGTGAAAGGCAAACACTGTTACAGTTTAGAAAAACAAAACAAAAAAAAAACCAAAACAAGTTTTATACAATTAAAATATTAAACAAATCTGGAAAAAAAAAATTAAATCAGTGGCTGAGTAATAAGCCTGGAATTTCAGATCCAGTATTAGCACCTACAGTACCACCAAAAGCCAAAACACTTGATCTGGTCGGTGTGAAGTTGTGTTCTTTTCTAAAAGCTCAAATTCCTTCCACAGTAGGACAGTGATACTCAGAACCTAACCCAGGACACCATTGTTTTGATAAGGGAAAAGGATAAGAGAGAAAAATATTAAGCCAGCTTGGTTTGTAGGAAGTTTACTTTTGCAGGTATTGCTGAGGAATGTTGCTGCGTGTGGGATACTAAATAACGCAGGGTTCTACTCGTCGACAGTGTGCCAGCAGACAGAGTTAAGAAACCATCTTACACAACATCTAACAGTTTGTCAAATCAACGTTTTCCTATAAATTAGATATAATAAACCCATAAACAAACAGTTTTACACTTCACATATTAATCAGAGTAGGGTAGGAATCGTTATGTTTATTGGTTCAGCATCCATTTTACCGTACTTACTGTGTTCTGAACGAATAGACCCCCCTCTTCTGGTGAGCACGGACAGATGCAGCAACAGCACAGATACAGCAGTAGAAAAGACACCAGTATTAAAAGTCCAGCCAGTCCTCCCCTTTCCAGGAACAACCAAGACATTAAAACAACAACTTTGCCTTCTGGTTCTCCTCAAGAATCGGCACAGGAAACGCAAAACGCTCGTTGCCTTGAGTCACTTCTCGCCAGGCAGAGGCACTGTGCCTCCCCTCACTCCCCACACCAAACAGGAGGGAAGGTCTTGCTTCTGGAAAATTCCCCAAGTCGTAGCTTTCCAAAGCCTGATTGATGTAGAGAAGGGTTTAAGAACTAGGGAGGAACAGCACTGCGCTTACGTGACTTAAACTAGACTTCTGCTGGGCGAAGCGCCCCGTTTTCTTTCAGAAGAGTACACAGTTTTACCACTTCTGCTTTTTCTTGGAAAAAAAAAACAACCCAAAAACAACCCCAAACCAAACCCAACCCCAAATAAAAAGTGATCTCATTGGTTAAAAGTTTGCCACAAAATGGATGCTGATCAGCTGGGTCACCCCACGTGGAGCAGTTTTAGGAGTTAGTCCTTGTAGTAGATGGCACCGTGGATCTGGCAGCAGAGAAAGGAATGATGCTCTAGAGTAGGAGGTAGGGGAACTTTGATACAGCAAGTCCACTGTTGAGCTATCTGCTAGAAAAGAAGTTTCATATTATCAGAGACTGTTACCAAACAGACCCCCAAAAATCCTTACCCAAACCTTTCTGTAGCTATGCTCTCTCAGGAGGTACGAGGCAGGAGCAGTAGGGTGCAGGGAAAGGTGCCCAACAGAAGCCACCACTTGGGATTTCATGCATCTGAGAGGAAATCAAGACCTTTATTTCCCTTGTTTCTTCCTCCTAACAGGCAGAAATATTGCCAATCTCTTTTCTGCATGGGTTGGCAGCACCCCCAGCAGGTTGAGGGAAGGGATTCTGCTCGTCTACCGAGGGGCTCTGCTGAGACCCCCTTGAAGTGCTGTGTCCAGTTCAGGGGGTCCCAGGACAAGAAAGATACTGAGCTGCAGGAATGAGTCCAGAGGAGGCCACAGAGATGATCTGAGGGCTGGAGCACCTCTGCTCTAGAGCCAGGCTGGAAGAGGCTGGTTCAGCCTGGAGAAGGCTCTGTGGAGGCTTTATTGCAGCCTTCTGGTCACTAAAGGGGCTCCAGAAAAGCTGGAGAAGGATTTAACAGGGAGTGCAGTGACAGGACAAGGGGTAATAGGTTTAAACTGAAAGAGTGGAGATTTAGATTAGAATTGAGAAAAAAATCCACCCTGGGGAAGGTGGGGAGGCCCTGGCACAGGGTTCTTAGAGAAGCTGGGGCTGCCCCTGGATCCCTGGCAAGGCTCAAGGCCAGGCTGGATGGGGCTTTGGGCACCAGAGGCTGAGGAGGAAGGTGTCCCTGCCCAGGGCAGGGGGGGCTCTGAGGGCCCTTCCACCCAAACCAGTCCAGGATTCTATGAAATAGCTTATGTAATTGCTCCAAACCCACATCACCTACAAAAGCATCCTGCAATAACTGTTGTGAAATGAGTCACACCAATGGATTGTACCCAGTATTTGGAGGTGCAGTGGCCAAAACACAAACCCATCCCAGCAACGTATCACAAGTGCCATGCAACACAACAGATTCCCAGATAAAGAAGGATCTTTTGAGACAGAATCAGCATCTACAAGCAATGTCAGGTTACAAGCCAGAGTTGTTGAGAAACAGGTATGCATCAGCAACAACCTTCAGCACTTTGCTTTACCAGAACAACCTGTTGTGGTTGTGCTCCAGCTCCTAGAAGATGACTGTGGTTTACATGCACTGTACATACAGGTCAGTCACAGGCAGACTGCCAGAAGAGAAATCCTCAAGACACGTAGCAGAGGCAGGTTTAGAAAATGAACTGGAAGAATTTAGTAACACCACCAAGTATAAGGAGCTTCTCTGTTCCTTTTGGGCTGTGTAAGACTTGACTCTCACATTATGCCACATTCCAAGATTCAGGACAGCAGGTAAGATACTCTGTACTGACACAGCACCTGATCCAATGTTTCTGAGCAGAAGAGGTTTGGAAGAATCCCACCCACTTAGCACATGAAACCCAAGTGTCAGCCCCAGCAACAGTCATGCTCTGTTCAGTCCCTTCTGGAACTGAAAAGCCATTCAGCAGACTGATTCTGTGATGTAGAAGTGAATCTTCTCTGCACCCAGAAACAATAGGGTAAAATGTGATAACTCACACTGATTTCTTCAGGACTCTGGGGGCAATAATATTGCCTTCCAGGCAAAATACAAGGGGATTAATGTGCTGTGGTTATGACTTTGGTTTTGGGAGTGCTCAAACCATGGAAGCTTTTAAACTAGAGCCTGGTCTGAGGTACCATGGAAAGTATCCAAAAGGAAAGGCTGTATCTTTTGCAGCAGCACAGGCAGAGTAGGTGCCAGTACAGCACCACCAGTGATCATCCTTCAGTATTTCTCTCTCATTTTATTAGTCTGAAAACCATTTGGAGACCCAAAATAGGGATTTAAATAGTGACTTACTTCAAAGTCCAGATTTAAAGGTTAATCTTAAGTTTGTCTGCTCAGAACCTTACAATGGAAAAAGCTTCCATAGAAAGATTTTTATCTATGGAGCAGAGAACAATTTTGGACTGAATACAGGATAACATGGGTTCAAGACCTGAGTTTCTCTAAAGCTCTGTCTTGGCATCATCTGATCTGTATTAACACTCAGTGGCATCAGGCCAAGCATTGATATTTCTACTGATTCAGAAAATGCAGTCCACACAAGACAGACGTGACCAGCCTTTCATTACATCCAGCAGTGGGATAAACATGCTCCTGCCTCAGTAGGATCCACCCTTCTGAGGCTGAGATTGGTTTAGGGTGAGGTTAACACCTACCTGAGACTCCACGGTCTTATCTTCCACTGGTCAGACCTCTGTCTTCATAAATGGTGATTTCAATCTGCAGAGGAGAGCTGTTAGGGAAACACACTGTAGGAAGGTTGTGGGAGGGGGGGAAAGAAGCAGAAAAACATTCAGACATGGGAACCTTGGATTTTTCTGCTTCATGCCTGTTGTTTCAAGGCTGGTTGCAAAGAACAGCAAAGCAAACAGAACAGTACATATAAGAGCTGCCCTGTCAGGTCAGACACTTGGTCTGCACAGCCCAGGACTGTTCCAAGAAGAACACAAGCAGCTGGGTGTTGAAGATTTGTGAGCTTTGCCACCTCCTGTTCAATTTCAGGGAAGGCTATGCACTTGACACCAGTTAACACTGCTGCAGGGGCACCCCAAGCCCCTGTCCAAACTGAAAACTCTTTCACTCAAGTTGAATGAACTATTTTTACATTTTTTTTTCAGGAAATGTATGCACCAAAAAAATAGAGAAAACTAAGAATGAGAAAGCCAGGTGAGTGCCAGGCATAAGCTGTTTGTGCACATACACAGACAGCCCAACTGCAGGGGATTAGCCTGAGCATGTATTTAACTGGCATTCTGTTCTCAAGTAGCTTTGGTTTCAATGTTTTCCAAAAAAAAGCAATACCCATTACTCAATTCTACCCCTAGAGCTGCTACACGAGGTTTTTACAGCTACTAAGGCAGCAACTGGACAAAACACCTGCAGTGTGGTTCAGGAGCTGAAGAAAAAAGGTTAAAATAAGCCCTGTGAGAGCCAAGAACAAGGCTGGTAGCAATCACAGTGATGTCATACAGTGAAATCTTCACCAGAACCTGAGCTGAAGGTTACAAATTAAACAACAGCCTCCTCTTGCTTTCATACTGCTAATTTCTACCCTACTGAGTTGCTTGCTTTCTTCCAAATCAGACAGACTGCTTTTCCAGGGGTCACTGAAACAGAAGCAGCATCCCAAGCGTTGGCAGTACTGTTCAGACATCCTGTGTTTCCAGGGAGCTCTGGAAGGACAGGTTCCAGTACTGTGTTTGTGTTGGCTTTTGACATGACAAATCTTAAGGCACTAAAACCCAACCAGAGAACAGCTCACAACAGACTCATCCCCATCCTGCTGTCTCACCAGTGAAGCAAGACCAGAGGGTGCCACGCTGGGATAAACAGGTGGCACCCTATACACAGAAAAACCAGGAGATAACCTGCAAAACCACAGAAGGATACAACTCTGAGTCCTCTTTCAATGGGGTCTGTCAGAAGGAGGCCCTGAGGAGCGTAGATCTTCTCGTTCTGTTCCTGAATGAACTTGGCAATTTTCTTTAGAACCTGGTAAATAGAAGAGCACAAAAGTCACAGCTTGGAGCCAGAGCTTCAGCAGTATCATGCAATTAGCAATGTTAGGAGAGTGTGGCACATAGCTAGAGACAGAACTCATTGATTCCTCTGCAGCACAAGCAATCACCACGTTACTCAGACTAACACCAGCAAGGCTGCGATCACCAGCGAGATCCAGAGGCCACAGGGAATCTGGACGACGACGCTGGAAGCCACAGAAACCCTACCAAGAAATGAAGCCTCTGAGGTCTAACCAGTCAGAAATTAAGGTGAAGGAGGGGAAAAAGCACCTTTTCATAATGTGTCTCCATGCACAAGAAGATGGTGTAGGCAGTCAGACAGGCGAGACACCCCTCAAGGTAAGATTGGCCCCCGAGTTTTTCAGCCTCTGCGTAGAGGTTGTTCAGCGTCCGGACCGTCTCTTCAAACTGCTGCCTATCGATCTGCAAGAGAGGAGTCAAGTTTAGCTGTGAACACCCTGGGTGGTTCAGAACTCACAGGTATCTCCAGCTACCTGCCTTCTTTTATGGCTTATTTGCACTTCCACACTTTGCAGCCACTGTGTTGAGAGGCAAAGTCTGAAGGACACTCTTGAGGTACAGACCTGGAGTTCTCTGCTAAATATCTGCCAAGTCATTAGACCAACTCTCAGCTCCAGCACGACTGGAACACTGAACAAGCAACAGTCACACATCTACATAGGCCTGTCTGTGCAATATGAGCTGGGGAGCTGCTTTGGCAGGGGGGTTGGACCTGATGAGCTCTGGAGGACCCTTCCAACCCCTGTGATTCTCTGATTTTGTGATCTAAAGCAATGTACAGCTCAACTTGGGGGGGGAAACCCCCATAAAAACCACACTTAATTGGCATGCAAAGAGATCTGCTAGATTAAAAAGAGCAGTTGGAAGGTGGATGGAGAGAGCTAACTCTTAATATCAGTAACACCTCGCTGCTGCAGTGCTGGTCAAACAAGCTCTCCACAGGACAAAGGAACAGGGAAGAGTAAGGGAAGAGTAAGAGAAAGAAGAGGTGTTGGCATGGAGTGCTTGTTATGCTGTGGGTTGGGAGATATTACATCTGAGAGCACTGAACAAAATGAAAGTACTTGAGACAGTACTTGTGAGGCTTCTGAACAGGCTGAGCAGAGCTGGCTGGTCTCCACACATGAGGACAGCCTTAGTGTGCTGCAGCACAACAACACACGCTTTATTCTCCCCACATAACAAACTCATTCTGTTTTCCTGCTACAAAAGGCAGCTGCCCTCCTCAGGGCCAAAGAAAGCACAAAACACCCGTGTTTCATAAACACCAGGGAGAAGAATCCACAGTTTATTCTTCAGGCAGCATCTCAGGGGGAAATGAAAAGGATTTTCCTGAGCAGCTAGGGTAAGGAGTGACAACAGACAATGCTTTTATGCCCCCAAATAAACACCACCCAAAGCAAGATAGGGCTTTAAACTTTGGAATCACGTCTCTCTCACAGGGCTGCAGAGACAAGAGAGGCTGGTGAAGCACAGGAGCTCAGCTGAGCCCTCCTGGGGCGGGCCAGGGGGGAGAACCACTGCTGGGCTGGGGGCACAGGGATAGGGGAACCCCCGTCTCCCTCCACACCTAGAAAGTTGGCTTTGGGTAAAGGGGCAGAGGGTTGTGTCAGAGACCTTCCAGGGCCCCCCCCAGACCTTTCAGGGGGTCTCCCCCCCGCCCAACAGACCTTTCAGGGGGTCTCCCCACCCCCAAAACAGACCTTCCAGGGGGTCTCCCCCCCACCCCAACAGACCTTCCAGGGGGTCTCCCCCCCACCCCAACAGACCTTCCAGGGGGCCTCCCCCACACCCCCAACAGACCTTCCAGGGGGTCTCCCCCCACCCCCGACAGACCTTTCAGGGGGTCTCCCCCCACCCAACAGACCCCCCAGGGGGTCTCCCCCCCCCCCATACTTTCCAAAGGGTGTCGTCCCCCTCGAGACCTTCCAGGGGGTCTCCTCCCCCCCCCCAACAGACCTTCCAGTGGGCCCAGAGAGGCGCAGCACGGGCCCACAGTCACGCAAGTCCGCCCGGTCACCCGGAAACGCCACCCGGCCCCTGCCCGCTCGCCTTTACACCACCGACTCGCAGCTGTAGGCGGAGCCCAGGCCTTCCCCCGCCGCCCGGCAAGCTCGGAACCGCCGCTCCCGCCGTCCCCAGAGGCCCCGACGAGGCAGGCGGCGGGGATGGGCCCCACGGAGGGCTCGGAGCGGGCCGGCCCCGCCTTACCCTGTTCTCCAGCTCGGCCGGGAACTTGCTCTGGAACTGGCAGCGCGTCCCGCCGCTGTAGTCGCGCTGGATGAACACTTTGCCCGACACGGGCGCCTGCTGCGGCCTCATCGCGCTGCCGCGGCCGCCGCCGCCCACACGGCTCCGCTCCGCCGGCCGCCGCCGCCGCTCACTTACGGCTGTCGCAAAAGCGTCGGGACAACTCCGGGCTGGGGGAAAGGGCGGAAGTGCCGCTCGGGCACACGCGTCAGCGCTTCGCCGAGCTACGGGAAGAAGCAACGCGCAGGCGCGGCCAAGCGCCGCGTTGGGAGGGGGGGGTGGAAAGGCGAGCGGTGGGTACTGCGCATGCGTGATGCGTGCGCTTTGCCCGCCTCCCGCCGGCTGCTTGGGCACTGCCCGGCCCGTCACGGGCGCGGCCGGGTCTGGTCATAGAGTCAGTCAGAGAGTCACAGGGGTGGGAAGGGGCCTCCAGAGCTCATCGGGTCCAACCCCCTGCCCAAGCAGGGTCCCTAGGACAGGGCACACAGGTCGGTGTCCAGACGGGGCTGGAATCTCTCCAGAGAAGGAGACTCCACACCCCTTGGGCAGCCTGTCCCAGGGCTCCCTCACCCTCACTGGGGAAAAGTTCTTCCACATGTTGGTGGGGAACTCCCTGTGCTCCAACTTGCAGCCATTGCCCCTTGTCCTGTCCCCACAGACACTGAAAAGGGGCTGCCCATTTCCCCTGCATCCCACACTTCAGATATTGATAAACATTAATAAGATCCCCCCTTAGTCTTCTCCTCTCCAGCCTGAACAGCCCCAGCTCACTCAGCCTTTCCTCCCAGGGGAGATGCTCCAGGCCCTTCAGCATCTCTGTGTCCCTCCTCTGGACTCTCTCCAGGAGATCCCTGTCTGTTTGATCCCAGGGAGCCCAGAACTGGACACAACACTCCAGGTGGGGCCTGACCAGGGCAGAGCAGAGGGGGAGGATCCCCTCCTGTGACCTGCTGCCCACACTCCTCCTGATGCCCCCCAGGATCCCCTTGTCTCTCTCAGCCCCAGGGCACTCTGCTGGCTCATGGCCACCCTGTCACCCACCAGCACCCCCAGGTCCTTCTCCACAGAGCTCCTCTCCAGCAGGTCACCCCCAGCCTGTCCTGATTCCAGCAGTTATTCCTTCCCAGGTGCCAGACTCTCCACTTGCTTTTGTTGAACCCCATCTGGTTTCTCCCTGCCCAGCTCTCCAGCCTGTCCAGGTCTCTCTGGATGGCAGCGCAGTGTCCTGCCTGTCACCCACTCCTTCCAGCTCTGTATCATTGGGTACTTGCTGAGGGTGGGTGCTGTTCCCTCATCAAGGTCGTCAATGAAGATATTAAACAGAACTGGACCCAACACCGAGCCCTGGGGAACACCGCTAGTCACAGGCCTCCAGTCAGATTCTGCCCCACGAATCACAACCCTCTGGGCTCGGTCTGACAGCCAATTCTCACCCCACCTCACCATCCACTCATCTATCCCCTGCTCTCTCAGCTTTGCTATCAGGGTGTCATGGGAGACAGTGTCAAAGGCCTTGCTGAAGTCAGGGTAGATGACATCCATCCACCCACCCAGCCTGTCATCAGATCGTAGAAGGCTGTGAGATTGGTCGAGCAGGATTTCCCCTTGGTGAATCCATGCTGACTGCTCCTCACGACCTGTGGCTCTGGCAGCTCCAGGCCCGCACAGGGAGCTGGTACCAGACCTGAGCAGGGCAGCCTGTGCCGCAGCTGGATGCTGAACTGGGAGTTGGCACCTTACCCTGGGGCTCTAGGCCAGGTGCTGCTTTGGGGTGATGTTCTGTCCCTTGGGACTCGCCGTGGAGTTTTGCTGCCTCCAGTTTGTCCCACTGAAACCCTCAATGAAGCTGCTTTGTCCTTCTGCCTGGGGACTACATGGGACGGGGCTGGACTTGTGGATCTGAGGTGCTCAGCAGCAAGATGGGGACTCCACGAGCAGCACCCCTCTGATGAGGTCTTCTCCCTTCGTGTGTCAGTGCACTACATCGCTCAGCAGCTTCAGAGCTCAGTGATGGGCTTTCCCTGAGCCTTTGGGAGCCCAGCAAGGTGTGTCATGGGCAACAGGACATCAGATTTGGAAAGAGATTGGTTTGAAAATTCTTCAGGCAGCGAGAAATGTCCGTGCTGCTTCTCAGTGGCCTCTGGATCTAATGACACTGCTTAAAAACCGTTTTTAATTAGCAGAGACACAAGGTGAAGCTCCTCAGGAGGTGGATTGCTCGGGTTTGGTGTGACAAGTGCCATCCCCTCTGCAAAACCCCTGAGAACAACAGCGCCCTTAGAGCTGGTAGGGAAAGCAGGGGGACTGGAGGATGGTTCAGCAGGATTGCTGAGGTCTCCACAGCGAGCTGAGCCCCCAGGATTAAAAAAGCAGCAGCAAACACTAATTGTGGGCACAATCACTGAACCTGGGCTGCAACACGGTCCTGAGCGAGTGCGTCCTGAGCGAGAGACAGGAGGAAGAAGCCTTTCTGCAGACAAGCCTCTCTGCAGAAGCTGTCAGTGAGTTGTTCAGCATGTGCCTGCATTAATTAACCATGTACTTCATGTAAGTACTGCAGGGCTTGAGGCCCAGGCACGGTGAGGTCTTGCAGACACACCACCAGCCAGAATGAAGAGCCTCAGTGTCTCAGTTGGATCCTCTCTCTCTAATCCTCCTTCCTCATTCTGTGGCCGGTGCAGATGAAGTGGATTTCTTCCTGTCAGCATTCCCAAGGAGTCTTTTCCTCATCTGGAAGTTGTGAAATCGTGGATGATCAGGAGATACTGTTCCAAGGTTCAGAAGTTAGCTAATCAGTGACATGTTTGTTTGAACAATTATTGGGAACCGTGGCTGGGTGAACAAGAAGGGGAGGCAGGCAAAGCCCTTGGGACGTTGTTTCATTATTCACTTACTGCAGCTGCTTCTTCTCAGCCCGCTGAAGCTTCCACTTAGAAGATGATACACAGGAGGAGAGTTTCCTGGCATCCCAAGGAGGAATGAACTCGAGGACAGGGATGCTGGCTCGGGCCGTGCTCCGTCTCCACTGGGTCAGTGTCAGAGCAGACCAGGGGGCCTGATCTGCTTCCCACAGGCACTGAGGATGCTGTGCTGGACTGGGAGGCTTCTCCAGACCTCAGCAAGGCTCGTGGAGGGAGGATGTGCCTGTGAAGGGCCTGCTGGGATGCTGGGCAGGGAGAGAGGGGGGTTTGCTGGGCTGTAGAACCAGGGCTGTGGGGCTGAGCCGGCTGCTGGGGCACAGCTCTGCCGGCGTTTGTCCGCCTTGCCAAGGAGGGAAACTCCTCTGCTGCCCCAGCAGGCATTACCTGAAAGCCATCTCACTTCACAAAGGGGCTCTCAGAGTGGTAGTGGGTGTGAGAGCCCTCCCTTTTGGGAGCCAAGGCTGTAGGGGAAGAAAGGGACCGTGCTCCCCCTCGCCGAGCAGCACGGCTTTCACCCAGCACTCTGCGATGAAGTTTGTGGGTCATGAGCTGGTCTGTGCCCTTGCTGTGGGTTGTGCAGATTACTTCTGCCTAAACCTCTTTTCTCTTGTGAGGGGATGACGGTTCCCAGCCCTGGAGCACAAGCCCTGAGCTGATCCCTAGGGATCTCTCATCTCACAGGCTGTCTCAGTCCTCACACAGCTTCTCCCCAGTGCTCCAGTGCCCAGCTGCCTCGGGGCTGGCACGGAGGGAAGAGGAAAGCCAAGGTCTCTCAAGTCCAGGGCTCTCATAAACCCCAGCACCACCACTCTTCCTTCTCCTCACAGCAGTTCCACAGGCTGCAGAAGGAGACACGGACGTGCCTGTGCCTGGTAACAGATGGGACCCACCTCCAGAGAGCAAAGCTTTTGGGCAAAGCAGGGGAGAAGAGACATCATTTCACTGCTTCAATCCCTCTTGTCTTTGACTTCCAAAACTCTTATTTGGTGGGAGTGCTGTGAAGGACTCTCAGCATGGGTCAGAAATGATTACAAGGCACATTCTGCCATCCTGAGCTGACACAAGCCCAGGTTCTGTTCAGAATTACTGGGGTACTGGTTGGCACAACTGCAAACACAGCCAGAGCCGAGTGCCACAGATGCATAGAGGAGATGGCCCACCTCTTTGAGGACATGCTCTTTAGTTCTTGGCATCATCCCTCCTGTTTTGTTCTGAATCTTTGTCTTCCTTGCTGAGAAAGGGATTATGAAATTTTACAATGTGGTAATAAACCATTATTATTTATTAAATAAGAAGGCCCTGGAAAAAATAGAAGGAGAATTAAGTCCAGATGCTATCTGTCGTGAGGGCATTTGAAATTCCAGATGTTGGTAGTGAAATGGGGTCTCTAATTCATGCTCTCAGAGAGGGAGAATGCTCCTGGCTGGGTAACCTGCTCGCTGGTTAAGAAGCCACCACGGTACCTAACTGTAGGGTTCAGCCTTATTCCTCTGCTGAATGGACTTTTATGGCTAAGAGCAAGACTGTAAGCATGCCAGATCAATGTTGTCCTTGTTTTAGGATGGTCATAAACCAATGGGTTGGGGAACTTGCCACCCTGTACGCAGCAGAGCAAAGGGCTTGGGTGCACCCATGGGTGCAGGTGCCTGCACAGAGCTCGGGGCCGCTGTTGGAAGAACAACAGCAGCAGGTTCAGGGCTCTTCTCTCCCTGCTCTTCATAGCTTGTTTCCTTTAAGCAGCTGTTGTAGTTCTGGGTGCTGGTGGAGGAGGAGGGGGCTGCAGGGGGGGCTTCTGCAAGAAGCTGCTAGAAGGTTCCCACAGACCAGACAGAGCCAACACCACCCGGCTGGAGGATGGACCCACCACTGCCCAAGGCTGAGCCCATCAGCGACGGTCACAGCACCTCTGGGAACCACAGTGAAACCCCAACCAGCCCCTTTGTGCCCCCAGAGAAGGAGAGAGAAGGTGTGAGGAGCTGTGCAGGGACCAAGGGCAGGGAAGGGTGGGAGGAGACGCCCCAGGTACCAGCAGAAAGATGCCCCTGAGCCCCTGGAGAAACCCATGGTGGAGCGGGTGTCCCCCCACAGCCCATGGACAAGGCCCAGACCCCCCCTGCAGCCCCTGGAGAGGCCCCAGGCTGGAGCAGGGGGAGACAGACAGGAGCTGCTGTGACCCAGGTTGGAGCAAACCCCTGGCAGCACTTGCAGCCCGTGGGGAGAGACAGAGGTGGGCAAGGGAGAGACCCATGGAGCAGGTTTGCCTTGGGGGGGGTCTTGTGACCCCGTGGGGGACCAGGCTGGAGCAGGAGAGACATTCTGCCACGTGTGGCTTCTCCGGTCTGCAAGGGTTCAACATCCTGACATCCCACCTGGTGCTGAGATTAATGAATCATTTCTTGTCCCCTGCCAACTGCACCACAATTCAAGGAGGAAAAATAAACACAAGAATGGTTTCTTTTGTTTAGTCCTTGCAGAATTGAATAAGCAGCCTCCATGTCATCCTTTGGACAAAAGCAGCAACTTTGGAACAATGTAAGAGATAAACTGTGCTGTCACTGTCCCCAGACACACGCTCCAGGGATGCATCTGCACTGGCTGGCTCCCTGGACCAGGCTGGTGGAGTCCAGGCTGTGCTGCAAGCCGGGGCAGGGACACCTTCAGAGGGTGCCCTGGCTGCTCCAGGAGAGGTACTTGCTGTTCACAAAGGTTGCCACGAGTCGGCTGGCCAGGGCCACGCTAGCTGGAGCCAGGCTCAAGCCTGCAGCTCGGATGGGGATCCTGGCTGGGGATCCTGGCTGCCTGCAGCGCTGCTGATGGACCACCCCAGCGGGAGATGGAGCCTGGCTGTTCCCCATCCCCTGCTCGGGCTTTGCAAGAAGCTGGGCACCGCAGCCTCCTCTTGCCCAGACACTCTTCGTTACAGACATGATAACAGCACTCCTAATTTGCTTAGGGAAGAGAAAAAGAGAGGACAAAAGGAAGGAAGCAAGCAGGATAAGTGGTGGCCTGTCCTAGGAACCTGGATGTTCCCCGCTGCTGATCTTGCCTCACCCTCCTGCCCTCCACCCCCTCCCACAGGAACAGCCTGAACTAATTAACCCTCTAGCACTCCATAATGAAGGCTAATAAACACCTAATGGCTTTGCTTGAACAAACAACCTCTGCACAGGCTGTAGGAAACCCCCAGTCCAGTGGCGTGGCATGGTGTGGGGGGGGTGGCGTGGGGCTGCCCTTGGCTCTCCCTCCTGTGTGCCCAAGCTCTGCAGACCCCAACGTGGTCCTGCTGCAGCCTGGCTCCTTGTGCTGGCTGGGCTCTGCTCCAGAGAGTGTTCCTGCTGCACAGACTGTTCCATCGAGAGAGCTGCCAGCCCCACGGAGCCCCACGTGTCCCTCAGTCCGGGTTTGCCTGACTCACCTCCCCAGCACCCAGGGCTTTTTCCAGACCCCATCCTTCCCAGCCCTGCTCACATCTCCCATCACAAGGTTCATCCCCTCACTCAGTGGGCAGCAGCCCACCTCTTCTCCCAAAGCTACATAAGCTGCCAACATCCCACGATGCCTCAAGCATTGTCCCTTCTTTGGTGACATGAATCATAGAATCCCAGACTGGTCTGGGTTGGAAGGGACCCCAAGGGTCACAGAGCTCCAACCCCCCTGCCACAGGCAGGGACACCAACCTCAAGCCTGGAGCTACACAAGGTTGCCCAGGGCCCCATCCAACCTGGCCTTGAACATCCCCAGGGATGGGGCACCCACCCACTCTCTGGGCAGCCCCTTCCAGCCCCTCACCACTCTCTCTGCAAAGAACTTCCCCCTAATATCTCATCTCCCCCTTCCCTCCTCCAGCTTCACTCCATCCCCCTTGTCCTGCCATTCTCTGCCCTTTAACAAGCTGATTCCCCTCCTGTTCCTCTGCTCCCTTCAGGCATTGGAAGGCTGCAATGAGGTCCCCCCACAGCCTTCTCTTCTCCAGGCTGACCCAGCCCAGCTCCCTCAGCCTCTCTCCATAGGGGAGCTGCTCCAGCCCTCTGAGCATCCCCGTGGCTCCTCTGACCCCTCTCCAACAGCCCCACATCTTGTATTGGGGCCCCAGCTCTGGACACAGGACTCCAGCTGGGATCTCAGGAGGGCATGTTTCCTCAACATGGCAAAACCACCATGAGTGGTTTCTTCCGTGATCAGCACCACGGTCTCTGTGGTGCCATCCGGCTGCAGCGTGCCAGAGCTGGGTTTGTGCTGTGCTGCCAGCCCAGGCTCTGGAGGAGACACACTCAGAAACATCCTCCTTCCAACGCTGCACCAGATGGGCTGCGTTTGCCCAACCTTCCCCTGGTTCCCATGTGCAAACAGTTCAGCCCATAACATTAACATTTTCTTGGATGGTTTATCTGCATATACAATATTCCCAAAGAATGTGCTTTCGAGCACAAGGCTTTCCCCAATCACAATTTTACTGCAGTTTATAAAAATGGGGGCTTTTCTTAAAAGAAAAAAAGACTTTTCAGGGTGTGTGAGATGCTCCTGGCCTCTGTGGTAAAGTCTGGAGCTGTTGAGGTGGAAGAAAATCACTGCTGCATGGTAAGCAGGCTAAATCTTCACCTCTGGAAATGGCTTACACAGGGGCAGCTAGGAATAAATATGTGCCCCATCTCTGCACCAAAACCTCCTGCTGCTTTCTCTTGGGGGCTAAAGGCTTGGCTTCTGCAGGCTGAAATACTGAAAATGCAAACGTGAGAGCTCAGGAAAACTCTTTGGTGGACGGAATTGCTGAGCTTAGCTCAGGGCGAGGACAGACCTGCTGTATCCCTCATGGTGGCTGCAGCCTCTTCCCAAGATGTTAAGGGGGAATATCGTCTTTTTCCCTGCCTAAACTGAAAAGCTGAACCAAGAAAGGAATATAACTGGCATGGAATGGATGGAATATCATCTTTTTCCCTGACTAAACTGAAAACCTGATCCAAGGAAAGAAAAGAACTGAATTGAAAGCCACCTAATGTTGTGCTTTTGGCATAGAAACAATGGCAAATCCCAGAGGGGCTGGGAATCTTCCAGCTTGGCCTGTGAGGGTGAAGGCAATGCTGTGTTGACCCTGCAACCTGCCTGTTTCTGAAAGAACTGGGTGTTGCTTTGCCCTGTTCTATGATGCCATACGGAAGTAGTTCGTAACTTTAACGGGCTTATCCATATCCAAAGAAGGTGACTTAGAATAAGCCTGTTAAAATTATACAGCAAGGGGTGTGGAATCATAAAGAAAGGCAGTAATGACTCTGTTAGAGAGAGAGAGAGAACCAGGCTCTGTCCCCAAGCTGACCCAAAGTGGCTTGGCCCCGTCCAACAAAACCCACAGTGCTTCTGAGGGCTGCACCCTTGGGAATCCACACACTGCTGATTCAAACAGCAGGAAGGGAAACCCTGTCTTGTGCTGAAGGCAAATCTTCCAGCCTGGATGCCCTGGGAAGGTCATGCAGGGCTGCATTGGCAAGTTGGGAAGCTTGCACCGTTGTGTTGGCTTAGTGTGGTTATGCCTGTTCATGGAGGCTCCATGTGCCTCCAAGGGAAACAGTGGTGCATGAAGCCAGGGGGTCTGGAAAGCCTGCCTATCCATTGCTCTGCATTGTGGGGGTGTTTTTCAGTGGCCATACACCCCCTCTCACACCCCCAGAGCCTTGGTGATTGCTTCAAGGCCACCAACACGGAGTGGCAGCTTATTCCCAGCACTGTGGAGAGGTTGGGGAGCTGGTGGAGGCAAAGCGCCGCGAGGTCAGCAAAGCAAATTCCTGCAGCCCCTGGCCCCTCTGCATGTCCCCAGAGCCCTGGGGGCAGCCCCAGCCCCACTGTCCAGAGCCCCTGGCCCTGCTCTGGGAGGTTTCCAGCAGGATCAGCCGGGCAGGCAGCGAGGCTCCTGCCCTGGGGCTGCCTGGGGAGGGCAACTGGAACCTGTACCGTGGGCATCTCGCTCCTGTTTGCAAAATCCTGCCAAGAACAGGATTGTATTTGGGATTTGTAAGTCAAACGAGGTGGGATCTGAAGGCTGCAGGTCTGTCACTGATGGTCACTGCTGCCTGCAGCCGCTTTCCTCCCTGTGTGACCGCAGCCGGGTCTCCCTTGCTGTAACCCCGGGGCTCTGTGTGCTGGTGATCACCAGACCTGGTGGGAGGGCTGCCGTGGGGAGCTGGCCATACCTGCTCCAGGAGCATGTGGAGAAAGAGCATTCGTCTGGAATAGAGTGTGTGCAGTGCTGGGCTGCTCAGGTCAGGAAGGACAGGGACAACAAAGGGCTGAGGAGATGCTGAGGGGACCAGAACATCTCTCTCAGGAAGAGAGGCTGAGGGACTCGGGACTTTTTAGCCCAGAGGAGACTGAGGGGGATCTTCTCAGTGCTGATAAACCCTTGAGGGGTGGGCTCAGGAGGATGGGTCAGTCTGTGTTCAGGGTGCCCAGGGACAGGACAAGGGGCTGTGGGCACAAACTGGAGCAGAGGAAGCTCCACCTAACCCTGAGGAGGAACTTCTTTGCTGGGAGGGTGGCAGAGCCCTGGGCCAGGCTGCCCAGAGGGGTTGGGGAGTCTCCATCTCTGGAGACATTCACCTGGGTGCTGCCCTGTGCAGCCTGCTGGAGGGGACCCTGCTCTGGCAGGGCTGGGACTGGGTGATGTCCAGAGGTCTCTCCAACCCCCATCATTCTGGGATTCTGGGATTCTGAGAGGAGCCTGGCTCACTCTGGGGTGCTGACCCAAACCCTGCTCTGGCAGGGATCAATCTGGGAAAAGCCAGTGATGCTCACAGCAGAGGCCCTGCGTGCTGTGGGGCTGCACAGTCCCACTCCTCTCCCACCCACGGGCAAAGCTGGGCTGCCAGAGGGTCACCAAGTTAATGAACACGGGGGGTTTCCAGCCTGACATGACCAAATACCAAAGTTTGGGGCACGTGGAGGAGACAGGCTCTGGAACAAAGAGTCTTTCAGGCTACCTAATGCCGTGTAGATCCAAAAGGACAAATCGAATTTACAGGCGTAGCTTAGATTGGGAGATATGCTTGCAAAGCCAATTTGTTTCATTTTATAGGCTTGAAAGATTCTGAGTCAGGGCTCCCTGTATGGTTTGAATTAGGTTTGGATAGCGTGTTCTGGAAAGCACAATCCGGAGTGGTTTTCACTCAGGGAGTTTGTAATCAAGTAGGGGCCATCTAGTATTTCTCCAGGGCTTCCTCAACTCAGCATGTCTGCCCTCAGCTGAAGCCTTCCCATGGCTAAGAAAAGGAGGACTACCTGAAAATGGAGGTGTCCCTCTCATATTAAATGTTTAGGAAGAAGATTCCACGCGTGTGTCAACAGAGGAAGAGGGAATTTCAAAGGATGCTGCTTTAGAAAGGGTTCAGGAGGGGCTGTAAGGTTTTAGGGGTGGACTGAACGAGGGCTCCATGTCCTGACCATGTTGGCTCTGGCTTGGTTGAACCCACTGAGATGCTCCCAGTGCCCATCCCTGAGCCAGGGACACGAGCAGCCAGCATCTTCCCTCTTGGGCTGGTGGGAATCCTCTTCATCCTTGCTCCATCACAAGGAGCCAGCCCAGCTCCCAAGCTCTGGGATGCATCTTGCTCCCCGCACGCTGAAAGCAGCAAGGAGCCCATTTCAGCAGAGGGATAAGCCCCTGGCTCCCAGTGCTGCCAGAAAAGTTCCCCGGGAAGTAGCACAATCTTTGTTTGGTCATTAAAGCAGAAAAAAAAAAGAGAGAGAGAATCTTAGGAAATGCTTGAAAAGATTAGGTGATCTTAACTCTAAGGAGCTAAACAAATGCAAAGCAATTCTCCTCCCTCCCCTCCCCTCCGCCCCCCTTTCCCCAGCCCCTCGTGCTGCTGTAGAATGTAATCTCATTTCTAAACACACAATTACAGAAAAATAAAAAGAAAAGAAAAGAATAATTAATTTCTGCTTCCTCATGCAAATCCTCTGACCAATCATTTAGGGATCAGGGGCAATTCAGCTTCTTGTGCAAATTCCAAACTGAAGGCCTGGAAAAGAGAGTTGGGGGGGGGGGGAAAGAAGTGAATGGATTTACTTTTCTAAGAACCAGAATTAACAAAGGTTCCATTTTCCATGGTTATGTGCCTGGCCAGACAGCCCTTGCTGACAAGCTCTCAAAAAACATGTGTTGGCCTGTTGAAAAGGCCCCAGTGTTGACTGACAGACAATTGAAGTGACAAATTGTTTCATTGTACTTGGCAGGGAGAGCGCTGTATTAGATAATTATGGTGAGGAGGGAAGCGACAGGTCACAGGTCAGAAGACACGTCTGACCCTGTTTTCTGAAAGCCCTGAAAGGAGCCTGAGCCCTGGAGAGCAGCGTGACGCTGCCGGCGGCTTCGCTTTCCGTTGTGATGATGAAGAGCTAACGAAGATGGAGAAGGGATGGGCTCCCTCCAGGCTCACCCCAGGGCTGGCTTCCTGGGAAGTGGGTGCTGGGGGGGGTTTTGGTGACAGCTTGGGGCTATATACCATGGAAAAGCTCTTCTAGGGTGCCCCCAGCCCCTCTGAAGATCTGGTAGTACCCAACACATGGTGGCCTTTGGTGGGGTGGGTGGGTGGTGCTGGCTGAGCGTGCGTGGCTGCGTCAGAGGCAGTCCTGGTGGTCGCTCCATCTTACTGTGGTGAGGGTGGGTGGTGGTCCCTGCAATGCTTTAGGGGCAGCACAGCTGGAGCAGTGAGGCTCCCATGGGAAAGCAGACAGCAAAGTGTCTGAAAGAGGCTGAGGAACGTGGTCCTTGGTGGTTTCACTGCTGCACCTCAGCCCCTTCGCTTCGGACCAGTGGCTTTGGCGTTTTGAGGGGCAGCATCCCCACTGTTAGTGTCCCTTTACAGGGGGGTAACAGCTACCCCCATCCATGCAGGGAACATCTGCCCGCTGCTCCCAGCCCTGCCTGGTGCCAGCCACACTGGCAGTACTGCCGCAGGGGGGGCAAACACAGTGGCTGCACCAGAAGCACCCACACAGGACATCCCACAAGCACCTTGGCAGGTCCACAGAATCATAGACTCACAGACTGGTCTGGGTTGGAAGGGACCCCAAGGATCACAGAGCTCCAACCCCCTGCCACAGGCAGGGACACCAATCTCAAGCCTGGAGCTACACAAGATTGCTCAGGGCCCCAGCCAACCTGGCCTTGAACACCCCCAGGGATGGGGCATCCACCCCCTCTCTGGGCAGCCTGTTCCAGCCCCTCACCACTCTCTCTGTAAAGAACTTCCCCCTAATATCTCATCTCACCCTTCCCTCCTTCAGCTTCACTCCATCCCCCTTGTCCTGCCAGTCTCTGCCCTTTAACAAGCCCATTCCCCCTCTGCTCCCTTCAGGGACTGGGAGGCTGCAATGAGGTCCCCCCCACAGCCTTCTCTTCTCCAGGCTGACCCAGCCCAGCTCCCTCAGCCTCTCTCCATAGGGCAGGAGGGTTTCATAGTTTTCCCTGGCAGCAAGATGCCCCATGCCAGCCCCGACACCCACCTGAAGCAGATCTCCTTGAGCACCCACACCACCCCACTCCACCCATCCTGCGAACACCTCCAGACTAACCCAAGCTCACTGGGAGCCGGGTTGTTGGGGTTTTATATTTTTTGGCTGGCTGCAGCAGAGTACAACTAATAATTATTGAAGCCCCCCTCTCCCTCCATAGAAATAAAATATGGCATGGAATCACAGCACAGCTACTCCATTGAGAACGCTGCTCAACTGAGTAATACCAATAATTCAAAACAGATGAGCCAAAGGCTCCAACACTATAGACTTACTATCCCCATCTGCCCTGACCCCTGCGACTCGCTGAAAGTTACCTTGAGACTCGCCAGAGCTCTTTGTAACTTCTGTGAGGGTTATTTATTGCCCAGCCATAAATATTTGTTATGGATTTTCTCCATCAATCTACGAAATGAATTAGGTTAGGAAAAATTTATGCACTGGGATTTTGGGGCATGTGTTTTTCAGGCAGGGGAGGGAAAGCGGGATCTCTATTGTGTGGGGGGACGGGGCTGCTGCAGAGCTCTGGGCTCTGCTGCCTGTGTTAATTAATCCCCTTCCGCACGCGGTTCCAAATGCACAGTACGGTTCAGAAGGGGAGGGGAGGGGAGGGAGGGAAGAGGTTCTTCTTTAAATCTCCCTGAAAATCTTCCATAAAATTATTTATGGGGGAAGGAAAAGTCTTTCCCTCCCCTCTCTCTCTCCGGATGCCCTGCCAGCCCATTAAAAACATCAAATTCAGGGGCTGTTTGCCCCAGGAAATCAGCCTCAAGCCAACACCTCCCAGTGCCCCGCAGGAGTCGGCACCGGCACCAGCTGGGTGCAGCAGTGATGGAGGGGGAGCACTCAGCCCCTTCCTTTCCTTCTTTCCTTTCCTTTCCTTTCCTTTCCTTTCCTTTCCTTTCCTTTCCTTTCCTTTCCTTTCCTTTCCTTTCCTTTCCTTTCCTTTCCTTTCCTTTCCTTTCCTTTCCTTTCCTTTCCTTTCCTTTCCTTTCCTTTCCTTTCCTTTCCTTTCCTTCCCTTCCCTTCCCTTCCCTTCCCTTCCCTTCCCTTCCCTTCCCTTCCCTTCCCTTCCCTTCCCTTCCCTTCCCTTCCCTTCCCTTCCCTTCCCTTCCCTTCCCTTCCCTTCCCTTCCCTTCCCTTCCCTTCCCTTCCCTTCCCTTCCCTTCCCTTCCCTTCCCTTCCCTTCCCTTCCCTTCCCTTCCCTTCCCTTCCCTTCCCTTCCCTTCCCTTCCCTTCCCTTCCCTTCCCTTCCCTTCCCTTCCCTTCCCTTCCCTTCCCTTCCCTTCCCTTCCCTTCCCTTCCCTTCCCTTCCCTTCCCTTCCCTTCCCTTCCCTTCCCTGGCGTTTTCCCACCCCTTAAAGAAGGGACACAGGAGCAGGGTTGTTCCTCCTGCCCTGTTCCTGCTCTGCAGGCCCTTCTCTGGTGAATTTAAAAGCTTTTCTTCAGGAAAACACCCCAGCAAGGCTTTCACTTCAAGGGTGCTCTGAAGTTCCCTCGGTGCGGTAGCATTTTGGCACCGGTGGATGCTGCCGCTGCCAGGTTGCTGAGCAGGGTCATGCGGGGAAGCAGGGCAGGTCCCAGGGGAGTTGGGGTCAGCAGGGTGCAGGGAGGAGGACACAGGTTCAAGGGATGAGCCAGGTGGTCCCTCGTCCTGGCTGCAGCTGAAGCATCCCAACCCTCCGGGCCTGGCGCAGTCACGGGTGCTGCAGGATCCCCCTAACGAAGGATGCTTCATCAGCACGCTTCCCAGTGTGGTGGAGGCTCCATCAGGAAGCATCTGCCACGTTGGGAAGCATCCTGATGAAGCTGGTGTCTCTACCCTGCCTGGGGTCTCTGCCCTGCCATCCTCACAGCCCTCAAGGCCCTGGGTTTGAGACAAAACGGCGGCCTACCACCTACCAGAGCCGCTTCTTTGCCTGGTGATGGGAAGTGAAACACATTCTCTTTCCTCCTCAGGGCTCAGGGGCTGTGTTTCTTCTTTGCTTTAGTTTTACAGGAGCCTCAGAAACTCCCAGAAAACCCCACAGGATCCCACAAATCACGCTTTTAAGCTCTCCCATATGTAGTTTGGGGACAGGCCTGGGAGAGAATCTGCCTCAGTTCTCTGCTCTGGCTCTTCCCAGTCTCCAGGTTGCCCAGTGCCTGTGAGCATGGACTGGGATGGGGACCTGGTGCCCTGACTGGGCAGGGTGGAAGGTGGCTCGATGCCTCTCCAGGCTGTGTTCCCCTGGGCCCCTGCTTGCAGAGGTATGGCAGTAGCAAACTCTGCTTGCCTCCTGGGTTGCCCTTCCCAAGCTGCCCTCTCGGACCCTCCTCCTCACCCTCTCCCTCGCTGCATGGTGATTCCCCCACCCCTCCATGGCTTCCAGGCTCAGCAGCTGCCCAAACCCTGACAGATATCCATCTGGCCTTGTGATCGGCCCTGCACCACCTTGGGGAGGGCTGGGTGCACCCCACAGCCAGCGTGCAGGAGCAGGGTGGGATCAGCACCTTCCCCAGCACAGCACCAAGTCTTCACTGGTCCCTGCACCCTCATTTTGCTTAAAAACCCTGCTCTGAGGGCAGAGTCTTGCAGGAGACCTGGCAGAATGTGTGTCCCTGCTGCAATTCACACAGGGACGGTCAGTCCTGCTCTCCCATGTCCGTCTGTCCAGCCACCCAAAAGCTCCTGAAAAGGTTTGCATGAATGAGCTGAGCTAGCTTTGTTTCTGCTCCCATGCTTTGCCCTTTACCCTTTGGCCTTTGCCCGGCTCCCTGGCCAGGGGACTGAGGGCTTGGCCACAGATCACTGCACAGCTGGCCAGATGCTCTCACAGAAGCACAATGAGGCATGGGGGAGGCTCCCAGCTCCCCCCCTCCTGCTCCCTGGCTCCAGGCACTGGCCTGTTTGGTAAAGCACCAAACAGCAGTTTTAACCCACAGCAAGGAAGCTCTCAGTGTGGGCTCTGTGCACGGCTGCCCCGGTGCCAGGAGGAGATGGATGCTGCATCCCAGCACCGTCTGGGTGCTGCTCACCATCTCCATCCATCCTGCTCTCCTCCCACTCTGCCTGTGCCCACGCAGCAGAGCCAGGGCCCCGCCAGCCCTGGCTTTCACTGCTGGGTGTGAGCCCTTGGCACAGGGGCAGAGGTGGACACACACACGGTGCCTGCATTGCTGGTGCAGCCTGGCTCTGGATGGATGTTTGCTCAGCTCATGTGTGGCTGCAGGCAGAGAAGAGCTCTCCTCTTAGATCTGGCTTCACCCAGGACCTTCATCCTGCCTGCAGCATCCCCTCTTGCAGGATTACTCTCCTGATGCTTTTCACCACCCCTCTCCCCACTGAGCTATGCCAGCTGGGACACTGCCCAGCGCCAGGGAGCTGAGCACATCAGTCCTGACAGGTGTTCAAGACCAGGTTGGATGGGGCCCTGGGCAGCCTTGTGTAGCTCCAGGCCTGGAGGTTGGTGTCCCTGCCTGTGGCAGGGGGGTTGGAGCTCTGTGACCCTTGGGGTCCCTTCCAACCCAGACCATTCTATGATTCTATGATTCTATGATGATTCCCTTCTCTCACACCTATCCCAAGGGGGAACCAGCCTCCTCTCCCATCTCTTACCCATTGCAGAGCTAGCTGGGACGCTGCCCTTGTGCAGGTGATGCCCCTTTCCCTGCTCATAGCTAACATACAGATGGGCTGGGTGTGCCAGAGACCTCCGTGAGTTTTTTGGGTGTGGGTATGTGTTTAACAGCATCCAGATCACAGCAAGACCCCTGACTACACGTGCAAATCTGGGTGTGAGCCTGGTGGCTCGCTCAGGCATGTGTGCACACACTCTTGCCCATAGGAACCGGGGTCCGGAGCGGATGAGTCTGTGCTGAGTAACCTAGTAGTGGAAAAAGTTGACAGAGGGAGCATGACACCAGGAGCTGTTTGTTCAATCAATGATTTACCAGATGTGTACACTGTACTAAAGGCTTGTAAACATACTTTAATGGCCAGCTGTAAATCCAGGCAGTAGCAGTGCCAGCTTCATCTCCATCGGACGTGTGTTAGGGACGGCGGTGCGAGGGCTCTGAATCACTTAGTTATAGGCTCTGTCAGCCCTCCAATTGTGCGTGTAAATCAGAGACCCAGTGGCCTCAGGTCAAAATTATTTGAATGTCAGGGAAGGTTTTTACAACCCAGCAACTTTTCCTTTTCCTGGGTTCCCTGGGGTTTCTTGTCTTCTCACAAGCAGCATCTCCAGAACTTGGGGTTTCCATCCCAGTGCCCCCCAGTGCCTGGCTGTGTTTGCACTGGCTGTGTTGGAAGTCCCTTTTGTTAATCACTGAAGCAAAGCGTCATTAGTGAGAAGTGCAGAGTGTACACAAAGAGGAACTCGCCAAATTACTAATAAGCAGAAACTCCATCCATCTTAATGAGACAGGGTTAAGAAAATAGCAACCTAGAATGTACACAATGGAGCTTTTCCACGCTGTTTGTTCATGTGAGGAAGTAGTTTGGAACTCCATCTCTGGTGCTGCTCTGAGGTTGTCGTATGGTTTCCAAACCACAGCCCACTTATGCTCTTGCAAATCATTAAGCATGAGAAAGATAAATAAATAAGTGGATGGGTGGCTCGAAAAAGTGATTAGAGGGAAGATAAATATCTGTTTTCTGAATGAATGAAACAGCTCCACAAGTAAATACCAGTTCCAGGGTCAATCTACTGCTGAGCAAGTCAAGTTTGCACCAGGCAGCAGATGAAAAGAGTGCACTGCCCGTGGCAGGGATAGAAATCATCCCTGCAGGGTGGCAAAGGGATGCTGCGTGGTGCTGGTTGGAAGGGATGCTGTGTGGTGGTGGTTGGAAGGGATGCTCTGAGGTGCTGGTTGGAAGGGATGCTGTGTGGTGCTGGTTGGAAGGGATGCTGCGTGGTGCTGGTTGGAAGGGATGCTGCGTGGTGCTGGTTGGAAGGGATGCTGCGTGGTGCTGGTTGAAGGGATGCTGTGTGGTGCTGGTTGGAAGGGATGCTGTGTGGTGCTGGTCAGAAGGGATGCTGTGAGGTGCTGGTCAGGCAGTGCCTGGCACTCCTGGGGTGCTGCCCTGCTGCCAGCTCCAGGTCTGTGCTCTGGACACCTGCACCAGAGCCACCCACACTTCATTACACAGCAGCTGCGGGGACCTGCTGCCCAACCAGCAGATCTCCTCAGTGTCCTGTGAGTTCAGGGTGCAGTGGGTTGGATCCTTGGACAGAGGATTAGTGCAGAGCAAGAAGTTTGAGGTGTTTCCTCCTGGTGGGCAGTTCTTCAGCTCCCTTCCTTTGGAGTTCTCCCCAAAGCAACCAAGGCTCCAGGGAGACCTGATATAGGGGTCCTACAGGGAAGTTGGAGAGGGGCTGGTCACCAGGGAGTGCAGGGATGGGACAAGGGGCCATGGCTTCAAGCTGACAGAGGGCAGGGTTAGGTTAGAGGTGAGGAAGGAATCCTTTCCTCTGAGGGTGGGGAGGCCCTGGCACAGGGTGCCCAGAGAGGCTGTGGGAGCCCCTGGAGGTGTTCAAGGCCGGGTTGGATGAGGCTTTGGGCAGCCTGGGCTAGTGAGGGTGTCCCTGCCCATGACTGGGGGTTGGGACTAGATGATCCCTGAGGTCCCTCCCAACCCAAACCACTCTGTGATTCAATGATTCTACAATCCCATGTGCGCAGCCACCCCAAGGCTGCTCCTAGACCGTGGCCCCATCAATCACATCAGCCCCGGGGCTGTGATTTAGAGCTCCCTGGTGACTGGCAGCACTTCCCCAGGTTACTTTGGCAACAGGGAAGGGGTCTGCACCCGCACTGAGGTGCCTGCACACCTGCGCTCCGCAGCCACATTCTTCTTTTGTTGGGTAAGAGACGGCTCACAGAGCATTTCCACCCAAGCCCCTCAGCTGCTGCCTGTTTTATTGACCGCTGGCGCTGGCTGTACGTTATTCAGCCAGACTTTATATAGGCTGCAGAGCCTCTCAGCAGCCTGCACCTGGTCCCAGGGCAAAGCTGAGCCTCGTAGAGAAGAATGTGCTGTAATGCAGCGAGTTATTACGGGATAAATATTTATAAGCCCCTGTAAATATTTGCCATCAGTTCCCTCCTGGGACGAGGGGCAGACGGTCAGAGTTTGAGTAGTGCTGAAGGCATTAGCTGTTGTAGTTCTTTATATGTTATCTCAGCTAGTAAACCCGTTGTTGATTGTGTTTAGTTAGAGCGTTTAATGGTGCTAATTTCACACTACCGGGAGACACCGACTGGGGCTGTTTGAGTGCCTCCATGCTGGCCCCTCAGCGGGATGGCTCTGGGTGTGAGCATCCTCTGCAGCCCAGGTGGTGCTGGGCACCAGGCTGGGGCATCTGAGCAGGATGTGGCAGCTACAAAATCTCTCCCCACGTTGGGGGGTTGAAGGGAGCGGTCCTGGCTGCATCAGTGCTATGGGAGCCCTGGAGCTATCTGCTGGGAAAAGCAGAAAGCAAACATGGCAAAGCTAACATCCTCCTCAGCAGGCTGGCCCTGGCAGGGGCTATCAGCTCTCAGCTTGCTGAGGAGGGGGGGGTCTAATCTAAAGCAAATATCCCCAGGGGTGAGGATATGTGGGAGGTGTGGGAGATGCTGTAGGAGTCACACACTGTAGCAGGGGCGGCACGGTGGGCTCCTCATGCCGGGCTTGGGTACCAAGGGACAGCTCTTGGTGGTTTTCATGTGGTCCCACGCAGGGAAGGGACAGCGGGTATCTGCAACCAGCCCATCTCCGCTCCCCCATCCCTGCTGCCTCCGTTGGGGCTGAGATGGGGCGAGCACAGTGGTGGGAAACCAGGGAAGAAATGCCAGGGCAGGCAAGGCCATGACTCCTCCATGCCCTCAAATGCAGCAGTAAGACAATGAGCCCTGGGCGATAGCGCTGGCCGGATTGTTGCACGGGACTATTTGGGGGCTCCACTTTGCTGCTCATGCACGAAAGCCAGTCATTTGGCAAAAATCAGCTCAGTTAGCAGCCATTGTTCATAAAAAGCCCGGGGCTGAATGGGCTCAGGGCTAATATATTCTATTATCCCACTCCTGCTTGTTTCCCCTGGGGCGGCGTGGAGGGGAAGGCGCATTCCAGTGCTGGGCATTGGGTGCCCTGTGACACTGCCCACCCGTAACGCCCAGAGAGGCTGGGAAGTGGTGGGTGGGCACTGATGTGAGTAGGGGCAGGTGGTGGGTATCAATCAGTGGGCACTGGGCATGTCATCCTCAAGCCATCCCTTCGACGGCGAGTACCCGCCGCGGGTGGATGCGGAGGAGAGCGGAGGAGGGGGGGTGGCTGAGCCCATGGTCCTGTGGGCTGTGGGGAGGAACAATGGAGCCAGAAATAAGCACGGTTAATTGGGCTGGGCTTTTCAAAGCAGGAGGAGAGGGGCTGGGGTAGCTGAAGAAGCTGTGCATGTTGCAAAGCATCTCATTATTCAATAAGAATACGTTGGCCCCTGTGGGAGAGGCAGCAATAAATGGCTATAAAGCAAAGTTAAACGATGACATTAGAGGCTACGCAGAGATTTAAGGAGTGGTGGGGTACATAATTGTGAATGGAAGTGGCTGCACGGGCTTCACTCAGAGAAGTTAATGCCCAATTTGGAAGGAGTTTGTTGGAAGTGCACTCCTTTCTTGGGCAGCTGCTATTTAAGAGGCCTTATACTGTGTGTTAAGCAATTTAGAGGTCTAGACCAGAGCTGTTGGCTCCCCCCTTGCCCCCCTTTCTTTTTATTTTTTTAAAGGAAAAAATGGTTTTCTGGGCAATTCTTTTCTAGTTTACAATTCACTCGTGGATTCCCCTATGGGCATGCTGCTGTGAACATGGGTATCAGGTACAGAAGAGAAGGGAACCAGCAAAGCCCTTCCTTGGGCTGAGTTCAGGAAAGGTCCAAGCTTTGGGTGGAAGGGTTTAGCAGCCAAGGCATGATGTCTTTCAGCTTGGATCACAGGAGCTGGACTGTGGCGTGAAGCCCCTCAAGCTCAGTGACTTCTGTACAACGTGCTGGGGTCGCAGCCAGCCCAGTAATCAGTGTGGGGTGCTCCAGGGATGTGGTGGCACAGCTCTGGAGTGAGCATGAGATGATGTGGTATCAACATGTGGTATCTACTGAGTTTGGGATAACCAGAACCCTGGCCAAAGTTTCATTGGGGTGTTCCTGCTGTTGCCTTGGGAGAGGTCCCCAAATTTCAAACAAGAGTTTCCCCAGTCTCTGCCTCACCTGCCTGGGTAAGATGCTTCCATCACACTGCTCATTCTGGAACAGTCTGATTACAGCACTGCCAAGGGAAACATGTCCTCTGCAAATGGAGAGGCTCTGCGACCTTCTTAGGGTCTTGCAATCAAAAATGGAGAGTTCACAGAATCCCAGCCTGGTCTGGGTTGGAAGGGACCTCAAGGATCACAGAGCTCCAACCCCCTGCCACAGGCAGGGACACCAACCTCCAGGCCTGGAGCTACACAAGGTTGCCCAGGGCCCCAGCCAACCTGGCCTTGAACACCCCCAGGGATGGGGCACCCACCCCCTCTCTGGGCAGCCTGTTCCAGCCCCTCACCACTCTCTCTGCAAAGAACTTCCCCCAAATATCTAATCTAAACCTTCCAGCCTGTAGCTTCCATCTATTCCCCTTGTCCTGCCAGTCTCTGCCCTTTAACAAGCTGATTCCCCTCCTGTTCCTCTGCTCCCTTCAGGGACTGGAAGGCTGCAATGAGGTTCCCCCACAGCCTTCTCTTCTCCAGGCTGACCCAGCCCAGCTCCCTCCATTTGCATGGTTTGGTTCTGAGTGTCTTGGACAAGCAGGGGTCATATTCCGGGCCAGAGACTGGTACCCAAGGATGTAACACTCTGGTCCAAATAAAGATTCTTGAGAGAAATTCAGCCCAAGGGTCTGTGAAGGGGTCAGCGTGCTGTCCTGTGTACCACATGATGTTTCATTGTTTCTAAACTGATTTTGGTAAAAGCAAATTCTAGGCTGCCAGAACCCCCCCATCCTGAGGGATGAGAAGCCCACGTCGCAGCTGCTCCGTGGTGCAAACTCTGCTGGGTGCTTTGCTTCCACATCCCAAGCCCAAGCAGCAGGAGAGGGTCTCCTCCCTCCAGCTGCCTCTCTCATTCCATGACTGGCACCTTAGGGAGAAGGTTCCTCTTGTTTACTGCTGAATTCTCCAGCCCATTAGCGGTGCTAACCAGCTTCCCTCTCCTGTTGGCCCTCAGGTGAAAGTGGCTCTTTCACGCTTCCAGGCTGCGGAGCCTCTTCCATTTACCTCTCAATGAGGTGTAGTTCCTGTACTAAACAGCACAAGCTGTTCAAGCAACAGGCAGCAGCAGTAACCGGAGCTTCGTGTGAGTCCGGAGGAGGGAGCAGCTCCCTCAGACAGGGACGTGTGGGCAGAGCCTCTCGGCATCTTGCACAAGTGGGGACCCAGGCAGCTCCTGGCTTGTGCTGTGGGACACCCTGCCCTGCCCAGGGAGGGGATGAAGGACTGTGGACCTGCACCAGCACCTGGTAGGTTCGCAGTCACTGTGCTCAACGTGCCCAGCTCGTGGCTTTGGAGGGCAAGGAAGGCTTTGCAGGCCATGGGGAGTGCAGCTGGTGGGGGACAGCGCTGGCTCGTGCCCCAGTCCCATCCCCGCAGCAGGCTGAGCATCTCCTGCTTATCTCTGAGGAGGACACGTGGATGTGGCCACAATCCATCAGGCTCTCTGTGGCCCAGCTCCCACTCCAAGAAGCTACCAGGAGCAGCCCCTATGTGAGCTCTGGACCTGTGGCCAGCAGAGTGGCTGGTCTGCTTCACAGGTGCCCTTCTTGTGGGGAGGGACTGGTGCTGCTGCTGGGGGGCAGCGGATGTTGCTCTTTCTGGGATGCTGCTCTTTCTGAGATGCTGCTGTTGCTGGGGTGCAGCTCTTGCCGGGATGCTGCTCTTGAAGGGATGCTGCTCTTGCTGGGATGCTGCTCTTTCTGGGATGCTGCTCTTGCTGGGATGCTGCTCTTGCTGGGGTGCAGCTCTTGAAGGGATGCTGCTCTTTCTGGGATGCTGCTCTTGCTGGGATGCTGCTCTTGCTGGGATGCTGCTCTTGAAGGGATGCTGCTCTTGAAGGGATGCTGCTCCTGCTGGGGTGCTGCTCTTGCCAGGATGCTGCTCTTGAAAGGATGCTGCTCTTGAAGGGATGCTGCTCTAGCCCGGATGCTGCTCTTGCCGGGATGCTGCTCTTGCTGGGATGCTGCTCTTGAAGGGATGCTGCTCTTGCACAGCCTCAGCTGCCCCAGCAGCTCCGGAGCAGCTTTCCCAGGTGCGATACCCCTTTAAGAAACAGACTGACTCCTCTCTCCTGTTGGCTGGGGGTTTATTTGGGGGGGGGGGGGGAAGGAGGGGGGGTGCTTTTTGGTGTTTAATATTTGCAAATACCACAGTTTTCGTTGGAGTTTGTCCACAGGGAGATGAGGTCCGCACGCTCCGGTCCAGCCTCCCGGAAACACCTCCAGCCTCGGTAAAGCTGCTCGGGAGTGACCTGGGCCTCCCCGAGCCACCCCTGCCCCGGTTCCCGAGCCCGCTGCTGGGCGGAGACGGGATCCCCAGCACGGCTCGGGCTGCCCGCGGGGAAAAGCAGCGGGAAGGGGTTACGGGGCGCGTCTCCCGGTGTCCCCGAGCCCCCACCGGCCGCCCACGGCATCTTCCCGGTAGCCCGCGGCCCATCTCCCGGCCGCAGGTGGCGAAGGGAAAAGCCCGTTCGGGCAAGCCCGTCGGGGACGCGCCGGGCGCTGTCCCGCTGCCCTCGGGGCCGCCGCACTCTGCCCACCGCCCGCAGCGGGCAGCCCCGGGGCCGCGGAGCTCCGGGGCGGCCGGGCGGCGCCGTCGGGGCCCGCCTGAGAGAGGAGGGGCGGGGCGAGCCGGGCCGGGGCGAATGGCGATTGGTTCCCGGGGCCGCTGATTGACACCGGCGGGCGAGCGCGCGGCGGGCGGCGCCTCCCTGATTGGCTGCCGGCGGCTCACAAACCCGCGGCGCGGCGCGGCGGGGCCAGACCGGGGCCGGAGCCGGGGAGGCGGCGGCGGCGGCGGCGGCGGCGGGAGCGGAGAAGGAGGAGGCGGGAGCCCGGCGGGGACGGGGTGGGGGGAGCGGGAGCTGCTGGCAGCGGCCACCGGGCAGGGAGAGGCGGCGGAGCGAGGGGGGCGGGGTGGAGGGGGGGACACGGGTCGGGGCCCCGGGGGCGGGCGCCCGGCGGGGAGCGGCGGACGGCGCCGTCGGGGCACGGGCATCGCGGCGATGGGCATGATGCGGGGTCCCCGCGGGGCCGCTCTGCGGGCTCTGGTGTCTCTGACCGCCGGGCTGCTGGCTTTCGGCGGGGCCAGCGAGTACGACTATGTCAGCTACCAGTCCGACCTGGGGCCTTACCCGGGCGGGCGGTTCTACGCCAAGCCCCACCAGTGCGTGGCCATCCCCGCAGACCTGCGGCTCTGCCACAGCGTGGGCTACGACAAGATGGTGCTGCCCAACCTGCTGGACCACGAGACCATGGCAGAGGTGAAGCACCAGGCGAGTAGCTGGGTCCCGCTGCTCAACAAGAACTGCCACATGGGCACCCAGGTCTTCCTCTGCTCCCTCTTCGCCCCCGTCTGCCTGGACCGGCCGGTCTACCCGTGCCGTTGGCTCTGCGAGGCCGTTCGTGACTCCTGCGAGCCCGTCATGCAGTTCTTTGGCTTCTTCTGGCCCGAGATGCTCAAGTGTGACCAGTTTCCTCAGGACGATGTCTGCATTGCCATGTCGGCTCCCAACGCCACCGAGGTCTCCAGGCCCAAAGGTAAGGTGCAACCAGTGCTGTGGTCCTGCTCCTGGCACCTTTCCCTGAGCTGATGGGGTGGCTGTTAGCCCAGGAGGGGCCCTACAGGGCTGAAGGGGGGTGTGCTGCATGAGGAGGCTCGCCTGAACCCTGCTTCTGGGCAAGCAATCCTCCTCCCAGTCTCCAAACACTCTGTGAGGTTCCTGTCCCGAGGAGGGCAGGACACCCTGCCCAGCTCCTCTCCTCTGTCCTAGAACCGAGCCCAGGGACAGATGGTGCTGGGGTACAGTGGCTACATAGCTGCACTGATCCCCTCACCAGTGCTGGGCTCCAGCCCCTGATGGACTGAGCTCCCACCCGGCTCCCACCCTCCATCCTCCTGGTGCTGCACCCAAACAGTTTCTCTCCCCAGCCCCGGTGCTGTGGGGCCGTTCTTGGCAGCAGCAGGGCACGTGTTCCCCCCACGGCAAAAAGCTCTGTAAAGAGTGACAGTGATCCTGGTGGGGTACCCCTCTTCCCAAGGCATCCCAGGGTGGGAGGCTGGGCTGTGGGTAGCTGTGTGTGCGATGGGAACCCAGCCCTGCTGTCTCGGGTGGGCTCAGTGCTGGCAAGAGAGGGCTGGGGAAAGTGGACATGGGCTTCTTGTTCGTTTGCTTTGGTTGTGCCAGGTCTGTTTGGTGCCAGACCGGCGTGTTTGTGTGAGTTGTGGTGAGTTGTCTTTGGAAAACTTTGAAAATACTTAGTTCTCCAGGCATTGCTTCCGTGCTCTGTGCCGGGGTGCTCTGCAAGGCTGGCGGGAGGGATGTTTTGTAGCTGGAGAAAGCAGAGGGCTATAAAAGAGCACGGTGCTTTCCTGCACGCCCAGCTTCCCTACAGGGGATGATGGGCACTCCCAGTTTCACTGGGAACACTGCAGGCACACCGGAGGAGCTCGGGGATGGGGCAGCCAGCGTGGGGCTGAGCGATGGTGTCCGGAGCTCATCAGGAGCTGCTTCCGTGCAGTTACCTTTACAGACAAAGGCTTTGCTCTGTGCTCAGCCAGGAGCCCTTGCTGGAGGGGTCCTGTGTGGCGTTATCCCGTTCATCCCAGAGGGACTCGAGTTACGGGGCAGGGAGGGAGTACATCCTGCAGCAGAGGGGTGACACCCTAGGGGTGTCCCCAGGAGCCTGTGTGGGGACACTCAGAAGAAAGCAGAAGGTGATGGCTTGAGCTGCACAGGGCAGCCTGGGAGGGACCCCCGGGCTTGACACCCACCGGAGCTGAACAGGGAAACCACCATGTCTTGGCACTAGCACCCAGAGGCAGGTGGGGTGAGAAGCAATGTACCATGCTGGGGGAATGTGAGGTTTGGCTGCTCTCACTCGTGGGGGACGCAGCCTCTCCCCCCTCCCCGCAGCGCCGACGGCAGCCCAGCCATGCTGCCGTGGTTTGCGCTTACTGGTGCGATTGCTGGCGGAAGCTCTTTGTTTTCCCAGCAAGAAGGCTCTAAAATCATCTTGTTCGGTGTGAACCTAGACCCTTGGTCAAGATCACAGTCGTGTCCCGTGGGGCAGGTACAAAGGGTGCTTTTATTCCCCCTGGGGACTTGCAGCCAAGCGTGCTCCTGGGTCGGAGCGTCTGGGTAACTTGCTGTGCAGCTGCCCCTTGCCAGGTCTGAAATGGAGTGTGAGCAGTCTGTGGGTCGTTCATTTTAGAGATGTTAGTGACCCAAGACCTGGAATGCTTTTCTAAGTCTGCTGAGTTTTCCCTTGTGTCATTAAAAAACTTCCTGATCACCTTCCAGAGCTGTCTGGGCAGCAGCGCTGGGGTGGGACATCACCACTGTGCCCATCACCACCGTGTCAGGGCACCATGCTGTCCTTCACAGGTGTCCCCTACAGTGAGTTTAGTACAAGGAGTTGTGACAGCTCAGGTTTGAGCCCTTTGGGGATCTGTTGCTGGTCCTGTTTGGTGTGCAGAGAGGCCTCGTTCTGCACAGGCTTTAGGGTGCATTCCCTTGTTCTTGGAGTGAGCTGTGAGCTGGGGGAGCGCTGGGAGGAACTAAAACCCCTCCGATTGCTAAATGGCTTGGCAGAAGTGGCGTCCCAAAGCACTTCTAAATTAGCAATTTGTCTGCGAGGATGTTTACAGGAGTCTTCCAAAGCGTTGTGCAAATGTGAAGTCTCTTCAGCCCTCGGTGGAAAAATAAGCAGCAGCCGTCTTCATGTCCCCTGGCTGCTCGGAAGCGTTTCAAGGGCAACCCTTGTGCTGAGCACCAGCAGCTCTGGAGGGGTCGGGGTGGTGAGCTCAGTGCACCCATCACCCCTGCTGCAGGACTGCTCAGATGAGCCATCTTCCTAGGAAAGGGTCCTTCAAGGTGGGAAGACCAGGTCACTGGCAGTCTGCTGGGCTGTGCCAGCTCTCTGGTTTGTGGCAGAGGGATCTGTTGTCTCTTATCCTGTGAGTAATGAGTTGGTGAAGCTCTGCGTGCCACAAACACCGTGTGTCGGGATGCTCTTGCCCCAGAGAGCTTGTGGTGATCCAAGCAAACAGCAGATTGCAGCCACCACAGCCAGACCTTCTGCACTGGGGCTCCTGCTCTGGTGTTCCACAGACAACCTGTGAGGGGTTTGCAGTCACAGCAGGGGCCCAAGCACAGTGAGGCACCCAATGTGGGGGGGGGGTGTGTGCATCTGGGTGAGCACACCCACATGTGCTGCTGTGATTCAGCTGTTACCCTGCTGTGTGCATGCAGGGTCCTTCCCTCCTCCAAGGCTCCTTCCGTGGAGCCCCTGTCCCCAGTCTGGGTGTGTTTTCCACGAGCACCAGCTCCCCTGAGCCCCTTCGGTCTCGGGCGCTGGGGAATGTTTCCTGTTGACTCAAAGAGGGTCAGAACCCAGCAGCGTCCCCCCTTTTTCTCTGGGCACTAATAAGAACGAGCCCTTTCAGTATTTTTCCCCATTAACACCTCGAAATTGGAATTTGTTCCTGCCTCTCAAAGAGCTGACCTGCTGAATTCCTTTCTCCTTAAGCACGAGGTGGTAAAGCCTGCAGGCCCACAGGATGCATCAGGGGAGTTGCAGATTAATATAGCATTACACATTCCTTCTCCTGCCCCTGGAGTAAGCTGGCTCTAAAGCCAGGCACTAGAAAATGGTCAGCAAGGGAAAAAAACGGGCTGGAAGCAGGCAGGAAGGTTGTATTGGGGTAGAGCAGTTGATGGCAGAATGTGGGTCCCTGAACTGCAGCTGGCTGGG
The DNA here is from genome assembly GCF_964237585.1 of Gallinula chloropus. Classification (NCBI taxonomy): domain Eukaryota; kingdom Metazoa; phylum Chordata; class Aves; order Gruiformes; family Rallidae; genus Gallinula; species Gallinula chloropus. Next base: position 9,454,197 of record NC_140106.1, read on the forward strand.
AGGTGAGTGGGTAGGCCTGATGCCACGAGTGTTGGTGGGGGCTGTGGGGCACAGCGTGGCCAGGCACGTGCTGGTGTGGCTCCTCAGCACTGCAGCAGCAGGGACTGCCTGAGGCTGGAGCACCCAAACCATGGCTGAGCCTATTGCTGGGCTTCAGCCTGGGGTCGCATGGGGCTGGAGCATCTTGGCCGTGGTGCCTTGGGAGGGGTTGGGGGTGGGTGGGGGGTGGACAGGCTGTTTCAGGGTAGTGGTGGCTCTGTGAAAGAGCCCTTTTCCTGGGGCACAGAGCTGTTGTGAGCCTGGTCACCTTTCCACCCTTGGCATGATGGGGTGTGCCGTAGAGGAGGAGTGTTTCCTTTCCCCTTGGCACAGGCCAGTGTCCTTGGCAGCTCTGCAAGCCTGGCCCTGCTGCGACAGGGCTGCAGGAGGCAGGGCTGGAGGATGGTGGTTGTGTGTGTAACCACCCAGCACGTGGCTGGGGTGAGCAGTTGGGTGCCCATTGCAGCTTTCCAGGCCACAGAGGCCCTCCCAGCACTGGGTGGCATACTGGGGACATGGCCCTGGCATGGGGGATGTGGCAGCCTGGCAGCACCCAGCCTGCTTGTGGTGCCTGGAGCTGCAGGGAAGTGTCTTCTCTGTGGCAAGAGGAGCGTGGGCAGGATGCTCCTGTGGCGTGGCTGGCAGACCTTGGATGGTGGAAGGGGGATGGATGGTCAGCGCTGCCCAGGGTGGCCGCAGCAGCTCCAGCCCACTGCTGGTGCTGGGCCCTCACCGTAGCCAGGTGGGGGTCCCTGCTGTGCTGGTTGTGCCAGAGCATTCCCAGGGGCTGCTGTAGCTCAGCCAAAACAAAGCCTGTATTTTCTTGGGGCAGCAATGAGTCTTCTTTCCCATTATGGGCTTTTGTTAATCTGGCTGCCCAGAAGGCTCACAGGGTGGATGCAGAGGTGGCTTTCATGGTGTTTGGCTTGTGTAGGCTGGGCTGGTCTCCCAGCATGCTGAGGCATGTTGAAGTGCTTCTCAGGGTGGGATGCACAGAGGTGAACTAATGTAGGGCAGGTACTCCCTCTCATCCCCAAGGGTGGTCCCCAGCGCAGTGACTTGGTGCTGCAGCAAGGGCTTGTCACCCTTCCATGAGCATCCTCCCTCCCTCTCTCATCATGAGCTCATTAAATGTGCAGCCTGGGTGGGAAAAATCTGCCTGCTGGCTTTAAAAATAAAGTGTTGGGGACGTCATCATGTCCCCAAAGGCTGGCTTCTGCCTGAGCCACTCCAAGATGCTAGAAGTGGCGGTTGCCTCTGAAGGGTTTGGAAGGGGAAGTCACCCAGGTGATGGTGGGCAGCTCTCACAGGTCCCCAGGTACCAGGAGCAGGGTGGTTAAATCAGCTCTCTGGTGCAGTGGGAAGGTGCACCTGTGATTACCAGACGTGCTGCATGGCCCCAGGAATCTGGATTTGACATGGAACAGAGGGGAAGGACAAGCCACAGAAAACCCACATCTCACCTGAAACCCCGTGAGGCATCTGTGAGTGAGGAGACTTGGTTCTGTGGGTGACAGGGGCTGTGGCTGTGCTCCCTTCACACAGCCCTTCTGGCTCAGCACCCCTCTCACTGGGAGAACTCAGGGTTTTTTTTCCTGCCCAGCATCGTTGCAGGTCTCACTGGCCTGGCTGCAGGCTGGGAAGGGATGAGTGCTCCGTCTGCACGCAGGGACCGGCAGCTGTTTTGCTGCAGCACCATCCCTGAGAATAACTCCCTTGTGTGGGAAAGAGCTCTCTGTCCTGCTGGACCAGGAACAGAAGCAGCATCATCTCCCTGCTCAATAAATTCATCTGCCAGTAGCGCAGAGCTGCGTCTGTGCTGCTGGGTGGTCCGTGCTCTGGCTGGAGATGGGAACCTGGAAACAGATTTTTATTCTCTCTGTGAAGTGAGTTTTCCTTCCAGGATGGACCTGATGAAATGTTCTGGGCTGGCATTTCCCAAGAGGAGAATGTCAGCCAGCACCAGTGGCTGGGGAGCAGAGCTGACTCTCGTCTGCTGGACCTGTGGGGCTGCCTGCAGGGTGTAGCTGGGCTGGAGGCGTTAAAGAGGAGTTGTCCCCTCTTGGGGTGAGGTCTTTTGGAGGGGGTGTGTGGGTCCATCACTAACCTGTGCTGCTCTGGAGCAGGGAGGGAGGCGAGGGGCTTGCCGTGCTGTGCCTGGACAGCCAAGGGGGGACCTGTGCTGAGCTGGGCTGTGCCACTCCTGAACCCCTTTACCTGGTTCTGGGGCAGCCCCTTGGTTCAGAGCCACCCCTGGGCACCATCCTCCTGCCGTGCTGGGGTTCAGGCACTGCGTGCCTGCCTTGGCATACTGTGGGGAGGGATGTCAGCGGGCTGTGGGCCATGACCTGTGGTGAGTGCCTGGCCCTGAAAACCCCTCTCCTTGCCAGTGCTGTCCTCCTGTTCCTGGCAGCTGCCAGCCCCTGCCCGTGCCTGGCCTTGGAGCAGGGCTGGCAGGAGGCTGCCCGCAGCCGTCACTGCCCTGTGAGCTGCAGGACGGCTCCTGACCCCTGCCAGGGTGTCATCCTGCCAGGCTGGGACCGGGGACCCCATGGCAGAGCGCCTGGGAACGGGCAGTGGCCTGGCAGTGTGGGTGGCCAGGCTCTGCAGCATCCCTCAGGCTGGCTCCTCACCCACCTCTCCTCTCCTCTTGCCAGGAACCACCGTGTGTCCCCCGTGCGACAACGAGATGAAGTCGGAGGCCATCGTGGAGCACCTGTGTGCCAGCGAGTTTGGTAAGGAGGAGCTGGGGGGCATGGGGAGGCTTCCCTGGGCGGGGGGCTCAGGGTTCAGCGTGGGCCAGATCCTGGGCTGCTGTGTTGCCCTGCCCACTCCCACAGCTGCGTGCCCACGGGCAGCCACGGTCCCTCCCCGAGGCGAGCGTGCCTCTAGATGTCAGTGTCGGCGCGGGGACGCGTGTCTGGGACGTGTCCAGCTCCTGCATCCAGGCAGGCTTGGGGATGCTGGACTGTGCTGGTGGCAGCGCCTGTGCTCCTGCCTCCCCGGTGCTCCCGCAGCGGTGCTGAGCTCCTGCCCCGTGGGATGTGGTCCCCAAGTGTGGGATCACCCACTGAAGCAGCAACAGAGAGCGGCCAGTGTTGGTCTGGGGATGGGGCAGTGCCTCTTCCTTGGGGATCTCAGTGGGCTTCCACTGGGAATAAGGGTCCGTCCTATGTGTTGCTCCTGGTGGGAACACCAAGGCTGAGTCGGGAAGCCCGCTGAGATCCCCAAGGATGGCACTGCCCCATCCCCAGACCCTGGTGGGAACACCAGGAGCGACACGTCGGATGGACCCTTATTCTGCTTGCACAAAGGAGCAGGTAGGCTTCTGCCTTCCCCCCAGATCACTTGCTGTGTTACACTGTTCTTGTCAAGCTGAGGTGTAGAAACCCACAGCCAGCCCTTCCCTAGCTGGAGCCAAGCAGTGAGCTGGAAAACCATGGAGCTGCTCCAAAGCTGTGTCCTAAACCTGTGATGACCGAGCGAGGTGGATGATGGTACACAAGCAGAACTTCATTGTTTTTAAAGAAAAATAATTATCACAGGGAAAAAGATTAACCTATCTTGGATCAAGCCCAGAATTAAGTGGTTTTGACATCCTTGCTGGTGTGTGTAACGTTCCTGGGAGGTTATTAAAGGCCTATTGAACAAGGTGTGCATTCCTCAGGGATTAGCACTTGAATGTGCCCTGTGCAGACCCAAACCTGCTCCGTGTGTTGGCGTTATTACCCTGTCTGCTGGAAAGGAATCCTCTGCTCTCCTGCAGATCTGGTATGCCAAAAGGCCTAAGTTCAGCACAGGCTCCTCCCAATGGGAACACCCATGTAACTGCTTCCCAGGAACGCCTGGACTTTGGGCTGCGTCGGGTAATGGGCACACAAATTGGGTGCTGTAGCCTGGCTGGGGGAGCAGGATGTGCTGAGTGTGCAGAGGTGGGGGAGCTGGAGCACTTTGAGCTCAACCCCGTTGCTGGAATGGGATGAAAAGAGGAATAGGAGCTGCCCCTGGGAAGCTGGGAGCTTCCCCCTGGCATGGAGGGAGGGAGGGAGGGAGTGGTTGCTGGGACCATCCATAGTGCCTGGCTGGGGCAGGGGCTGTGCTCCTGGGTTAGTGGTGATGCAGGAGCATCACCCTGGTCCAGGGGTGCTGGGCTTGGGGACTTCTATCCCCCAGGAGAAGGAGCAGGGTGGCAGTGGCAGCTCCGTGCCGCCTCCCTGGAGGTGGGTGAGGAGCAAGCTGAGGTGTTGCCCTGCTGGTGGGCAGGCGCCAGGAAGGGAAACACAAGGCTGACCACATGCTTGTCATCAGCCTCTGCTGCTAAATCTCTTCCCCATGCCCTGGGACAGTTACACAACGGGGAGCAGAGGCCAAACCAGAAGCATTCATGGCCTCAGCAGAGCAGCTTGAGGTGTTGACTTGCCCACAGAGTGAGCTGGTTACGGGGCAGTCTCGTGGTGACAGCATCCAGAGGGTGGAAACCGTCCTTGGCAGGCAGCTCCCTGGGTCGGGCTGCAGCAAGTGGCCAGACAGAGTGTGACCTCTGCAGAGACAGACTGAGAGAGCTGGGCTGGTTCAGCCTAGAGGAGGCTGTGAGGAGACCTCATTGCAGCGTCCTGATGCTTACAGGGGTCCTACAGGGGAGTGGGAGAGGGGCTGGTCACCAGGGGGTGCAGGGATGGGACAAGGGGCCATGGCTTCAGGCTGACAGAGGGCAGGGTTAGGTTAGAGGTGAGGAAGGAATCCTTTCCTCTGAGGGTGGGGAGGCCCTGGCACAGGGTGCCCAGAGAGGCTGTGGGAGCCCCTGGAGGTGTTCAAGGTCGGGTTGGACAGGGCTTTGGGCAGCCTGGGCTAGTGAGGGTGTCCCTGCCCATGGCTGGGGGTTGGGACTAGATGATCCCTGAGGTCCCTCCCAACCCAAACCACTCTGTGATTTGGTGATGCTATTTTCTTTTTTTTTGTCTCAGAAAGAGGTTTTTCCCTTGAAAATGAGATGACCTCCCTGCTGTGGCGAAGGCCAAAGGCAGCTGAGCAGGACACAGCTGGTGTCTGCTGTGAACCATCCCTCTGCCTTCATGGTTGGCTGTGTCTTGGGTAGAACCTTTGTTACCCTGCTCCTCACTGCCACCAGACTCCCAACAGGTCTCTCCTGCCGTGGTGGAGCATTCCATGTCTCCTTCTCCTGCTGTTCTTCTCCCTCCCCATCCAGGGGGGTCCTGGGTGCATGTAGTGCTGCCTCCAGATGTGCCCAGCTGAGGAGGAGCCGGAGTGAGGGAAGGGATGCGATGCAGGGCTTGGCACAGGAGGGCAGGGCTGGGTGCTCCTGGGGGTGTCCCAGCTGTGGAGCAGAGCCAGCAGAGGAGGCATCAACCACAGGAAGTTTTCCTCAAAGCTCAGTGCACGGCCCTTGGATCTTTGTTTATCCTTAGGGGTTGGGTTTGGGGGGGGGGGGAGTTACTCTCATGGGGTGATTTCTCAAGGCGAGCTGTTTATCTGGCACTAAAATAAACTCCCCACCCTTCAGCTGGAGGTTTCTCCTGCACGTCCACCAAGGTAAACACCAGCAGCTGACAGGTTACAGATCCTCAGCGGAGCCAGACACGTACAGTAAATGTTTAAACTCTTGGGTGCTGCAGGGGGCAGCTGGTGCTGGGTCCTGTGCTGGTTTGTTACTCTGGGTTCCGTTCTGGGTAAGACCTGAGGAGCACTTTGCCCACTGCTGACATGCAGCCATACCAGGGTGGGATAGGGCTGCCTGCCAGCAACGTCAGTCTTGAGGGTGGTGAAGGAAGAGCTGCATCTGGTTGTGAGCGTAGGAAGACTGGAAAGAACTGGGACCTTTCTTCCCTGGCCCAGGATAAAGCCTTGGGTAAGACATGGAGGCTCAGAGGGGTGCCAGGGGACTGCCAGCCTTGAGGACAGGCAGCACTCTGCGTTTGCAGCAGTGCATGTGGGCTCCTGGGTGCTGGTTTGGGGCAGCTCTGCTCCTTGCTGGGCTGCTGGGAGCTTGGCAGCTCCTCCCAGAGCAGGATGCAGCTCTGGGATGGCAGTGTGTCTTGCTGCCTCTGCAGCTGGGGCTCACCTTGCAATAGCCACACGGTGGGAGCAGCATCTGTGTCCCCCTACCCCTGGCAAAACACTGGGCACTGCCTGCTGTGAGGGGCCCTGGCTCTGTGCTGCCAGAGGCACTTGGAGATGAGCTGCTCCTTCCTTCATTTCAGTGCTGAGCAGGAGCTGCCTCCTCTTTTCTCTCTCCCCCTTGGCTCTCCTTGGAAGTGCAGCCCCGTGCTCCTGGGGGTTGTGGATGAGCATCCCTGGGCGCAGCTCCCTGCATCCCTGGGCGCAGCTCCCTGCATCCCTGGGGCGTAGCTCCCTGCATCCCTGAGTGCAGCTCCCTGCATCCCAGCAGTCCCCTGTCCCCAGAGGATGCAGCAGGGTCCTGTCACACCTCTTGCTGTGTGCTGAGGCTGCTTCACATCTGCCTGCCCTAGTGCCCAGTAGCATCATCCAGGACTTGGAGCTGTGGGACCGAGTGTGTGTTTGTGGGGGGGGAGACATCAGGGAGTGGTGGGGGGACCCTTGCCTGGGCTGCAGACCAGCTGGGGGTACGTGTGGGCTTGATTGCAGATCGATTTCAGCACAGCCCTGGTGCACTGGGGCAGCACTGGCTGTCAGCTGGAGTGTGAGATCACCCACGGGTGCCCCCGCAGCCGCCTCCCCTGGCCCCCCCCCTGGGCTGCAGCCAGGGTTTGTTTCCTGCTCCTGGCTCAGGCTGGGCTGGCCCTGGAGCTCATTCCTCTCTCTGGTTCTCTGGGTGATTTTATTTATTGTTCCTGCCCTTTCTGCAGGGTCTGTGGGGATCCTGAGCACGGGCTCTCGCTGCGCTGGCGACTGCAGTACAATCGATCCACGCTGTTTATTTTTCCCTGTGACTGACAGCTCCTTCCCTGCAGCCTTCTCCTCTTACAGCCCTAATGTGTCTTCTGGCAGGTTTCCTCCTCCTGAGCCCTTTTCTAAAGGAAGGAGCAAGGAGGCTGAAGGAGCAGCTGAGCTTTCCCTTCTCTCACGTTTCCCTTCCCTGCCCCCGAGGTGCTGGAGTGGGGCCCGTGCAGGCAGAGCAGCAGAGAAGCATCCCAGCCCCTTCATGCTGGGAAGGGTCTGGAAGTGCTGGTGGGGCACGGGGTGTGGGGATGGGTTGTGAAGTGGGGTACAGGGGCTCATGCAGCTCATACAGATGTGGGGAGGGTGCCTGAGCCCCAGTGTTGGGGAAGAACAGTGTGTTACTCTCAGGCGATGCTAGTGTGGTGCTCCCAGTTTACCTGGGAGACTGGGCTTCCTCTTTCCCCCATACTGGAGGTAGGACTGGAAAGCTGGAGCTGCAGGGACGTGGATAAGAATTGTTTCCAGGGCTGAAACATGAGTTGAGCCTTGTCAGGCTGGACCCCAACCAGCTCCATGGGATTTCGCTGCTCTCGGAGCTGCTGCTGCCAGGAGTAATTTCACTCCAAGGGAGCAAATGCTTTCACAGACCCTGTTTCCTATTAGCAGAAACAAAAAGAAGAGACACTTTCATACCTGTAGCTCTCCCTGCTCTCTCCAGACAGCTGAGCGATGCTGCCATCTGACAGGAGCTCTTTGTACTCGGGGCCACGTCTGTTGCTTGGTCCAAGGGGGTGCATCACCCCAGGCTGGGGTCTGACCTTCTGCCTGTGGGAGTCACAGCTGGTGATGGGGCAGCCACACATCCAGAGGCACCCCTGTCCCCCTCACCTTCCTCCCTGGGCATCCCAGAGTTGGAGCAATCCAGAGGGAAACACAGAGTGGCTTGGTGCCACAGGGGAAGAGGACCTTGGAGGGGATGAAGCTATCCTCCTCTTCCCAGCTCTGCTGGTCGCTGGTGGTGTGGTCCTGCTGGGTGATGCTCTGGGAGAGAAGGAAGGGCTGGTTGATGCAGCAGCTGGTGTCAGGAGCGAGGATGCTGGGTGAAGCCTGGTTGTAGCTGCACATCCATCTCTTCTCAGCATCTCCATGCTGCTGGAAGGAGGCAGGGGTACCTCTGCTTGTCATGCTGGCAGCTTGATGTGGCAGTGGGCAGGGGCTGGGCAGAGGGGCTGTGCCTGTGCTGGGCTTTTGGCACTGCCTTGCCCAGACATGGCAAAAGTGTTGGTGAGTGGCTTGTGTGTTGGGCAGACATCAGCCTCTTGGTGCTGGGGCTGAGCAAGGGCAAGGGTGGGATTTCTGCTGCTGTGAACACAGAGGGGCTGAGAGGTGTAGAGTCCCAAATGAAACCCTGAATCTGCCTTTGCCCTGGGGCTTTTCCCCTCCCAGCCTAAGTAACGCTTTCACTCCTGTGTTTTCTGGGAATAGTGCTTGAAGTGAGTGGCTGGACACTGTGCTAGAGGTCTCCAGCCATGACTGGGCCACCAGCAGATGTACCAGCCCCACTTGCAGTCTTGAGACCACGTATGGCATGAAAGTAAAACCTCTCCCTGTGCTGTCCCTGCCCCCCTCTGCCCTGAGCACACTGGTGAGTGGAGGGGAGGGTCCTAGAGGGGTGTTCATCATCCTGGGTGATGCTGCTCACCCCCCACCCCAGCACCCAGGGGCTGCAGTCCCAGCACCATGCCAGATCCAGCACGGTGTCTCAGCCATTGTGGGGATGTTGCAAGCTGAGCTCAGACAATGCCTGGCTGGAAAGAGCTTCCTGGGGTGGGGAGTGGGGGGGGTTGGTGGGTGGTCCTGGCTGCAGACGGCCACCAGCACTGCTGGGACTGGAGCACAGGGCTCCTCTGCCATCGCCTCCCTCCTGGCATGGTGGGGAGTCCTCTGTGGGTCAGGTCACAGCTCTGGTTCGTGGTGGGGGGGTTCCTGGTCATGCTGCAGCCCCCAGGCTGCCTGTGAGTGCTCATGGTGGAGGGAACAAGGATGGTCCCACAGCAACCAGCACCTCCAGGAACACAGTGGATGCTTTGGTCCACGAGACCTTGGGTGGGAGGGGAAGGTGCTGAGCCTGGTGGGCGAGGAGATGTGACTGCAGGTTGGTGGAGCAGCACAGGCTTGGGGAGTGCTTGTGCTGGCACACGTGTGCATCCATGAGGGAGCGAAGGGGAAGGTGGGCTCGTGGTGGTTGTGCTTCCTCTGCAGCACAGGGCAGTGCTGATGCCAGGGCAGCCCCACGGCCGTGGTGCGTGCTCCTGTGGTGTGAGTAACCACCAGGTCCCTTCTGGGGTCAGCTCCCTCCTGGCAGAGATGGGTAAAGATTTAGTCTGTGAGAGTGAGAGCATCCTGGGGTCTCAGGGGCGATTTGAGCTCTTCTCCTGCCTGGCCCCGAGGTGGATTTGATGCAGTGCAGGGCAGGGGGAAAAGGGAAAGGGCAGGGGGGAAAGGGAAAGGCCAGGGCTCCTAGGGAGGAAGCTGTTTGCTTTGGCAGCTCCATCACATCCCAGAGCCAAGACTCGATCCATCTCACTTCAGCCTTTCCCCTGCTGCTGGGGCAGAGGTGCTCCTGGGGCTGGGGTGATGATCCCCTCTGCCAAATCCTTGATGTCTTGGGGAAACCATGAGCTGAGGGGCTCCCTCCCACTGCGTGGTGGTGTGCTCCATGCCAGAATGAATGTGCCCTTGGGCATCACATATGTGGAGGGTGTGGAAAACACCAGAGCTCCCTGTGTCAGTGTCCAGGCAGCTGCTGTGAAATGGGCCTCGCAGGTCTGAGCTCTCCTGGGTCTGAGCTGGAGATACACATCCCAAAGCCAGCAGCAGAAGGGTTCTGGTGGGCAGCTCAAGCTGCTGGCTGAGAGCAGGTAACTGCTGCTGTTCCAGGGGCTGCCAGACCCCCTTTGTGCTCTATCAGCTGTCACACGTGGAGTAGAGCAGCACCTCTGTGAGCTCAGAGATTGTTTTCTTCCTCTAGAGACAAAGAATCCATCACAGCAAAGCCAGTTTGGAAAAGTCTTAGTGCTGGTGTTACACCATCCCTCCAGCACGGGCAAGGGTTCAGGCTTGGAAGGGGTAAAGAAATTGGGGCTCCCAGTGAGGGATGCTGCCACTCAGTTGATGTCCTGGAGCTTAGGGCTGCCTGGAAACCACTTGTTCCATTCTCTAGGTTTGCTGCAAATTGATCTGGTTCAGCATCTTTAGTTCCTTAAAGCTCATGTCTCTTTAGCTCCTGGAACATCCTGCCTTTGGAAAGCAGATGGAATGAAAATTCCCCTGAAGTTTCCAGCCCTGGATTACTTCCCTGCACAGTAACAATGCAACACAACAAGGCTCTTGGCAAACTTAGCCAGCGTTTTTTGGCACAGGGGCAGAGAAATGCTGCTACTCCCATTGCCAGCGCAGTGGCCGGGAGCGGGAGGGTAACACAGAGAGACCTCGGGGTTGTCATCGTGCTGTCCTGCTGCCATCCAGAGGGCTGGAGCAGCTCCCCTATGGAGAGAGGCTGAAGGAGCTGGGGTTGTCCAGCCTGGAGAAGAGAAGGCTTTGGGGGGACCTCACTGCAGCCTTCCAGTCCCTGAAGGGAGCAGAGGAACAGGAGGGGAATCAGCTTGTTAAAGGGCAGAGACTGGCAGGACAAGGGGGATGGAGTGAAGCTGGAGGAGGGAAGGTTTAGATTAGGTATTAGGAGGAAGTTCTTTGCAGAGAGAGTGGTGAGGGGCTGGAACAGGCTGCCCAGAGAGGGGGTGGGTGCCCCATCCCTGGGGGTGTTCAGGGCCAGGTTGGCTGGGGCCCTGGGCAACCTTGTGTAGCTCCAGGCCTGGAGGTTGGTGTCCCTGCCTGTGGCAGGGGGGTTGGAGCTCTGTGACCCTTGGGGTCCCTTCCAACCCAGACCAGGCTGTGATTCTATGATCCAGAAAGCAACGTGGGCTCCTTGCTATGAGTTCCAGCAGAGCAAGACTTCAAGGGGTGACACTGTGGGGACCAGTCCCCCTGCCAGAGCCAGCAGCTCTGCTGTGCACACTCCTGGGGTCAAATGAGAAGGGACAGTGGACAATTAGTCACCTATTGGAGCAGTAGTCATCAGCAGCTCTGAAGGAGGCTCCCAAACAATGGGAATATGTTAGTCACTTTGGGCCACATGTGCTTCCCCCCAAAAGCAGAGGCAGAGCCAAATGGTGTGGAAGTGATCCTGTAGTGTACCACACATTGGCATCGTCCTTCCCACGTACGCTGAATCCGTGGGTGTGGCTGAGGAGCCTTTCTTTTCTTCTTCTTCTCTAATTTCCCATGGAAGTTGTGTCGGATCAACTGCCCTTTTCCTGGGAAAGGGGCTGTGTTGGCTCTGCCTCCTGCATGGTGGTCCCACAGGCGTGGTGGTTTGCTGAGGACTTGGGATGCAGAGATACTTGCTGCTTGGAAACCTGTTTCACAGGCACCCAAGGCCTGTAGAAAGATGCTTGAGAAGCCAAGCTGACCTAATAAATGGTCTCTCTGTTTGCCCAGAGCCTTGTTTGCTTGTCTGACCTTGTCTTACAATGAGGGAATCGCCCAGTGTGCTTTGCTGGGAGGAGAAGGGGAACTGAGATGTCGTGTTTCACCTCACTGCTTTGGGCACAAGGGTTTTCATGTCACACTTGGGGGGCCAAGTGATTGCTGAGGTGATGCCACACAGGGAGAATGGGGGGATGCAGGAGAGGGTTGCTGGGGTCTGCTGTCCTGGGGTGGGGGCACTGGTGTCCCCTTGCCCCCGACCTCCCTTAGCAAAGGCATTGCACCAGCGAAGGCAGCTCAGGAGTGATTTTGATTTTCTCTCTCTCTCTGGCTTGTTTTCCAGCTCTTAAGATGACCATCAAGGAGGTGAAGAAGGAGAATGGGGACAAGATGATTATCCCACGGAAGAGGAAGGCGCTGAAGCTGGGGCCCATCCGGAAGAAGAACCTGAAGAAGCTGGTGCTGTTCCTGAAGAACGGGGCCGACTGTCCCTGCCACCAGCTCGACAACCTGGGCCACTACTTCCTCATCATGGGTCGCCAGGTGAAGACCCAGTACCTGCTGACAGCCATCTACAAGTGGGACAAGAAGAACAAAGAGTTCAAGAAGTTCATGAAGAAGATGAAGTCTCCTGACTGCCCGACCTTTCCATCCGTCTTCAAGTGAGGGGGTGGGCGGTGGGGGGGAGCTGCTGCCTGGACCTCGTGCAGCCTGGCACGGCACCTCAGAGCTTCCTTCACTGCCCCCAGCCCTCCCACCTCCTTGCTGCCAGCATATCCCTCCTCACCTGGGTGTGCAGGTGTGACACACGCGTGCACCAAACGGCTGCTGGGGTCACACGCCATTGACATCCACAGTATCCAGAGACCTGTCGCTGCAGGATACCTACATTCATTGAAACCACAGCTGCTGGGTAAAGGGGGCACGTGGAGGGGTGTGAAGTTGTGTCAAGAGGTGACATGGTTGCAGGAAGGACCCTTGTGACCACCTTCTTCCATCTGTGTGGCTGCAGCATCGCTCTCAGTCGATTCCTGTTCGAACCAGAGCCGGACAATTAACCATCCCATCCTCACCAGTAGCAGAGAAGCCATTACAACCTCTGATCAAACCTCCTCAGAGCTAATTGCCCTCGCTGTAACGAATCCTGTTGTAGTCTAAACCTGCTTAGTTAAACCATAACCCTGGGGTCCTTGTGATGTCTTGATCTGCTGGACCGGGGAGCCTTCCCTTGCTGGCATCTCTTGTAACGTGTCACCGTGCTGGCTGAGCCCCTGCAGCCCAGCACCGTGCTGCTCCTTCTCCATCCAGCCTTGGAGTCCCTGGCAGCCCTGCCTGGTTTGGTGGTGCCACAGCCCCACCACAGCACCAAAGGCAGAGGGGAGACACATCCACCCCACCTTCACATGGACCCCCCGGCTGCAGCAGCGTTCAGCTGAGCATCCCCCAGCCTCACACCTCCTGTGTGCAGCGTGGCCAGTGCTGCTCATGTCTGGATGCACAACCCAGTTTGAGCCACATGCAATAGCATCCCGTTCGCTGGGCATCCCAGCAGCCTGTCCCTCCTCCAGCTTCTGCCACTCCCTGACTTTACCAGTGATATTTCTGTAGCTTTCTTCAGGCTGCTGGCAAAGCACCAGGTCAGGGAAGGCTGAGAACTGGTCCCCGTGGAGCAGCACGGGCAAATCTCTGCCTTTCCCTCTTTGTGGTCACCGTGGGACCTGTTGGTTTGTGGGTTTCTTGGTCTGTTTGACGTGTGACAACTTGGCTTTGTATCATTCACGTTTGTAAGGGGAATGTCACAGTAGCAGGAGGTCAAACAGTTCACAGAAGACAAAGAACATTGCATCCAAGTGATTGCATTAATTGACCGAGCTGAAATTCGTTACCCTGTTAATTGGACTAATTTCCATAGACCTGTACTGCTCCATGGTAATGATGCTCTCCAGCTTCAGCGTTCCCATCAATCACGCTTAACTCCAGGAGGATGAATACCTTGCCATCTGAGATCATCCCCCTGCCTTGCAGTTAAGTGAGAGAACAGATCCTCGTTTTTGAGGTTTAAACCAACCCCACTCAAAGCTGGGAAATGAATTCTTCAGCTTGGGGGGTGCTGGTGATTCCCTGTGTGGGGACAGAGCTGCCGACTTGATTATGGAAGAATTCATTCAAGGAGCTGAGCGCGCTGAGGAAGGGTGTTTCATGCCCAACAGTGATGGATTTAGGACATGAACTCTGTAGAAAGTCCCTCTAGGTTGCCTTAGACCATCATTTGTAGTAGCGTTATTTCTTTGATGCAGAATTAATCCTTGTAGATAATGTGCTTTATCAGTGAATTAAAGAAATAAATAAACCAACCGTAGGCTTTAACGTCACAGATTGATGAGGTGGAAGGAGGGGGAAAAAGGCTGATGAATCCAGCCTCATTGCAAACAGGGCATGGATCAGAGTCAGGATGCTTTGAGCTAGAGAGGCTGTTTGTCTTGGAGCATAGAGTCACAGAATCACAGAGTCACAGGGGCTGGAAAGGGCCTCCAGAGCCCATGGGGTCCAACCCCCTGCCCAAGCAGCTCCCTAGGACAGGGCACACAGGTCGGTGTCCAGACAGGGCTGGAATCTCTCCAGAGAAGGAGACTCCACACCCCCTGGGCAGCCTGTCCCAGGGCTCCCTCACCCTCACTGGGGAAAAGTTCTTCCCCAGGTTGGTGTGGAACTCCCTGTGCTCCAACTTGCAGCCATTGCCCCTTGTCCTGTCCCCACAGACACTGAAAAGGGGCTGCCCATTCCCCCTGCATCCCACACTTCAGATATTGATAAACATTAATAAGGTCCCCCCTTAGTCTTCTCCTCTCCAGGCTGAACAGCCCCAGCTCACTCAGCCTTTCCTCATAGGGGAGATGCTCCAGGCCCTTCAGCATCTCTGTGTCCCTCCTCTGGACTCTCTCCAGGAGATCCCTGGCTGTTTGATCCCAGGGAGCCCAGAACTGGACACAACACTCCAGGTGGGGCCTGAGCAGGGCAGAGCAGAGGGGGAGGATCCCCTCCTGTGACCTGCTGGCCACACTCCTCCTGATGCCCCCCAGGATCCCATCGGGTCTCTCAGCCCCCAGGGCACACTGCTGGCTCATCACCCCCATGTCCTACTCCACAGAGCTCTTCTCCAGCAGGTCATCCCCCACAGGGACTGAGGCAGGACCCTCCACTCCTGCCAGCTCTCCTGCAGCCCAGCAGCAGCGTGGAAGAGGAATTGATGTGCCCTGAGAGATGCTTAAATTGGGCTGGGGTTTCTCTGCTATCACCCAGGCTGCTGGTGGGTGTCCTGGCCGCCCCTAGAAACCTCCTGTGTAATGGGGCTGTTGGTTTGTTGGGGCAGAAATACATATTCCAGCAGGAGGCATCAAATCAAAGAGCCACACTCAGCCCTTGGTGGATTTTGCTGCCCAGAAAGGCTGCTGTACCCCAGGGATCTTGAGTCTGGAGCCTGGGTCCAGATGCAGGGGGACAGGGTGGTGGGCTTTGCTCTGGTACAGCACGTGATAACGATGCACATGAGGTTGTGAATGCCCTTAGTGCCCATGCACGATGCAGTTTGCTCTTGGTAACTGCTCTCTGCCTCCCCAGGGCCCATCCTGCTGGGATCCCCCTGCCCATGGGGATGTGAGGAGCGATGGCCCTGGACCAGGGCACGTGGGTGATGATGTGTGAGGACTGTGAGACCCTTCGGGCTGCATCCCAGGGCCAAAGGGACCCCACACTCTAATTCCCACTCTAATTACCTACTTCAAACATAACATCATTGATGGAACTAATTGTTCCATCAGCTACTCCAAACACCCTCCATCCCTGTGCATCCTTGGAAGGCCAATCAGACTGAGCAGATCAGCACATCCCATTTTGGACATGGCATTTTGGATATCCCCAAATACCCAGAAAGTCATTTTCCCCTTCTCTTGCCACACTGCCCTGTGACCTCCAAGCCCTGTGTGGATCCAGTGGACAGGCTGGTTGGAACAAGAACCCCCTCAATAAAAACGCCCTTTTTTTTTTTCCTTTGGAAGTTGTTTTTATTCCTGTCTTTTCCCTGGCAATCATGTTGCTCATTCCATGTGGTGCTGACATCCCAGGGCCTTGGAGCGTTGTCTCCTTGTGAGACACAGCATCTCACTGCTGCTGCCTCTTTGTTCTCCCCCCCAGTCCCACACGAGCACAGCTCCCATCTCTTGGGTGCTTTCCCCACATTTTCCACTTGTTTCAGGTTTCCTTAGGCTTGTTGGAGCAGGGGACAACAAACACAAGGACAGTGGATGCCCCCATGAGCAATAGCTGACCACGAGTCTCACTTTTCACATGACCCCAGAAAAAAAACCTCTTCCAGCCTTAATGACTCTATTTTAAGGAAAGGTTGGATGAGGTACTCAGGGACATGGTTTAGGAAGTAATATGGGTGGTGGGGAGATGGTTGGACTAGATGGTCATAGAATGTGTTGGGTTGGAAGGGACCTTTAGAGCCCATCCAGTCCCACCCTGCAGTGAGCAGGGACATCTTCACTACAGCAGGTCACTCAGAGCCACACCAAGCCTGAGCTTGAACCTCTCCAGGGATGGGGCATCCACCACCTCTCTGGGCAACCCATGCCAGTGATCCACCACCCTCAGAGTGAAGAACCTTTTCCTAATATCCACAATCTTGGAGATCTTTTCCAACCTTAATGACACTATGATTTAAACTCTAGATCCCCAGTGTTGGAGACAGAAAACTCCACCACCAAATTACCTCTGCTGGACCACGGTGGTTTATCCACACAGCTTTTCCCTACTAAATATCCCTGTTGTACTCCCAACCAGCTGCAGCTCATCCCAGCTCACACCCAGGCAGAGAAAGGAGAGCTGCAACCCCCCAGCAGCAAGCAGTGCTGCCTGCAGGAATGGCCTTCCCTAGAGAAAAGTTCACCCCCTAGACAAAAAGCATCCCATCACCTGTAGCTGGATGCAAGGAGGGTCCCCAGACCCTCTTGCTGGTTGCAAGGAGCAATCATGCTCCCCAGACCCTCTCACCCTCTTCATCCAGCCAGTCCTGCCTTCAGCTCTCAGGTTCTTTTAATCAAAGCAATTTCCCCACCCAGGTGAGGGGAGAATAAGAGGGTCCCCAGACCCTCTTGCTGGTTGCAAGGAGCAATCATGCTCCCCAGACCCTCCCACCCTCTTCATCCAGCCAGTCCCACCTTCAGCTCTCAGGTTCTTTCAATTAAAGCAATTTCCCCACCCAGGTGAGGGGAGGATAAGAGGTGTGGAGGCTCTGCAGTTAGAGTTTGGTCCCAGGGCTGTGTGGAGCTCTGCTAGCTGGGAGAACCACCAAGTCCTCTCTCTCACCAGTGCTTCCAGCCAGAGATAGCAGCAGCATCACCCCAGGAGCACAGGTATGGCTATGGGGTTGGGTCTGATGCTTGGAGGGTCTCTCTTTTCCCAGGGGGTGCCTGGGGTAGTTCAGAAGTTGGGGTGAAGGTTGCCTCTTTGCTTTGTGCTCTCCTGCTCTCAGGGTTTTACTGCTGGGTGTTCTGTAGTGACCAAGGTGTGAGCATCAGGTGGCTTTGAGGATGCTGGTGGAGGTGTTCACTGAACATCTGCAGGCTCCTGGGCTCCTTTCCTGGCTTCTGGGAATGTTTGCCTGGAAAGGGGAACCAGCAATGTGTGAAGAGCTTTCTGGGCCATGTAAAAAGTGAGACTCATGGTCAGCTGTTGCTTGTGGGGGCATCTGTTGGCCTTATATTCGTTGTCCTGTGCTGTGACAAGTCTGATGAAACCTGGAAGAAGTGGAAACTGTGGGGGAAGCACCTGAGAGGTGGGAGTTGTGTTCCTGGGGGGGACTGAACAGGCACTTGATGGAAGATAAAAGCTTAAGAGGCTGCTTAAACTGGAAGTTGTGTGTCTGCTGGCTGAGTGTTCCCTGGGAGTGGAAAGGCTGGTGTTTGAGAGGTTCATGGGTGTGTTTTAGGCTGTGAAGGGTTCAAATGCTGATTGTTGTGGTGAGTTCTAGTTGAAGTCACAAGTGTTTGTGTAAGTGCTCAGCCTAAACTAAGGGAGGGAAGGGTTAGATGAGCTATTGGGGGGAAGCTCTTCACAGAGAGAGTGGTGAGGGGCTGGAACAGGCTGCCCAGAGAGGGGGTGGGTGCCCCATCCCTGGGGGTGTTCAGGGCCAGGTTGGCTGGGGCCCTGGGCAACCTTGTGTAGCTCCAGGTCTGGAGGTTGGTGTCCCTGCCTGTGGCAGGGGGGTTGGAGCTCTGTGACCCTTGGGGTCCCTTCCAGTCCAGTCCAGTCTGTGATTCTATGACTCTAAGCAAAGTTTTGCTGGGAGGTGACCTCCAGTTTTGCCTGGGGTGGGGGGGGGGGGCTGTAGGGTGCTCTGAGAGATGGGAAGGTGATGCTTGTGGGCTGTGATGCTCTGCGTGTATCATCATGGATGTACCTGCTGCTTTTTGGAGCCCCCCCTGTCTAATGCCTGTAGCACCCCTCCCCATCTCCATCAATACTCCCAGTGACACTGAGGCTGTGTAAAGCATCGTGTGTGCTCAGATCCTGCTGTTATCCTGGGCTGTCCCCCATGGAAAGCTGCTGCTGACCTGTGTGAGGGTTGCAGCAGATGCTCAGGGGGCAGAGAGATGCTCAGGAGCAGCCTGGGCTTGTCTGAAGCCTGAATTTTACACACAACAAAATATTGTCCTGCTGTGACTCAGATGTCATTGGGAAGATAAATGATCTTGTTTGCTCCAGCATTCCTTCTGCTGAGGGCTGCCTGTTAATTGAGTTTCTGGCCTCTGTTTTGTGGTGAAGTTATAAACAACTCCAGTTTTCCTTCATGCTATAGGAAAGTCATCTTCCATCCCTTGGTTTTTTCTATGTTGCTGGCAGCCTGCATTCTGCCTTGACCCCTGATGGGAAACACAAGGCTAGAGAGGGGGGTTGAGCAATTAGGGAGGATTATTTCTCCTGGAGATGAGCAGATACCAGCCTGGAGTGTCTGATATGGAGCTTGGTTAGTGCTGTGCAGGACAAGGGGGGTGATGTACCCCAGCTGCTCTGGGCAGCCTGGTGACAGTGGGAAATGGCTCCTGTGTTTACCTGCTGCTGGTCCCCCAGGCCAGGGCTTGGTGGTTACATGTGTCAAAGCCCCCTGCCCTCCTGGGGGTCTGCAGCCTTTCCTTGGTGTCTGGTTCTGTGCCCAGCCAGGAGCTGAGCACCCCGCAGCTCAGAGCTCTGGGTGAACCTCATGGGATGGGATAAGGGTGGGTTACTGGGGCAGCAGAGGGAAATAACAGTAATAGGACTTTCATGGCAAAATATACAGAACTGGTGATACATGATGCAGCTTCTCACTGAGCTGCACAGCTCAGAGCTGTCCTGAAACCCGACCACCCCTGAAACCATGTGTCTTGGAGCTGCCTATTTCTCCCCCCACCGGCCCCCTTTTATGCTGAGCATGATGTAATTGGCATGGGATATCCTCTCTGGCCAGTTTGGGTCACCTGTCCTGGCTGTGTCCCATCCCAGCTCCTGGGTGTCCCCCACCTTCCCCTTAGCAGGGCAGTATGAACAACTGAGAAGTCTTTGACTGCTTGGCAACACCTAAACCATCCCTGTGTGATCAGCACTGCTCTCATCCCAACTCCCCAACACCATCACACCAACTGCTAGTAAGAAAATGAGCTGTGTCCTATCCAAAGCCAGGACACCAGGGCTGACTCTCCCTTTCCACACCCAGCTGAGGACCTGATGACCTCCAGGAGCTTTGAAGGCTGTTTTCACTAACAGGAAAGGGGGTTCATAGAATCACAGGCTGGTCTGGGTTGGGAGGGACCCCAAGGGTCACAGAGCTCCAACCCCCCTGCCACAGGCAGGGACACCAACCTCCAGGCCTGGAGCTACACAAGGTTGCCCAGGGCCCCATCCAACCTGGCCTTGAACACCCCCAGGGATGGGGCACTCACCCCCTCTCTGGGCAGCCTGTTCCAGCCCCTCACCACTCTCTCTGGAAAGAACTTCCCCCCAATATCTCATCTCACCCTTCCCTCCTCCAGCTTCACTCCATCCCCCTTGTCCTGCCAGTCTCTGCCCTTTAACAAGCTGATTCCCCTCCTGTTCCTCTGCTCCCTTCAGGCACTGGAAGGCTGCAATGAGGTCCCCCCACAGCCTTCTCTTCTCCAGGCTGAGCCAGCCCAGCTCCCTCAGCCTCTCTCCATAGGGGAGCTGCTCCAGCCCTCTGAGCATCCCCGTGGCTCCTCTGACCCCTCTCCAACAGCCCCACATCTTCCTTGTGTTGGGCCCCAGCTCTGGCCACAGGACTCCAGCTGGGGAGGGCAGAGCAGAGAGGGACAATCCCCTCCCTGTCCCTGCTGCCACCCCTCTGCTGAGGGGTTTCTGCTCCAATATGGAGTTAAACCCCTGCAAATCAAGGGCTGTTGATCTGTGTGTGGCCACACAAAGCACAGACCAGGAGAGACGCATGGAGCACCAGCAGGGAGCTTCAGTGCCCCGAGATGATGAACAGAGCAGGAAGCAGGAGAGAAATGGTTCCTTTCCTTTCAGATGCTTCTGTGGAAAAAAGATCCATCACGAAGGGGTGGGTGCAGTCCCACCTCAGGCTGAGTGAGGCCCCGAAGCTGTGGGAAGCACCTGGAATATTGTGTCCAGTTCTGGGCCCCTCAGCTCAAAGAGGACACAGAACTCCTTGAAAGAGGATGATGGAGTGGAACCCCTTCCTTGTGAGGAGAGGCTGAGGGAGCTGGGCCTCTTCAGCCTGGAGAAGAGGAGACTCATTAGTGTCTATAAATACATAAAGGGTGAGAGTCAGGAGGACAGAGCCAGGCTCTTCTCAGCAATGGCAGCGACAGGACAAGGGGCACCAGGCACAAGCTGGAGCAGAGGAAGCTCCATGGGAATGTCAGGAGGAACTTTTTCCCTGTGAGGGTGACAGAGCCCTGGGACAGGCTGCCCAGAGAGGATGGAGAGTCTCCTTCTCTGGAGACATTCAAACCCACCTGGATGTGTTCCTGTGGGATTTAGTCTGGGTGGTGCTGCTCTGTCAGGGGGGTGGGACTGGATGATCTTCCAAGGTCCCTTCCAACCCCTGACACTCTGACTCTGTGAAGTGCTGCTCTGTGCCCACTCTGCTCCTTCCCCTGCTGCTGCTGTGTGGCTGGGCACAGGAGGAGGATGAGGGGGCTCTGAGCCAAATCCACCACGAAGCACCCCTTCTTTCCCCCCCCTCCCAAACTAAAAGCTTCTTCACCACGTTCTGGGGGCAGCTCCAGTGTTCTCACTGAGTCACGCCGGGTGACCCATAAAAAAGGACACGTGCACACGTAATGAAAGCCAACCTGCCCCCCAAGGCCAGAGCTGTGTTTGGAAACTCTCATTCCCTGATGCAGAGCCACATTCATTCTTTTTTCCATTCCATTCCAGCCCAGCCCTGTGCGTGCTGCAGCGGCACCACCGCAGAGGAGATGCTGTTGGATGGAGGGTGGGGGGGGGTTTGGATAAAGCTCTTTAGTGGGTGCTTTGAAAAATCCCTGTTTTGGGAAGGAACAGACCTTTCTTTGTTGTTGCTTCTCCTCTGGCTAATCCCCTCTGAGCTGCTGAGCGTGCTGCCCCTTGGCCAAGCCGCTGCCTTTTGATGGTGGGTCGGTGTCCAAGTCATGCTCCGATGTCCTCCTTGGAACAGCTGCCTGGCTTGCCTGCTCTTGTGAGGCTTTGGACAGCCCCACGTGCAGGGTTGAGGGGCTCTGGCAGAGCACACACGGCTTCCCTAAGCAAAGCCACATCCCGGAGGTCTGGGAGGGAAGGAAGGAGGGAGGGAGTGGGGATCAACCTGTCCGGGTGGCCGGCTGCTGTGCGGAAGCCTCCCAGCCTCTGGAAAATGAGGGCTGTGTTTCAAGACCTTCCCTGGAATCTCCTCTGGACCATCAGCCTGCCACAAGAATGCTGTCTGACGGCAGAAGGGGTGTCTGCTGCAGCCCCCCCCCATCCCATCCCATGTGCCAGCACTGGCTGGGGAGGTGGGGGGGAGGGGGGAGGTCTGGCCCCTGCTCCTCTTGGCACATTGGAGTGATGGGGTCTGTCTCTGCTCACTGAGGTGGTGGCATCGTCACTCTGCTGCACGGTGGGCTCTGTGCTCATCTGCCAAGACCCTGAGAGAGCTGGGAGCACTGGGCACGTGGTCCCTCCCTGCCACAGCAATGAGCACAGCCTGGAAACTCGCTGCTGTCTAATGCTCTTCCTAGGGAGGCAAAGGGGAGATGCTGGCCAAGCTGCTGCTGGAGAAGGGAGGAGGAGGGAAGCTGGGATGTGGCTGGATGGAGCTGTGCCTGATGGCAGCCAAGGCTGGGGATGCTGGTGGTCTTGGGGGTCCAGCTTTTGGCTCCCACACTGGGGTGCAGGGAACAGCTCAGCCTGAGCCCCATCTGTGCTCTGCACAACAGACCTGATTTACAGAAGGAAAGGGTGTGTTGAGGGCAACAGTGAAATGCTGAAATGGTGGGTGGCATGGCAGTGATGCTCATGGGTGTGGGCTGCCCTGAGCCCACGTGTACCTGGAGAAGGTGTTCTGACTCCTGGCAGAGGTTTTTCTACTCCTGTCCTGGCTGCGTTTGTGGGACCCTGTGACTGATCAGGGATATTGTTCCCTGGACCAGGGGCAAAAAGCAGAGTGGCCATACTGTGCCTTCTTTCCTGAATGATAACCTATGCCCCAATGCAGTGCAGAGGCAGGGAAGGCATCACCCACCAAGATGACCCCCCACCCCAACCCACCCCATCCTGCTTGTGCTTTGGGGGACCAAGCTGCCTGCCTCTTCTCCAGGCTCTGATCTGTAGGACCCCAAAGTCAGGCATTTTCATGGCTGCTTGGAGACTGCAGCCCATGTTTGGGGCAGGGGAGTGTGCCCCAGAGCAGGTACTGAAAGGGAGGGTGTTTTGTGCATCAATGGGGTGTTTCACAAGCACAGAATCACAAGGTTGGAAAAGACCTTTAAGGTCGTTGAGTCCAGCTGTTCCTGTCCTGTGCTAAACCACATCCCTAAGTACCTCATCTGCCTTTTTATAAACACATCCAGGGGTGGTGACTCAGCCCCTCCCTGGGCAGCCTGTGCCACAGCCCCACAACTCTGCCAGGGAAGAACTTTTCCCCAGTGTCTGATCTGCCCCTGCCCTGGGGCAGCTTGAGCCCATTGCCCCTTGTCCCATCTCCTGTCCCCTGGTTGAAGAGACCATTGCCCACCTCTCTGCACCCTCCTGGCAGGGCAGGGGAGGTGGGGAGAAGGTCTCCCCTCAGCCTCCTCTTCTCCAGGCTCAACACCCCCAGCTCCCTCAGCTGCTCCTCAGAGGATTCACCCTCCAGCCCCTTCCCCAGCCTGGTTGCCCTTCTCTGGACTCACTCCAGGACCTCAATGTTCTTCTGATGCTGAGGAGCCCAGAACTGGACCCAGCACTCGAGCTGCAGCCTCACCAGTGCTGAGTGTGGGGGCAAAAGCAGTAACAGCAGAGAGAGAGAGAACCAGAGGGGAGCACTGGGTACTTCTGTGCCCTTTTGGGTGCAGTGCTGCCAGCACATGGGTGCTTCCCACGCATCTCAGGTACCCTAAACATGAAGGTACCTGGGTACTGTGACACAAACTGTTCTGCTGTTTGTTTTGCTGTTCAGCAAACTCTGCTTTGGCAGCTCGTTACCTCAATCTGACTTTCTCCAAACTCTTCAGTTATTAATGTGTTGGAGAGATTAATTTACTAGGAGGTGTAGTGTTGTGTGTAAATAAATTATAGCGCCAGGAGGGTGGTGGAGAGTATCCCTGCTGTTTCCTGAAGAGAAATTAAGAGATCAGGGCATTTCTCTTTGGTAGGCTGGTGAGCATGTGGACAGTGTCTCTTGTGCAGTCCTCAGAACCACATTAAACCCCACAAATAATGACCTGCAGCCCCTTAGGCAAACACAAATGTGATGCCTTTAAATCGGCCATCCTGGAGGGTGAGGGATGATGCCCAGTCCAGTCTCCCCAGTTACTACCCAGCATGGGTAAATAACTGATGTGCAGAGGGCTGAGCTTGCTTGTGGAGGCTCCAGGGTGGTTTAATGTGTGGCCAGCTGCCTTCTCATGGGGTTGGTGTGGTGGCCATGCCATCCTTGCCAAGCCAGTGGTGCTGGCAGGGCATCCCTGCCAGTAGTCAGGTGAGCACTGTGCTGCTCCACCATCTCCCTAAAGATACTGATACCCTCTGGGGCTGCTGTGATGGGACCCACTCATGCCATGCATGGGCTACCAGGCTTGAGCAGGGGTTCAACCACACATTCCCCAGCCCAGGATGGTGGGGAGAGGCTGGGTGCTGCAGGCAACCCCCCTCCACCGAGCTGGCAGGCTGGAATGGTGTGTTTGAAGCCATGTTAAACAGTCTTAACACAATGTTAACACCAGGCTAAAGGTTTCTAAAAAGTCCCTCCCCTTGAATTAATGCTTGCTGGAGAGCTGAGGCCTAATTATGGGTGGTACTGCTTTATTAACCACCCTGCTGCCTGGCTGCGTGCGCGCCGCCCCTGACCGCCTGCTCCAGCGTGTTTACATTCTCTTCACCATCTCGTATCCTTCCCTCTTGCTCCCCCTTAAATGTTTATTTAATAATCCTGGAAGACCTTTTAAGCTTCCTGAGTTGAATGTTTGCTAAACACCCTGTCACTTCTGCTTCTATTGAGAATTCCCTGGCTGCTGCGGAGCAGCCGGGCTCAGCCTGAAAGCCGGCGCTGCAGGATGGGGCAGCCTCTGGCCACGCTCCTCCTGCCTCAGCATCCTGGTCCATCACCAGCAGCAGGACTCATGGGGAGGCTTGGGGCAGCCAGACCCCTTCCTCCTCCCCTCCCTACCCTGGGATTAAGGGGGTCTGGAGGGCTCAGTATGGCCCACAAGCCGCCTGTGATGAAGGATGGGGGCTGTGCACCCCTCATCCACGCTGGGTGCTTGGGGACTGGTGAGCATCCCTGGGCAGGAGGACCCTGGACCATGCCATCCTTGGGGTCCTGTCACTTCCCCACCTGCTTTCACATGAGCTGCTCTGGATGCCCAAAGCACAGCATACACAGAGAGCTACACAGGGACCTGTCACCCAGATGAGCTCGCCTTTGCAGTGCATTATTACCTCAGTCTCTGAGCTCTCCTCAGGCTCTGCAGTGTTTGTTTCAGCAAACTCATTTTCCTTTGCTCAAGCTTTCAGTTACTTTGGGATTAGGGACTGTTTGGAGTTCATTGTTTTCCCAAGCTTGCCTTGTTTGGCTGTAACACTTAGACTCCTGGTCTGCAGGAACTTAATCTCCCTCCTCCTCCTCCAGCAGCCAGGCTCTGTGAAAATCTGTTCTCTGCTTTAGTGCAAATTATTGATGGGAGATAGCAGTGGGTCTCTCTGCTTCTATTTACCATCTCAGCAGAGAAAGACATCTGCTTGCAATTACAGGCAGGGCCTCACTCAAGGATTGGCGTGGTAGATTTTTGTAAGATAAGAGGAAATCTCTATCAGTTCATAACTCCTTGTGTCATCCTGAGGAATACACTTCATTTGAAATGTGCAGCTTTTTAAAAATTAGTGTTATTTTTACAAAACTGAAGGATAAACCCGTGAGATTGGTGCTGAGGGAGAAGGACTTGCACTCTGTGTGGTGTGCCCAGCCAGGCAAATTCTCTTGGAAAGGGTTTCCTGATGGCTTTACAGCCAGCTCTGAAAGTGGAACTCATCCCCATCGTGGTCCTCTAAGCACCAAAACCTCCTTGATGGGACAAGTGGCTGCAGACAAGCTGTGTTGTGGCCCAGCACATCTCCTGTGCTGGTGGGGCAGCCCCTGTGGCCCCCCCACCATGTCCTTGGTGGCTGTGGGATCAGAATCGTTCTGCTATGGCCTCTCCCAACCTGATGAACCTGTGCTGGGGTGGAAGTGATGGGTGGCAGTGGTGAAGGGGGCTCTGAGGTGTGTACCCAGGGAGGGAGCTGGGGGAGGGGGTGAGAAACACTGGGACAGGCTTGGGGTCATAACATGGGATGCCTGGCTGGCTGGGGGGGGCAGCTCACCCCATGCCTGGCCCCTTCCATCCTTCTGTGGCACAGGCAGAGCTGGGGGGAGATGTCTGCTTGGGGTGTGGTGTGTGGGCTGCTCCCCTTGCTGAACCCCTCCCGTTCCCCTGGCAGGGTGTGCTGTCAGCACACCTCTGCTTGCCTTTTCTCAGCCCATTCATCAGCCCTCTGGGGGTCTGTTATAATCTCCTCTGGGATTAAGGGTCTCTGAGCATGTTCAACATCATTAAAGCAAGGAGAAAACAATGCTAAAAATGCTCAGTGCTGGGGGATGCTCCTGAGGGGAGTCAGAGTTGTTTGGTGCCTTTCAGCTGAGAAGGGTGTTTGTGCTTCAGTGTGAGCAGCTTACCCAGGCTGCATCCCCTGGCTCTGGGAGCTCTCTGTGCTCTCTCCTCCTTGCAGCAGCAACTCCTGTTCCCCATTGCTTGGATGTGGGTTTTCATCTTTGGCCAGAGGCAGAGGGGTCTGTCCGGAGAGATGGGGGGACACAGGTACCTCTTGTGAGAGAGGTGACAAGGTCCTGGCAGCTGGTCTCCTTGCTGGTACAAAGATGGTCTCTGTCCTCACAGTGAGATAAGAAATGTGGGGCTGAGACCCTTCCCTGGGACAACCCTTGTGTCAGGGAGGGGGCTTTTCAGTGGGGAACTCTGGGGCAAGAGCGAGAGGCAGACGCAGAGCACAGGGAATGCAACTGGGCTGTGGTGTTGCTCTGTGTCTTGGGGCTGGAAACTTCTCCTTTCCTCCCTCCTGGCTGGTCCCAAAGCCCAGCCCTGCTTTCCTGGTTGAGGGGCTCCAGAGTCCTGTTATCCTTGTTGGCAGTGCATTCCTGTGGATGGGAAGGACCCCAGACACTGTGTCCATGAGCGTGGGCTGGAGGGAGCTGACTGTTGGGCTCAGAGTGAGGGAGGAGGGACCATGGGGAACATGGGTATGGTGGGATCTGCCAGCTGCACAGTGTTGGAAAGACACCCTGAGCTGGTTGAGGTTTCAGGAGCTCTGTCTGGCTGAGCTAGTTGGGGTTTGGGGTTGTTCTGCCAGAGCATCTGGTCTGTTCTAAGGGATGTAAAACATATTGTGGACTCCTCAGCTAATGGTACCACCAGCACACATGAGTGTGAAGGCACACACATGCTCTTCCTAACTCCAGGCTGTTGCCCAGGACAGCAAAACACAGCAAAGCAGCATCTGATTGAGAGAGACTTGAAAACAAACCAAAGGAATCAGAAGGGTGGAAAACACTGGGCTGACTTCTGAAACTCTGGGAATTTCTGGGTGCTGCTGAGGTGGCCAAATCTTTGCTAAGGCAAGGAAAATATGTACAGCTGGGGATGGGGGGACAGCATCTGTGGGACCCAGGGCTCCCATCACTGGTGCAGCCGCTGAGCCCAGCTGCAGGCTGAGGATGCTCCCTGCAGAGGACAACCAGTCTGGTTTCATTTCAAGCTCCCAGATGTTGGTGTTGTTACCAACATTTCTTGTTACTGAAGCAAATGTCAAACATCAGCTGGAGAGAGAAAGGTCTCCCTTGAGCATCCTCTTCTTCCCTGTTCTCCAGCAGCCCCAGGAGTGGGGTGGGATGCTCTCCCAGGAAGGATACCTAGGCTTTGCAGCTTTCAGCAATGCTGGGGATGTTGCTGGTTGTACAGGTAGGGGAAAAGCTTCCAGAGCATCCCTGCAGTGGGACTAAGCCCCTCCCTGGGTACCCTGGACCAGCAGTCACTGCTGGGGCTGGCTGTGCAGGGGGCAAACATCTGCCTTGATAGCTTCAGGTTTTGGGACATGAAAAGCAACTTCTACATTATAGTGTGAAATGGGGGGTGAGTTTTGGGGAGGTTGGGTGTTTTTTTGGCTTAACTAAGACTTCCCAAGCGGTTTGATCTTGGTCCAGCACTGGAGGTACTGCATCACTTTACTTTCTTGCTGCTAAGATGAGAAGTCACTGGAAATCAGAGCAGGTTTAATGCTCAAAGGGATCCTGAGTCCTGCTCTCCTCCCCACCAGGGTGGGGATGTCCATCTGTCCAGCCCAGTTGGGAAGCCATGCACCCAAGGCAGGCATGGGCTGGCTAGCAGTCTCCTCCTTGGGTTGGAGCATCGGATTATCCAGGATTGAGTCTGATTTCTTCCCCCCCTCCCTGGATTTTTAGTAGCTGACAGTTGTTACCAGTGTGAGGCACTAACATTTTATTTTGGATGCCTGAGTTCAGGCTCGTTAATCACTTCCAAATGCCCTCCTCTAAAGGCTATATTGTTTCAGTGTTCAGGCACTAATTTTTGGAAATCTCTGAAATAAGACTCTGCTCTTGAACATGTGCTGGAGAGTCGTTCCTTTCCGCTGTATTTTAAAAATATACATGTGGTTTAATTCAACAAGAGGGCTGGAGGGGATGTTTTTTCCCCCATTCCCCCCCTTGCCCTTTTTCTGTAGAGCTGTATCTGCCAAACCTCCCAGCTCTGTGCCAGCAGCAGCCCCTCGGATGATCCTAAATGCATTTGGGGTTCCAGAGTGGTGTTTCTGGGGAAGGCCAGCATGGTGATGGAGACCTTGGGGTGCCATGGGGCCAGGCATGGGCATGGCTGTGCTGTCACTGTGAGCTGGGGTTGGGGTTTGTGGACCAAACTGGGAAGTGTTTGTGAGGCTGGAGATGGATGGTGTATGGGGGGGAGAGCTGATGGGGGGCCCCTCACTCCAAGGAAGAGCTTGGTGTGGTGTGTGGGGGACAGAAAGCTGCCCTGCACGTGCAGAAATCCCAGCTGAAGGCTGTCCTGACCCATGAGATGGGCACAGAGCTGTGCCAGGACTGGAAGTGCCTGTGAGCAGTGGATGTGTGGGGTATCTTACAGGGCAGCATGAAGTGCTGGGGCTGGTCCTGTGTGATGGGATGCCTGTGCCCTGTATCATGTCCAGCTGCTGACTGGAGCTCGGTGGGTGGATCTGGCTGATGGATGAGATGCCAGCACTGCTTTCCCTGTGGCCTCTGCCTGCCTGTCAGCTATTGGAGATGGTTCTTGGTGCCAGGGGCCCAGGCACACATGCAAAGAACCCTCTTACTCCTCTCAGCTACGAGGGGTTTTGGTTCCATAGGGCAGAACCTGCTGGGGAGGGTGGAGTGCTCCCCCTGCCCTCCTGCAGCAGTGTGGGGAGGCAGCCAGGTTCCTAGATGCTGTTGTGAGTCTCAGGAGCAGCTGAAGCCCCAGCTCTGAGCTGGGCATGTGGCTCAGCATGGCCATGTACAGTGAAGACCCACCATGTGCCATGGCTGAGAGCGCTCAGCATGCTGTTTGCATGGATCACTGAACAGCCCCAGGACTGGGGCTCAAATAGCTCGTTATCCTGTTGGAAACACGCTGGGTCTTTCCAAAGGGCTCAGCTTCCTCTGCAAATCACCTTCTGGGCTGAAGCATCCCGGTCCCTGAGCACAGGAACCTCCAGGCTCTCTGACAATGGCACAGCCAGGAAGGTTTCCCTTCAGGCACCTTCAGCTGTGTCCTTGCCAGCAGCCTTTTCCTGGTCCCTCAGGAACATGTGCAAGTCTGTGCAGACTGGAAGTCAGGAGGGATTCAGCCCGAATCAAAAGTACAGCCCAGCCCTTCTGGTATTTCTTTGCTTTCCCAGCAGACTCCCTGGCCTTTCTGCCTTGTAGTGGATGTAAAAGCCATTGTTTGTCTGGATTAAGCACAAAAGAACTGGTTTAATGGGTTCCACTGTGGCTGCCTGGGCTGGCAGGCTGAGCAAGGGTGCTGTGCCACAGCCCACACCCAGGGGTGCAGGGCACATCCTGCTCTCCAGGCTGTGGTTGGCCCCAAGGAAGAGACTTTGCAACCCCAAGGTTTTCCTTGGTAAATGCCTCTGCTACACTTGCCTTTCTAAGGCACGGGAGATGTTAATGTGATGTGCTGCTGCTGGTGCTGCCAGCTGAGGTGTCCCTGCCCCCTCCCAAGGTCAGCCCTTGTGGGATGCTCTGTGTCCAGCAGCTGTGCTGGGGGCAGAGATGTGCTGTAGGGGAAGATGTAGAAGAGAGATGCCAGATGGCTGGACATGGTGGCAACTAGGCAGCTGGTGGCACTCAGCCAGCCTTTCCCTGGGAACGAAAGGGGCTGCCCTGTTGTCACCCTCCCCAGCCTGGTCAGGGACCTCCCAGTGCCTCAGCTCTTGAAGGCATCTGGTGCAGAAACTCTCTATTTTCTCTGTTTCCTGAAGGAGGAGACTTCTCCAGCAGGAAGCCTAGGAAAGGCCAGGTTGGATGGGGCAACCTTGTGTAGCTCCAGGCCTGGAGGTTGGTGTCCCTGCCTGTGGCAGGGGGTTGGAGCTCTGTGACCCTTGGGGTCCCTTCCAACCCAGACCAGTCTGTCATTCTATGAAAGCTGAATCAGCTCCCTCAAAGATAAAAAGGCAAAAGACATAAATTCAGAATACAGCAGACCCAGGATTTGAAGTCAGCTTTTTGATGACCTGGTTTGTGTTGTCCAAAGCACCCGGGTTCAACATATGTGACCAAACCAGAGTGGAGATGCTCCCACTTTCCCTAAGGTGTCTCTTGGCTCCTAGAAATGCAGTTTAACAGCTTGGGTGTGTGCTGCCAGCGTGCTGTGCCTGGGATTGGGAGATTCACAGGAGCCTCTTCCAGCAGAGGAGAGGAGCTTTGGCAGGGGGGTTTGTGCAATCGCTCTCCTTATGACCAGATTCAGGGGCCAGAATGGCCAAATTCCCACTGGCTTTAACTGGAGGAACAATAAACAAGGGGATTAAGTGGGTGTGTGTGGGGAGAGGGAGTTGGGGGCTGTTTTTCCTGGGGTGCTGTGTCTCTGGGGGGAAAGGGGTGGATGGGTGCCATGTCTCTGGGGGGAAAGGGGTGGATGGGTGCCATGTCTCTGGGGGGAAAGGGGTATGGGTGCCATGTCTCTGGGGGGAAAGGGGTATGGGTGCCGTGTCTCTGGGGGGAAAGGGGTATGGGTGCCGTGTCTCTGGGGGGAAAGGGGTATGGGTGCCGTGTCTCTGGGGGGAAAGGGGTATGGGTGCCGTGTCTCTGGGGGGAAAGGGGTATGGGTGCCGTGTCTCTGGGGGGAAAGGGGTATGGGTGCCGTGTCTCTGGGGGGAAAGGGGTATGGGTGCCGTGTCTCTGGGGGGAAAGGGGTATGGGTGCCGTGTCTCTGGGGGGAAAGGGGTATGGGTGCCGTGTCTCTGGGGGGAAAGGGGTGGATGGGTGCCGTGTCTCTGGGGGGAAAGGGGTGGATGGGTGCCGTGTCTCTGGGGGGAAAGGGGTGGATGGGTGCCGTGTCTCTGGGGAGGGGGGGAAAAGGATGCTGTGTCTTGGGAGGGGGTGGGTGCTGTGTCTTTTGGGGGGTGGGGTGGATGGGTGCTGTGTCTTGGGGGTGGGGTGGATGGGTGCCGTGTCTCTGGGGAGGGGGGGAAAAGGATGCTGTGTCTCAGGAGGGGGTGGGTGCTGTGTCTCTGGGTTTGGGGGGGGATGGGGGACGGGTAGGTTGCGGGTGTCGTGTCTCAAGTGGGTGATGGATGCCATGTCTTGGGGGTTGGGGAGGAGGGTGCTGTGTCTCGGGGGTGGGTGGGTGCTGTATCCTGGGGGGCAGTTTCAGCGCTGCCGGTACCGGTACCAGCCAGGGAAGGCAAAGCCGCGGGTTTGTTGCTTTGCTGGGGACGCGATGCAGCCGCCGGGGAGCGGAGCGGGGCTGGGGATGCTCCGGTTGCTTCCCGGCTGCTGCCGGGGGTGGGAATCGCGCCCCGTTCCCGTGTCCCCCCGGCCGGGCGCAACAGCCGCGGGAGCCGGGTGCCCTCTCCCGGTGGCGGCGGGGAACGGGCCGGGATGGAGCCGCGGAGCCCGGGCGCAGCGAGTCCTCCCTCGGCAGCGGCTCTCCCGTCCCCTCCCCGGCAGCGGGTTGTTGTGGTGCCGGGGCCCGTCCTCTTTAGCGTGTTTACCGACGATCTGGACGAGGGGATCGTGTGTGCCCTCAGGAAGCAGCAAACTGGGTGGGAGCATCCATCTGCTGGGAGGTGGGATGGCTCTTCAGAGGGGTCTGGCCAGGCTGGACCAGCGGGATGAGGTTCAGCAAGGCCAAGGGCAGACTCCTGTGCCTGGGACATAACGACCCCGAGCAGCGCTACAGGCTGGGGCAGAGCGGCTGGAGAGCTGCTGGGGAGAAGGACCTGGGGGTGTTGGGTGCCTGGGACTGACCCTGAGCCGGCAGCGTGCCCGGGGGACCAGGAAGCCCAACGGCATCTGGGCTTGTGTCAGCCCCAGCGTGGCCGCAGGGCCAGGGCAGGGATTGTGCCCCCGCACTCGGCACTGGGGAGGCTGCACCTCGAGTGCTGGGTTCAGCTCCGGGCCCCTCGCTCCAGGAAGGACATGGAGGCCCTGGAGTGTGTCCAGAGAAGGGCAACCAGGCTGGGGAAGGGGCTGGAGAGCAGCAAACCTTCCGAGGGGCGGCTGAGGGGGCTGGGGGTGTTCAGCCTGGAGGAGAGGAGGCTGAGGGGAGACCTTGTTGCTCTCTACAGCTACTTGTGAGGTGGCTGCAGAGATGTTGGGTTGGTCTCTTCTCTCAGGTGACAAGTGATAGGATGAGAGGAAATGGCTTCAAACTGCACCAGGGGAGATTTAGGTTTGATATCAGGATTAATTTCTTTACCAAAAGGGTTGTTTGGCCTGGAACAGGCTCCCTAAGGGGGTGGGCAGCCACCATCCTGGAGGGATTTCCAAGGCATGTGGATGTTGTGCTTGGGGACATGGTGTAGAGGTGGGCTGGGCAGGGTCAAGCTGTGGTTGGACTCCATGATCTTAAAGGTCTCTTCCAACCTTAGTGCTTCTATGATTCTAAGATGGTCCTGCCCACTCATCCTCTGCCTGCTGCAGTGCCAGCATTATGCTGTCTGTCCCTGGCTGCTGTGGCCATGTTTGACCAAAAAGATACTTTAGTGGATGAGGAGCCTTCGTGGCTTCTCCCAGCACAAGCACTGAAGGTGCTGCCCTGAGTCCCTGGCTCTGCATTACAGGCTGTTCAGTCCCTTGAGGATGAAGATACCCCCACAGTGCATCAGGGAACGATGTCAGATTCAGTCCCTGGTGGATCTTCTCCCTGGGAGAGGGCTTGGGTAGGCAGCACTGTTAGCAGCTGAACTTCTGACCAGCTCAGCAGCAACGGTCAGGAATTCAACCACACAAAACTCCAAGTCAGCTAAAGGGTTAATAAGAAAATCTCCCCCCTATCCATTCCTTCCCAATGACCTCTGTGGGGCCCTCCCAGAGATGCAGCTATCTTGTCTCCCTGCTCCAGGAGAGAGCAGTGCTTATCCTGAGCTGACAGTTCACTGCTGTCCCCAGACACTTCCTCAGCAGCTGGCTTTCATTACTGGCACTATGTGGTACCTCACCTGCTCTTGCAAACTTGGCACTGTAAGATACTGAGAGACCAAAGGAGTGTCCCCATCAGGCTGGACAGGAGTTACTGGGCTGGCTGTCAGCACAGGAGGCTCTTCCCAGCACAGCTCCGTTGTGCTTTGCTCTGGCTCGTGCCAGGTCTAGGTTTGGCCCAGTGAAATGGGAAACATCTGCAGGAAACGCTCTTTTTCTCCCTCCTGCAGCACTGGAGCTGCACAAGGTTTGTGCAGTTGGCTCCTGTGGATTTTAGAGGTGGCTTGTGCAGCTCAGCTGGCAGGATTGCTCTTGCTCCTCAGCGAGAGACCAGCCCATGGATGCATGTGGCTCCTTCCCTCTGCCCTGCTTTGCCATGGGGCTTTTGGGAGCTGGGGCACAGAATAAGCTCCAGCCTGGAGGAGGGGGCCCTTAACCACGCAGTGCCAGGTGTACCAGGTCCCCAGCACTCCCCAGGACCTGTGGGTCAGCCTTTTCCTTAAGCCCAAGAGCCTCTCCAGTGCCAGAGCGGTGCTGCAGGTCAGAGCTGGCTGAGGAGCTGGGGACCACAGGGTCAGAAGCAGCTGCCTGTGACCCATTTGCAGGCCCAGAGGTCACTTGTTCCTCAGGTAGAGCCCACAACAAGAGGTGCAGTCCCAAGCCTGGATCCTTCCTCCCTGCCTGGATGCTGGAGCTGTGAGCTGCTGGCCGGGGTGTGTGATGAAGCATCACTGTGATCTCTGCTGTGGGGATGCAGGAGTGCTGTGTGTGCACTGCAAAGATGTGCTGCTGTCTGCCAGCACCTTTCAAACTGGGTGTTCACACCAACCTGTCAGCTAGTAACAGGCTTGAAATAAAGCAAAAGCATCCCTAGGAGAGGAAGGGAAGGACCAACTCCGTGCAGTTCATGTTGGTTCCACTCCCTGGAAAGGAAAGGAAGCCCCAGACCCCAACCAGCATCCTTGGAGCCCCTCTGACAGAACACAGACTGTGCTTGTTTGGGAGCAGAAAACACACTGATGGGTTAAAACAAATATTACAGGAAGGAAACTATTGATCACAGGCTGTCAGAGTATTGAGGGTTTCTTCCCACTGCTGAGAGCATCTTTCTTTCCTGGATTCCTAGGCTGGACCAAGCATCTCTTTCCTGGAGACCCTTTCTGTGTATTGCAGGGTCAGCACAGCCCAACTGTTTCCATGCAGTGTGAGATCTGGCTTGAGCAGCCCAACCTCATCCTCAGAGCTCTATCCCAGGGCCACTTCCCTGTTCTTACTCACCAGCAAGTCCTGCCAGTCTCACCCCTGCCTGCAAAAGAAGGGTCACTGGTGTGTATCTCCAGCTGAACTCTCTTTCTTAAGCTGTGGGGAGGAAAGGAAGCGGCTTCCCCGCCTCCGTGCCCAGGGGCTGGAGCTGGAAAGGGCTCTGCTGTCTGAGTGAGGTGCTGGATGTGAGCTGAGGGAAAACAGATGGTTTCAAGATCAAGCCCATCATCCCCGCGAGGAGCCAAACTGCTGATGGATGTTTTGCTGGGGCGTGGAGCCAAACGTAATGTTGTCCTTCCCAAACTGCTGCTGACCCAGAACACGACCCCTCTTCAGGTCCAGAAGAGCTGGAGCAACCCGCTGCACCTTTGTGTTCAGCTCTGCTGCAGCATCCTTTCACAGCACAGGCTTTTAATGCCTGTTTGCACTGCAGTCAAGTGCAGCAGCTAGAGGGTTGTCTTAGCTGGCCAGTTAGGGCACTGTGGTTCAGTACAGGCTGCTCTACTCTGTAGGGTCCCATCCCCCTGCTCCCCCTTCCCCCAAAATCTGGGTTATTGGCCTGTGGTGAGCTCTTGGTAGCAGCACTAGTGGCAATGGAGGTGGGTAGTTGCTCTGTTTCCCTGCAGCCCCAGGCACCAGCAAAGCATCCTCCTCAGGAGGAGAGCCAAGAGGCAGGTGAAGGATGGTGCTTTAGTCTTCCTGAGGCTCAGGAGATGCTTCCAGCATGAGAGTTATTGACTTGGCTCATGTGGTCAGAAGGAGCAATGTGTCTCTGGAGGACTCATCACCTCCTGGGATGGGTGGTGTTCCTGCTGCTTGGTTTTGGAGGGCTAGCAAAACTGGAGCTGGGCTTTCTGGAGGCTGCCACTGCTTTGCTGTCCAGGTTCAGCCTCCTGTGTTTACCTGTGTGGGAGTTCAAAGCTTCTTGTGGCCTGTGCAAACTGAAGGGACCAGAAGGGGGGGGGGTGGGGGTGGTTTCAGCAGCCTGCCCACGGGCATTGCAAGCTTTCCCAGGCAAGGAAAAGGCCAACTGCACCACGTCTGAACAGGCTGGGAAAAGTGCTCTGGTGTTTTGATGAACACCAGGCATCGTGCTCGGGGGATACAGAGTCCTTCACGCCCTGCTAGAAAGGCTATGGTGAAGGGAGGGTGATTCCATGGAGAGAGGAGGGATGGTTTAACTCAACTCAGAGCCTGGCTGTTTTCCCACTGCCCCCTTGCCAAAGCAATTAGTGGGCACAAGGCTGTTTTCAGCACGTCCCTGACTGTGGCAGAGCAGCTGAGACATGATGCTGATGGGTGGGGGGAGGTGACTGAACGCCCTGATAACTCCTTTGCAGGAGCAATGGGAGTTGCAGCAGGTTGTAGTGGGTCTGGCAGAGGAAGCTCTGGGCTGAAACTGAGCTGCAGGGAAGCAGAGGATGGCACATCCCACCTGCCACACCACTATCCCAGGATCTTTCCTGGTCTCTGTTTGCATGCCATCAGCAGAGCTGGTCCCCAGCGTGTTTCTGCCACGCTGCAGACAGCTTGCTGGTGAGGAGCAGGGGGGTTGTGGGGGTGCAGGGCTGTAGCCTGCTGCAGGAACTCTTCCCTGCATCAGGGAGCAGCACAGGCTGTGCCCTGCACTGTGGGTAGAGACCCCAGTGCTGATGAGCATCCCCACTCTTCACTAAGAGCCTGGCACGAGAGCCCTGAGCCTGCGTGCCCAGGGAAAACACAAGGTCCTGGGTGGGTGGTGATGTTGGGGTTTGAAAGGAGGGAGGAGGAGGGGCAGAAATGCCCCTCCTCTGCTGCACGTGGCCATCTGATGTGGTGACAGGCGCTTGGATTCCTCGGTGAGGCTGAGGCAGGGAGCCAGGGTTTGTGCTTGCTCAGCAGTGCGCTTCACCCCCCCCTCCCACACCCCCACACCCCCCCTCCCCATCCAGCCTCAGGAAAATCTGTACGAGGAAATTGGATTTAAAATTGTTCTGCCTGGTTCCCCGGAGAAGGAGCCAGGACTGAAGGAGGGACCGAAGGAGGGGTCACTCATCACCAGCTCATTAAAACCCAAAAGCCCCGGGGAGAGCACCAGGCTCCCAGGCAGCCCTCGGCACCGGGTCATCTGCACAACCTCCTCCACAGCTGCGACTTCACAGTTGGGAGTGCTTGCTGTGCTATGCCCCGCAGCCAGCTCCAAATTTGGGATGATGTTATTATTTTTAGCCTTCCTTTCAAAAAGTATCCCCTATCCTCAGCCCACGGGACCGAATCTGAGGTGGTGTTTACTTTTGGAGATGGAAGCGCCTTGTTTCTGCAAGATCTCCTGATAGAATCGTATTTTCATTTGCATTTTTCCACATATAACTTGGTATGTGAATCATGGAGTGAAAATGAGCTTTGTGCTCCAGAGCATACAGGGCCTGGGGGGGGGGGGGGGGGGGGGAGGAATGTCTCCCTCTGATATTGCTGTGGCCTGGGTGGGATCAGAGTGGGGCTGGCAGCTTTGGGGAGAATGGGCTTGGCAGAGGGGACCAAGGGGATGCTTGGGTAATGGGGTGTGTGTTGTGTCCTGCTGCCTGCTCAGGGTGGGAGGATGCCCCGGGGAGAAGAAGCCAGAGGATGTACTAGGGAGAAGAAGGCAGGGCATGCACCCAGGAGAAGGCAGAGCATCACCCTGGCCTTTTCCATGAGCATCCCATCCTAGCAAGTCTCAGCATCCCGAACCTGCAGGTACAGCACATTGGGATGCATCCCCTCTGGGAAAGGATTTCCCCTTCTCCCCAGCGAGCATCCCTTGCTCTGCCCCATGATGCAGCCGCTTATTTGAGAGAGGGAAGAGGGAAGGAGCTTCTTACACCCTCTGAGCCACCCCAAATCCCTTCTCCCCCATCCCAATTTACACATCAATGCGGGGTGAATTCAGAGAAGCCGCATTTGCACTTGAATATCCAAACAACCAGATGGGTAGAGCGGTTGATGTCTCAATCCATTTCGGAAGGCTCTCTCCCCAACCCTGGAAACACTCAGCTTTGCCCTTGCCCAGATGTGCCGTGGCTTGGATGTGCACTGCATAACAAGGCAGACGTTGCACGGGGTGGGAACGTGTTGGAATTGGTGCTTTGGAAAATGCACACTCTGCTGGAATGCGCTACCCTCCCCGCTCGCAGCAGAAGGGCAATTAACTCTATTTATGTTCATGAGACTGAGCCTAAAACTGGCTCCAGAAAGCAGCTCGCTCGCATTAAAGGGCTTCATAATCATTATGCTGAAGTATTTCTTTTTGAAAACATTTTCAGTTTCTTAAACAGTTAGGATATTTATAAAATATGGCATCAATTACTCCATATTTCTTTATCCACGCTGATTATGCAACCTATAATTACACTTAAGCCTCTTATTTGTATATGGTGGCAGCATTAAGGAAAGCTGGGTGATTTGTCTGCGTGTTCTCCTTTCCCAGGGCTGCAGTTTCTCCCCTTCCTTGGGAGAATTACCCCAGTTGAGCTGCTCAAACACCGTGCCAGGTGTCTGCTCCCCTGGCCAGCACCTCGCAGGCTGAGGCTGGCAATTTATCGTGACAGGTAACGCTCGGCTCCGTCCTGTTTGGCCTCCAAGCTCTGTGTTTTCAGCCAGCTCCTCACAATCCTTTACTCCTGGGGAAAAGTGTTTCCTGGATCTGTTTTGCTTGCTGTAAAACAATCTCAGTGTTGGGGTAATTAAACTCTCTCGTGGTCTGGTTATTAATAGAGGGAGGGGTGGGCTTCCCGCTGCGCTCAGCTGTGATGCTCATGTAGGGATGGGGACCCTGCGTGCTCCCCCAGGGCTCTGGTCCCTGTGATGGTTGCTAACAGAGGGTAAAAGTGTCCCAGCTGCTCAAGTGCTGTTGGTGATGGGTTTGCACCTCCTTATTTTAAGTGGCTGAAATGAAAGGCTGTGCTTGAGCTGGGAAAACTGCCTGTGCCCTTTGGGAAGCAGCGCTGGCTGGGTTGGAACTGGCTTGGCTCTGCTGTGGCTCTTGTTAACTTCTGTTAGGGCTTCACTCTGGGCTGAAGCCTTACTGCTTGTACATGATTCCCTCCTTGGAAACTGCTTCTTATGGATGAGATGGATCCCTCCTCCTGAGCCAGGGCAGCTGATGGCATGAGCTTGTCTCCACAGGGCAGGGATGCGGTGGGTAAACCCCAGGCTGAGCCTGGGTATGACTTGAGGGATCTAGTGGGTGCCCCGACCCTGGGGGTGTTCAAGGCCAGGTTGGATGGGACCCTGGGCAACCTTGTGTAGATCCAGGCCTGGAGGTTGGTGTCCCTGCCTGTGGCAGGGGGGTTGGAGCTCTGTGACCCTTGGGGTCCCTTCCAACCCATGCCATTCTATGATCTCCCTGCGGCAGGGAACTGTCAAACACCAGCTCTGCTCCCACAACAGCAGCTGATGCTTCCTGGTGAGAGGGTTACTGGGGTCCTGGAAGACCTCTCTTTTGAGGTCCCCACCTTTCTGGGCAGTGTGAGTGGGGTGTAGAGCTGGACTTAGAAGAGGGGAGATACCTCTGACTCCACAAGGCAGAGGTGCAATGACTGAAACTCCAGGTTTCCTTTTCACAAGGTAAATGGGAGAAGCAAATGAGCACGCTGAAAAGGAGAAGCAGCTGGTTTTGGAGCTTTGTTTGTGACAAGGGGGGAATGCTCTGGGCCAATTCCAGGTTGATTCTGTGCAGAGATGGGAGACAAACCGCTCTCCGAAGGACGGTCACCTTCCGGGCGCTAACGTCAGCAGCCCATATGGTTCTGCAGCACAAAACCCTCACTCAGCCTATTTTCAGCTGCTGAAATACATTTTTGGGTGGTGGAGCTGCAATGTTTGTCACCCCCTTCCACAGCTGAATACCTGCTCTGGGCTCTATGCCTGTCGTCAGCTCTCTGCAGCCCAGTAACCAAAGCCCCACCGTTTGGGGATGGGATCCTTGGGAGGAATCACAGAGTAATAGGGATTGGAAGGGACCTTGAGGGATCAAGTCCAACCCTCCCTGCCAAAGCCAGACCAGGCTGTGATATTATGGTTTTGGAGCGGACTGAGGTCGTCACCCAGAGGGATGCTGGTGGGAATCTGTCCCTGTAGATGCCTTGCCCTGTGTCATGTTGTGCTGGTTAAGCTGTACTGCGGCATGTGAGCCTGTTTGTGCCTCTTTGAGGGGGTTTACCTTTAAGGAAGGATGGGTGGAAAGGGAGCAGAGGAATGTTTGCTTGCCCTACTTCAGTTCTCACCAGGACTGTCACAGAATCACAGAATTGCAGTAGTTGGAAGGGACCTCCAGAGCTCATCAGGTCCAACCCCCTGCCAAAGCAGCTCCCTAGGACAGGGCACACAGGTCGGTGTCCAGATAGGTCCTGAATCTCTCCAGAGAAGGAGACTCCACACCCCCTGGGTAGCCTGTCCCAGGGCTCCCTCACTGGGAAAAAGTTCTTCCCCAAACTGGTGCAGAACTCCCTGTGCTCCAGCTTGAGGCCATTGCCCCTTGTCCTGTCCCCACAGACACTGAAAAGGGGCTGCCCATTTCCCCTGCATCCCACCCTTCAGATATTTATACACATTAATAAGGTCCCCCCTTAGTCTTCTCCTCTCCAGGCTGAACAGCCCCAGCTCACTCAGCCTTTCCTCACAGGGGAGATGCTCCAGGCCCTTCATCATCTCTGTCCCTCCTCTGGACTCTCTCCAGGAGATCCCTGTCTGTTTGATCCCAGGGAGCCCAGAACTGGACACAACACTCCAGGTGGGGCCTGAGCAGGGCAGAGCAGAGGGGGAGGATCCCCTCCTGTGACCTGCTGCCCACATTCCTTTTGATGCCCCCCAGGATCCCATTGGTTCTCTTATCCCCCAGGGCACACTGTGGCACTGGAGGGGTTAAGAGAGCAGAGCACTGAGTTTTCAGTGCATAAACTCCCTTGCAGGGGGTGAGGGTGCACACAGAGTCCCTGGTTACGCTTGAGGGATGCAGGACAATGGACAGTGAGTCGGAGTGGGCAGCCAGAAAAGAGCTCAGGGAAAGGCTGGGGAGAATTGCTGGCAGGGCTGGGAGAGAGAAGCCACCCTCCTCTAACCAAACCTTGTTCTCCTGGATATAAATCTCAGCTGAAATATGAACACCAGGTTTCCAAGAACTTCCCAAAGCTGCACAGAGTCCTATTTATCACCTTTGCACTGAGGCATGAAGGCTCCACCTTCATCCCTGGGCGGTTGGGGTGTCTGCCTGACTTCCAACCGGTGCTAAAATCAGGGTCAGGCAACAGGAAGGGCTGGAGGAGGAGGTGATGGTGTGCTTTTCTTGACAGAAATAACAGCCTGTGGCTTTCCTGCAGCTCTCATGGGCCCTGACAAGCACATCCCACCCAGAGCTGGTACAGCAGTGCCAAGCCAGGGCTCAGACCAGACCCATCGTGTTTGGGGACAGGACCCGCTTGTGCCTGAAAGCACCACACAGC
Organism: Gallinula chloropus; assembly: GCF_964237585.1. NCBI lineage: Eukaryota > Metazoa > Chordata > Aves > Gruiformes > Rallidae > Gallinula > Gallinula chloropus. The sequence continues at coordinate 9,494,841 of NC_140106.1, forward strand.
ATCACCTCTAAACCTTCAGCAGGGGCTCTGCCCTTCTCTTGGGCCCAAGCAGGGGCTGCTGCATTTCTGCTAAGCTCTTCCTCCCTGTCCAGCGTGGAGTCTGCTCCTGCTGTGACCACATCCTTCCCAATGCAAGGGCCCAGGGCAGGGGTATCCCTGTACTTAGGCAGGATGAAGCCATGCCTTGCTTTCTCAGTGTCCCTCTGGGATAAGAATGACAGGGGGGAGCACACTCTCCTTGCTTTAGCTGATGGGGAATCTCTGGAGATATTCAAGCCCCATCTGGACACTGACCTGTCCTAGGGAGCTGCTTTAGCAGGGGGGTTGGACCTGATGATCTCTGGAGGTCCCTTCCAACCCCCACGATTCTGTGATGCTGTGAATTCTCACTTTGTCCCAGTGTAGTGCCTGTGACCTGGGACATATGGCTGGAGATGATGGAATGAGCACCGAAATGACAAAGGGGGTTCTCTTTGCCCCTTCCCTCATGCAGGAAGGCAGTGCTTGTGCTTCCCAGGTGCTTGGTGGAAGTTTGGAGTAGGTAACTCTGGCTCTGTAGCCGTTCACAGTTGGTGGCACAGGGATGGTTCTGGAGTCTGTACAGTGCTGGCAAGGTACAAGCTATTGTTTCCCTGACAGAATGTGAGTCCCAGCACAGCACAGGTGAGGGAGTCTCCTGTTCTGTTTATGCCTGTGAAGTTTTCCCTTGTTTTCTGCTGACCTCTGCGCTCGGAATCCTTTTTCCCTCTTGTGGGACTGCTGCTTGCCTCCTCCAAAAAACACCCTGCAAGAGTGAGAAGGCTGTGAGGAGTGGGGGAAGTGAAACCCAGTTTCATTTTTTCCACCCTGTTTGTTCTTCAGTGGTCTTTCTGTTCCTCTTAGTGATGAGTCTGGTAACGGATGCAGAGCAGGAGCAGACAGATTGGTCCAACTGAGAACTTGAGTCATGTCCAAAATCCCTGTAGTGTATTTCCCAAGCCACACCTGATCACCAAGGCTCCTTGTTCTCTGTGGTTACACCTCCTCTGTTTTCTACTGGGGCTTCTCCTAGGTGCCCTTGCCCTGCTCTTCTGGCTCCTGCTGCTGCGTGTCTGGTCCAGGTTGAGATACTTTTGGAAAGGTGAAGGGCATCCTCTGCTTATCCAGGCAGGAATGCAAATGCCCTTCCCCATCCGAAGAAGGTCCTTGCTCCTTCAGGCAGAATAGCTTAGCTCTGCCTGGGAACCTGGGAACAGAGAGTTCCTGCTCCTTGATAAGCATCTCACAATACCTGAACTGTTTCCTCAGGGTAAAAGGGACTTAATGGCAGGATACTTGTATCCCCTTTGTGCAAATATCAGATTACAGCCTGGAAACCAAATTGTCTGCAATTACAGGACTGAATTAAAGGGAAGACAGCAGTGCCTAAAATATGAAGGAGGTGCATTGTTTGCCTGCAGATATTAAAATTTCTCCAGCTCAGTCTCAGAAAAGCGCTGCTTGTGTCTTCCAGCACAGCTCAAAATTTGATCTGCTCCTGCTTTCAGCTTTGGGATGGAGTCCAGAATTAATTCCCTGAGGCTCACCTTACTTGATGAGTAAGAGGAGCTCGCTCCTCCTGCAGTACCTGTGCTGAGGGGGGAAAAAAACCCCACGTGGGTGATGCTGCTGGAGCTGCACACAGGGAGCAAGGGTGATCCTGGAGCTTGGTGATGCTTCTACCTGCCTGGCTGGTGGGGTACTGCTGAGAAAAACACCTAGGGAAGTATTAGGAAGGTTCCCTGGAAAAGGAAAGGCCTGAGCCCCAGGGTCAGAGGGGCTGCTTGTGGGCTGCATGGGGAGGTTTCAGGCCAGGTGTGTCTTTCAGTCCTGGCTGCTTTGGTTTGGGAGCTGTGAAATATCCATAGGGAAGTATTAGGACTGTTCCCTGGAAAAGGAAAGCCCTGAGCAGATGCTGCTAGGAGAGGCGTGCAGCTGGTAAACTGTTAAAGCAGAGTGCCCCAAACTCCTTTGGTTTACACCTGACCCTCTGAAATGTGGTTTAAGGCACGTAGGAGGAGGAGTTATTTAACACAGGAAAGTATATGAACAGTCACCTGGGGTTGTAATGCAGCTCCAGGGTTGGATGCTGGTGCTCAGTTCTCTGGCCATCACACCCAACTCTCCCTGTTCCTTCTGAGAGTCATCTTATGGGGTTTGATAAGGGCAAGTGTAGGGTCCTACCCCTCGGGAGGGGTGACCCCTGGCACCAGTATGGGTTAGGGGTGACCTGCTGGGAAGCAGCTCTGGGGAAAAGCCCTGGGAGTGCTGGTGGATAACAGGGTGATCATGACCAGCAATGTGCCCTCGTGGCCAAGAAAGCCAAGAGCATCCTGGGGGTATCTAGACAAGTCTGGCCAGTAGATCAAGGGAGCTTCTCCTGCCCCTCTGCTCTGCCCTAAGGAGGCCTCACTGGGAATAGAGTGTGTGGGGCTGGGCTCCCTGGGACAGGAAGGACGGGGAGCTACTGGAGAGGGGACAACAAAGGGCTGAGGAGATGCTGAGGGGACCAGAACATCTCTCTCAGGAAGAGAGGCTGAGGGACTTTTTACCCTGGAGAAGACTGAGAGGGATCTTCTCAGTGCTGATAAACCCTTGAGGGGTGGGCTCAGGAGGATGGGTCAGTCTGTGTTCAGGGTGCCCAGGGACAGGACAAGGGGCCATGGGCACAAACTGGAGCAGAGGAAGCTCCACCTCACCCTGAGGAGGAACTTCTTTGCTGGGAGGGTGGCAGAGCCCTGGGCCAGGCTGCCCAGAGGGGTTGGGGAGTCTCCATCTCTGGAGACATTCACCTGGGTGCTGCCCTGTGCAGCCTGCTGGAGGGGACCCTGCTCTGGCAGGGCTGGGACTGGGGGATCCCTGCCACCCCCCATCATTCTGGGACTCTCTGGACAGATCCCTTTAAGGGCTGCAAACTGGGTTTGTACATTTTATCAGTTCAGGGGGCTCCTCTTGCTTGGTGCTGCCCGAGCATGGTCCTGCTGCCCGACACTGGCACCAGTGGTGCTGCAGAGGCCCTTTCCTATCTTCAGAGCAGGTGGAGACCCCGGGGGGGCTGCGGGTGCCCTGTGGCCTCCTCCCCATCCCCACCTCCCCTTTCCCCAGCTGGAAATGAAGACTGACCATATCTCTGTGTCACTTCAGCCCAGCATCTCGGTGGGATGGGGTGTGTGTGTGTGTGTCCTGCATCCTTCTTCCCCCTCCCAATCCTCCATCCCCCGCGGAGTCCGGGCCGGCCCGTTTCTCCCTCCCCCGAGGCCCCGGACTGGCGGAGGGGGGACGGGGGACGGGGGGGACGGGGCAGCATCTCCCCTCCCTGTTCCTGGAAAGGGGGCAGCGGGTACCGGGATCCCGGGTCTTTGTCCCCACACCGGCCCTCGCGTGCCGCGGGGGGGCGCGTTTGTCTCGGAAACGATCGTGGCGGTGGGGCCGGGTGTCCCCGTGTGTCCCCGTGTCGTCCCCCCCAACCCCAGCCCCACGCGTGTGCCGGGGCGGTGAGGGATGCTGCGGGGTGTCCTCCTCCCGCTCCCCCTGTGCTCAGCTCTGGTGAGGCTGCAGCTCGAGTGCTGGGTCCGGTTCTGGGCTCCTCAGCATCAGAAGGACATTGAGGTCCTGGAGTGAGTCCAGAGAAGGGCAACCAGGCTGGGGAAGGGGCTGGAGGGCAAATCCTCTGAGGAGCAGCTGAGGGAGCTGGGGGTGTTGAGTATGGAGAAGAGGAGGCTGAGGGGAGACCTTCTCCCCACCTCCCCTGCCCTGCCAGGAGGGTGCAGAGAGGTGGGTGATGGTCTCTTCAGCCAGGGGACAGGATGAGGGGAACAGGCTCAAGCTGCCCCAGGGCAGGGTCAGATCAGACACTGGGGAAAAGTTCTTCCCTGGAAGGGCTCTGGGGCACTGGCACAGGCTGCCCAGGGAGGGGGCTGAGTCACCACCCCTGGGTGGATTTAACAGACAGGTAGATGAGGTGCTCAGGGATGTAGTTAGTAGAGGATGGGCACAGTTGGACTCAGTGATCTCAAAGGTGTTTTCAAGCCTGGTGATTCTGCAAAATACTAGAAGCAGCTCTTTGCACATCCTGTGCCCAGATAACAGCGTGTAAAATGATTTCTGCTGAGAGCATCGTGATGCTGGTGAGAAATTGCTTCTGGATTTTGCCCATCTCTTGTTTTGCAGTATCAGGTGCAGCAGGCAAAAGTTTCCATTACGGTCCAATTAGGATGGTGCTTCTTTATGGCGTATCCAATCTGGACGTACAAGCTGCTGCTTTATTTGTCTCACTAATTGCTTGTGGCTGTTAAAGCTTTTCATACTTTAAAGAAAAGAAAAGAGGTAAAAGTCTATCCTCCATAAAATTCAGGGATTGATAGCAGCCTCTGTGCTGGGAGGGATGGAGATGAGAGAACTGGATTTGTAATTTGTGGTCTAATAATCTAATTAGGATGGAACTAAAAAATAATGGAGGGGTTGCTGGTTTTATTGAACATCTGAGCTGGGAGTGGGGCTGGTGTCCAAGTGGGTTGTATCTGCAAAGGGGCTCTGGCAGCAGCCTGTCACGGCACATCACCTGGCCAGGGGATGGATGGTGCTCCAGCCAGGTGAGGAGCAGGTAGCTGGGGAATGATCTCTGTTGAGTTTATCTTCTGTGGGTGAGTCGAGCATCCGTCTGCCCTGGAGCCTGTTGCCTTTTCCTACGCCGGAAAGATCAGCCCCTCCATCCCCATGAAGCTTGATGTGTAGCTGGGGGGTACCACGCTTGAGCATCCGTGCTCTTCCAACATCCCTTGGGGCAGCCATGACCACAGACAAGGAGAAAAGCTTCTTAGATAGATGTAAGACCCTGTGAGAGGGGAGAGCAGCCTCTGAGATGTGTCGGAGCCATATGTAGCTCCATGTGTTGTTTCTCCTCGCCCCATCTCCGACACGAACGTGCTCTCCATCTCCTTGGTGGGGAGCAGGCTTGTCACATGGAAAGTCATTAAGCTATGGGGCCTGCAGCAAGGCTTAATGACAATTTAAATTAGGAACCTGAGTTGTGGGATGGTAACACTAGAGTGAATGTAATTAGGAAGGCAGTGATTTCCCTGCGACCTTTTCTTTTTAAAGCATTTGGAATGGCCCAGTCTCACCCCCCAAAGCTGGAGTCCTGTGTCCAGAGCTGGGGCCCCCAATACAAGAAGGATGTGGAACTGTTGGAGAGGGGTCAGAGGAGCCACAAGGATGATTAGAGGGCTGGAGCACCTGCCTTACAAAGAGAGGCTGGGGGAGCTGGGCTTGTTCAGCCTGGAGAAGAGAAGGCTGTGGGGGGACCTCATTGCAGCCTCCCAGTCCCTGAAGGGAGCAGAGGAACAGGAGGGGATTTTAAAAGAGCAGATAATGGCAGGACAAGGGGGATGGAGAGAAGCTGAAAGAGGGAAGGTTTAGATGAGATATTAGGGGGAAGTTTTTTACAGAAAGAGTGGTGAGGGGCTGGAACAGGCTGCCCAGAGAGGGGGTGGGTGCCCCATCCCTGGGGGTGTTCCAGGCCAGGTTGGATGGGACCCTGGGCAACCTTGTGTAGCTCCAGGCCTGGAGGTTGGTGTCCCTGCCTGTGGCAGGGGGGTTGGAGCTCTATGATCCCTGGGGTCCCTTCCAACCCAGCCCATTCTATGAAAGCTCCCTCCCCCCCTCAGAAGTCGGTCTGTAATGTGGGTCACAGCTCTGCTGTTTGCAGGTGGCACGACACGGGCTCTGTGCTCTGCTTCCTCCAAAGTTACAGCGCCTTTGAAATACGAGTTTGCATCTAACATGGGGTTGCAATAAACCATCCCCTCCCAGACTTTAAAGAGCTGCTGACGCCTCGTGGCAAACTGCAAAGCGTTCTGTTGAGAAACAATCCCGCCGGGCTGTCTTATCTGCTGTTCCCTTTGCTCGTTTCTGATAGCAAGGGGCACTATAAATATACAGAGTTATACATAAAAATGAGAAACCTTGGCAACCACATCGAAGGTTAGTTGGGTTTTATTCCCTGTTCTGTTTGCTATGGGCAGGTGGGTGAGGGGAGAGGGAGTTCACCAGCTGCTGGTTCAGCTGCTGGACCCGATGCTGCGCCCCGTTTCGGTGCTGCTCCAAGAGGGAGCCCTGTGCCAGTGGCTTAGTTTGTCCTAGAGGTATTTGTTGACCTGCTAAAAATAGCAGCAGTGGTTTCTGGGGCGCTCTGGCAAGGTTGGTGGTGGAACAGAAATGAAGCGATGCTTCCGAGCTGGAGGACATACGGCGATGGGGGATGAGTCTCCCTCAGCCGTGTGTCGTGGCTTCTTGGGGAAGGCACTGCAAGGATGGCTGCCCTTGTGCTCGTTTGCCTCGAAGCCTGAGTGGCACAGGTCTCCTTGGGCTGTGTTGACCCTCCCCAGCATCACATCGGGCCGCTCTGACCCAGCGGTGGCACCCGGAGGGTGCTGGCAAGGGTGATGCTCTGTGGGAGCTGGGTGTGTGGAGCACAGGGGCTGCTTCCCTGTGCTGACATCTGAAACCCACAGCAACTCCTTCAACCTGAGCAGCAGGACTGAAAGTATCACAGTGTAGAGCCGACAGAGTTGTTACCGCCTTAAATTAGAGCCGACAAAGGGCAGGACCTCTGCTGCAAGCAATGACTTGACTGGTTTCCAAGAGCCTTGGCAAAATAACTTCCCTGTTCCCTTCCCTTCTGAGAGCTTTGCAAAGAAAAGCCATTCAGGAGCCCAGCGGGGTGAGCTGAGCAGTGCTGAGGATGGAAACTCACCCTGGGAGCCTGGGGAAGCTGGGCTCAGCCGCCCCTGCCCCATCACTGGGCACCCACAGGTGGAAACTTTTGGTGCTGTGGTTGCTGAACAAAGTTCTCCTTGGCTATTAAGTTTTCCAGTAACTTTCCCAAGGATATTATGCCTCAGGAGAAAATGTTTTTGGCTGTTCAGAAAACTCAGGGTGAGGGAGCCCTGGGACAGGCTGCCCAGGGGGGTGTGGAGTCTCCATCTCTGGAAGATATTCCAGCCCCATCTGGATGCCAACCTGTGCAATATGAGCTGGGGAGCTGCTTTGGCAGGGCTTTGGACCCGATGATCTCTCAAGGTCCCTTCCAACCCCTATGATTCTGTGATTCCTTGGTGCTGTGAGATGACCTATGGGTGCCTCCTGCACCCAGCATCCAGCCATGCACCGGGGCGAGCAGGGCTCAGACATCTGCACGGTGTCATTCCCCTGTCACCAGCTGATGGGGGTATAATTAGAAAAGTCATTAATCCTTGCTCAGCAGTGCTATAAAGTATTTATAGCAAGGCAGACAGGCAGCACCCTGTACATTAGGCTCGGGGTGGGTATGGATGTTATCTGTGGTGCCGAATGTATTGTGGGGTATATGGGGAGGGAAATTCCCTTTCTGGCCATATACAGAGAGATGTGAGCTGTCTGCTGACCAAGGTATCACCCTTCTGGACTTGTCACAAGGTCACCCTGGACATCCCCTGTGTGCTGTCACCATCCTGGCTTTGAGGTCCTGGTGGGAATCCTGTCCTGCTGTGTCCATGGGGCCTCTCTGCCCTGGACCCAGCAGCATCCAGTGTCCAGCTCAGGGCTGGAGCAGGTCCCAGTCAAGGAGCAATAACGAATCGACCCGTCTCTCCTTTTCCTCAGTGTCCCCAGGGAAGGGCACTGAAAGCAATCAAAACAGCCCTTCTGAGGAGTGAGAGGTGACAAACAATAGCTGACAGCCTGTTGTTCATACACCTCGGGGCTGGGTGTGCTGGTTGCTGATGTGTGTTTGTCTTGCCCATGGAGCTGCTGGTTCACAGGGTGTCACACAGCACGTGTGCTTCCCACTGGACATGGGGAACACACAGCTGGAGGATGCTTGAGCCCACCTGGGGGGATAACAGAGAGAGTGTCTGTGTGGCTGCTCCTAAAGCAAAGCAAACAGGCACCCATGAGCCAGCACGGTGCCCTCGGCTGATGGCATCATGGATGTGTTAGAAGGGAGGTGGTTAGTATGTCAGGAGAGGTCCTTCTCCCCCTCTGCTCTGCCCTGGTAGGGCCACACCTGGAGTTTGGGTCCAGTTCTGGGCCCCTCAGCTCAAGAAGGACATAGAGCTCCTTGAAAGAGCCCAGTGCAGGGGCACTGGGATGATGAAGGGAGTGGAACCCCTTCCTTGTGAGGAGAGGCTGAGGGAGCTGGGCCTCTTTAGCCTGGAGGAGACTGAGGGGTGACCTCATTAAGGTTTATAACTATGTAAAGTCAGGAGGACTGAGCCAGGCTCTTCTCAGCGATGGCAGTGACAGGACAAGGGGCACTGGGCACAAGCTGGAGCAGAGGAAGCTCCATGGGAATGTCAGGAGGAACTTTCTCCCTGTGAGGGTGACAGAGCCCTGGGACAGGCTGCCCAGAGAGGTTGGGGAGTCTCCTTCTCTGGAGACATTCAAACCCACCTGGATGTGTTCCTGTGGGATTCAGTCTGGGTGATGCTGCTCTGGCAGGGGGGTGGGACTGGATGACCGTTTGAGGTCCTTTCCAACTCCTGATGCTCTGTGACTCTGTGATGCTGATGGTTGGGGGGGCAGGAGGGTCCTTTGCAGCAGCACGTGCAGTACCAATGTCAGGCTTTGCAGAGAAGGGTCTGTGGGCAGAGCTCTGTGTGCTGTGTGCTCCCCTCCTAACGAGGTGGCCCCGTCTCCCCCCTGAGCCAGTGTGCAGGTCCCAATGAGCTGTGGTCCTCTGACAGTGCTGCCACCAGTGCAGGGTAACCAGCCACAGGGGTCCTGGCATGCCACTGGCACCCACTGCCTCATTTCACCCAGCCCTGTCTGCTCCTTGTGCCCACAGTGATGCTGCAGCAGAGGGCTGGGGGGGGAGGATAACAGAGCAGGGACTGCACCTCTGCCCTTGTTTTTGGGGCTGGTGGCTTCTGCCCAGCTTCCACCCACCCCCTCCTCGCATCTGGTCTGGGCCATGGGGGAGTTTCAGGATGCTCAGGCAGGTAGGGGTTGGTTTGTCACTTCTCTTCCCACTCAGGGGCTCAGCCAGGTCTGTTCCACTCCCTGTGCTATCACCCCCTAGATTAACGATAGCAGCGTGGGCAGGGAGATTGGTCCCCCTGTCTCCAAGCCAGCAGAGAAACTGGGGCGTTAGTGATGTTTAGTGAGCTACAGGCCAAGCAAGGCTGTTGTTTACTGGCTTCTGAGATGCAGCTCAGCCTGGGCTAAGGGCCACGTTTTCCCTGTGTGGGAGCCAAGGTTTCTGCCAGGCTTTCCGCTTGAAGGGACCCATCTCCGGGCTGTCTCCCAGTGCCTGGGCTCTGCACCCTGTGCCAAACCTTGGCTGCCCACTGATGGCTCCTTGCACAAGGGCAGCTTTTGGGAGGGGGTGGGAGAAACTCCCAACTCTTAGGAAGCAGCAGCAGGAAGCGGGTGCAGTGAGGGATCGCTGGGTGTTGGATCATTGCAGGAGGAGCCAGCAGAACCATCAGTGGTCACAATCACGAAGAGCTTATCCACACAGAGCAGATAAGCAGGGACTTCTTTATTCTAGGGCTGGGGAACATGGGGTCTAGCTCCTCCAAAGATGTGTTCACCCACAGGTACAAAGCACAACATGTTCATACAGTTATTTAGCAAAGCCATTGGGTAAAACTGCAGGGGATGCTTGCTGCTTAATTCACCCTTTGCAATGACTGGCTTTCAACTGCTTCCCTTTATCTAGATCCTTATTCTGTAAAAATCATTGGGTAACTATGCTGATTGGGTAATGATTAGCATGTTTGTGTTATTTCTTGGATGTCATTATCATATTCAGATGTCCTGTTGAGCAGGGTTCCTCTGGTAGTCCTTGACAGTCTTCCTCCCTGATTGAACCCCATCCTTGTGCATGCTCATTCCATCTTTGGCTAGATAACCACAGCCACTCTCCTCTGCTACCTATTGTTTTGACTCAAGGTCCATAACCAGTACCCATTGTTTTTAATTCAGGGTCCACAACGACTGATGAAGGCACACACCATCCCACTTACCTATTCCTAAAAGCCTTAACACACTTTACATCCTCACAGCTGCTATATTCCCCTTCAAACCAAACTCATCTTCCAAACTGAAGTCAAAACAACCCAGTATTTAGTGAGGTGATTTATAACAGAACCAGCCTTGAGGTAGCAATTGTTGGGAAGCAGAGGGTTGGCTGGCACTGGGGCAGCCCGTGGTGATGTGCTGGGGTCAGTCGAGGTGGCAGCGTTGGGAGAAACGCTGCTGTTGTCAACTTAAACACTTGACTGGGTTTTGCCTAGCGAGGCACAAATTGCATGTCTGCATGCTGGCAGTCAGGCAGCAGGGAAACCACAGGGGAAATATGTTTCTGTCTGGGCTGGCTGCATCTTCCAGGCTTTGCTGGGAGGAGTTCTCAGAAGAAAGCGTGAAATTATTTTAGCCTCTGAGATTAGCAGACCAAGGCTTCCCATCCTTAGGGAGAGGGATGAAATCCCTTCACAAAGAGTTCTGAACCTTGTGTGGCTCCAGGCCTGGAGGTTGGTGGCCCTGCCTGTGGCAAGGGGGTTGGAACTCTGTTATCCTTGGGGTCCCTTCCAACCCTCAGCATTCTATGATTCCCAAGTCCTGGCAAGGCTTCCCTCTTGCCTGTGCAGCATCGTGGTGATAGGAAGGGACCTGTTGGAAACGTGGCCACTGCTGGTTTGGTAATTGCTGGGAGTCCCCAGTGCTGGCTTTGACTGACAAAAGCAGAGCTCAGGCTCCATGCTATGCCCATGGTTTGCCTGGATGATAAAAGGTGACCTCGGAAATTGCATTTCCAAACGTCTTTCCCTGTCTCTGAAGGATGGCATTGTTCCCAGTGTTTCAGGCTGGGACTGCCTGGGGCTCTTTGTTTAAGCTCCCTGGGTGATGCAATTTTTTATGCACCGAGCTAAAGATGCTCTGCCAGAGTCTGAGCTCCTTGAAGGCAGCTGCAGTTCAGCCTTTTGTTATCTGGAGGATTAAAAACTGCAGTTGAGGATGAGCTAAGGAAATCAAAGTAACCTATCTGGGGACGTCCCACAGGCATGTTCAACAGCGTGATGGAGCTGGGGTCAGCAAACCAGTTCTGGTTGTTTCAGGCAGCAGGGGCTGGCAGAAGGGCCCACAGACCTCAAGGAAGCAGCACGTAGTACTTCAAACACGCTCAGCAAACTTTGCTTGGCAAAAGAACCCTGCTGCTGCCTGCTCTAATTTCACTGCTGCGTGTCAGGAAAGGAGAAGTCGAAAGGGCATCAGGCCTCAGAAGGGAGTTGGAGCTGCCTCAAAGGAATAGGGGCTGCTGGTGGCAAGGGGAGTGGGCTCCTCACTGCCTCGGTCCATGGAGGGCTGCTGGTGGCAAGGGGAGTGGGCTCCCCACTGCCTGGGTCTGAGAAGGGCTGCTGGTGCTAAGGAGAATGGGCTTCTTGCTACCCAGATCCAAGGAGAGATGCTGGTGGCAAGGGGATTGGGGTCCCCACTGCCTGGGTCTGAGGAGGAGTGCTGGTGGCAAGGAGAATGGGCTTCTTGCTACCCAGGTCCGAGGACAGATGCTGGTGGCAAGGGGAGTGGGCTCCCCACTGCCTGGGTTTGCAAAGGGCTGCTGGTGGCAAGGAGAATGGGCTTCTTGCTACCCAGGTCCGAGGAGAGATGCTGGTGGCAAGGGGATTGGGGTCCCCACTGCCTGGGTCTGAGGAGGGGTGCTGGTGGCAAGGGGAGTGGGCACCCCTCTGCACCCCTGGGCTGCAGCAGCGCTGCTCAGCCAGGCAGGACCCAGGGAGGGGCTGTGCAGCAGCACTGGAGACAGGGCAGTGCAGGAAGTGCTGCGTGGGGCAAGCACAAAGTGTCTGTTCCAGGCACATCCCATCCTGCCAGGACTGAAGAGGGTTGTCTGGAGAGCCCGAGCGTGCCGGTCACCTCACCTCTTGCTGTCACACCAAACAGCGTTTTCTCCCAGGGCAGATCCTCTGCTGCTGGAGGAGGTGAACAAGGGGGGGCAGGACAATTAGGGTGATGTTTTACCCTGCTTTAGCTGCTAACAGAAGGGCCTCAAACTGCACACATGTGGCTGTGGGGTTTCTGAGCTCCGGTACGAAGCTTTGCTCGGGTCTCTCCAGCGCTGCCTTGTGCTCTGCATCAATCTGCAATCTCTGCTCTAATCAGAAACGGGAATTAGATTTGGGAGAAGAGAAGCAGCAAAGCCAGAGGCTGCTCCAGCAAGTGCAGCAGATTTCACCTGCCTGCAGCCTCCTGCGCTGGTGGTTCCGCAGGGATGGGGCTGTGCTGGCAGCATCGCTTGTCCCACATCTCATTGGAGAGGAGGTCCCATCTCAGGGTTTGCTGCCAGGATGTCTCACAAACAATGCACAGGTGACTGTGCCTTTTGCCCACGGTTTCCTCTCCTCCTCACTCCCCTGTGCCTGCCAGCTCAGAAGAGGGAACGTGGATGGCACAGTACAGCCCAAGGGAGGGAAGGGAAATAGCAAGTGCCAGGAGGAACAGCAGATGTTGCTGCATTGCACAGTCAGAGCATCAGCTCTCCCCTCTCCAGGATTCACTCTGAATCCGCAGGCTGACGTCCGATGAGCAGTGTTTCAGGGGGAAGCCTGGCAGGATGATGCCCTTTGCTGTCCCCTGGGCCATGTGTCACTTCTCCACTGGAATGGGATTAGAAAGTGCTTCTTCAAGTGCAGAATGCAGCTACTTCAGCAACCCTCCAGCTGACAAGGTGACCTACACCTAGCTAGTCCTGGTAGTGCTGTGCTTGGGCAGACTTCACGCTGTCCTTTGACGTGCTCTGATGTGCCTGCCCAGAGCTGTGAATGTGCCCAGGAGCTGTGGGAATTTCACAACAAGGAGCTGTGAAAACCCCAGGACCTAATTTTACTTTATTTCTCTTCCACCCAATGCATTTGCCATGGCCCTTGACCTGTGCAGTGACTGCTAATTAAGAAAACAGCTTTGAAGACAGCAGGTTGTTCTCTTTCCCCCCATGCCCATGGGGAAATGGGGCAAACAGGGCCCTTATACCAAGGGCAGATCACTACTCATAGAATCATTAAGGTTGGAAAAGACCTCCAAGATCATCTAGTCCAACAGTCCTCCTACTACCTCTATTACTCACTAAATCATGTCACCAAGGGTGAGCTTCCTCTGGGTGAGGAGGTTGGATGGGAAACTCAATTCTGCACTTGGCTGTGGGGCTGTCAGCATCTGCCTGTGAGCAAAGGAAGATCTGTGCCTCCCTCTTGAGGCAGGGAGTGACTGATGCCCTTTGCAGGTTGGGATTTCTAGCAGGGGCTGTACCTGCTCTGGTCTTGGGCAGCTCTCTCAGCAGCGTGGTGATGAGCTGTGAGAGCAAAGAGGTCTCTTGGACAGTGCCCACCTGGGCTGGGTGGGCTAGCTCACACAATGCTATGTCCATGATAAACAGGCACTGAGGGCTTGCAGCTGTGTGTGTTGGTGAGAGGTCTCCTCGTGCAGGCTGCACGTGATGACCATCTCAAGAACCATCCCGAGATGTCAGTCAGGCTGTTTCACTCTGTCCTGATCTCCAGCTTCCTGAAGGCACAGCCTGCCCAGAGCCTTTCCCAGGAGGAAGCGTCTCCAGTTTGTGCTCTGCTTTGTTCCGTGGCTGTGGTAACCTCTCCTTTGGAGAATAAGATGTTAAAGAGCTTTTGAAAATGATCAAACCCTTCAGCTTCACTACTGTGATTAATCAATCATAGCTGCTGCTTTACAGCTCCTTGTTTTGATGTGATTCAGGTTGCTCCAAAGTTAGCCCAGCTCAGGGCCAGCAAACACATTCCTGAGCCCTGGCAGGGTGCTGGGATGGAGTGAAAGCTGAATTTTCCAGTGCTGCACTTTGTTCAAAGCCAGGGCTGCCCAAGTGTACTGGGGAGAGCCGTGGGGCAGCTTTGCCTTTGGCACGAAGAAGAATGACTCACTGTTGTTGTCTGCAAGAGGCTTCTGCTCAAAGGGGTGGGCTTTTTATCAGGGGGAGACTCATGTGACACCCCCAGGAGCTGTGCTGTGCTGGCACACTGAGCTTGGGGACGTTGCCAGGCTCTTGGAGAGACCTCAGGGAGCCTGGAGCGCAGAGCTTGGTCTCTGGATGGGCCTGGGCTGTCCCCAGTGTTTGGGGTGACAGGGTGCTCACAGACATGTCCACGGCCATTCAGAGAACATGAAGGGCCTCTTGTGTCCCTTTCTGCTGGCTGGGGGACCGGTGGCATCCCAAAATGCTCCCTGGGCCAGGGAGCTGCAGGAGGATGCTGAGGAAGGCAGCTAGAGCTCTGCGACAGATGGGCTGAGCGTGCGAGACGGCGGGAGGGTGCGCCGGGAGGAGTTCTGAAGGATTTAGTAATTTGGAAGTTATTTCCAACGTTCCTCGTGCTGATGCTGCCATTACAAGGGAGCTTGGGGTGCTCCTGGGAATTATATAATCCTAAAAACCCCAAGAAAAGTGAGGAAGGGATTGGAGAAATATCTCTTTGCTGGATGGCAGCTGCATCGCTGCAAATATGGTCTGATCTGCCCTTCTTAGCACTGAAGTATCTGAGGCTCCAGGTGGCAGCTCTAAGGAGTTTGTGTCAGTTTTGAAGGCTTAGATGCATGGCTTAAATGTTCCTTAGCAGTCACTTTTTTTTACAGCTAAAGAGCCAAGCAGGATCATGAAGCATCACAGCTCAGATAGTTGGTAAAACCGCTGTCAAGCAGATTAAGCTGGAAATGGAAAAATTGCTGGTGAAGTCTTTTTCTTTCCAACATCTGTGGTGATTTGAAGTCCTTTTCACCACCTAGGTGAGGGTCCAGCTAGCCAGTAGGAGAAGTGCAGTGGCGTGGCTCAGCCAGCTGCCTTGCACAGCCAAAATCCCTGAGACTGCCTGTGAAGTGTGTTAGATAGAAACGAATTGACTGGGTGGATTAGGTGTCCTCCAGACACACTCCCCCATCCTTTGTGGCCATCAGCTCTAACTGAGCTCTCAGTGCTGCAGACCTCTCACCCAGGGTACCAGTCTGATTTTAGTCATACCTGGTGAGTGAGGATCTTTTCATGGGAAAAGGGCCAGTAATGGCTTTGATTAGCCAGATGTTCATAGAATCACACAATGTGTAAGGTTGAAAGGGACCTTGAGTGACCATCTAGTCCCACCCCTGCAGTGAGCAGGGACATCTTCACTAGAGCAGGTTGCTCAGAGCCCCATCAAGCCTGAGCCTGGATATCTCCAGAGATGGGACCTCCCCCTCATCTCTGGGCAACCTGTTCCAGTGATCCACCACCCTCAGAGGGAAGAATGCTTTCCTAATATCCAACCTCAATCTCCCCTTTTTGAGTTTAAAGGCTCATCCTACTGCTCGAGGGGGAAACGCAGCCTGCTTGGCCTTAACTGGTGTTGGAAGTGAAGGTATAAAGGAGCCTTTCCACCTCTCAGCATGAGGGATGAGTATCCCTCAGTTCCTGCAGGATGCAACCCCCTATTTCCTTGAGCTGCAGAGACCTTTGAGACATCTCTCCTCCCCTGCAGAGACCCAGCACGCTCATCCCTGCTGAGCGACGTGATGGGGACAGCGGGAGGGGGAGCAGAGCTGCATTAACCCCCTTTCTCCTGGTTGTCTGCGTGTGCATCACGGGCTGGAAATGTCACCTCAGCCAGCTTGGAGCACAACCCCTTTCTGCTCCATCACGACCCCATTTCTTTACCTAACCTGCAAGCTGTAGGGCTCGGGTGCTGGCAGAGGAGGTGTCTGCCGATTCAGCGAAGCTGGGACAAGCTGTGTGGTACCAAGCTGGTCCTCACCCTCCTTTCCTTGTAGGCAGAAGGAGGGCAGTGAGATGACACTGCCTCTGAAGTGTTGCGTTGGCAGAGGGATGGTGAATGGGGTTGAGCTTGTCTACACCCAGGTTTTCAGGACCTTCAGTCTGAACTCTGGAGCAGCTTTGCCTGGAGGATCCTGTGCACAAAAATTGAGGAAACCTCCTCTGGGCTTGGCTGTTACTGGATTTCAGAGCAGGGAGAATGCTTTGGTTTAAGCCTGGCTGTGCATTGAAGGTGCCTGGGCATCTCAGGGACTGTCTCCTTATCACGTATGGTTTGTGAGGGTCTTCATCCCCTCAATTTCCCCTTCCCCTGTTGCCTTGCCCTCCTCTGCTCTGTCCCTGTGCTTGGGCACTTGTTCATGGGCTTCTGCCTCCTACCAGCCCTGCCTGGGAGGGCTATGGATGCCCTTTGGGTGAAGATGGACCTATCCTATTCCCCTTGGCATCTGCTCTCCTCAGGCTGCTGCTGTGAGGAAGCTGTTGCTGCCCTTCATCCCGGTGCAGGGGGCTCCTGCAGCCCCTCAGTGCTGCGTGCAGGGGGGTGCCTGCAGCACCGGGTGTACTCACTCCATCGGGCCAGGGCATTAAAATCAGGGCATCATCTACCCATGCACGAATCTGGAAGCAAAGGCTGCTTCTCCTCCCCCTCCCCACACCGTGATACCCTCTGCCCTGCAGATCGGATTGGCGCATCCTTATGTTTTCGCACCGGGGGATATCCCTGTTGGACTGGCTGGGTCAGGCATCTCCGCCTCGCTCGGTCCTTTCAAACCCCTCCATCCCAAGCTCCGGGCCTGCCTCAGCAGCGGGAATCCGTCCTGGGAAAGCTGTTGCTGCTGGTATAAGAGCTGGATGCGGCGGGAGGCTGCTGGGACCGTGCAGCCTTGCAGAGCCCGGCAGAGCCAATCGCTGCTGCTAGGGGTGGAGCTGGGGCGCAGCGGAGGATCGCCCAGCGCCTTCCCAAGCACACTTGGCCTGGGCTGCTGGAAGAGCTGGGCGCTGGGAGGGAAGAGAGAGCCGCTCGGCAGCTCCGCCGGCCGCCTTTCCCCGGCAGCATCGCTGGAGCAGCTCCGCGGTTCCCGGCGCGGCATCCCGGCCAGCGGCATCCCGAAGGTACCGGCCCCATCGCTGCCGGCTGGAGCCGGGGTGCTTGTTGCTGGGTCTCTCTTGGTTGGAGTTGGCGGAAAGTTTTGCTGGGAAATCAGAGCCGCGCAATGCTGAGCGGCCGCGGGAGAGCAAGTGGGAGGGGAGCCGGGTGCGGCGGGGCTGCCGAGAGAGGGTTTGGTAACGCAAACGGTGCTGCGGAGGGGGGAGACTGTGTCCGGGGTGTGTGTATGTGTGTCTGTCTGTCTGACCCTCCTCCGAGCTGGTGGCTGTGCCCCCGACACACACACCCCGGGTCCGCGGTGTGATGCTCGGAGGTGGCCGGTGCGCGCTGTGCGAGTGGTCCAGGCGTGAGGGATGCTTTCCCAGCGGAGTTTTTACTCACCGCGGCATCCACCTGTGAGCCGGGCAGGCCTCTCGGTGCAGCAGCCCTTCCCCTTCATCCCCCCACCCTCCATGAAAGACGGGCAGCGGGAACTCGGGGGGGGGCTTTTACGGAATGGGCTCTGTATGGGCAGCCCCCCCCCTCTCCCAGCCCCCTCCCCGAGTCCAGCGTGGGAACGGGAGCTCCGAGGGCTGCGGGATGGCTGCGGGTGCGGGGAAAACAAGCCCGTTCTGTCTGCCGTTTGGGAAGTTTGGAGAACTTCCTAAGGCAGCACTGCTTAGGGAGCAAAACCACGTTTCTGGGGGGAGGAGGGGTGCGGCTGAGCACAGGGGGCTGGGGCTGCCATCCCTGGGGACAGCCCGGCTCACTGCAGCACCCACGGGGAAGGCAAGGCGGCTGCCAGCGGTACGGCTGCTCCTGGCTGGCAAAGGTGGTGGTGGAGGGGGATGGCTCTGTGCATCTTTATGGGGCTGGGTGACCCCGTGGAGTCGTCTGTAGGTCAGTCTGAGCGCCTCAGTGAAAAGCTGTGCCTTACGCAGCGCGGGCAAGGCAAGGGTTGCATGCAAGGTCTCTAGTAACTGACCCTTGAGCCACCTGAACTGCTGGTGATCAGTACCCAGTGATGAGTGCTACCAATGCTGCCCTGATTCCTGATGTTAAACATGCTCCCTTTGGGTACCCGCACGCCCCTTCTGTCCTCCTCTGATGTAGGAGTGACCTTAGCAGGGGCAGCACGGGGTGAGGAGCGAGGTTTGCAAAGCCTAGAGGAGCCAGTTATGAATCCCCAGTTTGCATTGTCTGTGTGAGTTTGTGCTCTTGGCTCCTGCATGAGCACGTGCAGTCCCTCTGCAAAACACAAACAGCCGGCTCTGGGCTGTAAGAGGTGAGCCTGACAGAGCAGGGGGATGCTGCAGGAGTTGGGGGGGGATGCTAGGCAGAGGGGTATCAGGTTCAGGGCTCTCATCCAGCCAGGAAAGGGATGGTGACCCCTGAGCATCCCCTGTCACTTCTCCTCACGCTGTGTTCTGGGGCAGGCACTGGTGGGGAATTGATAAACAATTTTGTAAGAGGTATTTTGATAAAGGTTGCTAGACAGTGACTCATCTACTGTAGGAAGGGACAGGAGGGAGGGGCAGCGCAGGAGCTTTCTAGAGTAAAAATGGGTCTTTCCCCCGATTTTATCAGAAACAGGGGCCAGGAATTGTTCACGACTCCCAGAGCAGTGCAGACCTGTCTGATAAACCTCCTAATCCCAGTGCATGCTATACCTGCTCCAGGACCTCCTGTATCCCTATCCCTGGGGAGGATCCTGCCTTCTGGCCGCCTCCTGGGGTGGGACTGTTATAAAAATTTGCATTGATCCCCCCTGATTTTATCTGATCACTCCAAATAATTAATCCTTGTCCCTTCATAGCAGTTTACACTGCATTTCCCAGCTGACTCAGGTGTACACCTTTCAGAAGTCACTTCCCTGGGCTCTGAGTTGCGCTCTCTTTAACTTCCCTCCAGCACCCAGCCTTCCTCCTCTGGCTTTTCTTGCCCTGCTCTGCCCTCCTGTGCTGGGAAGTCCAAGGAGGAGGAGAGCCACTGTGTTTTGCTCTCCCAGGTGTGTTGCAGAGCATATACTGTACCCCCATGGTGTCCCCATCTTCTCACAGCACTGCAGCCTACCCCCCTTGGAAAGGTGCTGTCCATGTGCAGGGATGTTTTGATGATGTTTGCCTGGACCTGGTGTATTTGCAGCTTCCAGTTTGTGAAGGAATTGGTGCAGCCAGTTGATCCTCACTGACTTAGCACTTTGCTCCCAGGGAGCATCCCAGTTTTCCCTGGTGGGCTTTATGGTTTGGCATATGGCCCTGCACCACCCACCCAACACCCCCCTCCCAGGCTCCATGCTGAGATTTACCCGGGAATGCTGCTGCCCAGTCTGGTCCCACTATGGATTTAGCACCCTTCCCTTCAGAGGTTTTGCTGTTAAGGGGAGGAAAAAAGCCCCAAACCTACAAAGAAACAGCCCAGCTCCCCTGTGTCAGCCACCAAACGTGGACATTAATAGAGGGGATTTTTTTGGGATTTATTCCTTTGTAAGAAGCAACTTTTGACCAAAACTCAGCACCTTTTTCAGGCTATTAAGTCTCTAATCTTTTCACTGCAGGGTGTTTTTCAGAGTCATGAGGGCTCCAGGAGCCCCTTTGAAATCACTGCAGGGTCTGAGGTGTCCAGGAGAGGCTGGTGCTCCGGGGGCTGGTCCGTGATGCTGCACAGGGTGGCCTGGGTGCTGCTGGGTCTGGGTGTCTCACGTTATCTGGGTTAAGCTCCCAAGGAAAGAACTGTGACTTGAGATCAGAACTGGTTGGAGAGATCAGAACTGGGCCAATTTCTAGGCCAAAACAGGGCCGATGGAGTTCCCAAGGGCACATCTGGGTACCGAGATGGATGAAGGTCAAGGCTGCAGCCTCCCTCCGTCACACAGGTGCCTTCATCCCCTCAACGCTGAGGGATTCATCTCCCTGACGGCTGCTGGGCAGGTAGCAGGAGATACAGGAGCTTTATTATTCCTCCCTGAGTGTGAAACCCAGCCCTGGCTGCAGAGTTCTGGAGTTGTGTGGTGAAGATGGGGCTGCCCCCCCCCGGAGTAGCAGCGGCTTTGGGAAGTGAGGGGGAAGGCTTTCCTCCCCACCATGCCATCTTCTCCTCTGCAGAGAGCATTTGCTGTGTTTGCATCCACCAAAGGGAGGTTTAGCAGAGCCAGGCTTTGCTCTATTGGTTTTGCAGCTGTGACCTTCAGCAGCTTGTGGATGTTACTGGAGAGGCGCTGGCTTACTGGGACACGGTGCAGCTTTGCCCCTTTGTTTCCCTTCTCCAGTAATTTATTGGGCACTTTGTTGGCACCGCTGTGCTCCACATCCCCTGCCTTCCAGGGAAGGATGTGCCAAACACTTCTTCCCCGATGGGCTGGGGTGGTGAGGAGGTTGTGGGCTGTGCCCTGGGCTGATGAAGGCTCCTTGTTCCCTGGCCAGGATGCAGCACACACCGATACCCAAAGGGCATCCAGCTCCTTTCTCTGGAGCGGTTTGGTTAAGTGGGTCCTTATCTCTAGGCACATAGGTGGGTGAGTTTAAGAAGATGTGGGTATTTTCCTGGGCTGTGGAGTTGTGGGAGCTGTGGATTGGAAAAACAAAAGGTTTTCCAGGGTTGCTTGTGCTCCATGTCAGCTCGTGCCTGTTCAGCCTGGCTCTTGCACAAGAGCTTCGGGGTCTTTCTGCTTCTGGTCACCTTGTCACAGTCGGAGGCAGTGATTTCTGTTCCCTTTGCACCCCCTTCTGCTGACAGCCACATTTCTGCTCAGCCTGGGAGGTGTGAACGCCTCTACCTGCCTCCACCTTCTGCTCCTGCAGAGAGGGGAGATGGCGTTTTGCAGGGGACAGGAGGGGGAGCCGTGTGCCAGTCGCTTCTTCAGTTATTAATTAGGAAGAAATAAAGTTGCGGAGAGATCAGATTTTGAGAAAGACCCAGAGTTCCAAAATGCTCCCAGAGGATACATCCCTAATTGCTCTCTAATTGCATTAGACTTTAATTTGTTGTTGTTTTTACTGTAATGTTCCCATTTTTCTCAACGCTTTGCTTTGTTCCATTAACTAGAAATGGCTGGAGATGAATTTTGGCGATATTAAAACTTGCCTGTTGTGAAAGGCTTGACAGCTCTTAGGCCTTTAATGTGCTGGCAGGGGATGCTGGTGGCTTAGTGTGTGTTGGCTGTCAGGCTCCCGGTGTGGGGAGGAGGAGAAGGGGGGGTCACATGTGCTGTCACCCCTATGACAGTGTTTTACCCTCCTTTGTGAGGTTCTTGGAAGTTTGTGTGAGGCTTTGCAGGTCTGGTGACACCAAGCCAAGGGTCTGTTGGGCTGTCGGAGTGGCAGGGTTGGTCCTCCCCAGCCAGTGATGCTGCAGCAGCTGGTGCAGGTGGTCACTGGCTGTGCAGCACCACTGGACATCCAGAGGGATGGGATGCTGCAGGGTGCTCCCCTCATGTTGGGCAGAGGATGGGGTTGTGGCAGAGGGGATGGTGCTTTGTGCTGGCTGTGAGGGGCTTGGTCTGGAGCTGGGCATAGGTTTGGATGGTGCATGGAGGTGGGGAGGGATGCCCTGGGACAGCTCTGTGTCCCACATGGAGGGGGCTGGCTCCAGCCCTGTTGAACCTTGGCACCTGTGGGATGAGCAGGGAGTCGGAAGGCGAGTGGTGGTTGTTGTCCTCCTTCCAGGACATGACAAAAAAGCCGAGCCAGCTCTCCCCAGAGCAGCTCGCGGGCAGCAGCACTTCAAAGGGCTCGTTTAATCCATCTCTCCAGAGCACAGACAGGGAGCAGGGCTGGAAATGCAACTGGGAAACTTCAAAAAGGGCTTGCAGGAGCTTCGTTTGAAAGTGAGAGGGGAGATGAGTATTGCACCTCTTAATTCTGAAACAGAAATGTGTTTATTTATACTTGTGTGGTGGTTTGACTCTGGCTGGAGGCCAGACACCCACCAAAGCTGCTCTGTCACTCCCCTTTTCAGCTGGGGGGGGGGCAATAGATATTGAGAGGCTCAGGAGTGAGATAAAGACAGGGAGAGATCATTCTGCAATCAGTGTCACTGGCAAACCAGACTCAACACAGGATAAAGGAAACAAAACTAATTGATGACCCTGCCCTGCACCCCCAGTGACACCAGAGTCTGGTGAGAGAAGTGCAACCAGAGCTTAAAGCACCTCCCCACACCCCTCCCTTCTTCCCAGACTTCACTTTATCCATGACACAGTGGCATGGGGAGGGGCAGGGACTGGGGGAATGGGGGTTTGGGTCAGTTCCTCACAAGCTGGTTTCCTTCTTAGCCAGGGGGGGCATTCCTCATACCCTCCCCCTGCTTCAGCTCTTCCCCAGCTGCCCCAGCGTGGGTCCCTGGGGGGTCACCAGTGCCCCTGCCCCAGCAAACTGGCTCTGCTGTGGGTCTCTCTCATCTCTCTGTCTCTCCCCACGGGCTGCAAGTGCTGCCAGGGGTTTGCTCCCACCTGGGTCACAGCAGCTCCTGTCTGTCTCCCCCTGCTCCAGAGTGGGACCTCTCCAGGGGCTGCAGGGGGGGTCTGGGCCTTGTCCATGGGCTGTGGGGGGACACCCGCTCCACCATGGGTTTCTCCAGGGGCTCAGGGGCATCTTTGTGCTGGTACCTGGGGCGCCTCCTCCCCCCCTTCCCTACCCTTGGTCCCTGCACAGCTCCTCACACCTTCTCTCCCCTTCTCTGGAGGCACAAAGTGGCTGGTTGGGGTTTTTCTCCTCACTGTGGTTCCCAGAGGTGCTGTGACCGTCGCTGATGGGCTCAGCCTTGGGCAGTGGTGGGTCCATCCTCCAGCCGGGTGGTGTTGGCTCTGTCAGGTCTGGTGGAACCTTCTAGCAGCTTCTTGCAGAAGCCCCCCCTGCAGCCCCCTCCTCCTCCACCAGCACCCAGCCACACAAACCCACAACGACTCCTTAAAGGGCAAACAGGGTAGAAAACGTGAAGCTTTGGACCTGCTTCTCACCAACACGTGTTTGTGGGCAAAACAAATTCTCAAGGCAGGGAAAATGTCAATAAACCTTTCCAGTCTATCAGCCTGTGCGCTGAGGCCCTGGAAATGTTGGGGGGGGATGTGTGTGTATCAAGCAGGGGATGATACACCATGAGCTGGGTGTGCTGGAGCTCTCAAAAAGCAGCATCAGCCCCAGGGGACACAGGGAACGACACTGTGAACTTCCAGCTGCTCCTAAATTTGATCCAGCCACTTAAAAACAGTGGGTGGACTTGGCGTCCGAGCGAGGTGTTGGTATTTAAAGCTGTCTCAAGGGATACAGCCAACACCAGCCACGTGCCGGCTTCAAACTTACAACAAGAGAACTATAAAAACCTCCCAGCACCAGGGCTGATGCTGAAACCTCAGGAATGGGGTGGATATGACCACCCACTGCTTGCCAAGGTGTAGATGAATGAGTTAAGACCCCTCTTGTAGGAGACGCTGGGTGAGCTCCTCCGTTACTCGAGGCGTAAGGAGCGCGTGGGAGCCACGTGCTTACTCCTCCCTGAGCTCCACAGGGTCAGCGTGTGCCAGAGCACTCCAGAGTTCGTTTAGCTCGGCCCTGAAATGAAAACTAATTAGTCCACTTCGCCTTTTCCACCCTACGGTGGCACCGAGGAGAGCGTCGGGGTGGTAACTGTGGAGCCAACCGCTCGCTTGGAAACATGGAGCGCTCGCCCCAGTTGATGTCAGTGTTGTTTCCTGCCACCAGAGATGCTTTGTGATACTACTAATTGTAGCAATAATTAATCTGTCTCATTTTTAAGCCCTCGGCGGTGGTTCACAGGAGGCTGGCAAGGATGGGAGCCACGCGGAGCCGTGGGGACCTGCTATTTTCTCTCAGATGCTTTTGCTGTGATTTCCTCTTGCTGGGAAGAGGCACCAGGCTGTGGCACCCTGGCTCTGGGGTGCTGCTCTCCCCCACTGCAGGGTGGGGGTTTGTGGGGATCCCCACATGTGGGGCTGGGGCATTGCCTGGATGGGGCTCTGCACTGGGTGAGGATTGGCATTGGGAGGGAGGGAAGAACTGGATTCTAGCAGCCACTCTTTAATTGCTTTAGATAATTTGTGTTTATTAAACTCATCACAGGCTCTTTCTGTGACACAGGCTGTTTGGTCTTGCCACGCTCTGCTGAGGTTTCGGGGTGAGCTCTGTTGCTGGGGGGCACAGGGGCTGTTGCACCATCCCGGCTGGCTGACGTGGACCGTGGTGCACCCTGCTGCAGTCAGTGGTTTTGGGGACTGAGTTCTGCTTCCTCTCACCTGGCTCTGGTGGTGCTTTATGTTGGGAGTGTGGTGCTTCCCAAAGGATGCTGCTAGGAATTCTGGACCACTGGGTCTGGGCCCCTTGTTCCAAGAAAGACATGGAGGCCCTGGAGCGAGTCCAGAGAAGGGCAACCAGGCTGGGGAAGGGGCTGGAGAGCAGCAAACCTTCCGAGGGGCAGCTGAGGGAGCTGGGGGTGTTCAGCCTGGAGAAGAGGAGGCTGAGGGGAGACCTTCTCCCCACCTCCCCTGCCCTGCCAGGAGGGTGCAGAGAGGTGGGGGTTGGTCTCTTTGCCCAAGGGACAGGTGACAGGACGAGGGGAATGGGCTCAAGCTGCACCAGGGCAGGGTCAAATCAGACATTGGGGAAAAGTTCTTCCCTGGAAGGGTTCTGGGGCACTGGCACAGGCTGCTCAGGGAGGGGGCACCTTCCCTGGATGGATTTAACAGACGGGTAGATGAGGTGCTCAGGGATATGGGTCAGCACAGGACAGGTACAGTTGGACTCAGTGATCTCAAAGGGCTTTTCAAACCTGGTGGTTCTGTGATTCTGCCTTTGCTCCAGGTAGGTGGCATAGCTGGGATGTGTCTTCAGCCTCCTCTCTGTCTCCAGCTTTATGGAGGTTTTGGATCTCTCTGCATTTTCCTGCCCCTACCAAAGCACTGCAGGCTTTCTGTTTGTTGTGCAGAGTATAGGAAAAGCCCTTTCCAGCCTTTTTTCCTCTCTAGCTGGAAAGGAAGGCTGATGGCTGTGACTGAAGGGTAGCTTACAAACCTTTCTTGGAAAACTGGTGGTGTATGAAAGACACTAGCTTGTCTCAATGCCTTTCTGTTGTTTCTTGGTACCGTGGGGGATGCCTGATAATTGTAGGAACAGGAATCCCCAGACCTTCCCAAATCCTGGAATCGGAGCCATTCTCCAAAGGGAGCAGCCACTACCCAGCCTGGAGCATGCCCAACTCCCCCCCACCCTCCTGCTATGGCAATTTAATTCCTCACTGATGAAAACAGAACAGTTGGTGTTTCTGGAGACCCTTTCACACGTGGAGCTGGAGCTGGGCACTGGATGATCCGTTTCTCATCCCTCAGTGAGGGATGGGATACTGCTATGGTTTTCTTCCAGGGAAGAAAAGGAAGCTTGAATTATCTGAGTGGCTTGTTGAGGTGCTCCCAAAATACAAGGCAGGTCTGACATCAGACTTAAAGGTCCATCATGCTTCTGCTCCACATGGATGAGCGTGGGAGACTCTCCTGCTCCTTGAAGGGATGCAGATACAACCAAAAGAAAGGTCATGGGGTTTCTTCTCTCAATCCTGGATGGGCAAAGAAAAAGAGGATGTTGTAATGTAAATGTTTTATGTTTTACTGAAGATAAAGCTCCTTGTTTGCTGTTACACACAAAGCTAATTGACAGATTACATGATAATGTGAGGAAGTTTAATGAAATCTGCTGATACCCTTTTAGAGGATGGGGAATTTGGATGTGCAATTAAATTAGGCCAGGGGTTTCGCTGCGCTGTGCTAACTGGGGGCTTAGATACAAACCATTTGCATTCCCAGGCTCTTGTTTCTAAATCATTTCATTGATTAGAAAAAGCCCTGTGCTACAGCAGGGGAGCTGGAGCCGAAGGGAAGACAGTCCATCAATCATTACAAGCAGGAAGGGCTCCTGACCAGCGCTGCCTCAGGGAGACTCAGGCTCCTATAAATCCTCACTCAGTGAGGCAGCTCTGCTGGGTACGTAGCAGATGTGCCATGGACAGGGCAGGGGAGCTCAGCCCACTCATAGGAGCTGGGATGGCAGTGAGGATAACCAGGAGCACCTCTGCCTTGGCTGTCGCTAACTTGGTTAACCTTTGCTGGGCAGGGAGCTTTTAGTGCTGTCAGCAAGCAAGCAGTGATGCCAAAAGGATTTGGGGTTCGTGCTGTGGAGGTGGAAGCTGGATCTGGGGAGAGGTGCTTTAGCTTGCCTAGCTAGAGCGACGCACAGACTGCTATTGAGGAACCCAGTATTAAAATAATCCCCCATCAGCGATGGACAGATTTGTTCTCTGAAGGCTTCTTCTAAGCCCGTTGCCACCTTCCATGGCTTTGCCTCTTGGGCTTCAGAGCTGAAGCTGATGGGGAATGACAAGCCTTGATTATGCAAAGTCCCAGAGGCTACGAGCTGCGGGCACGGGATCCGGCTTGACTCGCTTCCTACTGTTTTGTACGTTATTAGGGAGGCACAGGAAAAAGTAGGTCCTGCTTATCCAAAAATAAACGTGGTGTCCTGATTGTAACCACAGAGAAAGGCTTTGGTTCCCCCCCTCCCTACCCCACCTCAGCTCCTGCTGCAGCGCAGCCCCAGCACCCATCGGCAGGCAGGGACCAGGGCAGGGCAGCAGCAACCCCCTGACTTTTGGGGGTGCCCACAGCCTGGCAGAGTGGACCACGCTCTGGGGAGGCTCGGAGACTATTTCTGCTTCTCTTTGTGAGAAACCACCGTTTCCATAGCAACCACGAGCATCACATGGTAACCCTGGCTCCGCAGCATGGGTGCCCGCAAGGCGCCTCGCTGCGCCCTGTGCTCCCGCCCTGATGGCCTGAGGGGTTCACAGAGGGGTGCAAGGTGCTTGGGGGGGGGTCAGGGCAGCCTGGTGCTTGTGACTGAGGCACTGCCAGGGCTGCCAAAAATGCAGCCCTGGGTGGGCAGGGGCGCGGAGAGGGGAGCAATAGGGGGATTTAAAAGGGGAGGGAATGGAGTGGATGCTGGGGCTTCGTGTCAGGCTGTGTGGAACCAGGCTAGCTTCCCTGGGGGGGCTTGACCAGGACTTGGTGTGGGGGGGAATCTGTTTCTGCAGGGGGGTGCCAGCAGGAGGGATGTTCCAGGCTAGGGGACCTGCTTTCTTGCTCATCCCAGTACAAGTGAGTTCCTCCCCTCTGCCATCTGACTGCATCACCCCCCCTCCATCTCTGCCAAAACCTGCATAGTTCTGTCTTAACCCCTTCTTTAAGGAGGTCTCTGAGCTGTGCCAGTGTTGGAGTCAGTGCCAGAGCCCCCTCCTTGAAGCATGCAGGATGCAGAATTGATGCCCAGAGGCACAAAATGTGATTTGCTCTTTGTTCAGTTCCTACAAACTTTATTAAAGCAGTCACAATACATCAATCTCCTGCTTCAGATATATTTTTATTCCAGTCAGCACATGCATGCAATTAAGCCCTGCCACACGATGTACTGTGAATAATTAGAACAATTCATGTGTATAAGGGGATACGTGTGTTTGTAGGACGGTGCTGAGCTCAGAACTGCAGTGTAGCTCCCTTTGGGCTTAGCAGCATCCTTCCTCCATCCCCCCATGGCAGTGCATGGCACGGAGGGCTGGGCACGCTGAGGGCTGGGCTCTGCCTCACGTGGGACTTTCCTTTGGTTTCTAAATCCACGTGCTGGTAGTTCCTCAGCTCAGCATCTGTTCCCACCTCAGACAAGCAGGAGGGTCAAAAAGGCACTGGCTGTGTGAGCTCGTGTCTCCTCACTTGCTCCTGGGTCGTGCTGCATGGCTGTGCTGGTGAAGGGATGCTCATAGTCTGAGCCTTGAGCCTTGGCTTATGCTGGAAGGCACCTTCCACGCCTGGTGGGTCCTTCTGGCCAGAGGGCACTGAGACTGCAGCTCCTGATGTGTTCATCAGGGGGGTTAGGGCTTGATTCTGATGTTTTGAAGCAGTGCCTCAGTGATGCCAGTGAGGAGGTGGGAACATCTGGCAGCTCCCCTGCTGATGAGTCTCCCGGGGATTCAGTGAGACATCCCTGGTGAGATGCTGCTCCCATGGCTCAATCCCACACGGAGCAGCAGCTACCCTGCAGCTGCTCTTGTATTCCTGTGGGATGTTTCTCTACCCCTTGTGTGGAGCAGGGCAGAGCTCTCCCAGTGCGGGCACTCTCCTCCCAGTATTGGTGCTTCCCTCCCAGTGCTGGTGCTCTCCTCTCCTCCCAGTGCTGGTGCTCTCCTCCCCATGGTGTGGGAGCTATGGGGCTCCTTTCATCCCTGCCCCTTGAGGGGACTCTTGCTGCCAGCGCATCCCTTTCCTAGTCCTGTCAAGCATCATGAAGTGAGTCTGCAGTGATTTGGCTGCTTAAAGTGGGGGAAGTTGCATGAAAAGTTGGGGGTTTTGGGGTGCTCAGGCTGCTACTTGTCTACGCTGAGGCTCTGTCTTCTCCACGCTGCTCTCTGCATCCTCCCCGCCGTGTTATGCCACATGCTGCAGACATGTGCAGGATATGCCCTGCTCTCCAGCTCATGCCACACACAATCTTGTTCTGATAGTCAAGGCTCCAATAAAGCGTGTCAAAACGCATCAAAGGCTGTGTGCAGAAGTGAAGCAGATTGGCTCTGGAGAGGATTTCTGGAGAGGAGAGAGTAGGGAGATGGCAGATAAACCCCAGCCCGAGCAGGAATTGCAGGGAAGGTGGAGCATGGCAGGGATGGCAGATGTGCAGCACAGCTGGAGGGACATGGAGCATCTTTAGTTTGGCAGGAGAAGGGGAAAAAGGGAGAATAGCGTGAAAGTTCTGCAGAGATGTGGCTCGGAGTGAGCTCTTTGCATGTGGGGGGACCCCACTGCCATCACTGCTGGGATGCAGGACTGTCTAGTGCTCTGACACAGAGGTTTCAAAGCTGATAATTCTGAGGAAGGTGATGAAGGCCCTTGAGAGTAAATTGGATAGAGGACCATGGGGCTTTTCTTCTTACTTTCCTCTTGACTGGAAGAAGCAGAGCTGTGGAATTCAGTGCTGTATTGGATCGTGTTCCTCATCCTTGATTGTACAATAGGAGAAAGGAACCTGTGCAGAGAGAGATCCCTGGTGCATCGTGCTAGTGGGTGGTTGAATGAGCATCTCTCTGCTGGGGCTCACAGAGTCACCAGGTTGGGAAAGACCTTTAAGATCATCGAGTCCAACCATTCCTGTCCTATGCTAAACCATATCCCTAAGTACCTCATCTACCCATCTTTTAAACACTTCCAGGGGTGGTGACTCAGCCCCCTCCCTGGGCAGCCTGTGCCAGGCTCAGGACAAGGTGGTTGGACCTGCACAGGGCGAAGCACGCTGGGGTACCAGAGCAAGAGGTTTGGGGGTGGGCTGGGGGGAAGGTTTGGCACTTGGAAGCAGTGATTTTAAACAATTAAAAATAAAAAGTAGTAGCTAAATGAGGCAGAAAGGTACCTGGAAGCCACCAGCTGGATGCACGACTGGCAGGGACAGCAGGAAGCGGTTTTGTTCCCGTTGGAGCGTGGTGAGGCAGCACCCAGAGCGGGACCTGCTGGGTTTGGGTGTGCTGCATGGGGTGTGCTGCACTGCTGCCTTCTGCACAGGGATGGGTGGGTGTGCAGGTCAGCCTCTGGGTAAGGAGGAGGTTGGCTCTGCAGTTGCAGCAGCCGAGTCGGCAGTTCCTGTGATAGTTCCCTGTAACTTTTATCCCTGTACCTGAGGCGTGTGTTGTAAAGTCTGAGACACCACTTTACCCCGGGGTTTGGCTCTGATCTGAGGCTTAGATCCTTCATTTGCTGTCTCCATCTACAGCATCCCCTCCTGAGCCGTTGCTCTGAGTGCCGTGGGATCTGCTGGCACAGGAGGGATGTCTGGAGAACCTGCAAGCTGTCTGCTGCCGACAACAAGCTGCTTAGGCAAGGGATGGTGCTGTGTGTTCAGGCTCCCTACCCTGGTGTGACATGGAGTCATCTGCTGCTTCTCAGGGGTTTCATGCTTCTTCACTTCATGTCAGGGTAGACAAATCATTGACAATTCCAAGGGCAGCCTGGGGATTGATACCAAAGGCAGGACTTGGAATTGGAAACAGTGCTTGGTTCGTATTTGTTGGGTGCTCTGGAACTTTTGCTGCCAGCCATGAATTTCCCATTATTATTATTATTACTATTATTATTATTATCCTTTTCCTATTGCTCAAACAAGGGGGCCTTGAACTTTGATACCAGGGTATGCTGCAATAAAAATGGAAGGGGCTTGCTGAGGGAAGGTTCTGGAAAGGAGATGACAACAGTAATGGCCAGGAATGTGATGGGAAGTGTTTGCTCATGGTGACTGCGCGTTGTGCTCCTTCATCCCCCACCTTGTGAGGCACCTGAGGGCGGCTGCAGCTCACACTCATCCTAAAGTTGCTGCTCTAGACCTCTTTGAGGTCCTGTCACAGTCCTGTCCTGGCTGGGCTGGGATTGTGAAAGCATTTGTTGCAGGGGTGCTTCCATCACTCTCCGTGATGAGAACACGTTCCGCACGTGTCCGGGTCCAGTGGGATCCAATTGGTGCAAAACATCCTTAAAAAGGAATTTGGCTTTGAGGATGTCTCTGGTGTCAATACATGGAGTGCTGTCCTCTCAAATTCAGTGCAACTTAGTTAGCATCTTTCCAGCACTTGCCAAAAGCCGGAGTCAGCCCCATCAAATTGATTTTCATTAAGCTGTTAGAGGCACTGAAGCTGCTGAGAAGAGCCGTGGCCATATGGCACGAGGTATTTAAAATGAAGTCTCTTATGACACGGTTTGTCTTTCCTGGAGATGCTGAGCTGACATGTGCAGGGGTTGCTGATCCGAAGGCAGAGGGAGGTGTTGACACTGGAGTGCCAGCACAAGAGCAGATAAATGATAAAGCTGCAAGGAGACAATGCAACGGTGTTTGTGGTGGAGGCCCCGCTGTCTGTGTCCCCACCTGAGGAGCAGGTAACCAAAAGTTTAGGTATCTAGACCTTGGTGAGCAAACCAAGTGCTTCTGCTCAGCCTGAGTCCAGCCTGAGGCTGTGGATTGCATGTTAATACTTGGCCTCTCAGCAAGAGAGTGAGTGTGCAGGGAACACTCCCACTTTCCCCCTTCTTGCTTAGCATCTGTGTCCTCCTCAAGCATCCTGGAGGCACATGGTGCCGTTAGCCAGCACTGTGCCCTTGTGGCCAAGAAGGCCAATGGCATCCTGGCTGTGTTAGAAATGTGTGGTTAGTATGTCAGGAGAGGTCCTTCTCCCCCTCTGCTCTGTCCTGGTGGGGCCACACCTGGAATGTTGGGTCCAACTCTGGGCCCCTCAGCTCATGAAGGACATAGAGCTCCTTGAAAGAGCCCAGCACAGGGGTACCAAGATGATGCCAGGCTCTTCTCAGCGACAGGACAAGAGGCAACGGGCACAAGCTGGAGCAGAGGAAGCTCCATGGGAATGTCAGGAGGAACTTTTTCCCTGTGAGGGTGGCAGAGCCCTGGGACAGGCTGCCCAGAGAGGTTGGGGAGTCTCTTCTGGAGACATTCAAACCTGCCTGGATGTGTTCCCGTGGGATTTAGTCTGGGTGATGCTGCTCTGGCAGGGGGGTGGGACTGGATGATCTTTCAAGGTCCCTTCCAACTCCTGATGCTGTGTGATTCTGTGGTGCTTTCACAGCTGCAGACATGCTGAAGGCTGCTGGTGTAGGGAAGCCCTCCTTTCCTGGAGGCTTGTCGGGGCTTGGAGCTGCTGGGCACTTGTTGGCAGGAACAGTCAGCATGGAATTAAGTGATTAGCAATACAGAAAGGTTAATTGCTTATGAGCTCTGTTTATTACACACGTAGACAGAAGTTGTTAATAAATCGCTGCTAGCATCAACCCACAAAATAATAATGCAGAAACAAGACAAAACGGGGAGAAAAGGGGGCTTTTCTGGAGCAGGAGAAAGCCCTGGGTTTAGGTCAGGTCCCCCACACCAAAGCTGTGTTCTTCTTCCCAGGGCTGTGTGTCCAGAGTATGCCTCTTGCTGCATCTCTGTCCCAATCCCTCGGTGGGAGGCAGATGTCCCTCAACTGGGTTGTGTGTTGTCACAGCCTTTGCACAGGGAAGCATCAGCCTTGGACCTTTGCTCCCATCTGTGTGTGAGTCCATCCCTGTGGACCATGACTGGGAGAGACACACGTTCCTTTGGCAGGCAGGTAGATGAGGTGCTCAGGGATGTGGGTTCGTAGAGGGTGGGTACAGTTGGACTCGATGATCTCAAAGGTCTTTTCCAACCTGGTGATCCTGTTTTCTCAAGTCAGTGGCTGGTACTTGAATTTAAACTTGTTTCCAGGCAGTTGGGGCTTTCATGGCAGCTTTGCAAGGGGGATTTGTATACATGGGTGCTGGTAGTGGATTGCTTGTGTGGAAGTTGTCTTTGTTAAGGTGACTCTTATTTTTGTCAACCCCCTTGTAATAAGGTTTGCCCAGAGCTGTTATTGTTACCAGAGCCTTCTAATTATTTTAAGCAGCCAAACTTATATATATGCTGGGATCCTCCCTGCAGTTCAGCCCAATTTATTCATTGCAAAGGCACGAAGGAGGCTTTGCTTCCATTTATTCTCCCGTTCCCCCTAATCCCCATCCCTCGCTCTTCTGCCTCGCTGTCCTCCTCCTCCTCACTATTAAAGAGCAATACCTGGCTTTGCTTCCTGCTTCCTGTGGTGCTGTGCAGCAGGGTGGGACCCACGGGTGCTTGAGTGCACGGGGCGGGGGGATTGGCACACCAGGGATGCTCCCACCACGTTGCAGTCTGGAACTGCTCTCTCCACGTATTTCTTGAGGGTCTGCTGCTCCAGGGGCTTTAGCAAGTATCTCTGCTAGTTCCATGTGAATCACACCACATGACACTTCTGCTGGCAGCACGATAACCATCTTCACCCATTGCAATGCCATATATCCTTGTTTAGTTACCAACAGTGCGTAAAATAGGCAATACTGAGGGTAACAAACTCTACACCTGGATCAGAACTCGCTGCTTAGAGAGGTGTTGTTAAATCCTGCTCCTGGGTAAGGCTGTTCAACCCCTGCTGTTGGACAGGGGCACAGGCAGCTCCTTGGGTTTGTATCAGCCAGAGGCAGGATGGGCTTGGGACCTGTTGCCAGGGTGGGAAGGGCTAAGCTAACGCTGAGCAGCTTTTGGCTTTGATTTTTGCAATGAGAGTTTATACCAGGAGCGTTGCAGACTGCATGCAAATGAGGGCAATACTACCTGCCTCTGTCTTAATTGCTGGGTTGGTGTTTAATGAGATTCTTTGGTTTGCTTTGTGTCAACCTGTTGTATTTAAGTGAGGTTTCTTCCCTCCGCCTCATTTGGTCTTTGATGCAATTTTGCAACACTACTTGTACTCATGAAAGGGGCTTTTGGTGCCTTTGAAAGTTTCTCTAGGCAGAGTGAATGAAGATTAAACAAGAGGAAAGGAGCAAGTGGCTTCACAGACTCAAACAGCAAGGGCACCGGCAGCAGAGCTCTCAGAGTTGCTTTGGTAGAGCACCGACACCCAGATAAACCTTTTCCTGGGGCAGGGGGCAAGTCAGTCTCTCCAGGCTGGGAGCTTTTGGTGCTGATGCAGCTGCTTGGTTTTATAAGATGCTCAGGGATCTTCATACCTGGGAGGTTCTGCAGCGTGTTGGGGGGGGGTCAGTGCAGCCACCTCCAGCTCAGCAGCTCTTGCTGCGGGCTGGCTGGCAGCTGTGCACAGAAAGCATCATTCCCCAAGCCAGGGGGATGCATCTTGGGGGGGGAGTCTGGGATGCCCCCAACCCTGAGACAGAGCCAGCACTGCCCCGAGCACTGTGGCACAGCCCTGCAGGTTTTTCTCCACCTGATGGTTTTCCTTTTCCTTTCCATGTTGTTTTTCTTCCTGATCAGCAGAATAAACTCTATTAAAACTCTATCACCAGTCCTCGTTATGGTAGGGAATTAATAGGCTTCATCTTGGCAGTAGTCAGAAGGCATCAGCCTCTCTTTCCCTCTTGAATTGCACTGAGGATTTTGTGTTTCAAATACCCCTGATGTGAAGCTACTTCTGATGTTTTCTGGCTCTGCCTGGGCTCAGTCTTTCATAAGCCTCAACATACCCAGTAAGCATCTTGCTTACTGGTCCGGAGCTGGGACCTGCAGTTGTTTGTGTGATGAGAAGGTGTGAGCAGAGACCTGAAGTATCCCCACAGCCACGACATCGCTGGCTCTTCATGTCTGTCCAGGCATCCTCAGTGGAAGCTGTAGGGAGCACACAGATATCTAAACACCTGCTGGAGAACAGCCCAGCCCAGTGACTCCCCCAAGCAGTTTCCTCCCATGTCAACTGAGCAATGCAGCAGTTCACCCTTCCAGCTTACAAGCACCTTCCTCCAGGTTGTAATGATCCTGGTGGTTTATGGAAGACTCTTTATTGGCTCCTTCGTGTTGCGTAACAAACAGTTCAGGGTGTTTCGCGCCGCGAGTGATGCTGCGTTATGGATGTGGTGCTTGGGGATGCAGGAGGTAATGGAGAGGAACGGCTATTTACAGCTCAGCTCACAGCGTGGTGGCAGAGCAGCTGAGGAGTCGGCTCATGTCTGCAGCTGAGGGTGTCCCATGGCTTGGGCACGTTTCTCCAGGGAAATGCCACTGGGTTCCAGCTGGCAGTGAGGATCAATCACTCAGCACAGGCTGGTTGGGCACTTGGGCACACCGAATTGTGGCCAGGGAGCTGGATGGGGGGCGGTCTGTGTTTCACCTATGTGTTGGGTTTGTTCCCTCTGGGCGACTCAAGCGTTGCTTCGCTGTGTCTCTGTAGGGCCTGCTGTGCTGCCTGCCTCCTGTGACTGATGCTGCTTCTTGTCTCTTCCCTGTCGCCAACAGATGAAATCCTCTGACGTCGACCAGGAGTTATTCACGGAGAGTTACTGCAAAGTGTGCAGCGCTCAGCTAATATCCGAGTCCCAGCGCGTGGCCCATTACGAGGTAGGATGCTCTGTGGCATCAGTTTATAACCCCTCCATCAAGTCACTGGCTCTTCCAGCCACGTGTCTTTACAGGGTGGCAATCGGGTGCTGTGCTCCCAGTGAGTAGTTCACCCCAGCATTTCAAGTTCCTCTTTGAAAACTCACGATTCAAAAGACAGTTTATTTACCGCCGGCGTCGCCGCGACGCTGCCCGCTGCGGGGCTGGGTTGGGGTGGGGTTTTTTTTTCCCCTTTGCCTAAATTTGCAAAGTCAGGCTGTGATTTGAACATGACTGCAAGCTCGTTTTCAAAGGCACACAGCTAGCAAGGAGGTCAATTAGGAGTTCAGCCAAACGAACTCCAGTTTTTCTATTAGATGCGCTGCGCTTACGCCTTGCCGAGTAGGAGCCACTGATTGCACAGAGAATAGATTAGTATTTGCCAGTGTATTTAAGCACTTAAGAGGTAGGCAAGCAATAAACAATTAGAAAGGATCTATTATTAGAGACACGTTAGAACAGCAATTAACGGCACTGAATATCTTCAAAACAAAATTAAATAAATTCCAATTAAGCAAGGGGAGGGAATCACTGAGGGATATGCTGCTGTGAAATCCTTCAGGAAAGGAAACCTGCTGCCTGTCTGGGTCTTGTCCTCGGCTCCCTGGGGTGTGGGATATGTGCATGAAGCAGTTCTACAGCTCTGAGGAGCGGATCCTCATCGTGGCGAGGGGCTGTGGCTGCTGGTGAAGGTGGAGAACCTGGGGCTGAGGGGCTTCTGAGTTCACCCCTGCTTTGAGGTTATGCTGTTGGTGTCTGCAGTATTTCACCAAGAGCAGAGTCTGTGCCAAGAGCCTGGAAGATGAAGTTTCCCCAAACTTTTTCTCTGATCCAAGTACTAGGCAATGGGCAGACAGATGTCTGTGTGGCCAATGGAGATGTATGAGAAGCTTCTCCAGTGCGCAGTATCCAAGGATGCTGTGCTGTGTTAATAAGTGATGTGAACAATAACACACGCTTACTCATAGGGTGCTTTACATGTCTGATTTGGTGAGTGAGCACTCCGCTGGCTGCCCTCAGCCTGCAGCAGAGATCCCTGGCTGCCACTGTGCTATCTAAGGCTGCAGTTCTAGGGGCACCTTCAAGATCTTGATCAAGGGCGATGCAGATGCCAAATTTTGTCTACAGGAGGCAGAAGCCTTGCTGCAGGAACAGGAGCAGTGACTGGGAGCGATGGGGGTGCTCAGCCAATCTCTTTCCTTCCGCGCCCGTAGTCGCAGGTATGAGCTGAATCGTTAATTCCTGGCAGATGTTTTTGAAATGTGGAAAACAACATTGTTTTCCGTTGTATATTTTAGTGTGAGGGTGGTGTGCTCGTTTGTCATCCCCTGTGAAATCCCAGCAGACGCAGTAGACATTCAGCACAACGATGTCATTACTGAGCCCTGCCTGCTGGGCTGTGGAATGCAAAGCGAAGGGATGGAGAACGTGACTGGGCAGGGGGGACCAGCCCACCCCCCAATCTGTGGGTCTCTGGTGGCCCCTGAGGCTGAAGGTGCCTCTGCCTGCAGCTCTGCTGTCTTTGCTGTGTCCTCACAGCAGCCTCTGCTCTCTGTGGGGAGATGCAGTGCTTTGGACCGTCCGCAGGTCACCACTGTGGAGCGCATCCCGCATCCCCCCC
Source organism: Gallinula chloropus (assembly GCF_964237585.1). NCBI lineage: Eukaryota > Metazoa > Chordata > Aves > Gruiformes > Rallidae > Gallinula > Gallinula chloropus. Next base: position 9,531,401 of record NC_140106.1, read on the forward strand.
ACGCCTGGGTCCTGAGAGACCCACAGACACAGGGAGAAGGCTGAAAACCTGCCCCAAATACTTATGGGGAAGGTGATTCCCCTGAGGAGCTCTCGCTGGGGCAGCAGAGCTGTGCCCTGGATGTTTCCTTCCCTGGATGCTGGGGCTGCCAGCAGCACGGTGCAGCATCGAGCCTTGCGGGGGAGGCACCCCGACTCCATGTGCTTTGACTGCAGATGCGAACGGAAAGCCGCTCTGCAGCGCTCTGCTCCTTGGGATGCGAGCTGGACGGGGCTCCCAGAGACCTGAGCAAAGAATCCATCGTGAGCCTCCCCTTAGGTGAACTCAGCCTCTTTTTTTTCCTAGACAAGGAAGTGTGTGTGGCTGGACTGACACGTTAAGCACAGAAACTTACTGGTGAATTGTTTCTCCCCAAGTAGGTCTCGCTCTGACGCTGTTTGAGAAGGGTTTGGTCACAGCAGCTGCCTGTGAACACAGCAGGCTGTCCTGTCTGCCTGGCACCTGCTCCCAAGGGGTTTCTCACCCCCAGTAAGATGAGCAGATCAAGTCTGGGGTGCGGTTATTCCCTTTTCTAACATCAGGATTCCTGGCTTGACTCTTCTTTACAAATCTCTGCTGCTGAATGTACCTGAGCTCCATCCTGCCTGAAACCAGCAGCCCTTTTGCTGCAAGCCAATTAGTTAATAGCAGCAATGTAAAATTCGCTGTTTCTTCCTAATTAAGAAGTCACTGGTCACAATTTTCACACTTTTCTTTCCTTCTTTCCTTTAAAAAGGATTCTGGGGTCAAAATGGATTCTTTCTCGTAGGGACAATGACAGCTTCAGACTAGATTTTCTACAAATAAACAGAAAAACCCTTCCTGTGCAGAGCAGGACTTTTCATTTTTACTGGCTTGACTTTCATGGGGAAGAGTAAAACACCACAAACCCCAGTACTGGTGTGGCTCGTGCAGCCTAATCCAAGCAGATGAGCCTTTCAGTATCCAGAGAGCTGTGCTGGGAAACTCCTTGTGCTGCCTGGATCATCCCCGCTTTGGTTTCCTGAAGAAGGGAGTGGATGATGGGGAGGGAGGGACTGGGTCCAGCCTGGCTGCCCATGGGTACCAGTGGAGCTTGGTGGTGGTGCTGTAGGGCTCTGCACGTGCTGGGGAGCCATGCAAAGGGTGGGCAAATGAGCACGCCGAGCCACACACTGGGAGCTGCTGAAGGCACCTGCAGACCACCACCCTGCAAAGCAGCGATGCCAAGCTCCTGAACGGTGCTGGTACCACATCTTCCTCCTCAGCCTGGCTTGTTTTGGTCAGCAGTGCCCTTACCCTCACCAAGCCAGAGCTTAGAGAGAAAGGGAATTCATCTGCTGCCTCTCTCACGCAGCCGAGTAAGATCTGCAGCCTTTGTGCTGGGCTCGGAGCTCTTGGCTCCTTTGTGCATGCAAAATAAGACATTTCTCTGTAAGAAAATAGAAGGAATGAAAGGGGGATGTTTTTATCTTGCCAAACAGGAATAGTCGGTTCCAATCGCTGTCTCCTTCTCCAAATCATCATCCAATAACTCTTCTCTTCTCCTGTGCTACTACTTTGCCAGGAATAAAATAAAAAATAATAATTTGATGTCAGTCGTGCGATATTAAGGGGTGTTATTTCCAAGGGCAAGTGTAGTGGAAAAAAAATGACAAAAGAATCAGTGTTTGCAGCATGTTTTTGCTCCCAACTTGACATACAGCAAAATACTGCCCTTGGTTTCTGTGCTTTGTGCAACTGCATCCCTGGCTTTGTGTGGTATGTCTGCTGTGCCTTCGCTCTGCTCTCCATCCTTGGGAAAGGTCCAGGGCTTGCTCCAGAGCAGAGCTGATCTGAGTAACTGGCTTTGGGATATCGACTTGTAATGAAGTTGCAGGTGCTTAAATGAGAAAATGCCTTAACGAGCTCTCTGCATGCTGTGATGCTGAGGATGGCAGGAGGTTGCTTTAAAGACACCGGTTAGCTTCCATGCAGCGGTGAGAAAGAGATGAGACAGATCTTACTGGTTGTTGCCAATGCCCAGAAGATCGTGTGCTTGAATATTTTAATTCTTAAAGCAAATTAATATGTTAATTTGTCCCCTGAAGTATGGGAAAACTCCCTTCCCATTTCTGCTACTGGAATAAAGCATCCAAATAGGGATGCTTGATAAAATTCCTGCTAGGTGATAGCTCGCTGTACCTCTGTGATGTGCCGAGCTTTCTGCATGTGCTGGCTCTCCCTGTCCCCTTCAGGAGGAACAAGGATGAAAGGGGATGAGATAAAGGATGCAACAAAAAAGGTCAGGAGGATGCAACATGCTCCAGGCTGTCAGGCAGGTGGTACCCAACTGCGCGGTGCTGTGGGGAGGGAGAGGGTTTCAAGCCTCCTCTCTTGCTCGCTGTCAAGTGGGAGGGTGCTGGCAGACCCCTTCCAAATGGGATGCTTGGTCTGCATGAGGTTGGGACCAGCCTCTCCTGAGCCTCTTTAATTGGTGCCGACATCAGCCGGCTCCTGCGGCGTGCGTGGAGCAGAAGGATGCCCGTGCTGCGCCACGGCTGCTCCTTCCTCAGCTGCTTCCTCCTGGGGCTGTGGGTGATGGGATGCAGGGTCAGCTGCATCTCGAGGGGCACATCTACTGGCACCTTCCTCCTGGGGCACATTCTGTGCCAGCCAGGGAGACGGGCAGCGTCTCGCAGCCATCGGCCGTTTAGCTGGGCTTTGAAGGCACAGCCGGTGCTTGTCTTTCAAGCACAACTTTGATATGAAAGGAGTGATTATTTTTGTGGTTGTTGTTGTTTTTAAATGACATCTGTGGGTGGGAGAACCAGAAGGCAGCTACCCAGAGCCTGCACCTTTCACACAGAGCCTGTTCTGAGGTGACAGGAGAGCGTCATAAGGGTGGGATTCAGAGCACACGGTTTGTGCTCAATCTTGCATCAGGCTCCTGTGGCTTTTTATCAACTATTATCAGCTATTCAAATACCATTTGTCCCCTCAAAGGTATTGCAAAGGCATAACTGAGGCTGCTGCCCTGGGATCAGAAGCTCTTGCAGCTGGGTGGCTGCTTTACCAGCCCGTAGCGAGGGCTGCGGTCCTCTGCATGGGGAGGAGCGCAGGAGGATTCCAAGAGGGTCAGAGAGCAGCAGTGATTTGGGAAGTGGCCGGTGCCACTTGAGGGCTTGAGAAACAGGAGGAGGAGGAGAAAACCAGGACGTATTGTGCTTGCTGCAATGCGATTGAAAGTCCATGCCCTGGAGATGAGTGGCTTTTTTTTTGTTCCTTCTCAGTATTTCTGCCTGTCACCTTCCTCTGGAGTGGGAAGCCTCTTGTTGCTGGATGCTCTCAGGATCACCCGTAATTTAATGCTTCCTTCCAGCCCTGCCTTTGAGAGGGGCTGTATCAATCACTGTGGTGAGCTGCTCCGTAAATTTCAAAAGCTAAGCTTTCTTAGTTACCTCCGAGTCCTCATCTCTCTGTAGATGTGTTCACAGCCATTAGGAAGATGCTGCCATTTATTTTCAAGTCTCTCCTTGAAAATCCTGCAGGAAAATTACCAAATATGCAAAGCCTCTCTCAGATTCCACCCTGAGCTGCATATTCATCACCACATTTGCTCCTTAAACTGCTATAACACTTTCCTCCATTGTAATCTTTATTGCTTCAGGTGTTCAGATGCTGCTTTGCTTTTTCATTTCGTATGAAGAAATACACCCGGGAAGGTACCAGGTGAATGTTGGTTTCACCTTGTGAGATGAAGGAATGATGCTTAAAGGCTGGTGGTGGAGCCTGAGCCGCAGGGGGAGGGCAGAGGCAAAGTGGATTAAAATTCAAACGCAGAGGAAACTGGGGAGAACAAATAAAGTGCCGTGCCCTTTGGCTCATCTCCGGAGCTGGAGCGCTCTCTGGAATTTCTCACCCTGTCTCCGGAGCGAAGCAGGCGAGCGGTATCGACAGCCTCATCAATACTCCTTGTCTGTGCAGAGCTGGAGTGATGCTCAGGTTAATCTGCTTCCAGTTGGGCCATCCTTCTCTGGGAAACTGCATAAAATGATGGCTTGTCTGAAGGAATAATAAACATTGTTTACTATTGGCACGTTAGCGCCTTAAGGACCGAGATGCGTGTGCTCAGAAAGGCAATCCCGTGGCTGAAATATTAATGCAGTGGAAGAGCACATAGTCTGTTTAACGAAGTAAATGCTGCACTTGAACATGAGGAGCTGGAATATCCCATGCCTGGTGCCAGCTGCCTGCATGAGATGCCGCAGGCACTTCCCGGATGGGGGAGCGGAAAGGACGCTCTTTGGCTGGAAACGGAGACGGTGCAGGGCTTGTGTGTGTCAGGGAGCCTGCTGATTCCTGAGGGGATGCTTCATGTTTCTCCTCTCTCCTCTGTGCTGCTTACCTGGCAAGTCTTGGCTTGCTTTATTGAGAACAACCTGTGATGGCTTCAGAGGGCAGAGGAGGAGGGGATGTCCAACCTGTCGTTCCCATACCCTTCCCCTGCAGATTGTGCTGGTGTTTGGTAGGAGAACCTTGGCTTGGGAAGAAAAAAGAAAGGAAAGAAATGGGGCTAATGAAAGCTTTTTTGTGGCTTGTTTGCAAAGAGCTCAAAGGGACTGCTCTGGTTTGTGTATGGGCACCTACAGCCCTGCACCTGGCCTCTGTACCCAGGTAGTGCTAGGAGCAGTTGAGTAAACGTGGCCATGCATTATACGTGGAGGAGATGTGTGGATGTTGGTGCTGCAGGTGGGGGGCTCACATGCCTTCTCCCCCCCCCACAGCACGTTAGGGGCTCACCAGGGCAGCTCGATTGCAGCTGTGCTCCAGGAACCCAGCGCAGACTAAATGTCTCTGTGTTACTACGCTGCTGTCAGCGGTAATGGCTCGACATTATTTTTAATGCACTCCCAGTGTCAGCGTCTATCGCTAAAGAGCCGCGGCGGCAGAGCAGGAGAAGCCTCCAGCGCAGCTCCCTTCCACAGTGCCCCTGTGCTGGAGTCCTGTTTCTGGCTAAAAATAACCTGAGTTCAAAGGTACTTTTGGAGCAGTGGTGAAACGCACCAGGGATGAGACCCTGAGGTCACCCGTTCAGAGTGGCACCAGGGGTGTCACGTTAAGCATATGTGGAATAAAAGTAGCTAAACGTTGCTGCTACCTGAGCCATCCCCAGGAAAAGTCCTTGCAGCTCCCGTTTTCCTGCAGCATCCCCTTTATGGCCAGGCTGGATGGGCAACCTTGTGTAGCTCCGGGCCTGGAGGTTGGTGTCCCTGCCTGTGGCATTGGGGTTGGAGCTCTGTGACCCTTGGGGTCCCTTCCAACCCAGACCAGCCTGTGAGTCTATGATTCTGCTCCCTAGGTGCAGGGAGGGCACCTGTTTGTTCCAGATATTCCCTCTTACTCTCCTTTAATATTTCAAGCTCTCAACCCCATGTTTGGATTTGGGTTCCAGGTGTTTGAAAGCAGAGTCTTTAGTTATCCTGGTGTGTTGTGACAAACCCCTCCCACGCGCCGTGCCGGGGCTGAGCGGCTCTCAGCAGTGACTGGCGCTGACGTGCTTTCCAAGTGATGTGTTTCAGACACGTAAAGATAGAACGGGAGCAACAGCAGCGCTGTCAGTGCTGAGGGTGGTGCTGAGCCACTTCCCCTGTGGGGATGAGACACTCGGTCAGTGTTAACTCTTCTGTTTCCCACTCGACTCCAGGACGTTGCCCTGTATCAGCAGGGAAGCTCATCCACGCCTCCAGCATCTGTACCCGATGGCAGAACGGCCTGAGCTGAGACAAACAGCAAGGATTTAGCTTGCTGAGCAAAGAACCCTTCAGAGGCTCCATCCTCTGCATCCTCTTTACGCTGGCAGGGAGGTGCAATGCCTGGAGAACAATCCTTACACACCAGTGGAAATATAAATTCCTGGTTGCTTTAGTTTAGGTGTGAGATCCCTCTGCAGAAGAAATGTGAGGATGTGAAGTGAGAAGGGACTTTCAGTGTGTTTGGGGATGAACAGAAGCCAGCCAGTGATCCCAGGCACTGGCAGGAGGGTGTGCAGGGCTCTGCAGCCTGTGAGATGAGCGCTGAGCCGGGCTGTGCCACGCTGCTCTGGCAGCAGGCTGTAAAGAGAGTTATTTTCCTCTCCATAGGGTACACAGCAGTGTGCAGGGGAAGAGGTACTTTGGCTACAGTCGAAATCAATATAGGAAGCGGTAAAGGTAAAGATCACATAACTGAAACGGTGATTTCTGAGACAGAAAATTCATGCTGTGCTGGTTTGGAGGTCTGCAGGTATCTGTCAGGCGGGGAGATGCAGGGCTGAGCCTGGGTCCATCTGGATCAGCTGTTGTGAGCAGGCTGGGCTGGGGCAGTGATGCTGCATGGGAGATGCCCTGTACGATGTGTGGTGCCCACCCGCATGGGGTATCAGTACCATCTGAGATGCTTTCTACCACCTATATCAGGTACCAATCTGAGATGCCCTGTACCACCCATACAGGGTACCAGCACCACCTGCCTTGTGCCATGGGGACTGCACCAAGGGTAGAAACCCAAAGGTGTTGTTTTTCTTTTCCCTTGAACAAGCGCAGTGCAGAAACCCTTTTCCCAAGGGACCACCTGCGCTGCCGGCTGGACCCTCTCTACAGCTTCAATGCCTCAAGCAGGAGGGTGGCAGATGGCAAAGGGTGTTTGGGGGCTTTCTGGCAGGAAACGTGTTTTGTGGAGCCACAGGAGCAAAGGAGGATCGAGTGGGTGAGGTTTTTCTCTTATGAAGGTGACTGAAGCAGCTGCACTGTTGATTGTAATTGCAGTTGTCAGGCTCAGACTGGGTGCTTTGACCCCGTGCGACTGCAGAGCGGCAGCCACAGCCCCTCTTATCACCCACGAGTCGCTGCTATTGGTTTTCCTTGGAGCTTCTGAGATCTTGTTTTTGTATTTCTCAAATGAGAGTGGTCAAGATGTGGGAGAAGCTGCTGGGGCCTGTGAAATGCTTCCAGCCATGCGCACTGGACTCGTGATGCTGTTGGTGTCCCTGGAGAGGAGATCGGTGCTTGGGGTTGGTGAGCACAGGGAAATGAGTGTGGATCTGGAGAACTGGAATCAGCCAGTGGTTACTCAGATGAATAGATCATCAGTCATCAGGCTTGAACACCAGTTGCAAGTGCCTGCTCAACGGCTTTATCAGTGACCTGGGTGAAGGGATCAGTTGTTCCCTAAGTTTGGGGATGACACTAAGCTGGGAGGGCCTGTGGATCTGCCTGAGGGTGGAGAGGCTCTGCAGAGTGGTCTGGCCAGACTGGACCAGCGGGATGAGGTTCAACAAGGCCAAGGGCAGAGTCCTGTGCCTGGGACATAATGACCCTGAGTGCTACAGGCTGGGGCAGAGCGGCTGGAGAGCTGCTGGGGAGAAGGACCTGGGGGTGTTGGGTGCCTGGGACTGACCCTGAGCCGGCAGCGTGCCCGGGGGGCCAGGGAGCCCAACGGCATCTGGGCTTGTGTCAGCCCCAGCGTGGCCGCAGGGCCAGGGCAGGGATTGTGCCCCCGCACTCGGCACTGGGGAGGCTGCACCTCGAGTGCTGGGTTCAGCTCTGGGTCCCTCGCTCCAAGAAAGACCTGGAAGCCCTGGAGTGAGTCCAGAGAAGGGCAACCAGGCTGGGGAAGGGACTGGAGGGCAAATCCTCTGAGGGGGCTGGGGGTGTTCAGCCTGGAGAAGAGGAGGCTGAGGGGAGACCTTCTCCCCACCTCCCCTGCCCTGCCAGGAGGGTGCAGAGAGGTGGGCGATGGTCTCTTCAGCCAGGGGACAGGAGATGGGACAAGGGGCAATGGGCTCAAGCTGCGCCAAGGCAGGGTCAGATCGGACACTGAGGAAAAGTTCTTCCCTGAAAGGGCTCTGGGGCACTGGCAGAGGCTGCCCAGGGAGGGGCTGAGTCACACCCCTGGGTGGATTTAACAGACAGGTAGATGAGGTGCTCAGGGATGTGGGTTAGTAGAGGATGGGTACGGGTGGACTCAATGATCTCAAAGGTCTTTTCCACCCTGGTGATTCTGTGAGTACTGGTATGCATAGGCAGAGCAGTGTCCAAACCAGTCATATGTCTACCTGCAGCTCTGAAGAAGCTGGTTTCACAGGAATGAAAAGTCATCTGTGTGCAGTTGGGAATTACAGACACGTCTCTGTGTGCCCACAAAGTCACAAGCATGAGTAGACGCTTTTTAAAATATTAACTCACAGAGGAATAAGGGGAAGTGGATAGAAATGACCATAAATTATAAATGAGGCTTTGCAAAAATTACAAAGGGAGAAAAAGGACGTTGGCACCCAGCAGCGTCTGGAATAACAGACGGGAGTTTGTCTCTGTGGTGAACAAGGGGGATCTCGGTGGTGGCGTTTGCTGGTCGTGTGGGTAGAGGAGGCAAAAAAGGGAAGGCGTTTGCTGAAAATACTTCTGTCCTCTATTTAAAAGAGAGCAGAGGATGTTGTTATATCACAGTATGAGGAAGAAATTGGTTCCGTGCCAGCAGAAATTTTGGGAGTTTGTTAGGCAGGGATTATGAAAGGCAGAAGGATGGTGGGGTTTGGGTCAGCGGGTCCTGTAGTTTGCAAGCTCTCAAGTTGAGTAGAGCTGGCCACATGTTGTGCATCACCACTGCTGGTCCTTCCCAGGGACTTGGGCTCACACCTCTGTACTGTGTGCAGTTCTGGGTTCCCCACCATAAGAAGGACATTGAGGTCCTGGAGTGAATCCAGAGAAGGGCAACCAGGCTGGGGAAGGGGCTGGAGGGCAAATCCTCTGAGGAGCAGCTGAGGGAGCTGGGGGTGTTGAGCCTGGAGAAGAGGAGGCTGAGGGGAGACCTTCTCCCCACCTCCCCTGCCCTGCCAGGAGGGTGCAGAGAGGTGGGTGATGGTGTCTTCAGCCAGGGGACAGGAGATAGAACAAGGGGCAATGGGCTCAAGCTGCCCCAGGGCAGGTTTAGATTGGATATTAGAAAAAAATTATTTACTGAAAGAGTTGTCAGGGCTGGAACAGGCTGCCCAGGGAGGGGCTGAGTCACCATCCCTGGATGTGTTCAAAAAAAGGATTGATGAGGTACTTAGGGATATGGTTTAGCTTAGGATGGGAATAGTTGGACTTGATGATCTTCAAAGGTCTCTTCCAACCTTGTGATTCTGTGAGTGTGGGGAACTTTGAGGAGGAAAACCGAGCTGGGCATGGTAGCACTGAGTGGTGACGATGGGGAGAGGAGCCCTCCCAGCTTGGCACAGCCACTGAGCACAGGAGGACTGGGAAAGGGATGTGAGGAGGGAGCTTCAGGAGGATAATGTCATTGGTATTCAGTTTAGAGAACCAAAATAACTGGCCAAAATAACTTCCCCTCCTCTGATGAGATTACCAGTAGGGCCAACATGGATAATGAAGTTGGTGTAATCATGTGAGTGTGTGTTTCATGGCAATTTAATTAAGAAACTGCCAGCACACAAACCAAAAATCAACACAGTACACACTAAAAGGAATAAAAGCCAACCAAAAGGCTGCTGAAAAAGGTTTTTATTCCAAAGTAAGAGCCTCTGCCAGTCGGGCTGCCATGACTGCTCCTTCCTTCATCTCCCCGCTGTGCCTCTGCTCTCAGCACAGCCGCACATCCCTGGTGTGGTGGGTCTCTGGTCTTTGGCACAGGGAAGGGAGAGGAAAGGCAGATCCCCTGGAAAAAAGGTGCTGCAATGAGGAGCGAACGAAGGGGTGACACAGGGAGCTCCAGGGAGAGGAGATGTGAGCACGGTGTGAGGCCAGCAGCAGGAATGGTTGCTTTGAACCTGGTGAGGTGGTTGGGGGGACAGGAAGAAGTCTCTCACAAGATGGTGAGCTATTTTGGGCTGTCAGGTCAGCTTAAATCAGTGGTGCAAAGTGGGAGCAGAGCCCAGGGCTGCCACAGGCTGCTGAGCTCTTCCTGAGAGGGGGATGCCTGCCGCACCCCAGGGGTGACAGTGGAGTTGGGGGGGGTGTAGGGGGTTGTCTGTGTGCATCTGTGCAGCCCAGCCACTCCCCAGCTAAAGCCTCCACGGGGGCTCCTAGCCTTTTAAAGGGAGCTGCATCTCATCCCTCCCCAGGGATATTGCTGCTGGTGGAGTAACAAGCTGCTGCATGAGCAGCCCCACCGGGGTGAGCGGGACTCCTGTGTCTGACACCAGCTCATCTGTGGGTCCTGCCAGCTGCTGCTGCTCCCACAGAGACACTATTGTCTCCTCTGGCTGTGCTGCTGCTCACTCTGGGCAGGAATGTGCTGCAAAACTTCATTGCCATGCATGAGCTTGCAATGCAGAAGGCTGCAGTCACTGTGTGAGAACAGGCTCTTTTGCAGCTCCCCCCCCAACCCCCACCTCCAATCCCTGCATAGAGAAGGTTGTTTTTAAAGCATAGAGTATTAAAGTAGAGTTTCTGCCCTCTAAAGGAGCTGTTTCCAGATGCTAGAGGCAGGGAATTTAAGTGAAAATGCCTTTGAAATAGCCACAGGCACAGAAATAGTCTCTTAGTGCACCTGAGATCAAACTGAGGTGGCTGTTGATGAGCAGGTAGGTATCTCCAAGGGCACCATCCTTCTTCCAGACCATGGAGCTACAGGCATGTCAAGGTTTTGTATTCTCTAAAGCATGCCCATATGGTGAGATGGGTCAGAATGGGAGCTGGATGTGTGCTGATCCCACCTGATCCCTGTTGCTTGACTCCAGTACATGGTCCCTCATTGGCTCCCTTTTCCCCTTGCATCTGGAATAACTTGGATGGCAGCTGCCAGCTGATGCTCAGCTGTCTGAGCCATCCCTGCCATGGGTCTCTGCCTGAGGTCTGAAGGTCCAGGCAGCTGGTGGGGAAGCAAGGATGCTCTTATCTCCAGCCATCCCTAGACACCCTCCCAGAGCTGCGTCCTCCAGACCTCCAATCAGAGCTGGGACCCAGCTCCAGAGCGTGGCATGTCCCCCTGCCCAGTGGCAATGCTGCCACAGGGGCTGTGCCACCCCCTCCCCAGCTCTTGCCCATGTCACATCTCAGAGCTGCAAGATTCCAGGTTGCTTTGTGGAGGGGAAAAGATAACCCACGGGGCTGTTTGCGAGCAGCAAGCTCAGGATAATCACTTCACTCTTGCTGTGGTGTTAGGATGATAAATACACATGTAAATGTAGGAAATACCAGAGATAAAATGGGTGACAAATGGGCTGTGCTACCTCCACTCCTGAGAGGGAATGAGATGCTCACTCACCACGTACTTGCAAAGGCCAGGGATGATTTTAAGCTCTGCTTTTATAACTGGGGGATAATAAGGCTGCATAAGGAGCCGTGTAGTTTTAAATTATGCCAAACATAAGTTATTTCTTTACCTTAGCCCTCATAAATCCAAACAAATGCGTAAATACAGGTGAGAGGTGTTTTACAGCAGGCTGAAGCTTTGCTGCCTTTTAATGCAGACATTTGGGCATCATTTATGGCACAGCTGAGTGCCACGGGGAAGAACACTACAAATGATTACTGCTAAAATCTTGCCAAAAAAAGCCAGCAAAAAACCCCCCCAAACGTTTTTAACCTCTAAATTCCACAGGCTGTGGCTGTGTTCCCTCAGAGGAAGGGGCTTTCCTGGTGTGCCAACCCCCCACATGAGCTGAAACCAGCTGAGCATCACTAGGCTGGGAGCAGGAGCGCTGTCAACTCCCAAGCCTAACCTGGCACATCTGTCCTTAGAGTTTCAGATGTTTATTTTGTCATTTCTTAATTTACTCCAGCGCTGCCTGGACTGCTAATCACCGAGCACTGAAGCTTTTGGGGTTTCCTGTGCTTAGCTTTGACTACAGCTGGGTCACACTTTCTAACTGTGCTCAGGAAGACACATCTAGACGTTATTTGATGTTATTTATCTTGACTGATGTGCTCCATTAAAAAAAAAAAACAATAAATCACTGCACAGTCACATTTATGGATGCAAATAGAGCTCCCTGCAAATTCAGCTCCAAGTTCCCACCGCAGGAAAAAGAATCTTCCAGAACAGGGTAATGGTAATTTAATATATTAAAGCTGCAAATCTGTGCTCTGAAATGATAATATCACGGTGCTGTTGTTCTGTGAGTCAATCAGAAATGGAGATTCAGAGGGGGGAATTTGCATAATAATAGGTGCTGTGCAGGCCTGGGCTCTGGGTGCAGGTATTTGGTAGGTGCAGTCTTCCCCCCCCTCCCCACCCTCCAACATGTACTGGGAGACAGGAGCTGGCTGTAAGTTACTGCTTCCAAGGGGTTTGTCGTGCTCCTGCTGTGGAAGTGTTTAAATCTTCCTTTATGTTGTGCTTTGTGTGCTGGTGATGGTGTGAGCAGGACATCTCTCTGTCCCTCCTCATCCTCACTTGCTGGTAAGCACTGGTTGTGCCCGAAAGCAGTGCAAAGCCTTGTTGCTCCGTGTCCTTCATGGGAAGAGTGAGTCTCCTCCAGGCATCCCTCAAGCTCTCTCAGTCTCCCACCACAGACCCTGAAACCTCCCTGTGCTGTAAGTGTTCCCAAGCAGCAGGTGCCCACTCGGTGCTTCTCCTGGGAGACAGCTTGACAAGGTGGGGAGCAGCTTTCTGGCTGGGGGGCTGCTTGTTAGCTTCCCATGTGAAAGACTGGGGGAAGGGACTGGTGACCACTGCTGATGCTGGAAGGTCTGCATCCATCCTCTGCCCCACAGCATGGGGGTGATGCCTGGCAGGACTCGTGAAGGCAGAACGACCTTGCAGCAGTGCCCGGGCTCCTGGGGCTGGTTTCTGCAGCAGCAAACATCAGGTTGAGCCCAGGACTCCCCACAGCTCAACCCAGAGCACATCTCCATCCCTTTCCATGGCTGGTAGAGAGTTTTACTGGGAGGAGAAGGGGCTCAGGATCCGTGCAGTCCTTATCCCCAGCTGTGCATGAGGAGAGATCTCATAACACACAATTACCTGGTCATTTACTTGTGGGAGAAATTTCTTTCAAAGCTTTGGCAGGTGTCAGTGGGCTTATTTCCTGGAGAAGGAGGTTTCATGCCCCCTATGTGTTTAATTCTCTGGTAAGCATAGGAACCGTGGACTTGTGTGTGTGTGTGTGTGTGTGTGTGCACCTGATGGATCCTTCATGATGCCATCCCATCTCCACCCAAAGCCAAATAACCCCACTGAAGCCCAATAACCCCACTCTTTCCAGTCTCTCCCACTATGGGAACAGTCTGATAACAAGCACTGATACCTTTATTCCTCCTCACAGTATTCAAAGTTGCTCCTCACAGGGTGGACCATTCCTCCTGCTAATGCCAGACACCACAATCATTCCACAGCTCATTTCAGCTCCCTGTGAAACCTCCATCAAACACAAACATTCCTTACCTGGGTCTTCTCCCCCTTTTCTCCTCCCTCGTTGGATAACGTATATCAAGGGGATGTGAAATCTTACTGCAGACTGTTGTTGTATGCACAGCAATAGAGCTTCTTCCTTTGTGTAACTTCATTTCTTGCCTTTTTTTTTTTCTTTTCCCTTTTTTTTTCTCTTCTTTTTTTATTTTCCAGAGTCGGAAACATGCCAGCAAAGTTCGCCTCTATTATATGCTTCATCCCATAGATGGAGGTTGTCCAGCTAAAAAGCTCCGGTCAGAAAATGTGGGTATAATTTATAAGTCCCTGTTTACTCAGCTGCTTTGTGAATCATTGACTCTGTCCTACACTGGGGTTTTTTTTTTGCTGTTACAGCCACAGATGATCAGGTACCCAGAGGTAATGTTTAGATTAGCTGAAATGCTAAGTAACTGGAAATAATTTTCAATAAGCTGTAGGAGAAATATTGCATAGAGCAGCAGCAGGAGTTGTGGGTTTAGTTATATGAATGTTCTTCCCTAGGTAAAAAAAATATACATTGATAGCAAATATCTAGTGTTTACTCAGTTTAAATGCAATGGGTAGTGTTTTGTTGGGGAGGCAGGGCAGTGGCTGCTGCAGGCTGGTGTGTTTGGGTGGTTGGGATGCAGGAGGGATGTGTACAGAGCTGCATCAGGTCAGGGGATGCCTGTGGTGTCATCACTGCATCGTGCTGCAACCCCCTCCAGGAAGAGCAGAGGCACCTCAGAGTCTCTTCCAACCTTGATTTATTTTCCTGAGAGCTGATGAAAAAGGTGTGCTGGACCCAAAAAGCTCCTCACCAAGGCTGATGGGGTGTTCCAAAAAGCAGCAATCAGGTTCCTCAACCGATCAACATCCTCATTCAGATCAACAAACCAACGTGAGGAAGCTGGGCCAGCTCAAAGCCATTTGTCAGGCAATCAAAGGAGACTAAATCTGTCCAGGACTGATTCACAGTGAATTATTCATTTGGCTCTATCCCACATTCTGGGGCTGGTGTGAGAGCTGTCGGTGAGGTTCCCAGCAACAGCATCCCGAGCACTTCAGACCTGCAGGATGGTGGCTGTGCTTTAGTGCTGTTGATATTAGCATGGCATCTTCTAATTAAAGGGAGAAACAGGCAAGTTTGGCCAAAGGAACCTGAAAGCTCCTTCACACAGTAATTAAATTTTTAGCAGAGCTTTGCTGCTGCACACAGGGTCACTGTGGATGCAATCTACCCCTTAACAACAGAATCTCATGGTATTTTTATTGAGTTGTTAATTACAGACTGGGAAAGGAGCAGTGGATGTGCACATGCAGGCTTGGAACAACACGGTCCTCTAACGAGCTTTGTTACCCTTAACAAGAAAATGCCTTGCTCATGTGTGCCTTAGCATGAGGATTTCCCCCTCTACTCTGCCCTGCTCAGGCCCCACCTGGAGTGTTGTGTCCAGTTCTGGGCTCCCTGGGATCAAACAGACAGGGATCTCCTGGAGAGAGTCCAGAGGAGGGACACACAGATGCTGAAGGGCCTGGAGCATCTCCCCTGTGAGAAAAGGCTGAGTGAGCTGGGGCTGTTCAGCCTGGAGAGGAGAAGACTAAGGGGGGATCTTATTAATGTTTATCAATATCTGAAGTGTGGGATGCAGGGGAAATGGGCAGCCCCTTTTCAGTGTCTGTGGGGTCAGGACAAGGGGTGATGGCTGCAAGTTGGAGCACAGGGAGTTCCCCACCAACATGGGGAAGAGCTTTTCCCCAGTGAGGGTGAGGGAGCCCTGGGACAGGCTGCCCAGGGGGTGTGGAGTCTCCTTCTCTGGAGAGATTCCAGCCCTGTCTGGACACTGACCTGTGTGCCCTGTCCTAGGGAGCTGCTTTGGCAGGCGGTTGGACCTGATGATCTCTGGAGGTCCCTTCCAACCCCTGGTGATTCTGTGATTCTATGATGTGGTGGATGGAGATCCAAAGAGACCTCAACAAGTCAAAGCTGAACTGCTTCCCTTGTTACTTGGTGAAAGGCAGCAGTGGGCAGTAACGTAATTCTGGGTCTGAGGATGTTTGGTTGTGCCCAGGGCAGCCCTTAGCAGGGGTGAATTAACAAGTCCTGACGCCCTGGGTGAGCGATAGCTCTGGAGACCTCAATGCTGAAATGACTTATGGTTTGAAAATACAGCAGGGAAAAAATCTGCCAGTGTTTACAGCTCTGAGTAGCCCTCAGAGTAGGTCAGATATCAGCCAAGCCTTTGTGTTTCAAGAGACCTGAAATATTTAGGGCACTCAGAGGGTGATGAAGCGCTGGCACAAGGTACCCAGAGAAGCTGGGGCTGCCCCTGGGACCCTGGCAGGGTTCAAGGCCAGGTTGGATGGGGCTTTGGGCACCCTGGGTTGGTAGGGGGTGTCCCTGCCCATGGCAGGGGGGCACTGGGAGGAGGGTCTGAAGCTCCTTCCCACCCACACCAACCCTTGACATCCACTGCCAGCTGCAGAGAGAGACTGTATTGCCCAGTTCAGGGGTCCAGCACTGCTAGTCCATCCATGACACACCAACTTTAATGACCATTACAAACAATTAAAAATTAGAATATTAGCTTTTTGGGTTTTTTTTATCAAAAGCCATTTGATTTGTATCCTCTTGACCACTAAACTTGGCCTTTTTTTGCAAAGGGCAGGAGGAAGGAGAAGCTGTGGCTGTTGTAGGTACTCAGTGCAACAGGCTTAAAGACAGCGCTTGCTACCTGACCTTTCAGTTGAGGCAAAGGGGGGTGTTTCTGCTGCTGTTTGAGGTCTATCAAAATACTCTGTGTTCCCCAAACACCCCTCATCCTTTCCTAGTAAGAAGTAGGGGAGTTATACAATTAGACGTCTGCTGGGTAATGACTCAGTTGTTGGGCTCTGTTATCATTTTGGGGTTATTTTGGGGCAGGAGGGGAGGGGGGAAATCTCATGTCTTGGGTGTACTGAGGGACTGGTGACCTTTTATTTTAAATTTCCTCTTAACATTTCAGCTCAAAAGGAATCTGAGAAGGTCACAGCCTGTGTCAGGGCCCCTCTGAAATTCGGAGTCGTAGCCTCAAGTCCCAGGATTGATGAATTGGTTTTAATCAGCCTTTTCCCACCACCTTTAAAGAATAGGACCCTGACTCATGATCAAGGCAGACACGACCAACATTTCTGATGTGCTGTCAAACCTGGTTTTGGGGGATGGGAGAAAAGCCTTCAAATTCTTTCTAGCCCTATTTGTACTATAAGGTAGTAAATTGCTTTAACCAGCATCATTTCCCTTGAAAAAAAGAAAGGGGTCATGACAGCAAGGGTGAATTGCTTGAGGGAAGATAGCAGGATATTGGATTTCCTTGCTGAGGGTGATGTGTGTCCTGCCAGGCAGTGCTGGAGATGGGGGAGGTTGGTCTCTTCTCCCAGGTAACAAGTGATAGAACAAGGGGAAACAGCCTCAAGTTGTGCCAGAGGAGGTTTAAATGAGATAATAGGGAAAATACCTTCACTGAGAGGGTTGCCAAGCACTGGAACAGGCTGCCCCAGGGGAGTCTCCATCCTTGAGGGATTGAAAGGGTGCTCGTGGTGTTTGGGGATGGGGGTTAGGGGTGGGCTGGGGAGTGCTTGGTTAACAGTTGGACTTGATGATCTTAAAGGTCTTTTCCAACCTCTTTGTGATTCTGTGATTCCAAGAGCCTTGTCTTTCTGAGGCATAAATGGTGCCTTGGGACACTGAGTTTTGGTTCCCAATCAGCAAGGAAATCAGAGTTTTTATAGCTCCTGGGGCAGAATTTACTGCATGCTGTAACTTAAATCTTCAGCAGTTACACCGAAAGGGAGAGGAAAGGGCTGGTTTAGAGCTGCTGTTCTTACCCAGTGCTTGTGCCTCATCAGAGCTTCTCAACCAAAAGGTCAGGTGCTGCTTTCAATGACAGGAGTTAACGATGTGAGAAGTGACTTCATTCCCCAGCAGAAGGCTGGGACTGGCTGAGACTCTCTGTCTTAGGGAGGGGGATTTCCTGGGGGACCCCCCATCCTGGAGCTGGGACTCTGCTGCATGCACCCCAGTCCCCCTCCCTTCTCCAGGGCTCCATCCTTCCTGCCTGGGTTTGGATACCCACCTGGGGTCTCCAACCAAGGAACATCCTCCATCCTTGCTGAGCTGCCTGTGGCTCTGTCCCTGCCACAGTGGGGACCACAGGATGGGGCTTGATGTCCAACACATCCCTTGGAAAGCCAGCACTAAGTTGAGGGATGCGTTGGACTGTGGAGGGTCCTGAGACCCTCAAACAGCTCAGGAGCATTTTGGATTTAGGTAGCTCTGGCCTGGTACTTGTTCTTTGCTTGTACCACAGGAAAAAACAGGCTCCAAAGTGGAAGTGGCCTCAGTTTCACAGGGAGCGTTATGGAAAATAAAGCTCTTTTAGCAGCAACACCTTCACCACGCAGGAAAATTAACTCAAAACTTCAAAGACAGTTTGCAGTGCTGTGTTTTACACTGCTGTATTTCAAGGGCTTGTCTAATCTTTCCTTCTCAGTAAAACCTAGGAAGTTTAGACAGCAGATTTGGATCCGTGGAATAGAAATCCTGACTTTTCTGAGGATTGCTTAAGGAACATCAGCCACTGCCCAGCCCTGTGTGAGGATTATGCCTTTTAGCAGCTTGTTAACAGGCGTCTGAATAACTGGAGTTAATTCTGATGGATGTTCAAGGCTTGCTTTGAAGTTTATAATATTACAAACCGAAGCCCTAATAAATTAAGCTGGTGGCAGGGCTGTGGAGCGGGGTGGTGGGAGATGAGGGATGGTGGCATTGGGAAGCTGATGCCTTATCTCTGAGGCCACGGTGTGTTTTGTTGGGCTTCAGTTCGTGCCCATCAGTGCTGCATCTGTGCAGAGGTTGGTGAGAAAGGATCTTCTGCACAAGACTGCCAGATCAGATGGTAGAAATATTCCTTGGATGGTGGCTGGTGTGATGCAGCGTGGGGTTAGAGTTCCTTCTGTGGGGTTTTGGGAGACAAAATTGAGACCTTAGTGCTTATTTACTGCTCCCTCTCCAGGCTGAACTGGGCTTGGGATCTAGGGAAGCAGGGAGGAGTGATGGGTGATGGACAGGTGGATGCACAGCATCCCTGGAGAGCGGGGCCGTGCCCCAGCGGGATGCAGGTTGGCCAAGACCTGTGCCCCTGCTCATACTGGGCTCGCCTGGGTGCACCAGTAGAGAGGTGATGTTATTTTACCAGCTTGGCTGCACAATCCCGTCGTCGCGGTGTCATTCAGCGGGTGACAAAAGACACCCGGATTGCGTTGCCACAGCCCATCAGGTTACAGGTAAAACAGCCCCTGACAAATGAGATGGCATAATTACCCTTCAGGGCTGGGCCAGCCTGGGTGGCTTGGTGCAGGGATGGGTGCAGGATGCTGCTGCCCAGTTGGGTGCCTAATTAATAAAGCTCAAGCCCTGACTCCTGAAGGGAACATACAAACAGGAGGGGAATCAGCTTGTTAAAAGGGTAGATAATGGCAGGACAAGGGGGATGGAGTGAAGCTGAAGGAAGGAAGGGTGAGATGAGATATTAGGGGGAAGTTTTTTACAGAGAGAGTGGTGAGTGGCTGGAACAGGCTGCCCAAAGAGGGGGTGGGTGCCCCATCCCTGGGGGTGTTCAAGGCCAGGTTGGATGGGGCCCTGGGCAACCTTGTGTAGCTCCAGGCCTGGAGGTTGGTGTCCCTGCTTGTGGCAGGTGGTTGGAGCTCTGTGATCCTTGGGGTCTCTTCCAACCCAGACCAGGCTGTGATTCTATGACTCTATGATCTCCTGCATCCTGCTAACAAAGAGCAGCCTTTAGCATATGGAAAACAGCCAGCAAAGGTTGGTTGTGTTTTGGACTCTCAGGCTCCGGTTTGGTCTGAGTTTGGGGACAGTGTTAGAAATGCCAGTGGCTCTAAAGAAAGGACTCTCAGTAGACACATTACTAATTTATTATATGTTCTTGCAAAAGTGGGTGACCCAACAAAGCAGGCACACTCTTGGTCAGAGTTTGTAGCATTTTTATACCATATTCCTGTCCAAAATCCCTCCCCTGTTTATCTGTGGATTAGCTATTTCAAAGGTTTACAAGCTCAACCAAGGCACCTTATTCACAATAGTACATAAAACCAATACACATTCCATGTCTGGCAGGTTCCTGCTTCCCATTGGTGAAGAAAATTAATGTTTATGAGCTTACTGAATTATCTTACATAGCCCTTATCTGTTGCCAATCTGGTTTTGAAGCCAAATGGAGAGCCTTAAATGCTTGCAGCAGCTGAATAGTGGGGCTTGGATGTTTGTTGGGCACATTGTTTGTTGAAGGGATTCAAGGCTCAACCCAGGTTTCAGTTCATTGCCTGCCAAAACCTGTTTGTGGAACACTGAGCCAGATAATCCTCACATTCCACCCCATGTCCTGAGTCACAGTTTAACCACTTATATGTTCTCATTGTCCAATGTATGGGTATAAATTTCATCTGCCTCTTTAGCAGAGCTCTGTGTTCCTCAGTTTCTGATTGAACCCTAATTTGAGAGATAGATTTTACCATAATTCTTTTAACACAAACCAACAGCAAAACTTCATTAGCAGTGTTCCCCCTTATTTTATGTGCTATCTGTTGCATATCCTGATTGACAAATGTCCTTTATCTTCCTATTCCTAAATTCCCAACAAAGGATTTCTGATGAGGCAGAGTCCTCCACTTCCCAGGTCAGCATAAAAAAATACCACAACCCAAAAGCACCATTCCCAAGCGTTTTCCACAACAGGACACCCCTCCCCTGCAGACAGGCACCAGTCTGGAGCCAAATCCCCATCCAGCCTCTCACCCAGAGACTTGGGTGAACTCAGCAAAGCTGTGGATCAGTGTAAACTGGAGCTTGGGCTCTCCACAAGGTGTTTGCAGGGGGTTCAAATTCTTTAATTATTTTTTTTTAACTGCAGTTTAGTTGTGAAAGTAGGTTGTGAAGGAAAAAAAAAAGTCACTGAAGTGCAGACCAGGAAGAGGGAGACCCTGGTGCTTAAGGACTGAAGCGTATCAGGTTTTCAGGAGAGCTGGGTTGGAGGCTCTCTGGTGATGATCAATAGAGCCTGGGAATATTTTTTTTTTCCTCTGCTCTTAACTTTCAAGTGATTTCCCTTTGAAGACACAAAATATCTTGAGAGAAACCTATTTAAAAGAAGTGCAAATTACACTCAGAACAGTACTTACCACCCCTTGAGATTTCTCCCGAAGGTTTAAGTTGATTTATAGTTAACAACAACAAAAAAGTGATGAAAATTTGTCTGGTTTCTAATTGTGGGTGTTTTTGGGGGGAGAAAATGACCTTATACCATTGTTCAGCTGCTGACTGTGGCTTGCTCTCCCAAGTACTGCAGAGCCCCTCTCCTGCCCCACAGTATGGGATGCTCAGGGGGCATCCGTGGGGTCCCAGGGTGCTTGGGGGCTGCCGGAGGCACGTAGGGTGTGCTGGAGGTGTGGTGCTGGTGGGCAGCCAGATTTTGGACTTTACCTCTGTCTCTGCTGTCCCTTTGGCAGTGGCATCATTCCCAGGAATGTGCTTGGTGTGTGCAGGGGCACGAGACCAGTCGTGTGCCCCGTGAGCGCTCGAATCTCTGCACAGGGATGAGCTGCAGAGGGCATTTGCAGCTTGCTGTGAAGCTGTTGTGAAATGAAGATCTCAGCTTTGGAAGCAGGATGTTTTCTGGTCTGTCTGGATACCAGCAGTTGGAATATTTGCTTTAAAAAAGCCCCCAAAACAATCCCCACCCAAACACCCAGAAAAAGAGTGCACGACTGTCTCCAGCTGGCTTGTCACTGGAGGGAGCTTTGCCCTGGCACAGGGGCCAGATCTGACCATCTTGTCCAGGGACTGAACTGGGATGCTAACGACCTGCATGCAGAAGGTCCTTTCCCAGCTTTGGAAAGGTCTTGCTCTGCACAAAGCAGTGTTTCCAAAAGAGATCACTTATAAATTGAGTTCCGTGGCCAATGGAACACACTGAGATCTCTGGAAAAGCAGAGCCAGGTATGTACGGCCTTAAAAGTGATTCCTGTTTCCTTTGTGACCTGGATTGAACAATTAACTGTGGCAAATGGTGCCAATGTGCTTGTCCCCTGCTTGTTTGCTGTTTGCACACTTGCCCTTGTACCTGTGGGAGCAGGTTGTCTGCAAACACTTGCTGGCAGCAGCAGTCGTGTTTAGCTGATGAATGATCAGCCCAGGGCTCTTGGTAAGCTCTTCTCCCAAAGCTGCCTGTGCTGCTTGGTCTCTCCTCACCCAGCTTGTCACCTCCACTCAGCTGCTGCATCCCCCAGCACTGGGGGCAGAAACCCCCATCAGAGCAGGGAAGGATCCCAGCAGACGCATCTGTGCCTGGGAAGCAGGGATACCTCCATCCTGGGTGTTGGGAGGTGTCAAGGGTAGTGCTGGGATGCTCAGAGCTCCCACTAGGGTCACAGGTGTCCGGGTGGGACACTGGGAACCTCGGCAGGATCCAGGATGTGTGATGATGTGGGCAGTGATGTGGCTGTGCTGGGAGCAGGCAGCTTTCAGCTACAGCCACTCCTGCTCGTGGAGCTCAGCCAGCCAGCAGTGCCAGGCTGCCTTTATTCCTCCAGGAATACCCAATATGCTCATTAAATTGGGATTTACTTGTGGAAAATTACGATGCAGCAATTAGGAACTGCCAGGAGTGGCTCCTACTTTGTGTCTGTGCAGCCACGAGAGCCGCTCGCTGGCACCGAAATGCTGGATGGTGCATTTGTACCCTCTGAAAACCATCCACGTGCCATGTGTTAGCCAGCACTTCAGGTCTCACACTGGTATGTCACCTTGGCACCAGGGTGTTTCACCACCCAGGTCCCCAGACAGGGCTGTGGGCCACCACTGTGAGTTTGGTTTAGGTGGCACTGGCTGCTGGGATGAGTTGTTTTACTGTTGCCTGCAAGGAGCAGCACACAGGGGTGTTCTTTAGGTGCTTTGCTCTGCTTTATCCTTCTCTGTGAAGGCTGCAGTGGTGGTTTTTCCTGGCCTTAGTGTGGGCACCGAGACTGCCTTTGCCTTCAGGCTCCTCTGGGTAGCCCATGGAGGGGTGTTGAGCCTGGCAGATGGGCAGCCTGGGGTGGCCAAGTGGCCCATGGAGCTCTTACTTGGTGGAGCAAACACCTGGGGTGCATCCAGGGCTCCCTGACCTTCTGGCTGAGCTTTCCTTTGGTCTCTGCACAAAGTGGGGGGAGGGTTGGGGGGGGGGGGTGGGGGACAAGGGGGTCTCCTCCAAGGGCTTGGGAATGACCATGCTGAGGTAGAGTGGCAGGAGGTGTCCGGGGCTGGTGCGTGATCCCATGTGAGTCCTGCTGGTTTGTTTGCTTCTCCCACCTGTCCCCCTTCCATCCCATCCCATCCCATCCCATCCCATCCCATCCCATCCCATCCCATCCCATCCCATCCCATCCCATCCCATCCCATCCCATCCCCAGCTGCTCTGGGCTCTCGTACAGCCAGAGGAAGCACCGGTGTCTGATGGCAGGGGAAGCCCCAGATTAGTACGACTCAGCCAGGGAACAGGAGTAGGACTGAGGGTCTGGGTGAAGGATGAATCCCTTGGCCAGGGGGAAGCACAGAGTGGTGGAACAAGCTCCCAGTGCAGCAATGAGAGCCAAGGTGCTGGGAGCTTGGGAGTGCCCAGACCTCAGAGACCTGCAGGGCTGGACCAGGGATGACAAAGAAGGGAAACCCCCTTGGAAACCACCTTAGCATAACAACCTAGCTTCCTCTCTCTTCTTACTCCCTGACTGTGCTTGGTGGGCTTAAACACCTCTGGTTTCTTTTTTTTTTGTCTTGTGTTTTTTTGTCTCCACCCAGGGCAGTGATGGTGACTCAGTGGATAAGAACAAATGCTGCACGCTATGTAACATGTCCTTTACCTCAGCAGTGGTGGCCGAATCGCACTACCAAGGGAAAATCCATGCCAAAAGGTTAAAACTGTTGCTAGGTGAACAACCAACATTAAAAGCCACAGGTAGGTCCAGGCAGCGAGCAGGAGGGTCTGGCGTGGGGTGGAGTGGGCCAGCTCGGTGTCTGCTGGGTGGCAGCAGATGGGTAGTTGAGTGATGGAGGCTGGCAGAAGCAACTATTCACTCCTGTCGCTGTCATAACAACCTTTAACAACTGCTGATGCTCGGCATTGTCTGCTTTGTTCCCACGGATTAGTGGTTTGTCAGCCAGGGCTGTGAGAGCCCTACCTCTGGCTCCCTGCTTCCCAAAGGGTTTTTGCTTGGTGGAAGGCAATGTCTCCTCCAGCACGAATAGCCACACCTCACCTTAATTATCAGAAGTTATTCAACAGCTCATATGTCTAATAAGCCTTTCGTCTGCCTGTACAGAACAGGGTATCATTTGCTTTCACCTCAGAGGGAACCCTGGGCTTTAAAAAGCATGGGATGGATTGTGTTCTGATTGTTGCCCCGATGGGTATTCATCATTTCTCCCCTGGTGACTCTGATGACGTGAGCCTATTAACTTCCACATTTAAAGAGTCTGATGTTGGGACTGGAGAACTTCCCCATCCGATTGTTTGCTGAACCATAAAGTCTCTGCAACCCCCAAATATACACTGAAACGAAACTTCCACTGTGGTTGTCACACTGGGGGATGCTTGAACAAAGTATTCCTCTTGCTAACCAGGCAGGGTAACTGGGCCATGGGCCTGCAGACAGATGCATCCCAGTCTTGCTACTGGGGACACTTCCTTTGGAGCAGGATATAAATTCAGCTGTGCACTTTACACCCTGCCTGGCACGATGTGCATAAATCCGAGATGTGATTGAATAAGGGGGTAGGGTTAAGGGTTAGGGAGGGGGATGTTGGCTCTTGGGTTTTGTTGCTTTTTTTAACTTTACAGACTGATAGATGCTGATACACAGAGAATTTCGTCTGCCCTTTGCCAGGACTGGCTTGGGAAGCGTTACCCCCTTTGCTGGAGGGAGTTCTGGGAATCACTTTAGATGGTGGCTGACTTGTTTTAACTATTGAGCGTGCTCTCAGAAGGCTTGGTAAGCAAAGGTGTGGCAGAGTTCATGAGTTCATCAGGAAACTTGGGGTACCAGGAAGCGAGTCCCGTGGGTGGCAGGGGGTGCTGGCTGCTCCAGAGCATCCCACAGCAAGCCAGGGACAGTCTAATGTCACCAAACGTGATAGCGTGCAGCCAACTCACTTTAGGACTCCTCAGGCTGTTCTCTGCAGCCAGCAAAGCTTTACAAGGGCACAGAGAGAAGTGCTGTGCTCGTTATGGTGTTTAATTGCCTGGTGCTTGCCTTAGGGCTCAGAGTCCTGTCCCTATCTGCACCCCTACAGCAGTTTCTCCTCTGGCCTCAAAGGGCCTGCCACAAGACCTGGCATTTCTGGTTAAATCCAGGTGAGTTCCTGAGGGGTGCTGGGTTTCAGGGACTGATTCCCACCGACCCCAACAACTCTGATTCACCCAACAACTGAGGAAGATGCCCAGGACCTCTGGGGCCCTCATTGGCAGGACCCTGTGGGTCTGGGGCTGTTTGGGCTGGGACAGCAGCCAGGAGCCCGGGGTCTGCACGGAGTGCTGGGGCCAAGGCGACTCTCTGTGACTCCAAGGGAGCTGCACCGGGTGCTCCAAGAGTAATGGGCTCTCCAGCCGTTGTAATCACTAGGAAAGTAACTCAAGGACTCATCAGCTCTTCCAGACACTTGATCTGATGAAGCTGAGCAGCAGGAATACATTAACAGGCGCCTTTTGCTCTCCAGTCGATCTCAGAAACGTGCCCTTTGAACACAGTCAGTGGTTTTTCAGGACTCCCTACAGTGCCACCCAGCTCTTTTCCACTGGATTTTCTTCCCAGCCCTTCATGGCTGGCACCAGGCAGCTTTTAGCCTCTCGGATGGAACCTGCAAGGCTCCAGTGCTCAGGAGTCCTGGAGCTGACCGTGCCCAGCCCTGATGGTGCTGGGTGCTCCTGAGGGGGGGAAGCATCCCATCCCTGGGGTCTTCATGTGTGTCTGTGACAACAGCATGTCCAGGCACGTGGCTACAGGGGATCTGAGTGTTTTTCAACAGGAATTCATCACTGGGACTATCCAGCCACCTTTCTTCCCCAGGTCCATGGAAGGGCACTCCAGAGGCTCTCCCTAAAGCCCTGCTTGCCAGAATTGGCCATGGAAACTCAGTGATGGAGGCTGGAGAGATGTTCCTTTGGGGGGGATCATTAAAAAGCTGTTGTTGGGTGTGCTGCATCCCCGAGCCCCCTCCCACAGTGCTGGAGCTGTGGGACCAGCATGTGGATGTTTCCACATCACCCAGCACGAAGAGTTGCAGTCTGTTTTCCCTTTGATTTCCTTAGTGGGGATACACAATGATGAAGGTAGGATTGATCTGCTCAGGAACAAGACCCTGCCTTGCAGCGATTCAGAGGTACTGGTGACCAGTGGAGTGTTGCTGTGGATGGACCCAGCCCTCCTGTGTTCTGGGGACCTGGGAGTTGAGTCAGTGATGGAGCAGCGGGTACTTCAGGAGCACAAGCTTGTGGTTGGTGTCTTTAAAAGAGATCAAGCTTCTCTTCTGATGACAGCACAGTAATCCTTCAGACCATTGAAGGGGCTGCCTGTTTTCCTTGGTATTTCCCTAAGCATTGAAGAGGATTTTTTTTTTAACTTTCCAATGTGACCCAAAAAAGTGAGAAAGAGCCTGTACAGATATTTGAACTCTCATAGTCTTTTAATTACCAAAAAAAACCCCCAAACAACCCAGCTTAAAATGTGTTTCAGAATTCCCCAAGTGCAGGTAAAGGGAGGAAAGAGCCTGTGAAATCCTTTGCCCTGACCATCTTTGCAGGAGTTGGTGTGTTCACAGGGATGTTCAGCTGCCTCTGTGGAGCACAGCACGCCTTGAGACTGCACAGAAACTAAATGAATTTAGGGGACGAGATGAAGACTAATGAATGCAGTTGAAACTGCAGGGGAAATTTAGGAAGAATTCTGGAGCTGTTTGAGGAGCAGTGGGTTCCAGGGGAAAAAAATATCCAACCCAAAACATTGGGAAAAAAGCAATGTTCTCAGCAAAGGTGGAAATTTGAAGAGTGTCTGTGACTGGAATTCTGTTCCTGGTGGCATTGCCTCTGAGAGATGCTGTGCTGCAAGGCTGCCACTGGCCAGAGATTCCCTGAGGCTTCACCCCTGCAGAGCTGCTCTTCCCAACCCAGCACCTGCATCTGTTTCTGGATGGAAAGCAGCAGAGGGAAGGATTTCTGGAGGTACCTCTGCTGAACATCCAACGTGTGCCTGTGTGCTGAACACTCTGCCCTGCATAGCAGCGTGGTACCAGAGCTCCAGTTAACGTTATACTGGAGAGCAGCTCCGGAGCTTCCCGGTGTTTCATGCCACAAGGTGAAATGTTTATCCCACCTCTGCTGTGCTGGTACAGAACAGGCTTCCCTCTCATCACCACGGAGGTAACATCAGTCCTAAACTCTGAGCATGGTATGTCAAGTAGGGCAGGATGTTAGGATGCATCTCGACTGCCCAGCAGTTCTTGCCCCCACGTTCCTACTGGATAATCCGGATGCAGATGCTGCAGCATCAGTCACCTGCCTTCAGGAGGGTTCAGACCTACTTTGCAGATCACAGAGTCACAGAGCATGAGGAGTTGGAAGGGACCTTGAAAGATCATCCAGTCCCACCCCCCTGCCAGAGCAGCATCACCCAGACTAAATCCCACAGGAACACATCCAGGCAGGTTTGAATGTCTCCAGAGAAGGAGACTCCCCAACCTCTCTGGGCAGCCTGTCCCAGGGCTCTGCCACCCTCACAGGGAAAAAGTTCCTGCTGACATTCCCATGGAGCTTCCTCTGCTCCAGCTTGTGCCCCTTGCCCCTTGTCCTGTCGCTGCCATCGCTGAGCAGAGCCTGGCTCCAGCCTCCTGCCTCTCACCCTTTATGTATTTATAAACATTAATGAGGTCACCCGTTGGTCTCCTCTTCTCCAAGCTAAAGAGGCCCAGCTCCCTCAGCCTCTCCTCACAAGGAAGGGGTTCCACTCCATCATCTCAGTGCCCCTGTGCTGGGCTCTTTCAAGGAGTTCTGTGTCCTCTTTGAGCTGAGGAGCCCAGAGCTGGACCAAATATTCCAGGTGTGGCCCCACCAGGGCAGAGCAGAGGGGGAGAGGGACCTCTCCTGACCTACTAATCAGCTGCCTTATCCACGAGGGCACAGTGCTGATCATGGGCATCCTTCTGCCCCCCAGGACCCTCTCACCTGCACTGCTCCCCAAAAGGCCAGTTCCCAACCTATACTGGTACCTGTATAACAGGTATACACAGACACGCTGGTGGCTGAATTCAGCCCCTGAGCAGAATGGGTTTTCTCTCTCACCAGACCCATAGAAAATCACACCTATTCCCAGTCCCCTTACGGAGTTACACCTTCCCTTGTGATTTTAGCATCCCAGTGAAACATAGATCTCTCATTTCTCCAATGGTGCTTTCAGGAGAGAGAGAAGTGCCATAACGACCTCATCACACAGTGAAATATTTCTGATCTGTCCTATTGCTCCTGCTGCACCAGGCTGGAGCCCACAGAGCCTTTATGTCACCGCTGCTGAATTTCTCCTGCCGTCTCTGACGTCTTCTGTCAGCTTGTATCCAGCCACCAGCATGAGTTATGAAGCCAAGAACTGTGGGGGGAAGTGGCTGCTGCTGTCACTGATGGAAGTGCAGGTACTCACAGGCATCGCTTGGGGAAGGTGGAAATTGGTCCTCTGGCACCCACAGTGCCGTGCCGCTGCCGTGGGTCACGGCTTCAGGGGGTGCTGGGGCTGTGTGAGGGGAGATGCCAGCTCCAGGGTGAGGACTAAGGGCATGATTCTGCTGGTGGAAAGGGTTCCTAGGTTGTCATCCATCCTTGTTCTCCAGTTCCTCATGCAGGGTTTGCATTTCAGATGAGGACAGGGTGTGAGGATCCATCCAGCCATGCCTGGAGTCTGCCATAGCCCCAGGTTTGCCTTCTGAGGAAGGCTGGATTTCTCCAGCGCCCCGTTGCCGTGGCTCAGTTACTTTCTCATCCTCGTGCTGTGTTCCTGGAGAGCGACGATGACGAAGAAGTCGGGTGCTGTTGAAGTGCAGCTATGAATAAAAAGCTTTGCATGCAAGAAAGAAGTCAAACATCAGTTCATCACCAGAGCGCTAAAGTGTTTCTAACTTTGTATTTTGCTTCTTGCAGCGAAGTAAGGCTTTCTCACTTCCCTCCCACAGCACAGGGGAACGTAAGGCAGACTGTCATGAGCTATTTAGCATTTTGAAATACTTGAAATAGTCAAACTAGCAGCTTTTATGTTTGTGTTTTAGGTGGAGAAGCGTTTTTAACATTTGATGTTTTGCGGGTGTTTATTATTCATTTTCGTGTCGCTGCGGGGGGAGTGAGGGTATTTTCTGTTCTCTAGTAGTTATGTGGCACTTATCAACATGATAAATCCATGTTTTTTTGAGAAGTCAGCTTTATTTCATTTTAAGAGGACTGGGAAGAAGCGGGATGTTTCCTTAGTCGCCAAGCTGGGCTCAGCACACCTTGGGACTGGTGCTAGTTGGGAGCAGAGCCTGAGGAATGTGGCTTTGCAAGGAAATACGCTGTATGGTGTGTGCTAAGAGGGAATCCCTCATCTGGGGCAGTCACCATGTGACATGGGCATAGGGTGCAGTGCTGGGACCCTGCTGTAGGGGCTGCAACCCATGGCTGGTTGGGGTCTGGGTGTTGCGGTGGGCTTGGAGTGGGGCTGGAGCAGGAATGGGGGCTCTGGGGCAATCTCCTGAAGTAGGAATGCCAGCCCTGCTGACAGCCTGCCTCCTGCACTGCGTTTGGATGAGCACAAGCCACCAGCCGACTTGAGAAGGGCTCAGATGCACAGCCACGGGGCCACTGGTCCAGCTGCCAGCTGAGCAGCAGAGGATGAGGATGCTCCAGTCGTATTCCTTCAGCGAGCGGGAGATGTAACTCCTGAGGACACCACCAGCTCTGTGAACATCAGCCTCCCTGGTTCCCCTCTGGCGACAGGAAACATATAAACAAGGAGAAAGATGACCAAAAGACCCAAGAGATTTAACTTTACAGCCTGGGGCCTGGAGAGCAGCATGTCAATCACAGCCCTGCACTGCTGCGACAGCTGGTTGGTTGCAGATGCCCAAACATCTCTGCATCCCAGTCCTGGTGCCTTGGCTGTGCCTGGTGTGGCTCAGCCCTGTCCTGGTGAGCAACAGAGGGCTGGCACCACGCGGCATCCCCAGGTCTGTGCCCGGTCCCCTCACAGGGCAGCCCAGGCCAGCGACCCTTTATGTAGGGAGAGCTCCTTGAGGGGGGCTCTGCAGGTGCTCATTTGCTTTTCGGGAGTCAAGTGCAGGCACAGCCTTCACAACCTTTGGACAGGCAATGTTGTTGTTCCCTAATGTCTTCTTCATCCCCATGGCTGGCTCAGCTCTGCTCTGTGGTGTGTCTGCTCTGTTTGCTGCGTGCACCTCGGGGGGCTGGGGGTGAGCTACAGAAACAGGGGCTGGCATAAGTATGACTAAAGATGTTGTTTTTAGGAGCAAAATAGAGCTGGGAACATCCCAAGTGCTGCCCACTGGAGGTTTCAGGAGACATTTTCCTGGAGGCAGCACTGCAGCCACTGACCTCAGAGCCGGGATGTGTCCGAGTGCAGCCCCAGGGTGCTGCAAGGGGCACTGGGGGTCAGGCCAAAGGAGGAGGATTTTCTTGGTCAGCATCCTGCTTGGTTTCTATCTCAGCTGTTTAAGCAGGAGCTGGGCAGAGGAATACGCTGGTGGGGCAATACGAATCCAAACGGCATTTATGAGGCAGCAGGAGGAGGGGAAGAGAGATCTTCTGCAGGAGCCCGTGGTGTAATCACTTCATTAATGAAGGAGCTTGCCTCTCTTGTGCTGGGCAGTGAGAGGAAACACAGCCCTGAGCGCTTGTCCAGAGGCTGCCACGCGAGGAGGGTGACAGTGCCCTGACCAGCCACCTGGACACGGAACTCTGATACCTTGGCAGTTGTCATCAAAAACAATAGGAGCTCATAAACGCCTGGAAATTGATAAGGTTGTAAGTAACACTATATGTAAGATACAATTTCCCTGAGGAAAGTTAATAGACATCCCTTCCCAAGCAGGTCAGCGGAAGATTTGTGACGGTATTAACTTTCTTGAGCCGTGGAGTCAATCACAGTGGGCTTGGGTGGTAATTACCCATCTAAATATAACCCCACTTCACCCACTGGTGCCAACATCAAGCGCTGAGGTGGGTTCATCACTTGCCAAGCCGCTCTCTCACCGGGGCTTCAAGAGCACAGAGCTTCATGATCAAAGGAGCCATCGAGCTCCTCTTCACCGCCTTAAAGTTTGCCTGTCCTTCCGACAGGGAGAGAGCGGTTCCTTAATTATTTAGATGGCAGGCATTTCATCTGGAAAAGAAAAGGGAAGGAAAAAACCCACATGAAAGGGAATTTTTGAATGAGGTGTGGTAATTAAGCCCTAGTCATTGTGTATTTTTTGTATCCCGACGTTATCTGAACTTTGTTTTACTTCAAACTGGTTTTTCCGCGGCTTTGCTGGCTCGTTGAAGGCAGGAAGGCTCTGGCAAACAAGGTGCAGCTCTGTTATGTAAAGACTAATGACCCATTTTCCTTTGAAATTATTTGGAGAATCACCTCTGTGTTCCCAGGTGGCCTTTGGGTGACTATGAAGGGAGATGGGATTAAATGAAGGTCGTGGGTTACTGGGACCTGTCCGTTCACAGTGTGGGGGGTACTTGAATGAGGCATCAGGCTGTTGAATATTAGTTTTCATCTGTGACAATTCACAGTCCCTGCAGCTTTCCCTATTCTTCCTGAGACCAAATAAATTGGTGGTGGTGGGGGAAAGGAATCCTGAGATAAAGATAAATCTGCCTGTCTCTCTTGAGAAGTAGATGGGTTTGCATGTTCTGTTTATTATCCACTGGCAATTTTTCCTGGAAGTCGCAATTGAAGCAGGATAAGTTTGGCAGGTTTAGTCACAACAGCGATGAGATGCGAGGCTGCAATGAGAGCATCCTCCTCTCCCAGCTAGGGAAATGCAGGGAGTTGAGGAACAGTCCTGTGCTCTCCTTTCACGCTGCTTTTTTTTTTAATGAGAAATGGTAGATTTCCAAGCAGTAACATCCCAAATATCCACTGGGACCCTGTAACTGCTGCTAATTATTCCCTGTGTCTAATGTGGGATCTGCCTCGGGGTCTGCTGTTGCTGAGACAGCCTGGGAGAGCTCATGGCTGAATGTTTCCTCTTACAGAAACCGCTCTCAGCTCCCTAAAGCAGCCGCACACGGATAATCCGCCGGTGGTACCGTCACCGCATCAGCGGAGAGACTCGGACCGGTACTGCCAGCTGTGTGCAGCCTGGTTCAACAACCCCATGATGGCACAGCAGCACTACGATGGCAAGAAGCACAAGAAGAACGCAGCAAGGGCTGACCTCCTGGAGCAGCTGGGGAAGACCCTGGACCTGGGAGAGCTGAGAGGTGAGAGCATCGGTGTGCAGAGAGCGAGGACCTGCTTTCCCTGGGGTCTGGTGACCGCAGCAATGTGCCCTTGCCCACTGTTCCTCTGGTCAAGCTGGGTGGGCTGTGGTGCTCGTGAGGTTCCTGTGACCATAAAAATAATCCCCTCCTCTAAGAGGCCGCTCTGCAGTTTGGGCAACATCGTTGAAAAGTTGTTTCCTGGGTATTTCTTTTGCTTTTCCCTAAAACAAAAGTCCCTTCCGTCAGCACACGCTTCTGTCCTCCAATGTGGACCGAGAGGAGAGTGGATAAAGCACAGGGAAATGGGGACAGACATGTGCTGCTGGAGGCAGAGCACTCCTGGCACCTCCCTGATGGAGAGCATTAGCTGTCTTCTGTGATTTAATTAGTGCTTGTAAAACACTGCAATGGCCCTGGGTCAGCAGCAGCAAGGAGGAACCAAGCACTCGTGGTGGTGATGTTAAACACAAGTTTTCTCTGTTCCTGCTGGAGGGAGAGCAGCTGTCTGTCTGTCCTGGTCCCATCAGGAGCAGCTCCTGCAGGGTCCTGTGGGTGCTGTGCCCTGGGGTCACCTGGATTTGGGTCCTGCACCCCTTGGTGGGGGGAAGAGGGAAGTCCCCCTCATCAGAGCAGAACCACATCCTGGCTGGCAGCCTCCTGCCCTGAGCGTCCCCAGTGCTGCCCAGTCCCGTCCCAGCCTGGCGCAGAGGGAGGACAGGCTGAGTTGATGGGGATGCGTCACCACAGGGTGAGCAAAGTGCCTTTTAGCATCGAGGTGTCATTACAGGAGGAGAGGTATGAGCCTCCTGGTGAAAGCTTCCTCCGTGGTCGTGATGATATCCCCGTACGCACACACCACGTAGGCTGAGAGGAAAGTGCAGGTTGGACTTTCAAATCCATGTGGGAGAGGAAGTCTAGTTTACCAGCAAGACAGTGCATTAACATTCTAAAATACCTTAAACACCCCCTCCCCAGCCAAATGAAATAACTCTCCTTTAAATACTAACGACGACGCAGTATCTTGTGCCTTTCTTGATCTCAACTAAACCTTGTAATGGTTATCCAGAGCCTTGGTGTGCTACCTAGTGTGACTCACGGTGCCATAAATGATTCATGTGGCTGAGTCACTGCCCGCTGCTGGAAATATGCAGGGAAATAAAACCTGGGACAATAACATGGAAGTGCTTAGTACTTTGAACTGTGCCAAGCTCGAGAGTGGCTGAGGATGTCATTAACTGTAAATAAATCAATTGTGAAGTGTTTTATTCATTTTGCTTGTGTGGAGGAGAGGTGAAACTGGAAGGCTTTGTGTACTCATATCAGCCCGTGCTGGGGTTTGGCTTTACAGTGGGTCTGTGCACGGTGGGGATTCACAGATGAATCCTCTGTTGTCCTGTTGCTGTCTGTTGGTTGCAGGGGAGGAGGGTCTGCTGAGCTGTGCCACGGCTTTAGGCATCCCCGTGTCCAGGGAAGCTGGATTCGGTCCTCTGGTCAGATGCTTCTATGCTGTTGTCTCAGAGTCATGGGTGTCCAGCGCTTTCTAGTGTGGACAGCCACACAGCCAGACTCAGTGAGCCAAGGAAGATGTCCTGGAGTCCTGCAACACTCATCTCCACTGCTGGAGTCGGGGTACAGCCAGGACATCCCCTGTTTTACAGCTTTTCTTAGCTAGGGACTGTGACACACTCCCGTATGCCTGTAGCACTGGGGCTAGAGCAGATCACTATGGATGTAGGAGGCAGAGCTCTGCCACAGCCTTACCTCAGCAGACAGCATCATGTGTGACGTGAGAAGCGTGGTGACGGTGGCAGCTCAGAGATACCCAGTGGCAGTCCCTCCCAGCTTGTCAGCGAGACCTTGTCCGAGGGTGCTGCCGATGCCCGGCGGGTTTGGTGTTGGGCAGCAGGTGGTAGGGACGATGGCTGTGGCTTCCCCTGGCTCAGCACTTGTTGTGCTCCCTTGTTTTTTTTGCTAGAATGCAAACTCATCTCCCTTCCACACTAACCCCCGTGGCTTCTCCCATCGCAACTTAAATATTAATTCTATTTTGACTGCTGTGGGAGACAAACATTTGATGCATTGTGTGAGCCTGGAACAAGCAGTGTCGGTTGAAGTCAAACACTCCAGCAGCCTTTGATGTTTTGATAATGGCTGTAATAAAATATTTATTGATAAATATGAATGTGTATTTGGAGGAATAAGAATAGAGATATATTTTTGGACAACTGATATTTATAGGAAACAAAAGCATTGATTCTTCTTGCCAAGTGCTCATCCTGCAGTTTCAAAGCCTTGTTTTCTACTCAGAAATGAGAAAGGATGGTAAAAAAAGGGGGGAAGGGGGAAGGAGCCTTGCTAACAGTAGTCACACCGTGCACATGCTGCGTGGGTTGATAGGCAGAGCTCACTGCTGCCCTGGGCAGGATCCATCTGGCATCTCCAAATGGCAATGTGGCTGGTCCCTTGGACCCCTGCTTCAAGGACTGGACTGGAAACCCCTTTGCTCTTCCTCAGTGAGAGAGCACATGGACAGACCCTGCAGAGCTGCCTCTTGTAGCTGCAACTGTGCCCCAGCCAACCCTGAAATGGGTCGTAAAAAGCCAAAAAGGAGGGGGTACAGTAAGGAACCCCAGCTCTGGGCTGTGCCCCTGGCAGCTCGCCCTGTCCAGATGCACCACTCATCCGCTGCTCAGTCGGAGACACCGGTGTGGCTCTGTCTGGCAGCCCTCACCACCACAGCCTGTGCCTGGCAGAAAGCGAATCACATTTTAGCTCCATCAGGTCACATTTCACCAGTTTAACTTCACATCTGGCTTTACCCATCGCTGAGGTTCCTCCTCTGAGGCAGGTGAGCTCTGTGGGGGCAGAGGGCTCGTGCCAGGCCCTGGCAAACCTCATTCTCAAGGAATTTCGGTAATAACGAGCTCTGCTTCTTGCTGGTGCTGAGCCAAAGCCTCACAGCAACTCACTCTCTCTCTCTTTTGAAGGCTGGCACAGGGTTGGAAAGTCTGGGCTTTGTTGTGTCCTTTCCTGCATGGATATTGAATGATCGGACAGACAGACTGTCCCTCGGTCATCAGCACCTTTTGAGGGGCAACAAGTGATTGCCAAAGCATTTCAGGCTCTCTCAGGTGCCTGCCAGTAAAACCTGGATTTTATGTAGTGATGGAAAGAGGCTCAGAGCCCTGAGTACCTAGGGTGGTTAGCTGGGCTGCCCTGAACTGCAGGGATGTGTCTTCTTGTGGGGCACTTGGTCCTGGTGAGCAGGAAAAGCACTGGAACATGGAGCAGAAACTGGTGCCTCTGTTCAGGAAGGATAGGGAACTACTGGAGAGGGGACAACAAAGGGCTGAGGAGATGCTGAGGGGACCAGAACATCTCTCTCAGGAAGAGAGGCTGAGGGACTTGGGACTTTTTACCCTGGAGAAGGGAAGACTGAGGGGGATCTTCTCAGTGCTGATAAACCCCTGAGGGGTGGGCTCAGGAGGATGGGTCAGTCTGTGTTCAGGGTGCCCAGGGACAGGATAAGGGGCCATGGGCACAAACTGGAGCAGAGGAGGCTCTACCTAACCCTGAGGAGGAACTTCTTTGCTGGGAAGGTGGCAGAGCCCTGGGCCAGGCTGCCCAGAGGGGTTGGGGAGTCTCCATCTCTGGAGACATTTGCACCCCGTGATCCTGGGTGCTGCCCTGGGGACCCTGCTCTGGGGGGTGGGACTGGGGACATCTCCAGAGTTCCCAACCACCCCCACCTCTCTCTGATTCTCTCAAGGAGATTACACTGTGAATCCCAAAAATAAATTGCAGCAGCTGCAGTAAAGCAGAATCAGGACAGCTGCAGGGGGATGCTGTCACCTGAAGCCTTTGTATTCTCAGGTAAATCCTCACAGTTGCAGATCTCTCCTGCAAAGTCAGGCAGTGAGCCGAGTTTCCTTCCCCCTCTCAGCTCCTAGTTTCTTTGTGTGTCTTATAAATACTTTCCATTCTGTGCTGTTGCTTTTGGTTAGTAGGAAGAGATTTAAGGAGTGCTCCCCTGGAATGTGTTTTAATTCATCTTATGCAGAATGACATTAATGACTCGACTGGTTAATATTTCATTTAATGGACATAGGAGCCCATTCAATTTTACATGAGCACATGTCATGACATAGGGTGGGGAATGCTGCTGTATCATGAGGATGCAGAGGTAGATGTGGATATGGGATTCGGACTGAGCACAGCATTTCCAGAGGCAGACTGCTCGGGGGGGTGGGGGTCCATCTTCCTATTGCTGACTGCCTGCAGGGCTAATACTCAACTCCAGCAGGTGTCAGTCAGTGTATTTTATGAAGCCATCGTTTCAGGAGAGCTTGGGAGCCTTGGCAAACCCCAGGGAGACCAGATACTGTTAATTCTGGTATTCCAGAGGGAATGGCTGCCTGTGGTTTCAGCCTGCAGTCTATGGGAGGGGAGTTTCCTTCCTCCATGTCTTGTTTCAGTGGAGTTCCAGGGATCTGCTGGAGAGAGTCCAGCAGAGGCTACCAAGATGATGGAGGAGCTGGAGCATCTCCACTATGACGAAAGGCTGAGTGAGCTGGGGCTGTTCAGCCTGGAGAAAAGAAGCCTGAGAGGGGATCTGATCGATGGTTATCAATGTCTGAAGGGTGGGACACAGGGGGACATGGGCAGCCTCTTCTCAGTGTCTGTGGGGACAGGACAAGGGGCGATGGGCTCAAGTTGGAGCACAGGGAGTTCCCCATCAATATGTGGAAGAGCTTCTTCCCTGTGAGGGTGAGGGAGCCCTGGGACAGGCTGCCCAGGGGGTGTGGAGTCTCCTTCTCTGGAGAGATTCCAGCCCTGTCTAGACACCAACCTGTGTGCCCTGTCCTAGGGAGCTGCTTTGGCAGGGGGTTGGACCTGATGAGCTCTGGAGGCCCCTTCCAACCACTCCAATTCTGTGATTCTGTGACTTCCCGTCATACTCAAGACTCCTCCCATACAAATCAGTCTTGGGACGCTGGGTTTCCAACTAAAGAGGTCCTGCAGCACTTAACCCTGCCATGGGAATGATGATCCCAGTGTTGGGGAGCACAGCACATCCATGGACACCAGCAGACCTGTGATTCTGCTGAGCACAAGCAAGTTCACAGTCAGCCCAGTCTACAGCCACATTTTCCAGCAGGTGGGAAGAGCTGCTGCGGCCAAGCAGCTCCGGGTCCCTCCTATGCTGGACATGGCAGGGGGACAGCATTGCCCTTTGCTCATCACCATCATCAGCCTTGCCATGCCAGTGATAAAGAAACCCAGAGTCCCCACTTAGGAGCTGTAATCACTGACGGCGCTTCCACCTACATGAGTAATTAAGATTCAGTAAGGCTGCAGTTAATGTATGCTGTTAAATTAGCTGCTGAGCATTAGAACCTTATTACCTTAATTTAAAATATTACCAGTTTCCCCAGTCCCGACCTCTGCCGTGTGGCCATCGCAACCCGGTCCCAGGCCTCGGCCTGCAGCAAGGTGCTGAGGCAGCTCCCGTGTCAGCTGTGTGCGGCCTTGTCCCTGCGCCGTGGCATGAAGGTGCACAGCTGCTGACAGTGCTTGGCTTAACGGAGACAGGAGCTGCCAGCCAGGGAGAGAAGCTTTGACTAGACCCTCTTCCACTGCATCGGGAATCAGTTCCATAAGGACAGCATCCCTAAGTGATTTGATCAGCCACGGTTAGATCTCTGTCCTGGGCCACATCGCGATGTGTAGTCATGGAATCCCAGCCTGGTCTGGGTTGGAAGGGACCCCAAGGGTCACAGAGCTCCAATCCCCCTGCCACAGGCAGGGACACCAACCTCCAGCCTGGAGCTACACAAGGTTCCCCAGGGCCCCAGCCAACCTGGCCTTGAACACCCCCAGGGATGGGGCACCCACCCCCTCTCTGGGCAGCCTGTTCCAGCCCCTCACCACTCTCTCTGCAAAGAACTTCCCCCTAATATCCAATCTAAACCTTCCCTCTTTCAGCTTTAATCCACCCCATTGTCCTGCCAGTCTCTGCCCTGTAACAAGCTGATTCCCCTCCTATGTCTCTGCTCCCTTCAGGCACTGGAAGGCTGCAATGAGGTCCCCCCACAGCCTTCTCTTCTCCAGGCTGAACCAGCCCAGCTCCCCCAGCAACAAGAGCAGTAATGCAGGCAACTGTTTAAATACTCCTGCATTATCATTTCCCCACTCTGCTCGAGCAGAATATGTTGGAATTATTTGTTAAAGGTGATTTTTGGCTACGTTGAGCCGGATTCCCATGCAAGAGACACACAAGGTATTTGAGCAAAGCAGGACTGGTTGCAAGGTGAGGGTCTGAAGCTTGAAAAGGGAAAAGTCACAGAATGACAGAAGTTGGAAGGGACCTTGAGAAAGTGAGGGGTTTTTTTGGGGGGGAGAGAGCCTGTACCTACAGCTGGGAATGGTAAATGTGTATGTACACCCTGCGCGCAGCCTGCGCCGTTAAACACAGTGAGGATCAACCGATGGAATATGAGAACACCGTGCGTTACTTGTTCTAAATGAATTGTTTTAACAAGTTCTGCAAGGAAATAATAGTGTGGAAAGTCAAAAGAGGCTATTACATGGTACATTAAAACTGTTCCTAAACAGCAGCCCGTGGTAGGAATCCCACAGCTCGGGTATTTTTAAGCAGAGCCCTTCAATTAAGGGATGTTCGTGGAGGTGAATTGGTGCAAAGCAGCAGCTCGACTGTGGAGACTAAAATTTGCAACTCCCTTTGGGTTTTGGGGTTGGTTTGGTGTTTTCTAGGAGGACAGGACAGTGTTTAGTGGTTTAGTTGGTCGTAGTTCCTTGGAGAGGCTTCTCATTTCTCCCCCCCCGCAAAGAAAAGCATGGCTGGTTCCGTATTAATTCCGATGTGTGTGGAATGTCAGTGGTGCTAATGCAGTCTGTGACGCCCAGGGAATTATTAGGATGTTAAACTACAAAGGAGGGGAGGAGAGAAGAAATGTGAAGGGAGATAAACAGCGTCAGACTGGGCCATATGTGCACGTTTCTGTACTTAATTCGTGCCAGGTTTTGCCCATGCTGGGAGGAAGAGCCCCCAGATCGCTGTCTCTCTCTTCAGGGATGTCTGAAGGGAAACAGGCATTTAATGTACATCCAGCCCCGCGCTGTCCTTGGGGTAAAAACATGTTGGATGAGGCAGAGAAGTGACTGCTGCTGTAATTCTGCTCTGAAATCGCTGCGCTCTTTTCCCAAGGTGAAAGAATAATGGAATTAAGCTGTAGGCATGCTGCTGGGAGCAGGGAAAAGAGCCCTGTCCTGTCCCGGGGGCTCTGCCACGCTCCGATTTGTACTGACCCTGCCTGTCTGGTTGCCAGGTTTGCTCCATTTGCAGAAATCAGAAAGCATTTTGTTTTCCTGTCCTTTGTGCTCGAGAAGCATTGAGGGGGGGGGACGTGACACAGCCCTTCCCTCCCCTGTGCCATCGCGGTGACACCACCAGCACACAGCAGGCTGCTTCTCCATCGCTGGGACACCTCCAGCAGCTGCAGCCGGGTCTGTTTGGGCTCTGGGCTTTGCCCCCACAGGGCTGGGATGCTGTCCTGGGCTTCCCAACCCAGCCTGGATGCTGTCCCAGCATGGGGACTGGGAATGCCAGGTGATGCAGAAGGGCAATGACCTGGGTTTGTTGTGGTGGTAGTTCCTAGGAGAATCTTCTCATTTCTCCCACAGATGGTTGTCCCTTGGGCCACTTCCCCTCCTTGTGGAAGGAGGGAAAAGAATAAAGAAGAAATAAAAAGGAAGAAATGAATCAGATCTGGTTTTGCAGGCACAGAGGAACTTCCCTGGCAGCATCACGTTGTTCTGTGACTGTAAAAGTCACCGGGGAATGTTTGGGGTGACAACCCATTTAGGAACACAAACCAGAATGGGTGTGTGTGAATGACAACGTGATCTGTCACAAGCTGGACCCGCTCATCCTCCACAGAGGGAGGAAGGGAGGAGGGGGGCACTAAGAATAAACCCCTCAGAAATGGACCAAACTCTACGTTTTCCAAACTGACACAAATCCAACCCAATACTGGCCATTCCCAGCAGCCAGCAGGCAGCACACTGCGTTGGGAAAAGGCCTTTTCTCCTTCACCTCTCTCTCTGATTGCTGCCTGGCTGCTAGGCTCCTATTTTTAGATTTTTCACCTTTTCAGAGGTGGCAAAGTCTTGATTTCCTTGTCCTGCTGAGAACTGAAAATGCTCCCAGCCTTAAGTCATTAAATTGTAATTCTGAGGCACAAACTTAAATGGGGAAGAAATAATTTTCTGATTTAGTACAATAAATGATGCTGAGAATAGCGGGTTTTGTGTCTCTGGGCACCTCAGGCTGTGCTGTGCAGGGATTGCATCCATAATCCTGCCTTCCTCATTAACCCTGACCACCTTCCCCCTTCCCAGAGACCAGCCCAGGACAACTCCCTGTATTGGATGGTCTGAAATAGCAGGGAGCAGAAAGGTTGGGATCAGAAGAAACACCATGATAACCATCCCAGTCTGAGTATCAATCTGCAGTAAAAAACCCCAAGCTTCAGTAGTGATGTTAAAGCTATTCCAGTGTTAAACAGCCAATTTTTTTATGATATCTGCAAAATCATCTTGCTTTTTTTTTACTGCACAGGACAGTCGGTTGAGCACAGTTTGGGACAGTTGGTTGAGTACAGTTTGGGGCTGTTCTGGGTTGTGTACAGAGAAAGGTGCCTTCTCTCATTGCCATGGTCTCTGTGAGAATCCAGCAGTCTCTTGTGTGAGCACAGTCCTTGGGGGAGCAAAGGTCTTGCTGGAAGTGGATGTTTCAGAGCTGTGAAGTTTGATCTTGGCTGAAGGGGCGAAGTGCAGGCTGGTGACGTGCTGGAGAGGAGCTCTGTGGAGAAGGACCTGGGGGTCCTGGTGGGTGACAGGGTGGCCATGAGCCAGCAGTGTGCCCTGGGGCTGAGAGAGACAATGGGATCCTGGGGGGCATCAGGAGGAGTGTGGCCAGCAGGTCACAGGAGGGGATCTTCCCCCTCTGCTCTGCACTGGTCAGGCCCCACCTGGAGTGTTGTGTCCAGTTCTGGGCTCCCTGGGATCAAACAGACAGGGATCTCCTGGAGAGAGTCCAGAGGAGGGACACAGAGATGATGAAGGGCCTGGAGCATCTCCCCCTGTGAGGAAAGGCTGAGTAAGCTGGGGCTGTTCAGCCTGGAGAGAAGAAGACTAAGGGGGGACCTTATTAATGTTTATCAATATCTGAAGAGTGGGATGCAGGGGGGAATGGGCAGCCCCGTTTCAGTGTCTGTGGGGACAGGACAAGGGGCAATGGCTGCAAGTTGGAGCACAGGGAGTTCCACACCAACATGGGGAAGAACTTTTCCTCAGTGAGGGTGAGGGAGCCCTGGGACAGGCTGCCCAGGGGGTGTGGAGTCTCCTTCTCTGGAGAGATCCAGGACCTATCTGGACACCAACCTGTGTGCCCTGTCCTAGGGAGCTGCTTTGGCAGGGGGTTGGACCTGATGGGCTCTGGAGGTCCCTTCCAACCCCTGTGATTCTATGATTTTGTTGAGTTTAGTTCTTCAGCTTGGGATGTTTTTTGAGACTGTTTTCTATGACTTCCCTTATTTATAAATTGCTTTGCAGTGTCTGTTTGAGATGTGCAGGAATCTGCTTAATCCCTTGGTCTCCTACAACCTGTGCCCAGGGGCAGAGCAGTGCATGGGGAGAGGAACGCTCTTTAAACCAAGCACAGGGATGCTGCTCCTGCCCTGAGGGTCTTTTCCAGGGGTCCCACAGCCCCTTCAGAGGGTACAGCCTTGATCCTTTCATGATGCAGGGAGTGGAATGGACCATACCTCTTGCTCTGGGGGTGTTTGTGTGGTCTGTTTCAGTGCTGCTGGCACCGTTCATCTCCTTTTTGCTAGCAGGAGGTAACATCCCATGTGCTTCTCCAGAGTCCAGTGCAGGCTCCTGCCCTGTCTTGCTCATGGTTACGCTCCTCAGCTGACTGCACTGCT
Organism: Gallinula chloropus; assembly: GCF_964237585.1. Taxonomy (NCBI): domain Eukaryota; kingdom Metazoa; phylum Chordata; class Aves; order Gruiformes; family Rallidae; genus Gallinula; species Gallinula chloropus. Next base: position 9,573,351 of record NC_140106.1, read on the forward strand.
GCACTTCCATCACATGCTCCCCAATTTACATAGCAATAAGAAAAAAATGCAGTATATTTCCTTGGAAAAAATCACATTATAACCCTGGCAATCGAACAGACAATGAAATGAAAAGGAGTGGAGACAGCTGAGAGGATGGTTAGAAAGTCAAAACAAAACAAAACACCACCCCCCCAACCCAAAAACACCACGGAAATTTCATAACATCTCCACTGTGAACCCACTGAGATGTTATTTCTAGTTCCCTGGTGCTCTGTTGGCCAGCAGGAAGAGCAACAGCTTTATAAATAGTTGTTATTGCATCTGCGAAGGGCTAAAATTAGCAGAGGAAGGGCTGCTCTGCGGCCAGGGGTGCAGACAGGTATTGGGGCCAAGGCTTAAATCCATCAGGCAAAACGAGCTTCCAGGGTCTGGATGTGTGCCTGGTACCCAGCTCCCAGCACTGACCTTCAGATGAGCGCTGCCTGGTGCCTGCTCTCTGGGGTCGGTGGCGGTGTTCAGCAATCACAGCCGTGCATTCCGGCGGGTAGATCAAAGTGGATCCCTCTGGGGAGGGGTGGGGAAAAAAATAAGTTCCTAAGTGATTTGGCTCCTAAATACACTAACCAGGAATTGCTACCAAAAAAAAATCTGGAGGAGTAAATGGGGCCTCGTGGGCTCATTAGTCTGAGCGTGATGATGCTTTGTGAGAGCACCACGGGAGAGGGATGCCTGAGCTGAGGATCCGCAGGGACCACTGTCTCCAGGAGGGATTTGCCTTTGAACCCTGCTTGGCTCTGCTCTGTCTGTGCTTTTTAAAACATCCCTTTAGGCTTCACTAATGCTTGGATAGCCTGGCCTGGAAAAGTAAATAGATGGGTTACTGCGAAGAGAAATGTCTGGGAAACTGGAAATGAGCTTGGAGATCTGAGTACTTTGTAATTAATTAGAGGTTTGCTGGGGGCAAGGGTTACTGGTTTGGGTTTTTTTTCCTGTTTTTCCTCCTTTCTTCAGCCATTTTCACTCATTTGTGCTTTCCAGCTGCCTGTTTTCATCACGAAGAGCCCAGGCATGGAGGTGTTTCACCTCCCTGTGCAGCCCTGAGCTTGCCTGCAGCCTACCCCCAAGCCCAGAGCCGGTGCTGAGGGCGATGCACAACTAATGACTCTGGTTTTCTTCACAGGGCTGAAGCGCAGCTACACCTGCAACATCTGCAACGTCACCCTGAACTCCATAGAGCAGTACCACGCACACCTGAAGGGCTCCAAGCATCAGACCAAGTGGGTATCTCTGCTCTCTTCCCTCCATGTCCTGTCTGTCTGTGTCTCTGTAGATGAATGTACACGTACCTGTGCTTTACACTCTGATAACCCTGTCATCTGAGGAGCCCTGGGGTGGTTTGCAAGCACAGACACCCAAGGCATCTCTGCTTGGAGGAGAGCAGGGCTGAGCCTGCAATGTCCCAGGGAGGGGGGCTCCTCTATGGAGCAGTGAAGAGGTTAAGGGGATGTCCTGCTTTCCTTCCTTCTCCTCCTTTACTCCCCTTCTCAGGAAACCTCCCAGGAAGCTACACATCCTCTGGGACACCCCTCTCCTCCTCAGCTTGTCCATCACTTGTGGGCAGGAGCACTCATACTTCTACAGGACAGGAGGCAATGGGCTCAGGTTGCACCAGGGAAGGTTCAGATTGAAGATCAGGAAAGAATTCTTCACTGAAAGAGTGGTGGAGCACTGGAGCAGGGAGGTGGTGGAGTTGCTCTCCCTGGGGGTGTTTGTAAACCAGGTAGATGAGGTGCTCTGGGAGATGCTTTAGTGGTTAGAGTGGTGTAGGGCTGACGGTTGGGCTTGATAATCTTGAAGATCTTTCCCAACCATGACAATTCAATGATTCTGCCTGTGACAAGCTGTAGGCATTTACAGCTCAGAGCATCTCCCAGCTTGGCACGTCCCTTCCCTGTGTCCTCAGCCAGGCTATGGTTCTGCCATCCCTCCCCACTGAAATGTCAGAGGATGTCGGGGAAGCCATATAGCTCCCCACCCTGTCCTGGAACTGAGCCCTGCCTGCTGGCTTGGGATGGGTGAAGAAGAACCAGGCAGCAGTGACCCAAGACATTACTGATGTCTGGTCTTATGCCACAAGCATTTGTGCCTAGTGATGGGGAGTTTGCAGCTTTGCTCATGTGTTAAACCTCAGAAGAGGCACTGGGAGTGCAACAGGGTCGGGTGTTTCCCAGTGAAAATGTTTATGCTGTGATTTAGAGCAATTATGTATCACCCAACTTGGAGACTTGGAGGGAGTCTGCTCTGTCAATTAGGGCAAATTATTAAAATGAAGTGATACATGGTACCAGAGAGTAGATTAATGAACTAATCTCTCCTAATACACTTACATGGGAGCTTTGGGAACTGTTTCAGAGTGAAGAGCTCCGGGACTGCCCAGATTAGAAGAGGGATATAAAAGGTGTCGTTAGATACTGAAATACTTCAGGTAGTTTTACGGGCACTCTGAAAGATGGGGCAGGATGATCAGAGCAGCAAGAAGTACTTAATGTCTAATTTTGCTTAATCTACCGAAGGACAAAGGCAGAACTTCCCCAGCTGATGTTAGACCTTCAAAGGTTCCTGGTATTACTCACTTTCTATCCTACTTATTCACGGAGCATCTGAGTGTCTTCCAAACGCCCCCCTTCCTGGACACGAGCACGTAGTCGTGTTCAGGGTCTCGATGAGTGGAAGGCACTGAAGGTGTCAGACTTTCTAATGAGGTGGTGTTCTCCCCAGCTTTTTGCCATGGATGCTGAGGTGGAAGGAAAGGAGCGGCCGTGGTGATCCAGATGGGTTGTGGAGGAGAGGGCTGGGGCCAGGCAAGTGAGATGTGGCTTTAGGCTGTGCCACGAGCAATCTGGGACTTTCACTAGGTCCTTTACTGCCTTCGGCTCTCTCTGTACATCTGGTGGTGCAGGGTGGTGCTGATGGGGTCTGTACCCAGTGCAACAAAATGGGCACACTGGAAAACAGAGCTGACAGCTCTTCCTGTGGGACCCCTGGAATGAGAGCAGTTGTGATGTGCTGCCTGGGATCAGAGCCGCAGCTTGTCCTTCCCCTGCCAGTCCTGAGTCTGTGTCGTTATTGCTGCTGGTGTCACCATGAAGGATAAAGGAGTTCATTTCAAATCAGAGCAGCCTCATGGATGGGAAATATGGGTGTGCAGATAAGATGTGCTGCTCCTTCTCAGCGTGGGAGGGTGCCTCGCATCCTCTGCGCCGTACCCACACCTTCTGCTTTCGTTTCTCAGTCACCTGCAATTAGCAGAGCATCATCGCGACACGTAGGCAGCTTGTGCAGGAGGAGAAGGCCTTCTGCATCTCTTCCTTTCCCAAATGCCTCCTTCCAACTTACTCAGAGGAGAATTGCAAAGGCGAAGGATCATCTTGCTTCATCTTCTCCTGTCCGGAGTCGGAGCGTAACGGAGTGTATCCACTGCAGAGCTCAGGGCTGAAGGGGAATGGCTGGGTAGGAGTTGGGACAGTAATTCACATCCACAGTCCTTTACTGCTGCCCACTGGGGAGAAGACCCTCACGTCCCCAAAGCATGCGTGGCAGGAGGCCGGGTGGCAGGATGGAGAACCTGGGAATCCCATTCTGTGCCGGGGGATGTGCTGCTGTTTGGCTGAGCAGAAACCCCATGTGTGTGTGTGTCTGTCTGTGTGTCCCTGCAGGGGGTGATAAAGCAGCAGGGTACACACAAAGACTGTCCTGAGCACACAGGGTAGTCAGGTAGTTGGGAAGGAGAGAGCACGGGGTGCAAACAGCACTGGGTTTGGTTTATGGAGGCTCCTGGTGTCCCTTCCCATCTCAACCAGACAGCAGCACGCCAAAAGGCATTACACTCCCTTCATGTCATTCCCAGAGCTTTCCAGAGCTCTGAAAACACACGGAATACTGGCAGAAAGGTGCCCTTTCTCTTTCATCTCCGTGAAGATCAAGCCAGCACGAGCAGGGAACACCAGGGCAGCACAGAGGTCCACAGGACTCGCTTTTCTTAAAGGACTTTCCCCTCCTGTGCATTAACATTCTTATCAGTCCTTCTAAATTTAGTTTCTTATCATTTATTCATAACGACTTCAATCCGGTCTCCAGGGATTTTTCACGGGCATCCAACACAAGGGGGGAAACACAGCCATAAATTCAAAAGCAAGAGCGTTACAGATGTAATAATGGAATGCCAATTACAGACGTTCCTCTGACCAATTTTCTATGGGAAATTGCTCTGATTATTCCATCTCCTCCAGCCGTTGTTCGTTCTCACACGGTTTTCTCTGAGGCCAAGTACCGGAGCACGGCGGAAGAGCGGAGCCACGGAGACAATAGATTGGCAGCTTGGGCTTGTGCACAACAAAAGCTCTTCCCACCCTGTAATTAGTATGTAACCAGATTTTACTCTCCTATTTAAAGCTGGTTTTGCAGCTTCCTCGTCCTCTATGTGGGACTGAGGGAATGAGTTACCCACACCCTTTATGCTGACTCTGTCTGTCCGTCCCTCATCACCTAAGGGGTCGGTGCCAGCCCTGTGTGCTCCTGAATGCAGCTGGACCCAAGATGCAGCCCCAGAATGAGCCTTGGAAGGGGTGTGGGGGTTGTCTCACAGATGGAGTTGTTCTGCTTGCCCATACACAGAGATGACCTTGTACATGGTGCTCCACAGAGCCGGATAATAGCGGTAATAGCAGGAAAGTAAAACAGCTCATACAGCTCGTGTCCCTGGCTATAGAAATCATCTGTTGTGCAGGCAGAGGTGAAGAAATCTTCATTTCTGGTGCTGTAAATGAATGCATTGTGAGAAGCTGTCCTCCATCGTGCTGTCGTAGGAGTGCCTGAAGGCTCATGTGCCCTCCGTTCAGCCCTGCTTCCAGCACAGGGGGATGTGCAGGGCAGCAGGGACACAACCAGGCTTTGTTAAGGTTGCAGCTAGAGGGGTTTTTTTTGTAGCTTTCTACAAGTGATTGTGTCTGCCATACAAAGAAAGTTAATTTTGAAATCCAGAACCAGCCCTTCTGCTGAGTTCCCAGTGCCGCCCGTTGTCCCGGAGCAAGGCTGGCTGGCCACAGCACCTCAGCTCTCAAGCTCAGGGTGAAGTGAGTGTAAATGTGCTCTGTCCCTCTGGCAGCCCCCCACATACCCCAGCCAGTGTCTCGCCCACCCCTTTTTTTTCCACTGTCCTCATTATCAGTGGTTAGTGTCAAGGCTGTCCTCATCCTCATAACTCAGTCTGAAGCCAGTGGATTGCAGTTGCCAAGGCAACAAAACATTTTATGGAGCTGTCATACTTCATATAATTAAAAAAAAAAAAAAGAAGGGGGGGTGGGATAGCAAACAGTTTGTAAAGGAAAGGGATTTTGCTCTGGGATGGGTTAGTGGGGAAGGTGATCCGCAGGCAGCACCCAAAAATACCAGGCAGATGAGTCTTCTGAAAAGCTGCTTTAGGAGAGAAGAACTTTTATGAGGAATGAGTCAAGTTGTGGATATTTATTACAGTTTTTGAGAGCTCTCCAGAGAGCAACACACAACTGAGCCACTGCTGGAGACGCTTTAAATAACCCCACCATACAGCAGCCCTTGAACTGCTGCTTGGCAGGGCCTGTTACTCAGATCTCCATCACTTCTCAGCGCCAGCAGCGCTGGAGCTCCATGAGCAGAGCGGGAAGTCAAGGCTGACTACTCTGCAGCTGACCTCCTCTTCCTTAGGGGGTGGCTGGCAGGGAGAGCTGAGCTGTTAGTTAGAGGACTTTCAGGGGTTCTCTGGGTGCCTCTGACTGTGTTTGACCAGAAGATGGGGAAAACGGGGTCTTGGCTGGGAACGCTGAAAGCGTCTTAGCTGGTATATTGGTGCTGGATAAAGGATGCAGGAGGAGGCAGCTGATATGGAGCTAGTCCTTATTCCTCTGGCCAGTGATTGTGCAAAGCTTGGACTCTACTAGCTCCCTTTATTCCCCTCTGTAAGCTGTGTATTTGAAGAGAAAGGAACCCCCCATACTTTTCGTCTCTTGTCTTAACGTGAGGAATTGGGGTGAGAGTCAGATACAGGAGAATATTTCTTCTAAAGACATCACAGATCTGCGTGCACCAGGTCAGGGCAGTGTTTGTCATGGCTCTGATGGGAGCATACCTTCCCATGGAGCAGCTGAGCCCGGGCTGCTGTTCACATCCTGGGAAGCAGAGCTCCAGCTCTGACAGCCAGCGCTGGGGGCTGCAGGCACACTCACCAGCACAGCAGCAGGTTTGGAAATGTGGCTGGACTCTGGAACATCTGCAGCAGGGAGGAGCACTAAACCTTTAATTAGGGATTTATGAACTGTGTAGAGATGATTGAGTCATTGTTTGACTTGCTTTCCAGAAATAGAAGTGTGGGTTTTAGGGGGTTTTATTTAAATCTCCCCTTCTCCCTTCTTGAGCAGAGGAGCAGCAGGATGATGAGCGGGATGATGAGCAAGGCTGCAGTGCTGGAGCCTGATTCAGCTGGACCGTGGTCAGCACCGGGGGGCTCCGTTTCTATGGGGACCAGTGGCAGCCCAAATCCCAGCTGATGAGTCGCTGCAGGAAGGAGGGCAGGCTAGCTCTGAAATGCAGGGAGAGCATCACATGCCAGCCTGGCTGCTCACTGCAGGCTGACAGCAACAAAACTTCCCTCTCTCCTGGGTTTATGTAAACTGGAAAGATGAGGAACCACTGCTAAAAGGGGTTTGGAACAGACAGCGGAGAATTAAAGTCCCAGGTAGCTGTGAAGAAGCCAGAGGAGGTTCAGATTCTGGGGCAAAGGAATTTTCATGTGGAATATTAACTCAGGGCATCCCTCCTTTAATTAGCACGGGCAGGGTGGGATTGGGGACAGGGCACTGCGTTCGTCGTCGCATCCAGGAGGAAATTACTGTGTCTGGGGAAGATGCTCCAGTTCCAGGTCTGAAGCGGCTCCTCTGGGGCTTGTGGATGAAAGGACCAAAGATGCTGTTGGCAGAGTACAGAGCCCAGACCCACATTTGATGTAAGTGCCGTCTCTGGGCCGGTTGCAAATCTATCAAACACTGTAATAACTTGCTGGGTAGGGAGAGCTGCGAGCTGTCCTCTCCTGTTCTGGCTGTCAGCGATGGGAGGCTGAGATCCAGCCCTACTAATTAAGACTCTGACGCTATGGGGATAACGATTCCCGCTCCCGTAAAGAGGAATTTTATCTTTTCGCCTTTATTTCGTCTCTTTGATCAGCCAGACCTCTCTGCCACATCCAGGGTTCAGAAATGTATTCTGTGGTTTTATAACCCCCTCATTTACACATTCATAGATGCTAATACACATCTAGGGTTCCCTTTCAAACTCCCGCTTCCCCATTAATCTGAGGACTTCTGGGGAGAGAGGGCCTGATCCTGCAGCTGTTATTAGGGCGAAGTAGATTCAGTAGGAGTTTAAAGGTACCAAGCAGAGCAGTGTCCAGTCCAAAAGAGTGCTGAGGGCTGTGAGGGTGGTCACTTTGAGTTTGGAAGGTATGCTCTGAAGATCTTCCCACACAGCCCATCCCCGTGCCGTTGGGTTGCACCCTGTGAAACCCGGATGATTACCAGCCTGCTGCAGAGCCAGTGACAGCAGGCACGGTGCCGGGAGCTCTTTTCTGCTTCTTTCTTCTGATGGAGAGCACAGATGTCTAATTGGGATAGGGTATTTATTAACACGAGCTGCTTGGCTGTTCAGGAACCTGAGCTGATCAAAATATTGTAAATACAGTGCCCAGGGAAACGTCATCATCATTGTGTGTCCCCCCCCAATATCACTTCCATAGGAATAGTGATATTTTCAACCTATTTAAAGCAGTGTAAACTAGGGTGTAGAGGCTGTCGTGGCTGAAAGATGCTCCTGGCCCCTGACCTGACTTAGCTGGCAGGTCCTGGGTGGGTGCTCTGCCTGCAGCCACCCCTGCTCCACAGCTTCAGAAGTTTAGGCTGTACAAAAAAAGCAGGAGACAGGACTAGAGGAAGGCTATGGCAGTACCTGACCTGACTTTGTTTGTGTTGGTTTTTATGCAAAATGGGGTTTTGTTCTGTTTCCCCTGGATCCTTCCAGCCCCCAGCGCTCGGAGGTTGAGCTCCCTCCTGTGCATCGTCACCCAGAGGGGATGCACTCTCTGATATACAGCTTCCAATACATTTCAGAAAATGATATTAAATACTTGATTGTACCATATACTTTACAACAAAGCCAAATGATTTCGTTCTTACCTCGATGACTGCAACTATTACTGGTAGCAGTAACAATTTCCCTGTGCTTTCTGTAACGTATAGTGGCTGATGCCTAAAATACAAAGAAGCCTTTAGAGTGATAATAACTCCAGAAGATGAATAGTTATAAAAGGTAGATGGAATTGAAAAGCATTTTAATTTGTCATTATTTCAGTTCCAGAGAGCAGCTGAATAATTACACTGCCTATGAAGAGAGAGTGTGTAATACTTTCTCTCATTATGGGATTAAATTATCTCCCTTCCCTTTCAGTGTAAGTGAAAATAAAGATCTCTCTGATATCTTTTGCTTTGAGATCATCATTTGAAAGCCCCAGAACGGCTGGTGCATCTTTGGGGTTGAGCATATGGATCAGTGATTTCTGGAAGGGTAAACCTGAGCTCACCAACGTCTGCTGAAGGAGAAATTCCTCATCAGCCCAAAATCACATAATCACAGAATCACAGGGGTTGGAAGGGACCTCCAGAGCCCATCGGGTCCAACCCCCTGCCAAAGCAGCTCCCTAGGACAGGGCACACAGGTCGGTGTCCAGATGGGGCTGGAATCTCTCCAGAGAAGGAGACTCCACACCCCCTGGGCAGCCTGTCCCAGGGCTCCCTCACCCTCACTGGGGAAAAGTTCTTCCTGTGCTCCAACTTGCAGCCATTGCCCCTTGTCCTGTCCCCACAGACACTGAAAAGGGGCTGCCCATTTCCCCCTGCATCCCATCCTTCAGATATTTATAATCATTAATAAGATCCCCCCTTAGTCTTCTCCTCTCCAGACTGAACAGCCCCAGCTCACTCAGCCTTTCCTCACAGGGGAGATGCTCCAGGCCCTTCATCATCTTTGTGTCCCTCCTCTGGACTCTCTTCAGGAGATCCCTGTCTGTTTGATCCCAGGGAGCCCAGAACTGGACACAACACTCCAGGTGGGGCCTGACCAGAGCAGAGCAGAGGGGGAGGATCCCCTCCTGTGACCTGCTGGCCACACTCTTGATACCCACAGGATCCCATTATCTCTCTCAGCCCCCAGGGCACACTGCTGGCCCTGGGCAACGTTGTGTAGCACCAGACCTGGAGGTTGGTGTCCCTGCCTGTGGCAGGGGGGTTGGAGCTCTGTGATCCTTGGGGTCCCTCCCAACCCAGCCCAGTCTATGATTCTATGACTCCTGCTTCCTTTCTCTCTTGCAGCCTGAAGAACCAGTAGTAGTTCATCAGTCCAGACAAGGAAAACCACCGAGGCTGCTTCTGTGGAGGGGAACTGGCCAGCAAGGAGAGGATGCTTTCTTGGACATTGAGCCTGCGTGGATTTGATGATTAACATGTAATTAACCTTCGCTTTGGACAAATACATGGGAATATTTTTTTTTCTTCTTCTTTTTTTTTTTTTTTAATCTTGTGGTGAGTTAAAATATTTCGATGGATTTTTTTACCCTTTCAAGATAATATTTATTCAGCACAGAGTCTAGAGTATGATAACTATCCTGTAAATACAGCACTTAATCATCCATCACCTTCAGAGACAGTGGAAACAAGATATTTTACTTTTTCGTATTTATTCTTAGATTCCTCCCGAGAGTATCAAATTATTCTATTACATGACCCATGATAGTGATGTAATCAGTCCTCAGCCAGAAATAAACATACTTTCCTCACCTTCTCCAGCATGGTTTGTGTCACCCCATAAAGAGCAGCAAAAAAAAATCGATCACAGGGATTGTATAATGGATGAATTCTTTTTTTTTTTTCCCCCCCTTTCCTCCTTGTCTTCAGAGAAACAAATGGTTCAGTGAGCAAAGCAAAACTAAAATGAAAGAGCAAAATCCTTTTCCTGTGGGTAGGATCCCCCACAGGAGAGGTGGAAGCCGTTCGCTTTGTCGACGTTGCTGATGCAGACGCAGAGCTGGATGCTGCTCTGCCTTGCCTGCGGTTCTGGGAGCGGGCAGCACCCCCAGCAGAGCTGCAGGAAGGACACAGGAGCAGCTTGCCAGGCCATCCAGGGAGGGTAGCACCAGCTGAGAGGGTGTTACCTCACAGGGAGATGATGGAGAGGCATCAGGGACCGGCGGTGGGGACAGCGGAGAGGCGGCATGTGGAGGCTGGTTTCAGGATACCGACACCAACCGTCGTTGTGCATCCCTGGAGCTGCCCTGGCTGTGGGGCTGGGAGCTGTGGCTGCAGCAGGGCACACCAGCACCAGCATCCAGGCATTCCAGCCGGTGAGTTTTTGCACTAGGGTGGAAATCCTCCATGCCCTGGGATGGAGGGTTTGGTGCTCCAGCAGCCGTGGCGATGACAGACCTCCCCTGAGGCACCGGCCAGCATGGCACAGCCTCCCCAGCCACTTGCTGTCAGAGCTGGCACCACCGAGCTGCAGGTTTCTTGCCAAGCCCTGGCATCCCCTGCCCCAGGGGCAGAGGGTTTGGACCAAAGCCTTTCTCTTCCAGCACTGGAAATCCCCTACACTGCTCCTGTGAGAAGCATTCAGCAGGGCCAGGTCTGCTGGGAGTGATGGAGCTGGACGTGCTGGAGACTCTCTACGTGCTGGGCATCCCTGGCAGCCCTCTGGGTGGAGTCCTGGTGCCCACACAGAACCACTGTCTGGTGGCCCTGTGGCAGGGACAGCGGCTCGTGGTGGGAGCAAAGAGCTAAATGGGATTGAAGGGAGAAAAAACCGCCCAAAACCCAGCCTTAACTGTCCAGAGGAATGCTGTTGGGGCAGACCTCAGCTAGGTCCCACTCCACAGCACTTGGGACTATCATCCATAGGGAAAAAATTGTTTGTTCTCCATGGCTTTGAGGGGAGCAGAAACAAAAGTTACTCCAGCCCCCAGGAAGAGGGAGCTCCCCAGGATTTTAGGTTTTCCACTGCTTTGAGCACAAAGAGCCCGGATTTCCTAGCTCACCCAAGAGCCCAGGATCCTTAGCTCACCCAAGAGCCCAGGTTCATTAACTCACCCAAGAGCCCAGGTTCCTTAGCTCACCCAAGAGCCCAGGTTCCTTAGCTCACCTGCTGCAGTGTGAGGAGCTGCACTAAACACAGTCCAGTCTCAGGCAGGTACAGCAAGCAGTGCAAACCAGCCCTGGCTGCACGCTCTCAGTGAGTGCACGTTGCATGCAGAGACACCCATCCTGTGAACGCTGCTGGGGATCACACACCACCTTTTTAAAGAGCAGTTTGGTTGCCTGATGTATGTTTAGAAGCACAATTCTTCTGAGACTCTGGCCATTACCCTGCTTCTGCATCTCTGAAATAACAGGCTTTGACATTTCCTTTCTGGGCACACTCAGCCGGAGGCTCTGGTGTGCCTGGAAGTGAGCAGCCAATGTGTATGGATCCATCAATTCATTTCCAGGAATCCCAGCATGGTGCAACAAAAACAGTGAGCAGCCAATGTGTATGGAGCCATCAATTCATTTCCAGGAATCCCAGCAAGGTGCAAATCTCCAGCATCTCAAGGAAGAGCAGTGACCTCCCACTACTCGCTCTGCATCGGGGAAACTCTTCATTTAATCCACAGCTTGTGGGTTTGGGAATGTTCTGCTTGAACCAGTCGTGCAGAGATGATTCATGTGTTCTCCCTCCACCCTCTTCCCTGCATCTGCACAAGGAAAATCGAAGCACCGTGTGTTTTGCTCTGTGTTTTGGTGCTGAGTGGCACAGGGTGAGAGATGCTCGACCACGTCACTTGGGAACTGCAGTTGTGATGCAGATGTCCTTTTATATATTCATAGAATTATTAGTCTTAGTGTATATTAATGATAATCACATGCAGGGCTCATTAAACTTGACCTGTCTCACTTTGAGGGAAGCAACACCCAAAGGGTCCCTACGTCTGAGCAGCCCTGGGTGGTGGATGAGTGGATGATGTCAAGGCAGCATCGCTCTAACTCTGCACTGAGCTGTGGTTTGGGGAGAGGTGATCTTTATAGCCATGAGGTCACAAGGCAGCACCTGTTAAGAAATAATTGTCCTGAAGCCACTGCTGGTACCTGCAGCTCTGTCACTACGTGTGTTCTGCTTGTAAGTGAGCCTGTGGGATGGAGGAGGAGCAGGCTTTTTGTGGAGGGGCCCTTGTGATGCCTGAGGAAGATCAGTGGTCTTAATCTGCTGCAGTCAGGGGTCTGGTTTTCAGATCTTACAGAGAATCACCAGGTTGGAAAAGACCTTTGAGATCATCGAGTCCAACTGTGCCTGTCCTGTGCTAACCCACACCCCTGAGCACCTCATCTACCCGTCTGTTAAATCCACCCAGGGGTGGTGACTCAGCCCCCTCCCTGGGCAGCCTGTGCCAGTGCCCCAGAGCCCTTCCAGGGAAGAACTTTTCCCCAGTGTCTGATCTGACCCTGCCCTGGGGCAGCTTGAGCCTGTTCCCCTCATCCTGTCACCTGTCAGTTGGGCAAAGAGATCAATCCCCACCTCTCTGCACCCTCCTGTCAGGGCAGGGGAGGTGGGGAGAAGGTCTCCCCTCAGCCTCCTCTTCTCCAGGCTGAACACCCCCAGCCCCCTCAGCCGCCCATTGGAAGGTTCACTGCCCTCCAGCCCCTTCCCCAGCCTGGTTGCCCTTCTCTGGACTTGCTCCTGGAAGCACGGGGAGAAGTTCATCTTCCATGTCTGGCTGGAGCAGTGTACAGGCTGCAGGCAGCTGCAGGGCTTTTCCTTTGCAGTGCTGATGTTCTGTAACAGGCTGCTTAATTACCATCTCATCTGGGACTCTGAAATCCCTCGCTGCTGGGGTCACCCTCTTAGTGGAAACTAACCTGCTTTGGTTGGTGGAAATTATTCTTTTCACCTTGCAAAGGCAATTAAAAGCCCAAACTGAACAGATTTATTTTTAAAAGACTCTTTCAAATCTTCAGCAGAGAGGAGAAATCAGTCTCCTACCTAAGGAGGAAGATCAATAATAAATGTTGCTCCACAGAAGCCCAACGAAGACAAAATAGATCCCTTTTCATTTAAGAAGGAATAAAACTCCTGTGATGAGGGTTTGGGGTTTGGTTTTTTTTGCCATCATGTATGAAATCTTGTTGGCAAATATACTAAATAAGCAATATCCAGTGCTTTATCTTCATTTGGCATTTAATCAAAGGGATGTGCTACATCTGTATCATCGCCGGGCTAATTGGCTTGACAGAGCTGAGCCATCCTACTGGTCCTCTTCCTATCTGGCAAAGGGAATACACACACCATCCTGCTTCTTTAAACCTCTCTGGGTGTAAGCTCACGGTGAGTGGTGGCAGGATGTGGCCTGGGGACACTTCCAAAGCTTTGGCCTGTGAGAGTGGCAGGCACAGACTCGGAGCAGCACTGGCATCTGCTGCGGGTCCAGGTGCGGGATGCTGTTGCACGCTCAGAGAGCATCTTCTGCTGACAAAAGGGACAAGTGAAGGAAGTTACAGGTGCTTCCAGCATGCAGCCTGTCTGTGAGTGGCTTTTCCTTTTGCCTTGCTCCCTTATATTGCTGGGGGGGTGGGGGGGAGGGGAGTTTTGGGGGTGTTTGGGGGAGAGTGGGAACCCCCGGAGCCCATCGCAAAGCCTTGTGCCTTTGGTGCTCACCTCCTCCTCCTCTTGCTGGTTCTGAGTGGTGTGTTTAAAAACTGTTTCCTATAGAAGTGGAGTAACTTGTGCACCTTGCTGTGTGTGTGCCCACAGACCTGTGCTGCTTTTACATGTGCTGCAGGAGCATTCAGAGGCTCCTGCACCCTCTCCTACAGCTTTGAAAGCTCCTGGCAGGCTGGAGGTGCCTGCAAAACAGAGGCTGCTCCAGGTCTGTGCTTTGCAGCATCCCAACCAGCAGCATCTCCTTTGCTTTTCCCCTGCTAAGGCGTCTAAACAGAGATCAGGAGACAGATGGTTGCTCTTCCACATCCCAGAGGCTGCCAGGGGGCTCCACTCATGGGGAGCCACAGCTGGACGGTGTGGTGGGCTCGTGCCATCAGTCCCACACTGGGAAGGGTCTGATGTGCTGCAGAATCTAATTGTTTGCTCTCAGGGGACAGTAAAAGATACTGAAGAAGCTCTGTGTGATTAATTTGTGCTCTTGCATCAATGCCTTTCGTGTGTGGAGGAGAACGGGGCTGTTCACAGATGAGTAAGCATCTCCTTGGGTTTCATAGCTGTGGGGCTGCTCAGTTTATTGTGTTTTGGGTAATAACATAAGACGCCAGTGTTCCTGAATCTAAACTGCCTCTTTACAGGGAGAATGATTTACAGAAATAGGGCATGTTGTTCATGTGTGTGCAGCCTGACTTTTCTGAGCCTCCCTCCTCTCCCCTCCTCCCCAAAATTCTCCCTTCCTCCGAGCTGCATCCAGGGTGCTGCAGAGGAGGGGAAAAAAAAAATTCAGATTTGTGTGCTCAAGTAATCACTACAAGCTAATAGCAGCAAATTAATTACAGCCCAAACACAATTTCTTTCCCCAGGCAGGTGTGGCGACAGCTCTGGTGCTGCTGCAGTGAGCTGGGTGGAACTCAGCCTCCGGTGCCCGAACTGCACGAGTCCCTTTGCCCTTCTCTGCCTGGAGTTGGTGGTTTGTTTGGAGTAAGAGAGCCACCAAAGCCAGAAATTCAGAAAAAAAAAACATTAAAAATCTCATTTTCTGTGTGTTTTGGCCACTTTCTGGCAGTTTTTTCCCATGAAAATGATGCAAAGATGTATGTACACTTGGACAGGAGGGGTGAGGTTGCCGTGTCCCACGCCACCCAGCCCTGGTGAGCAAGAGGCACGTCACTGGGAGGAAGAGTGAGATGCCCTGTCACATCCCTCTGCTCTGTTTCAAACTGGAGTAACTGGAGCAGCACAATATTTGCATTTATTGCCAACATTGTCCCAGTCCAGTCAATCAAGCTTTGGTGCCTAAATCCTTCTAATCTCTTGCTTTTCCTAAGTTCATTAGGCCTTCAAAGCAAGACATAAAAAGACAAATCTCCTAGTGGGAAGTCAGTGATCCGGGCAGAAATGCCTCCAGATCTCATGCTCTTCTCTGATGTCAAGACTGGTACCCACCCTGGGCTTAAACTCTGTGTTAGGGATCTTTGCAAACAGATGTGGTGCAGCCATCGCATCCCCCAAGGTTACTTTAACTTGAAGGATGAAAACATTTGCATGTATTTTCTTTGTTAAAAAACAAAACCCAAACCACAACAACACACTCTGCATTTTTCCTGCAGAGCATCTATTCTGTGCTACAGAATCGACTTTTGTCTCTTCCAGCCAAATGTTTTCCCCAGCTTAAGATTCTGCACAGGCCAATTCAGTAACCAAAGTAAATCTCAGTAATGAAGTGTCAGTCTGGTTGTCCCACCACACACACACTCCTTCTGAGGAGCAGTGCTAACTGGAGTGCTGCTGGGAGACAGCTGGGAGTGTGATTATTAACACCCAAACTGTAATCTTTTGGGGGATGTTGCATCAATATAGTTCTGCAGGCTGTGCTGCAGAGATGTTGGGTGATGTTTCCAGAGGCAAGACACTAACTTCCTGTAGTGTTTTATGCTCAGACAAAACACAGCACAAATAATACATGGTTTTGGAGCTGGTTTCTTGTACTGAGGCGATGGAGCTCTATGGCAACAGTGTGTAAAGTAACTCTACCCTGAGACATGCCACTTCATGCATGCAAAGAAATTAATCACAGGAGAAGAATGCTCCTAGTACGTAAGTGGTGCTTGCTTTGTGAAGTTCCTCTTGCATCAACTTAATTAGCAAGTCCTGACCTTTAAAAGCACCTTCCATAATCTTCAAATTATGTATGGGAGAGCCTGCTTTCCTCCTCCTGGCTGAGCTGGCAGCTTCCTGCTCTTGTCTGGATTCATCTGAACTCCTCAAGCATGTGACCAGCTCAAAGTCCTCTCTCACTAGTGAGAAGCTGCTGGGAGCCTCCAAATCTGTTGTGGATCTGCAAGATGACCCCATTCCATCATCCCTATTGGGATCTTGAGAGAGGGAAAGCAAATACCCAGTAATACTGCAAAGTGCCCCACTTGGGTTACTGCACTGAGCTCAAGTGTGGGGCCTTTGGGTAAATTTTCCAGTCTAATTTCTATTTCCAGCATCACAAGAGGGGTGATGGAGTTGGTCCTGTTGACCTGCTGATGTTTGTCTTCACCAAGTGTGTTCCTCTGGCTGTGAGGAGCTGGGTCAGGAGGTGGCTGCAGAGCTCTTCACATCAAAGTTTTGCACTTGTGTATCACTTTCTTACACTGTACTTGTACCCTAAAGCATAGGAGATCTAAAGCAAACTCTGTAATTCCTCCTCTATATCCTACCCTCATTTTCCCAGCACCTTTGCTCATGTCATCATCCCACCAGCACTGCCACAACTCATCTCTGCGTGCAGCTGCTGTGTGCTTCACTGGGACCCACATCCATACCCTTCCCCCCAGGGGCTGCAGACTGGGGCTGTTGTGGCCATGGGGCAGGACATGAGCAGCTGGTGCTGAGCAGTCCTGCACATCCCTGCATAGTGGTCTTGTCCCCTTTCCCCCTGCCTTTAGCCTAGTGACCACAGATGCCCTGACCTAGAATAAAACTCTTTAATCCATCTTTGATGGGACTGTTATCACACCTCATCTTGTGAAGGAACACGCTTGGTGCCATCAGTACAATGCACCAGCTCCCTTAACCTGCCTGGGCAGCCTCCCCTGAAACCCTCCCAGCATCCCCAGCTCCTGGAGCTGCATTTAAACACTGTCTGTCTGTCTATCTGTCTGTCTGTCTGTCCCACAGCCCTTGCTCACGCCAAGAGAGCAGCAGCAAGAGCCCAGCTGCTCCCTGGGAAAGACATGGATGGGCTGTGGGTACCCAGGTGCACAGGAGGGATGGCATCATCCCCAGCAGCATGAGTACCTGAGCTGCAGGTCCTGCCAGGGGCACCTGAGCTTAAAAGCAGAGCTGGGTGACTTCACCTTCAGAAGAAGCCCAGACAGGAAGACTCTCTTTGCAGATTCTTTCCTGGAGGTTTATACTGGTGCAGCAGTGACAGGGACAGCTCAGTCTCCTCACTGCTGTGGGCTGGGCTTGCCATGCTGGTGTTTGAAAGGGACCAGTTTAAGCAGCATCCCCCTCCGTGGGCCACTGCTCACTGATCAAGCCTCTGCTCATGGCTCTCTGACAATAGCCTTTGTCTAATATGTTTTTAATCAGTGTGTGCCTTTCAATTTGCATATTAATAGCAAGGAGATGTTATTATATGCTGCTGTTGATGAGATGGTTGTCAAGCCCATCTTTCCAGTCTGAGGAAAGAAAGAAACTGCATCTATTGTGTAACAAATGAAATTGCAGAAAACACATGTTTTAGGAGCTACCATTCTCTGCCTCTGTCTGTCTTTATCTCTGCCTCTATTTTTCTCTTAATAGCTCATATGGATGCATTCATTAATCTCTCTCTTTTTTTTTCCCTTCCTTAGAACAAGGCTCATTTAACAGGAGAGTAAGGCAGGGTTCTGTGCCTGGCCTGACAGCTCCAAGCTAGACTAAATATCACGGGTTTCTGGGCATTTATGACTCCCAGCCTAGGAGCCCATTTACTGCAGTTGACCCCAGCAGAGTAATTAAAATGCCAGTAATGAATAAGGGCACTGCTCACTCTCTGGGTTTTGGCATTTCCCAGCTGCTGGAGGTGTTGGTTTCATCAGCCTGGAGCCAGGGATGTGGCATCAGAGCTGTGGCTCACTGTATGTCCGGTAGCAGCGATGCCCAGGGGGGTGAGGGGGTGGACCACACAGCAGAGGTGCGCAGGGAGGAGTGTGATGAGCTCATGGAAAGGCCCAGAATAAGCCCCAAGTACCAATTCTTCATGCTGGCAGTGCTTCCCACACCTTCACGCTGCAGGACTGTAGAAGCAGCGATGCTCTTGTCCCAGTTCTCAGGCTGAGCACAGGGCTGTGTTGTGAGGTGCAACTGGGTGACCTGGGAGCTGAGCTCCATGGGCTTCCAACCCCCATGCCCATCAGTCAGGTCTTAATTCCACATCATTCCATGGCTTTTCTGCAGGTCACAGCACAGTGAGATTGTTTACCTCAGGGTTTTTTCTGCTTTTCCTGCCCTTTCCTTGACTCTTCCCTCTGTTTCAGATGCCCAGACCTTCTGCCCCTTCCTGGGGCTTTCAGCTCTGGGAAGTGATTTGCCTCTACTTTCCCTCCCCATGTCTCTGCAGGGAGATGGCCTGGAGACAAAAAGCCAAGATGGAAAAGGGAGAGATGAAAAGAGAAACTAGAGAAGGAAAAAAACAAAATCCAAAGGACAAAGCAGGTCCCCAGTGAATCCCAGTAAGCCCCAGCCTGACTCCACTGATGATGGATGGCAGAGAGGGATGCTGGAGGAAAAGCAAACCCTCTTGGTTGGTGATGGGGGGTGCTGGGGAGACAGGGGCAGCTTTAAGCCAAGTTTAGCATCACTGCATTTTGTGTGTGCTCTCCTGATCCCAGATCAAATGGCGTTGGGAAGAGGGAACAGGGAGGTGTTTGGGTTTTTTTTCCCCTCTCTTCTCTGCCAACAAAGCTGCCCTTGCTGCTCCTGATGAGGAGCAAGCAGGGAGCACCAAGCTCCTACAGCTGGAAACAACTTCCCTCCTGCTCCCAGCTCCCATTGCTCTGGAAAGAGCAGAGCAGAAGATGGGAAAGCCACCATCCATCCTCTCTGGAGCATCCCCATTTGCTGTGCAAAGTGACGACAGCAGCAAGCTGGGATCAGCACCGCTCGTGTAAACGCTCCATAAACACCAAGTGATGATATTTTGAAGGATGAACCCTTGGGAGGTCTGTGAGCAGGGAGGCAGCACAGAATTAGGGGGTTTTCAATCCCAGCAGCTCCAGAAGAAAAGAAGAAACGCGGCTGCTGATCTGAAATCAGCCTGCAGCTTCTCACTGCCACCCACACAGACCGTGTGGGACAAAAGGAACAGTATGAGGTAGGAAAATCCCCCCCCCCCGTCCCCAAACCCTGTGTTTGATGCAAAGAAAGTGGCTGGAGGAATGAGACCAAGCGAAGGCGTGGGATGGATGTTTCACTCCAGAGCTTCAATCCATTTATATAATCATAGTTGTTATCATAGTAAACGTAAATAACTGAATGAGTTCAAATTTAGTATTTGACAACACTGGCTCTTTGTGAGTACACAGTGAATTCTTGTGGAAAGCCTTTCTTTCATCAGGCAATCTAACAGGATTTTTGAAGAAGCCTTTAGGCATTTAGTTAGGCCAGTATTTTGTGATTTCACTCACTCCTGGAAATGAGGGCTATAGTCTCCAAAGCATAAAACCTCCTACAAGTTCATGTGCTAAGAAATTGCTTGAATCAGAAGAAAAAAAAAAATGTGGCACTTTGGCAGCTTGCCTCTTACTGCATCGCTGCAGCCTGTAACAACAGCAATAATGTCGTGGTGAAAATAGAAAAAAAGCTGTTTTGCACCTTGTCAGCCCCAAGGCAACAAATATCTGGGCTAATCTTAATTTATTTTCCATAGGATGTGTTGGCTCTCAACCCTGAGTGGCATCTGAGACAAGCATCAGGGCCACGTCCCACCTTGCCCAGCTCAGGATGCATCCTTCCTCCTTAGCGCTGGTGCTGGGGTCTCACCTCGCAGGGCAGGGGGCTGCACAGCACCATGTGGCACAGCTACCAGTGTGGGTTCACCTTGGGTCATGGTCTGACCTTGGTCTCCATCTGATTCCCACTCCGTGGGTGCTGGAAGTGGGAATGTGCCAGGTGGGTATGAGGGGATCGGCAGCGGCCCCACCAAGTCAGCCAGGGGGTCTGCAGAGCTCCAGCACCCAGGATGGCACCTCATGGGGACTGAGCAGGGCAGAGCCAGCACTGACCATCCTCTCCATGCCCAGGGTTTTGCCAGCACAGGGCTGCTCCCTTTGCCAGAGCTAGAAGCCCACCCCACTGCAGGCTCTGCAAGGGTGGGCTGTGGTGGAACGCTTTGGGGTTGGAAGGGGGCTTTCAAAAGCCTGGAGATAGCTGGGGCTCAGAAATAGATCAGAACAAGGCTTTTTTTCAGTGAAAAGCTGGTTCAGAATAGCATCCTCTGTAAGGGCCTGCTCACACACCTTCTAACGAGAGTAGTGCTGGGCTTGAGAGACAAATGACCTCGATTCACTCCCAGCTCTCTTCTATTGATTCACTGGCTTCTCTTAATGAGGAAATTATTATCTTTGTTGGGGAATGTGGGATCCAGCAGGTGCATGGCCTTAAATAATGAAAACACCAGCTTTGTGAGCACCAGGCATGTGATGGTGCAGTGCTGGGGTGCAGAGAGCCCAGGGAGAGCTCTGCAGGGATGCTGCCTTTGCCAGTGGCCTTGCAGAGTGTGATGGCTGAGGTGGTTGTGCCACTGGGCATTTGGGTTCAGGCTGCTGGGAGGAGGTTCTTGTTTGAACAGGTAACCTCCCTGCTTTCTCCCTTGAAGGTGGTGTGAGGCTCAGGCTGCTCAAGTTGATGCCTTCTGCTGTTGCTGCGGGTTTAAGCTGCGTGCCCCTTTGGAGGGGTCTGGCCTGAGTCCCACTGAGCTCATCCATCTTTAAATCACCAGGAGCACTGTCTGGATTGCTTCCCCTCAAGATGAGTCACTTCCTAGTGCAGGCTTTCAGTTCGTTAGTGTGGTGATGCATTAAAATGAATCTCAGCAAAAAGGCAACGCAAACTTAAAACCCAAACAAGCCCCCCCCCCACTCCCTCCCCGCCCCCCTCAAATTTGCTGATTCATTTTTGTCCTGACTCAGGCCAAGGGAAGGACCAGTGCTTTGGGAGATGGTTTAGAGGTTACGGTGGTGTAGGGCTGACAGCTGGACTTGATCATAGGATCAGAGAATCATAGACTGGTCTGGGTTGGAAGGGACCCCAAGGGTCACAGAGCTCCAACCCCCTGCCACAGGCAGGGACACCAACCTCCAGGCCTGGAGCTACACAAGGTTGCCCAGGGCGCCAGCCAACCTGGCCTTGAACACCCCCAGGGATGGGGCACCCACCCCCTCTCTGGGCAGCCTGTTCCAGCCCCTCACCACTCTCTCTGTAAAGAACTTCCCCCTAATATCTAATCTAAACCTTCCCTCCTTTGGCTTTAGTCCATTCTTCCTTGTCCTGCCATCATCTGCCCTTTTTAAAAGCTGATTCCCCTCCTGTTTATAAGCTCCTTTCAGGGACTGGAAGGCTGCAATGATCTTGAAGGTCTTTCCCAGCCTTGATGATTCTGTGCTCTGTAAAATTCGGTCTGGATCCTGCCTGGAGCTTGGAGCAGCCAAACAGCTTCTGCTGAGCCTGAGCAGAGATGCTCCTGCCCTGGTAGAGACTGACTGCACCAGGCTGCAGTGCTCAAGCCGTTGGCTGCTCATGGCACAGCCCTGTATCCATCCCCAGGACTCGAGGTGTGTTGGTGCTGCTCTGACTCCAGGGCCCATCACCTGGGACCAGACCCAATGACCGTCATGTTTAGCGTCAGCGCTGGTGGCGTGAGGTGCCGATGGGCAGCGCAGCACACCACTGAGCTGAATCAGGACAGGCAGAGGATGGGAATGCTTTTTGTGCTCTCCTACAGTGCTTTTGCTCAGTGGGCGGTGAGGCACAGCTGATAAGCAGGGCAATATAAATCAGCGCAGCCTTGACACCGCCCAGCATGCTCTGATGTGACCTGGCAAGCTCCTTCAGCCAACCTACTAAATCATTTGCATGAGGAAAGCAGACAAGGCCTGCTTTAAAACCAGTGTGAGCCAGCACCTTGGCCAAACTCACCTTTAAACCTCCTGACTGTGGCATCTGTGGCAGTGTGACAGTCAGTGCCTACGCACTGCGAGAACAGGAAGGTGAAACCTTGAACCAAGGGCCCATTTACTTCCTTCTCCAGACACCCTGGCTTCACCCCTTCCCTGGCACTTCATGGGTCAGATCCCCCACTGATGTTTGCTAGGAGTGAGCTCTGCAGAGGGGTGGTCCAGGCAACCCCCCCACTCTGTGCCCACCTGTGAGATGCTGCCCCATCCCCACTGTGCTGACACGAAGCCACAGCCAGTACCCAGGGTAGAGACTGGTGCAGAGCCCGTCCCCAGTGCAGCCAGGCGTGTGGTGAGCAGGACAGCAACAGTGAGTAGTGTTTTGCACTTGGGTAACACTTGGCTTTTGAAGGATGCTGGTGAATGCAGGCATCCCAGCCTGTCCCTGGAGAACAGCCATCACTCCCACCAGAAGAAACCCCCGCTCAGCAATACTCAGCCACACTCAGGTTGCCACGCAGAAGCACTTTGGGCAGCACAGCCTGAGCATGGGGATCAGACAATATGGCTCCAGAGGTCCCTTCCAGCCTCAGGTCCCTTCTTCAACCTGCCTGTGGGCTGGCAGAGCTGGGACCGGGCTGAGGAAGCCCTCCTGGCCTTTGCTTTGGGGTGAGCTTGTGCAGGAGGCCAGTGAGCTAATAACTAACTGCTTGATCCAAAGATGCTGCCCACAGGATCCCTGTTATTTCACACTTGACTTTTGAACTGCTCTGGTTATTTTTAGGACCACTCCTGGGGAAAGGCAGCGATACAATCAAATGCAGTGTGGTCAGGCTGTAATGTCATCAGATGCTGAGTGTTTCTTTCCAGGACTCCTGGATAAAGCCTTCGGAGACGGGACTGCGCAGCCACGTGAGGACTGGGGTATCAGTGGGATGGGGTCGGGTCTCTGCCGTGGGGTGGGGGCTGCCCCACTCTGCACGGCACTGATGCTGCTGCCACTGCATCATGGGGCTTGGTGGCACAGGGAGGGTGGCAGCCAGCGGCAGGAAAGGCACCAGCTGGCGATTCCACACACCAGTGGCACTGTGCTGGGCTTGGGAAGAGGCTGCTGTGCAGGAAACCTGCTCCTCCCACTCAGTAAAAACACAGCGTGAGCAGGGATGCTTCCAACACCCAGCTGCCTCTTACCAGCCCCAGATCAGATCTGTCCATGCTCTCACACTGGCTCAACTGGTAACTGGCTAGGAGTGTCCCAGTGATGGATGGGAGCACAGACATAAGCCCAGCACACTCCATCCCTCATCCGGGCATCCCTGCAGCATGGTGTGGTGGGTGGGTGCTGGTGGCAGACCCAGTGGGACACTGGTTTCTACTTCAACAACTTCTTTGGTTTCTACTTCAACAGCTTCTTTCTGGCTGCAAGCACAGCACTAGCTCTGTCTGTCAGCACTCCCAGTGACTGTCCCCTCATAATCAGCTCTGTGTCATTTAGCATCAGTGTCATAGTGATGATCCAAGGCTATAGGCTAATTAAAGGTTATAGAGAAACGAGCTGCTTTTTTATTAGAGTGCCCAGTGTAGTTAGGACAAGCTTTAGGGCACACAGATTCTTTCTTGGATCTGAACTAGGAACAAGCTTCAAGCTAGTTTTCAGCTTCAGCTTAACACAATTATGGCAACAAATTAGTTTGGAGGAGAAAGGTAGCAAGCACCTGTGAAATTAGGAATTAAGTGTTATAAACATGTAATTTTTTTTGTCAACTTTTGGAGCTTTAATTACCAAACCATCACCTAATTTCACAGCGTTTGAAATAATCCTGTTGTTTGGCATCGGACAGAAAATTGAAAGCATCCCTTGAGAGCTGGGAATTGCACATGTTGTGGTTGGTGGTTTTGTGGTTTGTAGGGGGTTTTCTTTGATCCAAATCTTCTCTGTTGCCATTCAGCATCGTGTGTTTTGGCCCTGAGAATGCCCAGCCTGGGAATTTCTGTTCTGAGAACAGGATACTCCTATACATACCGTTACTAAAGTGAGCACAACCACAGATGTGTAATTCAAAAGGAATGTTAAAAATAAATCATTTGGAATCTATCCCCTGCAGTTGGATTTTTATTTTTAAGATTTATTTCAGCTCTAGCTCTTTTTCTTTCTGCCAGGCAAACTGTGTTCACCTGGGAGGTTCTCTGGGTGGTGGGAGAGATATTCATCCAGCCCCCCGTGGTGCCTTTTCCTCTCCCTCCTGCACGCTGCATCTTCCCTCTGTGCTCACAGTAGGAACTCTGCCTGTACCACCAGCTCTTGGGAATACTTGGGGCAATTACATCTGGTGGAGGAACGGTGTGGGGTGCTGTGATGCCTGAGGAGACCTGGGATGGGTCTGGGAGCAAGGAGCAGTGCTTGGGATGGGAGGTGTGGGCTGGGAAGTGGGGGGGCATGTCTGGAGCTTAGTGGGGCTGGCATCTGCCCCAGATGGTTTTACCCAGCAGCTCTGTGTTCATTCACCAGTTGACATCCTTTCTGGGCACCCTGGCTTCACACTTGCACCTGCTCTACGGATGCCCACGCCCCCTCCCTGAACAGCAGGATGAAGACCCTCGTCCCTCTGAGCAGGTTGGTGCCAGCACAGGTCGAATGACAGAGAGTTTGGAAAAGCCCTGGTACACCCAGCCCGGGCTCCTGTACCACCCATCCTGCAAACAGCATCTTTGCTTGGCCCTACTTGCTCTGCTAGTGATTGGAGGTTACCACAGGAACCTCTCACTATTTAATAAGCCCAGCAGGCATCTGGAGAGCCAGAAGGTGAGAACCATGGGTACTTTCTGTGCGGGCTGAGGTGCTGCTGCAGGCACCGTCAGGAGCCAGGATTGTGACCCCAGCATCATGCAGATGGGCTGTGTGGCAGGATGTTCCACAGCCAGTTTGTGAAGTGCTGCAGCATCCATCCTAGTGAGTGCCTGTCACACACCCCAGCACGATGCATTTTAGGGGGTTTAACCCCAGGGGAGCAGCAGCTCGGTGGGAACACCGGTCATGGCAGCAGCTGAGATTTGTGGTGCTGGAGCCTCTTCCAGCCATGGCTGCAGCTGCAGCCTCAGCTTCTCTACAGGGAGTGGGACCAGCAGCTCCTGCCAGCTGCCAGACCTGGCACTGGGCTCGACGCTGCCGCGGCACCGGGAAGCGCCCGCTGAGGTGCAGCCGGGCGCAAGGAGCCAGCAGCTTGGCGTGTCACCATCTGGCAAGGGCAGAGCCCACAGCAGCTTTCCACTGGGAATGGGGGACTGGGAAGCAGTGTTGGGATAAACACATGGAGCTCAGGAAGTAATCCAGCCCTCCCAGTGCTGACGGCACCGCGGCAAACGCACCGAGACGGCAGCCTGGCGCTGCCTCCCCCTCTCTGCTGGTGCCTCCATATGCTCACAGCGAGTGATAAACTAGGATGTCAGACTCAAAAGCGATGCCTTTGCATAGCAACACTGGGCTCATGGTCCTGGGAGGGTCATCTGCAAAGGCCTCAGAGAAATTTAGCAGCGTTTTCTCTTGGCAATTGATCTCCAGAGCAGTGCTGGGGCTGTTCCTCTGCTGGTGAGCTCAATAACGGGTGTTCTGAACCAGTTGGCTGCTGTGTGGATTTAATATAAAGCCATGAGTATTCCATTTCATTAACCAGGTGGGTAGAGAATATGTGCAACTCACAGAGGGATGCTCAGTGGCTCCTCTGCACCATGACAGGTCACCAGGGCGTTGCTCTCTCCTGCTCACAGAGGATTTCAGCACTGGCTGGGTCCGTCTGGGCTCGCAGGCAGGTCAGGCAGCACCCACGGGGATGGCACTAGTCCCAGGAGATCATAGAATCATAGAATCACAGCCTGGTCTGGGTTGGGAGGCACCCCAAGGGTCACAGAGCTCCAACCCCCCTGCCACAGGCAGGGACACCAACCTCCAGGCCTGGAGCTACACAAGGTTGCTCAGAACCCCATCCAACCTGGCCTTGAACACCCCCAGGGATGGGGCACCCACCCCCTCTCTGGGCAGCCTGTTCCAGCCCCTCATCACTCTCTCTGTAAAAAACTTCCCCCTAATACCTAATCTTACCCTTCCCTCCTTCAGCTTCCATCCATCCTCCTTGTTCTGCCATTATCTACCCTTTGAACAAGTTGATGAGTCTGGCTCCCTGGCACAGCATCAGCAGGGAGCCCCAGCACAGGTGCTGCCCACCCACAGCCACCCACACTTGGTCCTGCATGGTGGCTGATGGCCCCAGTGACCGTGGTGCTGGGATGAGGTGTAGCTCCATGGGGCCAGGGCCAGTAGGAGTCAGGGAGCTGATGATTTATGGTAGAAATAAAGGGGACCTGTCTCCAAAACCTTGTCACCTGCTGCGCATCGCTTCAGCAACTCAGCTTTATTACCCAGTTGGTATCCAAGTTCCTATTATAATTATTAATGGGAATATTAATGGGCTACAGAGAACCAGAATGTCAAGGGCATTTCAGACCTGTAAGGTCAGGCGTGCCAAGGTGGAGAAGCAAAGAGCTAGGAGTCTCAGTTAGGTCACTAAATCCAAAAGGCAAGCAAAAGGAAAAGGCTTCAGAGCAAAAAAAAACACCTGAGGGGGTGGGAAGGGCTCTGCATGCTCCCAGTACAGCAGGCAGAACCAGGAGCTGGCTGGGGCAGCCCCAGGATTACAGGAGTCGTGGAGAGGTGGTGTGAGAAGGACATTTAACACCCCAGGCAGAGCAGGAACTGAGCCCTGGATTTCATTGAGGTGTAGCAGCAGCCCTGCATGTGTGGCACAGCCAGGCTCTTTGGTGTCAGAAGCTCTTGGGTGAAACGTTCACTAGGGTATGAGAGGGCAGCAGCACCCCTTGGCACTGGCCAGGGCTCCTCTGCACCTCTCCGAGCCCTTGCACCCCCAGACCCAGGCTCTCGAGCTGGGACCCTTGCAGTGAGGCACAGCTCCCATGATCCCACGTGTCTGTGGGCAGAAACACCAGCCAGGGCCATCACCTGCAAGAAACAGGTGGCCAGATGGAAAAAGGCATGTGATTTCCCCTGCTTTGGCAGGGGGTTGGACCCAATGATCTCTGGAGGCCCCTTCCAACCCCTGTGATTCTATGAACTCCTGCTATCCTGCCACTTTGCTTCCCTGCACTGTCTGCCCAGTAAGTCTTTGGCTACTGCAAACCCCTTTGTTACTCAGTAAAGCAGAAACTGTGCCTTTATACTGCTTGTGTATTAACTTGAGTGGCTTCTGTAAAGAAAACACACCCCTAGAAGGAATCCATCCAGAGTGCAAAATGCACTGGCTCTTACTTGTTGCCTATGCTGGTGTTTATCCACACCTCAACCAAAAATAGCAGACTCCAGAGGTATTTAGCATTTTCCTCCTCATCAGCTCCTCACATTCCTGCTCCTGGCTGTCTAGCAGGGGCTGTCTGATCTGCAGAGCAGCTCCTGCTACCCTTGGCAGCTGCACCTGCTTCTCCTTCTGCAGGCTGGTGGCTGGGTGCTGCTCCAATCAAAGCTCCAGCTCATTAACAGGTCCCAGGTGGGATTGCCCACACCTTCCAGCACAGCTGGCCCGTGAGCTGGGCTCCTTTCCACCAGCCCATAAAGCTGCTGGGCAGGCAGGAGCTCTCTCTTTGTGTGGCTGTGTGTGGGAAGGGAGCCTGGCAGAGCTGCTGCAGGTAATACAGAGCTGCCTGGCAGTGATGGTGTCATGCTGTGGTCCTGGCTCAGCCAGCTGCCCCAGAGCACTGGGAGCTGTGGTCTGGGGGATGCATCCAGCTCTGGGGCTGCAGGGAGCTGATGGTGCTGAGCTGGGAGTGGGCTGTGTGTGGCTGGGGTGGGTGAGAGCCTGCAGACGGGGGAGCAGAGGCTGTGGTGTGGGTGAGGAGGGTGCAAGGCTGTGTGCAGAGCAGCTGAGCATGGTGGTCCCAAAGCTGTGGCCTTGGAGGCTTCTCCCCCCTGCATCTCCCTGCCCTGGGAGGAGTGGCTGGCCAGTGTGTCTCTCTCCAGAGCAGGGCATTCCCTGGGAAGCAGCAGTGGTTGGAGGCATCCCCCAGGAATGGAGCTCTTTGCCAGCACAGCTCCATCTCAATTTGCCATGAGCTCAGCTCTGGGAGGTGGCAGAGGGACCAGTGATGTTGCTGGGGGGACCTGGCTCACCCTGGTGAGACCCAGGGCAGTGGGTGAGGTTGGGGGGTGGCTGTGGGGGGGGGGAAGCAGGTAAGATGGGATGGGCTGCTAAGGAGGGCAGGCCCACGATGGGCTGTTTTCTTCGAAGCATGTTTACCATCACCACCCTCAGTGCAGGCAGATGGTGCTGTGGGACCCCCTCCGGGTCACAGCGCTGCATCTTTGGGACTGACTCTGTCAGTGTGGGCTGTGGAGCTGCCAGCAGAGGCCTTGGCACAGTGCTGAACAAGCTGGCACTGCTGTTTCAGGGGGTTATTAATAAGCCAGCAGCACATAACTTTGCTGTGAGACCTGCGATCGTTCTGTGCTCGGCACAAGTCGAGCTGTAAATAGCTCTTTGAGTGGTGACTCCCAGGTCTGGGTGTTAAATTCCAGGTGCTGCAGCCAAGTGCTGGAAGCTCTGCCTGTCCTGACCCTGGGCTGTGAGGGGCTGCAGCTTGGTGTGCACCTGACTGCAATATGCTGATGGAGATGGAGACTGGATTGGGATGCTGGTGAGGTGGGTGATGAGAGCACCAGAGACCTGCTGGGGAGAAGGGCAGAATTCTGGCTGGATACAGGCAGTCACCCTGCCTGAGCAGGTGAGGTGTGGTGAGTAATTGAAATTCCTTGTTTAGTTGTATTTTTGCTGTTCTCCTGGGCAGGGTGTAGGGCAGTGCTGCAGGGCAGTGCTGCAGGGCATCGTGTGAGGGTGGCTGCGGGCACACTGGCTGCAGAAACCAACCTCGTGGTCCCCTTGTCTAGGAACTTCAGCATCCTGATGCTGAAATAAAACCCATGTGTGTGGAAAGCTAGGGAAGCTGATCCTGGTTGCAGACAGGGCACTGTGAGTGTGGTGGCCTTGGCTCTGGAGTGACAATGGAACACTGATGCAAAGAAAATAACTCTGCAGTCTGAGCTTTGGTTTGCTGTGTGTGCAGGAGCTAAGGATGCTTGTGCAGGTGTCTTTGGTCTATGTGCTGGTGTTTGGGATAGATATAAGGGCAGAACAGGGATCCTCTCTGTTCCTTGAGGTCCTTTTCTTGGTCTGTGTATGGGCTAGCTGCACCTTGTGTGAGTTCCCAAGGTCTGGGCAGCATCACTGCAAAGAAAACACCCCACAGGCACAACGCTTCCTGAGCTGCAATCCACCTCAGAAGCTTTTGCCGTAGTACTGAAAATGATTTTCCATGTTTAACAGTGCTATAACAGTTGCAGTGGTGTTTTATGATCCCAGCCAGCCAAAATCTCTGCCAGAGATGCTGTAAATGGCAGTTTTATAAAGTCACTTTCTGCTCTCATTACGGGAGCGAGATGCACAGGGGTCACAGGGGATTGCTGTGATGGTCATAGCTGGGAGAAGAAATGCTCATTAACTTGATTATCTCCCCTGAGTGCATGGAACAGATTGTCTGCCAGGTACTTGTAGGCACTGGTTGGCACAGGCAATTCTGCTGGGCTTGTGCTGGAAAGACACAGAATAAGCCCTTTGGAAACTCCTGTGTGGAGCATGTATTAATTTGTCTGTCTTTGCTATCAGTAAATGCTCTGCAGAACCTCAAGCAGGCACTGTGGCTCAGGGTGCTGTTGATAGGAGCATGAGCTAATTATGGAAGAACTACAGAGTGGCTGGGGTGTGAGGATGCACCTGGGGTGTGAGGATGCACCTGGGCTGCCCCACACAGGGACTGTGGTGGGGTTGTGGTGTGGAGCTGTGGGGCAGCCCCATGCTGCTCACTCTGCATGGACAGGGAAAGGCTGGGACTTGTATCAGTTATCAAATCCATGTTACTTAACTTGTGGCATCTGAAATGACCTTAAATTTGTGAGGACAGAAACCACACAGCCTCTCCAGAGAGTCTCTGCAGGGGCTGCTTTGTCCTTTCCCTTCACATGCTCTTCCCATTGTGTGACCTAAGCTGTCTTTCCTGTGGTGTCCATGCTCTCTCCAAGCTGCAGGTGGAGGGTGGGTGTGTTGTTTGGCTCCATCCTTCCATGAATTTGAGGATTTACCCTGTCTTCCCTTCTCCAGACTGAAGGCTCCCATCCAGCCCAAGGCAATCAGTGCAGGTCTGCAGCCCAAATCTCTGTCTGTCAATGTCTCTGCTCCCCAGGGTGATGTGATGTGCTGGAAAGCTCCAGTGCTGTATCCCTCTGTCCTGTGTCTGTGCCCAAATTTAGCAGGAAAAATAGGTATCTCAGGTGGCAAACCTGCATGTTCACATACCCTCCTTGCAGCTACTTTTCAGTCTCTGGCTCCTCCTGGCCTCTCCTCTGCCATTACAAGTGCTTCCTCAGATGTCTTTGATGTTTGTGAAATTACCCTGTGTGTTTTCTTTCCAAGATGGGTCTGTTTGCCAACACACAGGCCTGTTGCTCTGCAGGACCAGGGGCTCTTGCTTTTGGCATCTCTCTTCCAATTCCACTTAGTTCTTCAGGAGTGGATTTCCTAGTGCTGTTCCCCTCATGTTTCTAGTGTTTCCAGTGCTGTGTGAGCCCAGAACATGGACTTGATGGGATGCACGAAGCTGCTGGTTGCTTTTTCATTTGAGCTGAGCTGGGCTGTGGGAGCTACTCTGCTGCTTCCCAGCTTCCAGCTGTGTGGTTGACACAAGGAATGGGAGGCATCAGGAGGGATCCTGACAGGTGGGCCTGGGAGAACCTCATGAGGTTCAACTCTGCAGTGTCTTGTGCTTGGGGTGGAGGGATCCCAGACATAGATCCAGCCTGGGAGAAGAGTTCCTGGGGAGTAACCCTGAGGAAAAAGACCTGGGGGTTCTGGTGGTGAGAAACTCCCCATGAGCCAGCAGTGGGTCTTGCAGCTCTGAAGGGCAATGGGATCCCCATCAGCAGGGGGGTGGCAGCAGGGACAGGGAGGGGATTGTCCCTCTCTGCTCTGCCCTCCCCAGCTGGAGTCCTGTGGCCAGAGCTGGGGCCCAACACAAGGAAGATGTGGGGCTGTTGGAGAGGGGTCAGAGGAGCCACGGGGATGATCAGAGGGCTGGAGCAGCTCCCCTATGGAGAGAGGCTGAGGGAGCTGGGCTGGGTCAGCCTGGAGAAGAGAAGGCTGTGGGGGGACCTCATTGCAGCCTTCCAGTGCCTGAGGGGAGCAGAGGAACAGGAGGGGAATCAGCTTGTTACAGGGCAGAGACTGGCAGGACAAGGGGGATGGATTAAAGCTAAAGGAAGGAAGGGTGAGATTAGATATTAGGGGGCAGTTTTTTACAGAGAGAGTGGTGAGGGGCTGGAACAGGCTGCCCAGAGAGGGGGTGGGTGCCCCATCCCTGGGGGTGTTCAAGGCCAGGTTGGATGGGGCCCTGGGCAACCTTGTGTAGCTCCAGGCCTGGAGGTTGGTGTCCCTGCCTGTGGCAGGGGGCTGGAGCTCTGTGATCCTTGGGGTCCCTTCCAATCCAGGCCAGGCTGGGATTCTAGGCACCAAAGTTTGTAAATCTACTGTCAAAAACTCATCCAGGCAGCAAAATGAGTTTCTGCAGCCTGGTTTGGTCTGTGCCCTTGGAATCCATTACAGCTGATGCTGCCTGTCCACACCCCCCCACTCCTCCCCCCCCCCCTTAACTTCCAAATGTATTAATCCTGCTGTGCAGAAAGCTGCTGCCTTTCCTTTTATCCAGCCTGGTGCCCCCTTTACAGACAAGTGTTCCCACCCTGAGCCTGTGTGGGTGCTGGTGGTGTGGGCAGGGAGCTGGGAGGACAGAAACATGTTTGTTTAATGGATGCTCCAGGTCCCAAGCAACATCTTCTTTTGCCTTGAGTTCCCTGTGACTTATGCACGTGTTGATGGCAGGGAATAAAACCTGATCTTTGTTACTGGAGTGCTGGTCCTGGGGCTGCTGTGCCTGCTGTGTCCCCAGGGAGCCACTGGGATGCTGAGCTCCAGGGCTGTGCTGGCACTGTGCACAGTTCCCCAGCCAGAGGCAGGCAGCCACGTCTGGAGAAGGAGCAAAGGACAAATGTGGAGTTTAAGGATAAAAGAGGGAAGTGATTGCATCAGATGTAATAAACCAGGGAGGTGGTGAGAGAAGAGGAGGGGCCCTGCAGAAAGCTCATGGCAATAAACCACTTCTGGCACAATGTACTAATAACACTTCGCAGTTATCTGGTGCCTTTCACCTCAGGCTCTCAGAGCTCCTTAGAAATATTAGCTAATTAAGCCTCCTGTGTTAATTAACCACGCTTTTGCTAGATGAGAACCCAGTTTGGAGAGCAGCTGTCTCTTCTCCAGGCGCTGCCAATGTCCTCGTCATGCTTTCTTGCAGCGTGGAAACCCTGGTTGGGAGGATGGGGCTGTGTCCTGCTGGGATGGTACCTCCTGCTCCTGCCTCCTCACAGCAGGATGGATGGAGGAGCTGGGATGGGCGGCTGGGGCTTGATTGCCTGGGGCTTGATTGCCAGGTCAGCCTATTTCTGTCCATGTGGAGCAGAACTCCAGCTGCCTGCCTGTGTTTCCTCAGTTCCTCTTAAAAAGGCCCCTTAAAAGCTTTGCTAATGCAGGGAAGCCATGGAAAAACAGGCAAAGTTTTAAGGTTACTTAAAGTAACTTGTGAAGTAGTGAAAGGATTTCAATTAATGCTGAAGCAGCCTTGGAGTTTCCCTTCCCCTGAGTCAGCCCTGGCACATCACTGCAGTTATACTGGGGGTATCTTTAGCTGCTGTGTTACTGCTGAGCCCCAGCTGCAGGGACCAGGACCCTTCTGCTGCCCTAGTGATTCTGGGGAGAAACTGCTCCTGGCTTGGGGGTGTGAGAAGCTCTCCTCTGCATGGAAGCAGTGATGGAGCAGCCTGTTCTAACTCTGCTTAGCCTCAGCTCGTGTTTTCTCGCAGCAGAGTGATGCTGTGAAAAGCCTGAACCACAACTTGGTGACTTGGTATTCCTTAGTGCAGGGCTGGGGCTCGCTCCTCCTCGTGTGCCCACCGAGAAGGGTCAGAGGCACAGCTCTTACACAAGACACACATGCATATTCATGGTAGATATGCATATTCATAGGCTTTCCAAGGAATGCATAATTTTTCTATTATGAGAGCTCATTATCACCCACCCACCTACCCCACCCCCACAACCTCTTGGTGGGCTTCAAAGATATTTGTTGGCTGTTTACTTCATTTACTCCTCTTCATTACAGGTCCTTTCAGTGAGCTTTAGCTTTTGTCTTGCTGACAAAGCCAGGGAGCTGGTGTGCAGCCTTGAGGCCCCTCCTGTTCTTTCTCCCTCTCCCTCTTTATCACTCCCTTCTCAGAAACAGGTTGAGTCTCCTTCAGGTATCACTGTGACCTTTAGGCAGAGCTTTGCACTTTCTTTATATAGGTTTTTGCTGACCAGCTGTAAGGATGGTCTGGCTCAGAGTTCCACAAAGCAGGTTTGGGCAATGTCTGGCCCATCAGGCCACTCCTGGGGGGTTGGGAAGTGACTCAGCCTTGGATTGCAGAGAACTCCTGGGAAGCTGTGTAGGCTTGAGTTGTCCTGTAAAATGAGACTAAACAGGGCAGAGCTGGGTAATTCAAGGAACCTGTGTTGAGCCTTCAACAAGCAATGTGCCCTGAGTCCCAAACAAGCCACTATTCAGCTGCCTGGCAGTGACATAAAGGCAAACCAGAGGGTCCCCAATTGGCTTTAGTGGGCACAGACAATGCAAAGAGATGCAACAGATGGGGAACAGTGCTAATGACACACATAGAAGGTGGCATTGTCCTGCCCACTGTCACCTACATCAGGCATAAAATGAAATAAAACCCCTTGGATTTAGTCTGAGGTGGGGGGAGCAGCTTCTCCAGCTCTGTGAGGAGACCCTTCTCCCTTTGCCAGGCTGCTGGCTGAGGGAATGTACTGAGATTCCTTACCAGGGAGGTGGGTAAGTGAATATTTGCTGTGCTTTAAGTTTGGAGTCTCAGGTGATTGACTAACACCCGTGTAGAATTTAGTGTGTGTGTGATAGTGTGTTCCATGGACCTGCTGTGGTTATAACACTGAACGGGTCATCCTGCTTCATTGTCTCATGTTGCCTATAATTAGTTGAAAAGAGGGTGAGGAGAGGTGGGTGATGGTTTCTTCAGCCAGGTGATAGGACAAGGGGAACGGGCTCAAGCTGCCCCAGGGCAGGGTCAGATCAGACACTGAGGAAAAGTTCTTCCCTGGAAGGGCTCTGGGGCACTGGCACAGGCTGCCCAGGGAGGGGGCTGAGTCACCACCCCTGGATGGATTTAACAGATGGGTAGATAAGGTGCTCAGGGATGTGGGTTAGTAGAGGATGGGTCTGATTGGACTCAGTGATCTCAAAGGTCTTTTCCAGCCTGGTGACTCTGTGATACCCTGCCTTGTGCAGAGCCTGCTGCTGAAGGGCCACGCTCATTCCTTACCACACACCTGCAGTGTGGATTTGCATCAAAAGTTACCTTCCTCCTGTGAAAAACAGGCCTCAGGTCAGTGTTGCTGAGAGCATCTTGGGCTCAGTGACCTCAGAGCAACTGCACCAGAATTATTCTGTGAGAGCATCTGCCTGCAACAGGGATTTATCCCCAGATCGTGCCGCTCTCCAGCGATGACTCAGTCTGGTTGTCGCTGCGGAGGGTGAGAAAAGTATGGGTGCCTCTCTGAAGTCATGTGTTTCCATGCAAGAAGTGTGAAAGGGGGAGATATTTAAATAATACTGAGGAGTAAAAGCTCAGTAAGTGCTGGGAAAAGGGGACCTGCTGCAGTCTTGCATCAAACTCCTGCTCAGTGGGATTTATGGGATCTAGCAGAGAGGTTCCTTGTGGGAATCAGGACTACATGGGACTGTGTAAGAGACTAAAGATCCCTCTTGTGTAGCATCTTGCTTGACATACAGACTCTTAGCAGAAAGGTGGAAGCCCTGAACCCTGGCAATGTATAGTGCTATATATCAGCAATGCCCTTTCCATAACACCCTTGAGCCCTGTGTGAATGTTCTTCTGCTGTCCTTGCTGCTCCTGAGCCCTTGCCCCTCCTGCTCACCTGAATTTAGCCCCTTTAAAGATTACTGGTGAGAAAAGTGTGTTTGTTAAAGTCAATATACTTTAAAGCCTGAGAACAGGTTTGTCTCTTAGACAAGGAAAATGAAAGCAGCTTGGTCCCCACCTGCTTCCTGATGGGATTTTGACACTGGAAGCTTCAGGTCTTTCGTTAGCAGCAACTTCTTCACTGCTTTAACTACTCTTCAGATGTAATGCTGCTGTGGGAACAGACTCCTCCATTCCTGTCTGTCTCCCCATCGAGCTCTCATCTGCTTGCAAACCTGTTCATTCCCTGGAGATAAGTCTCCAGGCTATGGACAAGGTACAAAACAGGGAGACAAAGAAATGTCTTGTCCATCATTTGTCTTTCCTTCTCCTGCTTTGTGTGAGAGGGGGCCAGACGTGCATTTCAAACGAGCTCATCCCAGACCTGATCTCAGGAGGGTTTTGCTCCTGATGGTTTCCAAAGCAGGGAGAGGTGCAGCACTGGCTGGTCAAATTCTATGTTTATACAAAGTTAATTACCAATTCTATACAATCATCTGCATCAAAGGTTTAGGAATTGTACTTATTTGATAAGGAGTCACTTGTAATACCTCGTTACTTTCCCAGTTCTAATTATGCATACTGGTCCATGCTGATAATTAGCGCTGTGTGCAAGGCAGTGCTAGAGTGGTGCCCTGGGAGCAGATGGAAATCTCTCCCTATTAAGGCTGGAGGCATGCCAGAGCCTGGTGACAGCCAGGTGACAATGCTGGCACGTGCTGGGGAAGCTTTCCAGGTTGTCCCCAGCAAGGGCTTGGGGGATGCTTTCTGGCGTGGGTCCCACTTCTGCCCTGAGCCAGTGCAGAAGAGAAGCCTGGCCAAAATGCTGCATCCCTCCCCTGTGTCTGAGAGCACGGCAGGAAGATGCAGAGTGAGCTGCCCATCAGCCCAGGCTGCCTCCTTAATTGTGCAGGAGGAGCAGTGGTCTGAGAGCTGCTGCTCAAAGCTAAATGTCAGTCCCTTGCACTGACACAGTCTTCTAATTCCATTAAGGTATGACAAGTTCTAAGGGTGGTTTTCAGGAGCTCTAATAGCCATAAGATCTTGAGACCCTTTGAGCCATCACCCAGTGGAACTGCTTTGAGGGGTGTCCAGGGTGGACCCCCATCTGACCCCCAGGGCTGTGCCCATGCAACACACCCCAAAGCATCAGTCAGATGCACCCCCAGAGCTGTGCCCATGCAAACCCCCCAAAGCATCAGTCAGATGCACCCCCAGAGCTGTGCCCATGCAAACCCCCCAAAGCATCAGTCAGATGCACCCCCAGAGCTGTGCCCATGCAAACCCTCAGCATCACTCAGACTGCATCCTCCTTCCCAGCTCTGCCCTGAGGAGTGCTCCTGGGGCTGGTGGAACCCCAACCCTGTGGTACCAGCACCAGCTTTGGCAGAAAACAAAGACAAAGTGTTCTGTTGGGATGCTGTGTGGCAGCCTTGTCCCAGCATAGGAACTGGGGATTAGTCACTTCTAATTATGAATGGGTATGCCTGCTACTCCATTATTTATGTGCAATTGATGGGGTTTAATGCTGCAAAATCACTCCAAGTGCCCCAGCACCCAGTGCTTTGCTCCCTGTGAAATACTGCTCTCCATTTCAGGATGGCACCTACTTAGTCAAGTTTGTATTCAATAAATGCCTGACATATATGTGAAGGGAAACAAAGCATTAATAACACTCTCTGTTTTGTCCTTACAGAAATGAATTATGTGACTACTTATTGTTAACAAACTACAGGAAAATGATGGGTGTGTGAGCCAGAGAGAAGCAAATTAAACAGGCAGAACTGTGCTTGCTTGCATTCATTACGTGTCTCCAGCATCATTGTCACAGGGCTTGACCAGAATATAAATTGCTGAATGAGCCACTGCTCTAAATTCAGTTTTAAACCATGTACCATGGTGGGGGGTGCTTGTCCCAGCTAGGGCAGGAGCTTCATCCTGTGCCTAGCACAGTGCATGTGGCTGCCTGGGAGCATCCCTGGCAGTGCAGCGTTGGCACTGCTGTCCTTGCATCATACCCTGTGCTTCATAGCACAGAGCTGAAAATAAATATCTGCTGGTGGCTGGAAGGATGAAAAACTTCTCTTGGGTTGGAGTTTGGCTGGAGAAATCCTGTACCTGTCCCAGGTCCCAGCTGTCACACCGAGCAGCCTCCAGCACATTCAGGTTGTGCTCTCAGAATACCCTGAGTCTGCAGGTTTTGTGCCAGTCCCAGCACACAGTCCTTGAGCTGGACCATCCATCCCACTGTGAGGGCTCCCGAGGATATCCTCATTTGTCACTTAATATCTGTGAGTGCTAATGTGCTGTGAACAGCCCTGCTTCTGTCATAGCAGTGGAGTTCAGCACAGAGGCAATGATAAAGCCTTGGCCTCTGAGCTGTGTCTCAAGAGACCTGCTGTAGCCAGCTCAGCTCTGTTTTCCTGCCCAGGTGAGATGCAGATAGCCCTCCTTCCTCTGCAGATCTCTCTTATGAACTTGTGACCCCTATTTTGGCTGTATTTTACTGTCCCAAAGTCTGGAATTTGCTTTTTCAAACCTCTGCCATGTTTAAGTGATATCACCCTCCCAGGGCTAAGCACTTGATGCCAAAGAGAACTTATTTTGATCATCACTACCAAAGATCTTAACAGCCTCAGCTTGTTATATGTGCAGCTCTGCAGCTAGAGATAAACTAGGGAGAAGAACCTGTTGAGACCCAAATGTGCTGCTGGGTTCAGTCCCTGTTTGCTTCAGCCAGGATGGGATATCTGGCTGTGGAAGTTGAATAATTGGTGCAAATGTCAGGTCTTTGGCATCCTGGATAACAGGGTGGATTGCAGTCACTGTGTCCCTTGTTCTGGAGCATCCTGCTAGTGATGTGCCTGCTTAATTAGCAGAGTGATGGGTGCAGAATGACGCATGGGATGGGCAAAGGGAGATCCTTTCCCAAGCTTGGCCTCTCAGCAGCAATTGTAGGATGAGACCAGTTGATGTCTGGGTGATGGCTGGCTTCCCACCCTGCTTTTGCTGCAAGCAGTGGGGGTGAGTTTTGCTGGCATTGGGCAGAGATCCACTGCACTGAGTGTGCCCACAAATCTGGGCGCTTTCCTGTGGAAAGCAACACTCCATCTCCCTGAGATGCCTTGTGTGGAGGCTGTCAGCAGCCCTGCTCTGCCCATCATCACCTTGTCTGGCTCCTTGAGGCCAGGCAGTGCTGGCCAGGATGGGGATGTTTGGGTATCCTAGCATGGGGCAGTCCCAGGATCCCTCCCCTCCCACGCAGCATTTGCTGTCACTGCTTCCAATGCAGCCATCCTCTCAGTGCTGACCCTGGCCAGGGACTAAAGGTGTCCCTGGGACCAGGTGTTGTGTGTTGTGCCATGCCCCAGGCAAGCAGCTGGGAGCAAAATTCCTGTATTCCCAAATAAAATCTATTTCTGAGGGAGCCAGATGTCTGGAGTGGGAAGCACTGCTGACCTGGTGCATGGTGCTAGGTTTGAGCCAGTTCAGTCTCATTAACAGATTTCTTCCCTTGTTATTAACCTTTCCTGCTGTGAGTCAGGGCACATGTACTATCAGCAACCAGCAAATCCCCTTTAGGATCTGTGGGCTGAATTTGGTGTGTTCCCAGTGCCCATGCAGTTTTGCTGGAGCCTGGTTTTGGGCTGGGGGGGGGGTGTTGATGTTTGTGTCTCCCTGGGATTAGAGCTGACTGAGCTCAGCTGCAGCCACGAGAAAAAGAACTTGGAGGGAAGGATGTGCTGGAAAGCAGCTCACACTGTCAGGTTTGCAGTCAAACAGAGTAAAACTGATAGCTTTTAAAAATTCATGGTTGTGTTAATGCACTCAGTCAAGTGTAATTAACTGTAGAGACACTCAACAGTTTCATATAAATACTTTGTAGGAGCCTGTCAATCTCCCAGGGAAAGGAACGCACCCCTTCCCTCCCCCCATCAACAGAACAAGCCTTTAAAATGTTCAGCATCTCCTCTTTTAAAGGATGAAGGCTGTGGGGAAGCATCCAAGGGTCTCTTTGGCAGCTGGCTCAGAGGGGTTTCCAGAGGGGCTGGGGGGGAAAGCTCTTCCCACCTTCTGCTGCACATACCTTAGTGCTGCAGCATGGGCTGGCAGATTTGGGGCTGCAAAAAGCAGAATTAGTGATGGGAGAGGCTCCTGGGCTTTACACACCAGCAGATGCTGTGCCTGGTTCCCAGCCTCACCCAGCAAGAATGTTCCTTGTGCCTGCCTTGTCCTTCAGGAGTTTGCTGGAATGACAGGACCAGGAGAACTGCTGGCCTGGACCTGCCTCTTCTGGGGTCCTTGGTGAAAAGAGTTGTCCCAGTTTTAAAATCTGCAGAAAAATAAACCAAAGGAGGAAGGAAACACTGCAGGTGTAACCAGGAGAAGGATGCTGTGCCTGAAAATAAGCACCACCTCCATAGGAGAGGTTTTCTCCTACAAATTGCACTTAATTGCTAGTAATTAGTGGAGATGAGGTGTGTACAAAGGGTACTGGGATCCAGAGGAACCCATCTCGAAGCCCTGGGCAGCTGCCTGTGCTGCAGAATGGGGTGGGCAGTGCCTGGTTCAGGGCAGGATGCTGCCCTGTGCCCCCCACACCAGCTGCCCCGTGGGTACCACAGGCTGCAGTGCAGATTGACTCTTGGGTGTCCTGAGGGGTTCACTCACAGACCTGTTTCCATGGAAAATCAGCCCAGCACCAAGAGGATGGGTGTCTTGTGCCTTCACATGGCTCCAGGGCACTTCTGGAGGTATTTCTAAGTTTCTTTCTAAAAACTCTTGTGTGGTTGGCAGCAGAATTGGGAAAAACATCTAAAGCAGGGCAGGAAACTGCAGATCAGGCAGTGCCAGTGTCTGACAGGGCTCATTGTTACCCATCTGTGGCTTTTCCTGCTCTCTCCCCTGCCCACCTGATTTCTAACCCTCTCACCACAGCTGGTGACTGTCGCTGTAAACTTGATTTATTCCCTTGTGGTGTTAAATAGGAACGCGGTGTCCCCGATGTAATAGGGCTCATGACATCCCCCAATTATCTTCGGGAGCAGTACAGCTATAGCCAAGTTTAGAGAGAAGCTGTGTGGCTCTGTGTGGGCAACTGGGATGCAGGGATGCAATTTATGCCTGGTTTTTAGAGGAGCTCAGCAGCAGTGATGTGTGTACACAGCCTGAGAGTCGCTACCGCACCCGAGTGGCATCAGGCATCGCCAGGGTCTGCTCTGCCCCTCACCCTGGAAGCACCCCACTGCTAAGCCATCATCCCCCAGTGCTGCTGCACCTGGCTTGGTCCTGTAAGTCCTTAAAAGTGGGTGAGAATGGGACAGAGCTTCCAGACACCTTCTTGCTGTAGTGTCTCACAGAGCCATCGCCTTGGAGCTGGGTGAGATACCCCGTCCCAGCAGCTTTGGGAAGCAAGGGCATCCCTATTATCACACTTCAAAGCCAGTAAAGCACCAAAGTTCTTTATTTTTTTTTGAGTTTAGCACAAATGGGTGCCAGCCCAGCACCAGGCACTCATTTTGGGTGTCAGTCTCACCACCTTACTGTTCTCCTGGCCCCCCAGACCCATGTGTGATTCAGGAGCAGTGAAGGAACCTGGTATTTCAGTATCTCTAGCACCTTCTGTGATGCCACCAGGTTTTCAATCTAATAGCAGTGCTGAAAATAATTGCTACAGAGGGATTGACAATGAAAGCAATTCAAAGTGTATTTTTAGGGCAGAAAAAAAAAAAATCAATCTAAACCTTGTGCTTTCTTCATCGTGTGCCCTGAGTGGTGAAAGCAGGGGGGGTTGGTGTTTTTGTGGTGCTCCTTCATCATCTGCCTTTAGCAAGGAGGAAACAGACCCAGATAGAGCCAGTGGATCCCCCAGACACAGGGAGGAACAATCAAACCTTTCATCCAAAGGGGGGAACAAAGAACCAACAGCCCCTCACATGATGAAGGGATCTAACAGAACCAGACCCACCCAACAACCCCCTTTGGCTGTTGATTGGTTTGCAACTGCTCATTGCTTCTAATCTAGAAGTATTGACAAAATGATGTGGTCCTGCACTGAAAAGTAGCTGCAGGCATCTGCAGCCCATCCATGCTGGCAGTGGGACCAGGGGAGGTTTGGACAGCAGTGATGCTCTGGGGTGAAGCAGGAGAGGTGACTGTGTGGTGATGACCTCTTGTTTCAGGCACAGTTATATATTCATTGCTCACAGAAAGGGGGGGAACTCCTTAGTTAATGACCTGCCATCATCTTCTGCCTCTCCTTAGCTCAGAAGAGGGGTTATTGATACTTTAAAAAGTTTAGTGGCACTGCTCTGGTCCCTCAGCAAGTTCACTGTGTGCCCTGAGTGGTGGGAGGGTGGGTGGGTGGCAACAGACTCGTGGTGTGGGCATCGTGCTGCAGCACAGATGAGTTTTACCTCTCCTTGGTGCCCATTCAGGGAAGTCAAACAGTTTATGTGTAACCTGTAAGAAAAGCCATTCTGCCAGCATGAGCTATTTGGTAATAAAAGGTGGAAAGGCACTGCAGCCAATAAAAGGAAATTAATAACTAGAGACAACAAAACCCTGCCTCACTGACTGGCATAAAGCAATCCTTTGCTGAAAGGATTGGAAAGGAAGGAAGGAAAATGCATTGGTTTACCAGGAGTTGTGTCAGGTCTGAGAGGAATGGACCACAAGGGGTTTTTTTGGGATATTTGTGACCATGATCTTTCTTTCTTTCCTAAACCTGTGTGGTTTATTCCCCCTGTGCTGCAGGCAAAGCTGCAGAGCAGCATCTTGCTGAGACAGGGCCTGTCAGGACTAGGAAAAGGGGTTTTGGAGAGTGTTGATCCAGGTTTTTGGGATACAGCCCCTAGGATTCACAGCTTGGGATGCTCCTGCTTCTTCCCACATCTTCTGATATCTCAAAAAGCCCAAGAAACAGCCCCAAGGTTCAGATCCAGGACTGCTTGGGCAGTGCTGACCACCATGCACGTGGTCCTGCTGCCCACAGTATGATGCCAGGCTTGGTGCTGGCATCTGTGACAGAAGCTGCTCTCATCTCTGGCTAAATCCCTGGGACAGGGTGAGCAGAGGAACGGAGCCAAACGGCACGGAGAGGGAGCACCCTTGGCATGGTCCGGTGTTTCCCGCCCGCTGCTGGCACAGGGCTGACTCAAACCTGCCCTTTTGGTTGTGCTGTTCATGCAGCACAAATTAGGAGGCTTAATTATTTCAATAGAGGTTAATTACATTAGTCGCTACAGCAAATCTCCAGTTCACGCCATGCTTTCCACTTCATTTCATTCATTACCCCCTGTGAAATTCAGCACATTTCTGCATAGGATTGCTCATATATATTACATACAGCCCTTCCAGCAGCCATCCTCCACATCTACCACTTCTCTTAGGAGCTAAGGAGCCTGCTTTTGGCAGGTTGGACCCGATGATCTCTTGAGGTCAAAGAATCATAGGGGTTGGAAGGGACCTCGAGAGAACATCGGGTCCAACCCCCTACCAAAGCAGCTCCCTAGGACAGGGCACACAGGTCGGTGTCCAGATGGGGCTGGAATCTCTCCAGAGAAGGAGACTCTACATCCCCTGGGCAGCCTGTCCCAGGGCTCCATCACCCTCACTGGCTAAAAGTTCTTCCACATGTTGGTGTGGAACTCCCTGTGCTCCAACTTGCAGCCATTGCCCCTTGTCCTGTCCCCACAGACACTGAAAAGGGGCTGCCCATTTCCCCCTGCATCCCATATTTCAGATATTTATAAACATTAATAAGGTTCCCCCTTAGTCTTTTCTCCATGCTGAACAGCCCCAGCTCACTCAGCCTTTCCTTGTACTGGAGATGCTCCAGGCCCTTCATCATCTTTGTAGCCCTTCCAACCCCTGTGATTCTTCCTTTTGTTTTCAGTAGCCATGGCAAAGCGGTTTGATGGGAGCAGGTTGGAGCAGTGTTGGGACACCCTCTGCTCCACACGAGCATGTGGGTGAGACAGGGCTGCACCCATCCTCCCAACAGACCCTTGCCCTGAGAGGGGGCAGGATGT
Source organism: Gallinula chloropus (assembly GCF_964237585.1). Taxonomy (NCBI): domain Eukaryota; kingdom Metazoa; phylum Chordata; class Aves; order Gruiformes; family Rallidae; genus Gallinula; species Gallinula chloropus. The sequence goes on from NC_140106.1 coordinate 9,616,547, forward strand.
GGTCTGTCTTGCAGCTGAGCAGCCAATGATTCTGGATTTTGTAAATCATCCCCTCCTCTTGCTGCATCCTTGCTCAAAACATGGACTTAGAGATGCACATCCTCTCCCTGGATGCAGAGAGGGGTGGCCATGCCATGCTGTGCCATCCTTCATCCGTGAGTCTTCTCCCTCCCAGCTCCCCTCTGTACTGACAATGATCCATCATGGGCAGAATTAGCCAGTTGTGCATCCCTTGCAACGACCCTCAAAGAGCAGTCCCTCCCAGCTTAGTGTATTTCTATAATGGTAATGAATGGCTCTGCTGAAGCTCTCTGATGTTATTTAATAGCTGGAGGATTAATACAGAGCATGTTTTCAGCTGAAACTGAAACTCAAGGCAGGATGACAAAGATCTGGAAGTAAACAGGGGTTTTGAAGACCTCCTGGGTGCAATTGCAGCACTGTGAGCACACGGTGCCCTGGGCACAAGGAAGATGATGAATTCTCATCAGCCAGAAGCCTCAGCTCTGACCTGGGTGATGCCTGGTGGCACATTGAGCCTTCTGGAGACACTGATGTTGGGAAGAGCGTTCTCCAGGCTGCGCTGAGGGCTCGTTATGGCCATGCAATGCTTATCCCTGAATTATCCTTAAATTGCTGCACGCTCTTGTTTCTTCAAGCTCATTTATCATACCCTGTGCTGAGCAGAGAACTGAGTGTTTGGCCAGCCTTGAAGTGCTCATAGCAAACCTGCTCTGGATGCATGAATAGGAAGATGGGAAAGGGCCCTGGGAAAGGCTGGTTTGCCTTTGGGAGGGTTGCTGGAGCCCAGGGAACAGCAGCTCCTGGCTCCATTTCTCCTCTTCCTTTCTTTTTGTCCTTAGCTCATTCCTTCATTGCACTGAGGGACAGCCTGGCAGTTGTCAGACAGGGCAGCCCCATTCCTCTGGGCAGCAGTCGGTGCTGCCAAGGGGTGCAGCACAATTTGGCTGGAGCAGCTGATTCCTGCTGGGTCACACATGTGTGTCTGTGTGGTCAGCACCCCAGCAGGATCTACAGGAGGTGATGCTCTTTCTGACTCTCCCTTTTCTATAGGAGAGGGAAAGGAGCCCAGAGCTGGGACACCCACATCAGCATCCTCCAGAAAACAGACATGGTGACTCCTTTGCCCTCAAAGGGAGATCTGAGCATCAGAGAAATGGGTCCCTGCCCCAGGATCTCCTGCCCAGCACAGGAAGGGCAGCAGCATCCTCTGAGTACATGAACTGAAGCTGCATTTCACTTCCCTTGTCTGATGGGATTGCTAACAGATTAATTCAGCCCAGTTCATTAGTGCTACCTTCCGTCCTTCAGCACCAATCCACCTCATCCCTTTGCCTCTTCAGTTGTTAGCAGGGATGATTGTTTGCATAATTATGCAGAACAATCCCTGTTCCTCCAAGAACCAGTAAAGGGACAGTGCAGCTGCCTGCACTCCGAGCATCACCAGACACCTGTAACCTGGGGCTGCTGCTGCTTCCCTGTTGGTGGTGTGTGGGAAGCCCCTGAATGCTGGAGCACTGGGAGGTGATCCCTCAGAAGTTCTGACTCCAGAGAAAAGAGGCTCAGGGTCTGTCCTTGGCATTTCATCTGCAAATCCCAGCTGCAGCAGGGTGGTTACGAGCATCGCCTGGGATAACGGACGGTGTGGGCAGGAGATTTATACCCACCTCTCCAGTACACATGTGAGTTATGGTGTGGGAAGGAACCACCAGGCACCCAACGAGTTTCTGCAGCCAGTAATTACCCCTCTGAGCCCTCTGACCTCTCCCTGCTCCAGCCTGATGCCACTGAATGGGTGGAACTGATGGGAAAGCAACGTGCAACGGGGAAGTGAGACATTTCCCACCTGTTCAGCTATTTTGCAGCTTTGTGGGGTATTTCCTATTTTTAACTTGCAGCTGCAGCTAAAGGAATAAACTTGTAAAGTCAAACATAAGGTAATAACCCAGGGAAGGAATTTTTTTAGGTGCAGATCTGTCTGATTCAGTACGTGGTGAGGATTTTCTTCAGCACAATGATACTTCTTAGGGTGTGTGATAAGAACCTGTTGGGAATGGACAGACAGTGTTCTCAGTTCTCAGTCCCATTAGCATTTTGCTGTGGTTAACCTTCATGGGATAAACTGCCTGCTTTTTTTTTTAAAGAGAAAAGAGATTTCTTTGCTGGGCTTTAGCAGGTCTTGTTCTGGACAGGGATGGGGGAATCCAGATTTTGGAGCACTGAGTTTTGCAACCGTGGGGGTCAGACCAGTGGAAATCAGGGTAGTAATTCCAGATTTTGATCTGAGTTGAGACTGAGGGATTGAAAGATGCTTTGCTGGGAACCACCAAGCTCGTTGCCTGCTGATGGAGGGACTGACCTGCTCTGTGGGCCGGTCCCACTGCAGCCAGATGCTCCCATCACCTGCCATGGGCTGGGAAGCAGCTCTTGCTGCTGGCAGAGTCCAACCCTTCACCTCTCCTTTCCTACATTTTAGCACTTTTCCTCTGGCCAGAGTTTTAGAGACGCTGCTTATGTGGATTTTTTTGCCCTACCTGACCCCTGAGCTCAGCCAGGGTGCTGCTGGGATGCCAGCCTTGTCTGGGTGTGCTGAGGCTGGGCGGGGAGCATGTGAAACACTTTGGCTGCCAGTGAATTACACACGCATTTATTTGGGAATCTGGAGTACACAAAGCACTTTAATAACCATATTCATCTGAAGGCTGCATCAGTAGAAATGGTACTGCCTGTTCCCTGTGCAATGCCAGTTAGTGGGGGATGCTGTTATTAACATTTAGTGAGAGCTCCAGGTCACCTTGATATAATCGAGCTAACACACATTTTAATGGCTGTTTAATTAGATTTACCATAGGGAAGATGCCATGGAAGAAGGCTGCATCTCTGCTTTCTGCACTTGAGATGGTGGCTGGATTAAATAAAAATGCAGATAAAAGGCTGCAAGTAACAGGCAAAGGTAATTGTTTTCTCCTTTCCCCTGTTCAATATAATCTTTCACTCTGTTTGAGTGGATGTGTCTGCTGTCCCCTCATCACAGGGCCTGGGTAGCATTGGGGAGGCAGCAGGGACAGGGAGGGGATTGTCCCTCTCTGCTCTGCCCTCCCCAGCTGGAGTCCTGTGTCCAGAGCTGGGGCCCAACACAAGGAAGATGTGGGACTGTTGGAGAGGGGTCAGAGGAGCCACGGAGATGATCAGAGGGCTGGAGCAGCTCCCCTATGGAGAGAGGCTGAGGGAGCTGGGCTGGGTCAGCCTGGAGAAGAGAAGGCTGTGGGGGGACCTCACTGCAGCCTTCCAGTGCCTGAAGGGAGCAGAGGAACAGGAGGGGAATCAGCTTGTTAAAGGGCAGAGACTGGCAGGACAAGGGGGATGGAGTGAAGCTGGAGGAGGGAAGGTTTAGATTAGATATTAGGGGGAAGTTCTTTGCAGAGAGAGTGGTGAGGGGCTGGAACAGGCTGCCCAGAGAGGGGGTGGGTGTCTCATCCCTGGGGGTGTTCAAGGCTGGGTTGGCTGGGGCCCTGGGCAACGTTCTGTAGCTCGAGGACTGGAGGTTGGTGTCCCTGCCTGTGGCAGGGGGTTGGAGCTCTGTGATCCTTGGGGTCCCTTCCAACCCAGACCAGTCTATGATTCTCTGATCTCTGTGGCTGCAGGATGATGCAGTTTTTAGCCCAGAGTTCTTCTCAACACACAATTTGCTTTTAGGTGACCTGGTCTTTTAGCACTGTGCTGTGAGGCTGTTACTAAATCACTCTTTGGAGCCCTGTGCCATAAACAGGAAGCAGAAGTGAAGGAGTCCTCCTGGTTTCTAGCAGCAATTCCCAAATGTTATGGCAGGTCTGGTCCCTGCATTAGAGAGCAAATAGCTCATGCCCATCTCCCATCGATTCTGATACCCTCGTGGGGCGATGGGAGCCTCTGAGATGCACCTTGTAAAGCTGCCAGTCGCTCCTCCACAGAAAATAAACCACAGAAACATACTGCTCTAAAGGATGCAACGCTTCTCCATGGATTTATTAAGAAGACCCCTAGAGCAGAGAGTCATAAAATCTGATCAAGTCAGCAGTTCCTGCTGTGTAATTGATATCCATTACTTCCTATCGACTGCTGTGCAGGGCTTCGCTTTCCATCGCATCAACAAATCCCTCCTCTGCCCACTACAGAACTACCAGGGGGTTCAACAGCAAGCAAAGCCCATCAGCAGAGTGTGAATCCTGGGAGAGGGCCAAGGCACTTCCCCTCCACTGCTTCCCATAAATACCCACCTTTGCCCTAATCTCCCTCTCTCCAATGACTCTATTTGCATAGGTCGTTTCACGAATAGCACTGTGGCTTTGCTGAGGGAAGGGATGGGTTTGTTTCCTGGCTGAATAGAATTTCTTTTCATCTCTTTATTTTATGGCAGTTTGATGTGTTTTGCCAAAGTGGGATTATTATAGTAGTGATTTCGCTGAAACAAAGCAGGCAGGAAAGAGCTGTCCCCACAAAATTCAGCCCATGGGCTCGTTTTAGTACCAGTCCTCCTGGCAGTGATCCAGCTGGGAAAGTGGCTGCCACGACGTCTCAGGTCGAGCCCAGTGGAGAGCCAGCACTAACCCCACACAGCACTGGGTTTATCTTACATCAGACCAACCCTGGCTTGTTGCAGGGCTGCGGGGTAGCTGGGTGTCTGTCTGTCTATCATGTGTGTTTGTCTGTCCCCTGGAAGCCCAGGGAGGATGCAGAGTCTCCTTCTCTGGAGATATTCAAGCCCCATCTGGACACCGACCTGTGCAACCTGTCCTAGGGACCCTGCTTTTTTTTTTTGGGGGGGGGGGGGGGTGTTGGACTTGATGAGCTCTGGAGATCCCTTCCAACCCCTATGAATCTGTGATTCTGGCAGGACCAGAGTGGCAGGTCACCTCTCCTGAGTGATTTAGGCTTTGGATTTTGATTTTAGTGGATGTGAGAGCAGTGGAGAACAACTGAGAGACTGATGGTAACTGTCCTAACATCATCAAATATCAGTTACAAGCAGCTGCATATTCCATGTCTAAAAGCCTATTTGTCTTCCCTCCTCTGCCAAGCAGATATTTGTTGCTGATAATTGCTCATCTCGTGGGAGGGTGAGAGAAAATAAGGCAGGGAAGGAAGAAACAGCATCTTCTGTGTGGTCCGGAGTCACTGCGACGCAGAGGCTGGGGTGTAGCGCCCAACTGGGCACAGAGCTCTCTGGAGGGCTGGGGGATTTGGTTTTCTGGGGGTCTGACACCCACTCCCAGGTTGTCCCCTCCTGCCAAGACCCCTCAGAGGGGTCTGTGGTTTGAATTCGAAGTCCATTGTGTCCACGCCTGCCCACTGCTGCCTTCTGCCCTTCTCGGGCAGTGTTAAGCAAACCAGTTGTTTGTCCCTCTTACTAAGGCTTTTCTCTGCTGTTGACCTTCTGTCCCTGCCTCCTGCAAATCATTTTCTTTTCCAGATGCTTCAGTATTAAATTGTACCTTTTTTCCCCCCCCTTTCTTTCTCCTTATCTCACCTCAAAAAGGAGAGGGATTACCTCATTCCCACCGCCTCAGAAATAAATCCCCATCATGGATTTGTACCTGGGGAGGAAAAAAAACCTGATTTGCACTCCCTGACAGTTCTGAAGAGATATTTGAAGGTAATTGTTCAGTCCAGGGACATTTCACTTGTCTAATAACCATAAAGAGAGCTTTTATTAGCACTGTGTTTGAGGTTGGGACTATTTAGAGGGTATTTATGGGGAAGACATTATCACAGAAAACTAGAACATGGGCATCAGGTTTCTGGTTTTATTTCGAGGTGGAGCAGAGGGGAAGGACCTAACATCCATTAAAAGTTGGAGTGTTGGTGCTGGGCTCATCCCCAGTCTGGGTGAAGCACGAGAGGGGGGGCTGCCCTTCCTCACAGCACCCACTGTGAGTGATGCTCCTGTGCCCTCGGAGCTGGAGGGACACCAGAGGGAGGGTCACTGAGCAGGTGGCAGCACAGGACAGGTCCTTGTTCACCTTCAAACAAACAATCTATCAGGCAGCAAAAAGCCTGGAGTGGAAAATTCCTAGGTTTTGTTACCTGTTTTTTGGGACACCAGCTCAAACTGGGATTGGAAGGAAGCGTGCTTAGCACAGGAGGGTGCTCCTGGGCTGTCAGGGTGATTTGATCCCATGTACAACCCCCTTTTGTGTATCCTTCCCCCTGCCAACACAGGCACCTTGTTGGGATCACCTGAGATTTGTCAGAACTCATCTCCTGGGATGGCTGAAAGCCAGCAGGGATGAGTAGCTGTTAATCTCACACTGTAGTTGGGAGAACTCTGCTCCGTGCTAGCAGGCATTAGCAGTGTTTTTATTCAGGATGCACAAGGTGCCTCTAGGTTCTGTCTCCCTGAACAGGCTGGAATACATCAGGCTGAAGCACTGGTGTGATGGGGCCCCTTTTTCCTTGGCTAATTGCTGCTGGATGAAATAAGGGCCAGAATAAAATGTGGTCATCTGCTAAGTGGCTGCTGCGCCGACTGTCAGGCTGTTCACTGCAGCCGATGGTATATTGACTGTCGTGGGTTCTGAGTGCTCCAGCTTGGGTGAAAATCACATGGTGACTTCTCCAGGATTTAACGGTCCTGCTGCTCTCATGGAGCCAGCAGTGACTGACTGCATGGAAATAAAAGAATAGCCACCAGTGGGAACTTTCTAGAAGAGGCAGTTATCTGGTCTGGCTCTGCAAACTGACCCTGAGATGCCTCCAGATGAGCAGAGATGCTGGACAGAAGTGGACAGCACTGAGGCTGTGGGACACTGGCCACCTGTGCTCATGGGTTTTGGGGTTGTTTGTGACATGCACTGCTCTGCTGCCAGCTTTGGAGGGGGCAGGGACCCCTCACTGGTATCCAGCTGCTGGTAAAGCTTTTATGACAGATCCTTAGTTCTTCATAAAGGATGACATCTCCGTTACACATCTCACAGGTGGAGCGCAGTCATTCAGTGCTCGGGGGAAATAGGTGGTTCTTGTGGTGTGATCTGCCCTCCCCATCTCTGATCTCACCTGCAGAAGAGGTAGAGGATTTGTTTGTACAGGCTGTGCCACAGACAAGTCCAAAAGCATCCAGCTGAGTGGGTTCTCCTGGCTCAAACACCCAGAGGTACCCCAGGCTCCCTCAGGAGATGTTGTTCAGGGTGGCTGTGGGGTGGCTCCAAGAGCCCACCTCACTTCCCCAGGGCTGCCGACCCCCTGCCATCCCCAGGGCTGCTTTTGCTTGGTCCATCCACCCCAGAACAGGGTTTGGCACCTCTCTCTGCCCATCCCTTTGCGCTCAGAGCAGGATGCAGCAGCTCTGACACAGCCTGGCTGCATCAAGGATCCTCACTGTTGCTGCTGGAGGGTGGAGGAGATGTTGCCACCTGCTTCCAAGGATCTCCTGTGAATGGAGACAGCGTGCATCGGGGCTGACATGGGAGCAGCAGACTGTTGAGCTGCCTGTGAACCCTCTCTGTGCCTGTAACCCCCGGGGTGCTTGGAGCTGGGATTGAGAAGCGCATCGTGTGCTTGTGCAGTGATCTGCAGGTTGGTGTTGGGAGCTTGTGCCTTGCACTGCCAGCGTCTTGAACATTTGCTGCTGCTGCCCAGTACTACTGGTCCTTGTCTGGGCATGGAGCTGGGAGGGTAGTGGAATGACTCACACAGAGAGATGTGTTCTCTCTGCTTTCACAGGCGGATCTCCAAGCGTTGCACATGTCCTGGGGCCCGGGTAGAGGTGAATGTGGTGGGATGGGATGGGATGGGATGGGATGGGATGGGATGGGATGGGATGGGATGGGATGGGATGGGATGGGATGGCATGGGATGGCATGGGATGGCATGGGATGGGATGGCATGGGATGGCATGGGATAGCATGGCATGGGATAGCATGGCATGGGATAGCATGGCATGGCATGGCATGGCATGGCATGGGGGAACTGGGGCTGTGGGACATGCTGGAACCAATCCCCATTCTGTCCTCAGTCCAGAGCTCCTTGACCAACCACAAGCAGTGGATGTGTCTTTGGACTCTGAAATGCCTGTGCAGATGCCTCCAAGGTCCATGACTCAGTCTGTGTGACTTTGTCATTCCCCAATAGCCAGTGCATAAGAAAAGCAAGCCCTCCAAGGCTGTAATGCTGGATGTTTTAAAGGGAAACTGAATCCCAGAAGTGGTTTCCTTCCCATGAAGCAGTTTTAGATAGAAAGATGATGATAGATTGAATTGCCTTTGACTGACAGATTTAAATTGGGACTTCTCTCCGCAGCCTCCACATCCATGTTTTAAATAGGAGGCTGGGGATTAGGGCTATTAAATTACTTAGTTTATTGGAAAAATAAAACATCAGGAACAGATGAAGATGAAAAGAGAGAGAGCTGCAAACTGAAACTGAAAGAGTGTTAAAAAATGATTAAACTAAGGTAGCAAATGAAATAGAATAGCACTAAAACTAGATGACACGTAAGAAATCCTCCCAAAGTGGCAGAGCTTGGGAGTCGCTCTTCAAGTACAGAGCTGAGAAGTTAAAGACAGATGAGCCTGATATTGCCAAGAGCCTGAAATAGTTTTTGTGCTGCTGGTCATGCCTGGGGGCAAGGTGCAATTAAAAATAAAAAGGAGAGAAACAAACTGCTTTGGAGTATCAGAAGTGTCAAGGATTGCATGGCATTTTTTGGTCACACCCTGCAAAGAACTGTTGGCAAACATGGCTTTGAGGAAGAACCAGAGAAGTGGTTTGAAAATTATCTTAATGACAGAATCATAGAATCATAGAATCATAGAATGGCATGGGTTGGAAGGGACCCCAAGGATCCCTATCCAACCTGGCCTTGAACACTTCCAGGGATGGGGCATCCACTACTTCTCTGGGCAGCCTGTTCCAGCAGGCTAGAAGGATGCTGTAGGGTCTCCTCTGCTTTGCTTCCTGGCACCCCCTTTGTGGTCTTCTCCATGGGATGCTCTAGGCATCTTCACTCTTCCAAAGAGAGTTTCTGTCCTGGGGCTGCACCACAGTGCTGCTCGCTGGAGCCCTGCACGCTGCTTCCTTTGAAGGCTCACAATCCCTGGGACCCGGGCTGGACCAGCCAGTGGGGATGGGAGAGTGATGGAGGAAATTAGGGACAAACTGTGGATGAAGTTGAGCTTCCAGTGTCCTCATCACTCCTCCTTTCCACACCAATCCCCAGGGAACATGCCCCCAGCGTCTGGTGTCTGCAAGACTCTTGTTCCTGGCCCTGCCTCCCTACTTGGCAGTTCCCAAGTCTGGGCAAGGGCAGGTTTCTACCTGCTGCCTTTGAGTAGCATCTTCTTGAGTCTTTGCATGTCTTACCTCCCCTGCTCGTTCCAGTAATTACACACAAGGCTGTGGGAAGGGATCAAATTGTGGCGTCTCCTTTAAATCCTGGGAGCTGCCTCTATGGCACCCCAGAGTCTCTTTAAAGGAAACAAATTAAAATGCTGCAGCCCAGATGATTGCAGGTAAAGCCCTACTCTGGAGGACCTGGCAGTTTCCAGATAGCTCTCCAAATGGCTGGTGAACTGTTTCCAGGAGATTGATTTCGTGTTGGGTCTGGGGAAATTCCACAGCTCCACAGATAATCTATCAGCACCTGCCCAGAGAGGAGTGATAAATTCTTTGTCCTCTTCTCCAGCATCCATTGTGCTTGCAGGGGCAGCAGCGGTGCAGACTCTTTGCATGGGCACATGAAAAAAAAGCCAGGCTTAGGGCAGAGGAGCAGCTCTCAGATGCTCCTTCACCTCCTGTCAGAGAATCACAGAATCACAGGGGTTGGAAGGGACCTTGAGAGCCCATGGAGTCCAACCCCCTGCCAAAGCAGCTCCTTAGGACAGGGCACACAGGTCGGTGTCCAGATGGGGCTGGAATCTCTCCAGAGAAGGAGACTCCACACCCCCTGGGCAGCCTGTCCCAGGGTTCCCTCACCCTCACTGGGGAAAAGTTCTTCCCCATGTTGGTGTGGAACTCCCTGTGCTCCAACTTGCAGCCATTGCCCCTTGTCCTGTCCCCACAGACACTGAAAAAGGGCTGCCCATTTCGCCCTGCATCCCATCCTTCAGATATTTATAAACATTAATAAGGTCCCCCTTTTAAACATTAATAAGGTCTTCTTTTGTCCAGGCTGAACAGCCCCAGCTCACTCAGCCTTTCCTCACAGGGCAGATGTCATGATTCAGCTGCTCCCCCAGCAGCTCCTCTCCCGTTGCGATGTCTGGCAGGAGTGATGTCCTGCTTTCTTCTCAGCCTTTGCTTCAGATACATTGTTTTGATGAGCTGTTAATTCCCTACAGCAGCAGCATGTGCCCACTGGAGCAGGTATTTGTCTGTCCTTGCTGACACATGCAGCTTGACCTGATGAGTGTCACCGTCCTCACAAGCAAAATGTCTTTGGGGAACCATGGGACTTGTGCGTGGTCCCTGAGAGATGTTCCCCAGGAGATGTTCCCTGAGAGATGCTCCCCAAGAGATGCTCCCCAAAAGATGCTCCCCGAGAGATGCTCCCCAGAGTAGAGCATCTTTCTCCTCGTCCTCTCAGCAGGATGGGCTGGGGGGGTCTCTACAGCCCATGGGGACAGGGACTGCAGCGTGCAGGTGGCATTTGTAGGGAGCAGAGAGGTGCCACTAGATGACAGCATCGATCTTCAGGCGTGTGGCAGGGGACAAGTCCTCGGCCACCGCCTGAGGAGGTGCAGGATGCAGCCTTTGGACCTGGTTTCAAGTGGTTTAATAACATATCAGCACAAAGTGGGGAGAGTTTGGATAAATGGTGTAAGAGGAACCACTCTCTTACGTTAAATCACCGCTCTGGGTCCTGTTGCCATTGGCAGCCTGAGGGATGTTTTGTGTAGATGCTAAAACACATTGTAAATTAGGAAAACAAACCAGAAAGCAAACCAAAACACCATATTGTGCTAAGATCATTTCCCTTGGTACCAGAAAAGCTTCTCAGAATGAACCACCTCGTTCGTTTTTATCCTTGGTGGGGGTTTTGTTATTTGAAGAAATGATCTCATTTCTGCTTTTCTATGAAAATAGTTATTGTTATTAATAACATCTTTGCAGTCTTGCCTCGCTGCCTGCAGAGGTCAGCAGTCCCAGGCAGAGCCCTGGCAAGCTGCTGACATCCCTCTCTCTGGGAGAAGATGCCTGTCCCAGGCCAGGAGGAGCAGAAGGATCAATTTGGTCCATCATGACTCAATTCCAGCGTGTAGTTACTTAAATGAACTGCAAATATTAGCTGGTGAAAGCATTCTGGCCAAGAGAAAATTGCAGCTATTTGTCCTTTTTTGCTCTGTTATATGGATGATGTGAAAAGAGGCCCTGGAAAAGGGGAGGTGTGAGGGTTTGCTGCATCCTCCTTCCAGGAGGGGTCCAGTGACGTGGTGCCATCACCTGAGGACACGCTCATTGAGCAGCTCTAACTTCAAAGATGAATGCTGAGGGAAAGGAAGCCCTGGCTCACTGTTCAGCACCTCCACACTTTCCATTATTCTTGCCACTTCTACAGCAACTGCTCTAAAATTTCCCAAAAGACCCATAGGAAACCCAGGGAAGATCAGATGTGACATACTGGACTTCTCATAGGAAAAGCAATTGGGGATGAAAATAGAAGAAAATCAAGCAGGAGAGAGGCTTCTGGTTGTGTCTCCTACGTTTGAAGGAGAAAAGAGAGAAAGAAAATCACACAGAGGTCATTTTTATGCAAAACATCAAAGAGGGGTGGGAGTGACTGCTCCTGGAGATGGGCAGCAAGGGGGAAGCAGCCCTTGGGAGTGACTTCAAAGCGCAGCCACCCGGGGAGCCCATTGATGGGGACCTTCATGTGAGGACTGTCTGTGTGTGCACAGAGGGACCCGAGGGACTGAGCAGCAGCTCTGGGCTCTGTCGTGCCCACACTGGGACACGGCTGTGAAGTCCCAGGGCTCTGCCTGCCCGTGGAGGGCACGGCACAAGCCTTCATAAGCCCTGAAGGAGAAGGGGGAGAGAAAGGGGAAGGGGGATAGAAAGGGGAAGGGGAAGGGGAAGAGGAAGGGGAAGGGGAAGGGGAAGGGGAAGGGAAAGGGGAAAGGGAAGGGAAGGGAAGGGAAAAGGGAGGAGAGGGAAAGGGGAGGGGAAAGGGGAAGGGGAAAGGAGAAAGAAAAAGGGAGAGGGAAAGGGAAAGGAAGAGAAGGTGAAGCGGGAGGGGAGGGAAAGGGGAGAGGGAGAGGGGAAGGGGAAGGGAAGGGAAAGGGAGGGGAGGGAAAGGGGAGAGGGAGAGGGAGAGGGAAAAGAAGGGGAAGGGAAAGGAAGAGAAGGGGAAAGGGAAAGGAAAAGAAGGGGAATGGGAAGAGAATGACCACCCTAGTTGCATACAGACCTCACAACCAGCCTTCAGGTCCCTGGCCACCACCTCCCAGGGCAGCACGAACAGCTCTGCAATTAAGGGCCACCTCCTGCTGATTAGCTTCTTAGCGGGAAACGGTTGAGGCAAATCCTAAAATTAAAAGAAATAGGGCGTGAATACCATTAAAAGCTGTGTCTCTGAACTGGAACCACTTTGCCACGAATTGAACACGCCTAAACCCAGTCATGGTTGAGCGGAGCTATTCCACTCAGCGTTGGATTAACTCATCAGCAGAGAGCCCCAGAAATCTGATTTAATTTGAAAGACTACAAAATTATATTTCTCTGCTGATTTTCCAGGTGGCAGGATTAGATGTGGAGCTTTTAGTTTCTCCACTACTTCCTTTTAACTTAATTTGACAGGAATGGCTTTTGGTACAAGACAGTATTTGATGGGTACTGCATCGGGGATAATGAAAACATCAGACAAATGGCAAAGCATAATTGGGGGGAGCTTGTTTTCCTCTATCTGGAAACACACCAGGTTTGAGAAACCACAAAGAATGAGCTTCCTGGAAGAGCATAAACCAGGGAAATTTGTGGCTCTCGTGGGGATACTTGATGCTCCACTAGAGCCACACATCTTCCTGGGGGAAAAAGGGAAGACCAAGAGTGGCAGTAGCATCAGGCAGATTCCATGTGTGCTGGCTGTTGTGAGGACACACATGAGGAAGGGGTTTTCACATGGTTGGCACAGGTATGGCCACAAGCATCGTGGCTGCAGGGGAAGGAAGGGTGGTGGCCAGGGAGAGGGGCGGCCGCAGGGATGGGAGCTGCCCTTCCTCCCGGCTTTGCTGATCAAGGAGCTCCTTTTCTTAGCAGTTTGAGCTGGAATTAAGATCTTGCTGGGAGGGAGACCCGGGGGCAGGCAAACAGCTTGTTCCCAGCTGGCTCAGCACTTTCCTGTTTGCAATTCCACCTACCAGAGCTCAAAAAAGGCTCCCCTGAAGGCGGCCGGTGCTGGGCTGGCAGCATCCCATGGGCCCCACACCCCGCAGCCCCCGACACCCCACAGCCCCTCGGCTGGAGCGCGGTGTGGGCAGCTCTGTCTCCATCCCACTGGGAAGGCAGTGGGGCTCCCGGTGTGCTTCCCACCGTAGCAGAGAGGGAGGCAGGAGAAGGCAGTGCCCAGGCTGCTTTGGAAGCAGTTGGCTGAGTGAGGAAGCAAATAGGCTTTTTTTGGCAAATTGTTTCCCTGTCTTCACATACCGAGGTGAACGCTCATGAAATCCAAGCTCTGCACAGGTAAACCTGGCCAGGGGACAGAAACCCCCCCACCAGCCCCTCCTTCATCACCTCCCACATCAGATCTCACCCAGAAACCCATTCCCCAGGTAGCAGTAAATACAGCCATAGGAAAAACACCAGCTGCCAGAATGTAACCTGCAATATTCATGGCAACAACTCTCTTTTAGGAAGCCATTCCTTCTCTCCCTTCCAGGCTTATCCCAAAGGCACAGCTCTCCTGGGGATGCACGGCCTCAGGCCTCAGGGAGGGCACTTGCAAACACCCACGTGCTGCATCATTCCCACGGCTGCCACCCACCCACCCAGACTCCAGCCGTGCACATCTGGGGACTGATGCCAGCACTGGTGGGAGGAGGCAGTGATGGAGGGATCCATCCAGGACTCCAGAACCGGGCAAGGTTTCAGCTCTCTACAAGCTTTGGAAAGGATGTTGGAGTTGCCAGGCTCCCTGGGGAGCAGGAGGCTCTCACCATTTATAAGAGGGAAGATGGAGCAGTAGAAAGTTTGGCTAAATCCCAGAAGAGGTAGCTCTGGAGTCAGCTCCTGTGCTTTCCTGTCCCTAAAACATCAGGGGCTGCTTTGGTGTCTTTAGGGAGGCTGCCCAGCTCAGAGCCCTGGCATTGGCTGATGATTTGGCTCAGTGATGTTGGGATCCTGGAGGCTTCCAGGGCTTCTTCCCTTCTCCGGGTGGGGGGAAAGGGGATTTTCAACCTGACCTCCAAAATACAGAAGCTAGGGGGAAGCGTCTGTGCTGGGGGGCGAAGGGGGGGGGGGGGGTACCAGTGTAGTGCCAGACGGTTTGGCCGCTTTCCTAGAGTGCTCATTAGCGTTCCTAGAGTGCTCATTAGCCTTCTTGCCAGCCAGGCACCCCTTGGACTGCTGGAATTACAAAACCCCTCCTTGCTCTGGGAGGGGACAGACCTAGATCCCTTGACCTCTGTGCACAAATCCCCATCACTCTCTTCCCGGTCTTTGGGTCTTTGCTGCCAGGCTGAGCAGAAAGCTTCGCCTGGAGAATGGTCTGTAGGGTTGCAAGCAGTGTGCTTATGAGAGGCAGGTTTCTACTAAGTCCCAAAACTGAGAGGGTTTTTTTTTTCCCCCTGTAAATGCAACTAGGTCTCAGTGTCCCTGATTAGCTTCTTGTGATGAATTCCATCTGCCTGCCTGGGATCAACAAAGACCTAAAAAACCTAAGCACCAGGCATGCAGCCTCATGTTTTCATGCTGAGCTTTGTTCATTATAGGAAACCACTTACAAAACAGGAAGCTCTTCCTTGTTCCACTCGATTTCTTGGGCTTATTTGCCATGAAATGTCACCTTCTCAGATGAAAGAGTGGGATTTATCACAATTAAGCTAGGCTTGGACACGTGCCTTTAAGTGAATCAAGGGTGCTGTCGATTCTGAACCTGGATGGGATGTTGTTGATGCAACGTGGGTCCCTCAGCATTTACAACACTCATAAAACATGCACATTCCTGGGGAGAGGTTGCATAATTTTTGCTTCCAGCAGCGCTTGCCGCAGGGAGCCAGCTAGCCCTTTAGGCTGGGGAAGCTAATGAAGCGTGTGTACAGCCAGCAATGGTGTGTGCTGGTGTAGCACTGAGCATGGATGGTGGCTGGGCAGCTGCTATCTGCTGGGAAGATGTGTAATAACCCGGGGCAGTCGCAAAGAAACGTGTGTGGCGGGTTAGTGTTGGGGAAGACAGCAGGCCTGCCGGCGGCCTAGCTCTCTTCACCGAAGACGTAGGCCCTGACAATATCCTGGTGTTCCTGTGAGACAGGGAAAGTTCCTCATGCTGAGAGGATCTTAATAATCACATTCTCAAAATATAGTAGCCTTGATGACAGGGGTACAGACTGCCCCAAACCAAGAAGGAGTTATGGGAAAGTACTTGGGAGTGAAGTGAAGCCGGCGTGAAGTGCCTGACGCCATGATGGGGGGGGACAGGGACACCCCCAGTCTGCCTAAGGGGGCCTGGGGGGGTGTAGGGGCTCAGTTCCCTCCACATGCAGCCCTCCACCCCGTTTCCTGAATTGGGGATGTTATTATTAGAGAATGAAAGGCTTTTATTACTCTGTACTGTGCTGGTGCAGCTGTGTTTGGAAGGGGGGTTGTTATTTGAGGATAATGGGGGTTTATGGGGGTCCTTTGGGGATGAATTGGGGTGAGGGGCTTAATCCAGACCCTGGGTCTGTGCCTGCACGGGTTCATGTTAAGAACTAGTTAAGTTCAGTTAACTGGAACATGTTAAGAACCAGCCATAATAAGATGGTCAAAACAGCAGGTGTGTGGATGCTTTCAGACATCAAAGGTAATCTAACGATGTTTTGCTATAAGATATGCTTATCAGAACTCGTTATAATTGCTAATCAATAAGTTTGGTGTGAACAGTGTGTAACCAACTAGCAGTTTTTTAGCTTGCCACCTGTGCAGTAACAAAGGTAGATAATCTGTGTGGTTTCACCCAATAAATGGCTTCACCTAAAATTCATATCGAATTGTGTGTTGCCCATCACCATCTCCGCAGGGTAGGTGCTGACTGAGTTCACCTTCTGCTGTAGAGAGGTTGCAGTGTGCCTGGCAGCTGGCTTGTCCCTGTTCCTTCCCAGTGCACCCAGAGAAACCCCAGTGTGGGTCAACCCCAGTGAAGCAATTGCAGAGTCTGGGAGTAGTGCTTGGGGGGCAGGCAGTGATGGTGGGGGGCTCCCAGCTCCTCCACCACAGCCGCTCTCCCTGCCCTGTGACTAATGTGTGCTCATTCACCGGCTCTGCCCTTCCCTTGGGCAATCCCTGCTCTGCAGCAAAAGCCGCCTCGCCGGTGCCGAGAACCCTGGCTCAATGTCCAAGGTGTGTCAGCAGCGTTGGTACCTGCACTTTGCCAGCTTCTTGGCGGATGTTTGACACGGCCATGCCCTATCCCAGAGCTGTGTGGGAGCTGCTTCTCACTGCGGTACTGGCTTTGATGATGTTTCCGCAGCGTGGCCAGTTTCCTCAGCAGTTTGAGTGGCTTTAGCAAAGGGTGAAATTATGAAACACCCTACAAAAAATGTCTTGCTTTTGCTGTTGCCATAGCACGGGGAGGAAACCCAAAACGTGTTGTGGAAGTTGGTGAGTCACTGGGGTGAAGCGTTTATCCCATATCCCCCGTCCTGGAAACCTTTGGGCGTGCATGAGTTTTACAGAGCTGGTAGCTCTTGGTGTGGGACTTACTGGGACCAGTAAGAGTGTCCAGGCTACTCATGCTCACCTTACTCTGGTGTTATCTGGCCCAGAGTAATTCAGAAACCATCAGTGCTGCTCGCAGGCACATGTTTTGATGAGGCTGGAGTAATAGCCTGTGGTTAACAGAAGGCTGGTTGCTCGCTTGCTGCTGAGCCTGGCAGGCTCTGGCCTCGTGAGGAGAAGGGCTGTGCCGCAGCGGGGTTTAATGGCCTGAAAATAACTGCTTCTACTCCTCTCTGAAGGCAAAGTGTTACTCCAGCACTGAGTACAGGTATCTATCTCAGAGCTTTCCTCTGGAGAACATGTCTGTGTTTTCCTGACATCGGCTGCGAGCACAGCTGGTGCCTTTACTCAGCAGACACAGCAAGGCAGGGAGCAGAGGGATGCCCCTCACCCTTAATCCTGCCTGCACCCCCCGCACAACCCCAGGAGGGTTTGCCAGGAGGAGGGTTTGCCTGTTGGGAGATGCTTCCTCCAGGCTTTGTCTTTACCTGGAGAACTGAGGGAGCAGGGGGATGCTCAACCCTGCCCTGTACAGCGTGGTGCATGATAAGGAGACAGGATCTGTTGCATCCTGCTTTGTCCAGCCCTGCAAAACTCCCGGAGGGGTCGCTGGGCTGTGGAGTGTCTTGGGAAGGCAGAGTGAGGGCGGTGTTGGGAGCCCAGCTTATCTCCAGGTTTTCCTTTAATAAGCCATATAACTTACATTTCCTTCCGTCCTGCCCAGCAAATGACTTGTGCAAGTTCTTGGGTTCCTGGCACCCTTTGCAAGTCTTCAGGCACCCCCTTGGCGAGCGCTTGGGGCTGCAGCACTGGGGTTTTATTTGGAGGGGGTGAACCAGGCAGTGTCGGTGTGCGAGGCTGAGTCCTCCCAGCTCATCACAGTGATGGCTGCACTCTGCAGCAAATGCATCCTGTGGAGAAACGCTCTTCACGGGGCTTTTTAACCTCAGGGCTGTTTCTTTCAATACAAAGCCACAGGAGTGAGTAAACCCCTGGGACGGGTGGGGTGTGCTGGCAGCAGGGCAGCGTGTGTCTCACTGACCTGCCCCTTCTCTCAACGCTGTCTCCAGCCTCCACAGCAGCATCACGATGCTGAGCTGAGGAGTTCATAACAATAACTGAAGATAAAACCCCCTCCAGGCTGTAAGCCTCTGTCTTGTGTCCCTGCTGGGTTGCTGTGGCTTCGCACACCGAGCTGAGGTGCTCAGCATCACAGACCTAGGGCATGGCAGCGACTGGAGGTTTTATTTCCTCAGCTCTGTTCCAACATGAGGTTTTTAAGCTGTTTTCATCCAGCTCTCCAGCCATGGGAGGGAGGGAGGCACCGCCTGGGGCTGTAAAATGACTGGCTGTGTTAGAAACTGAAGCTGTTTGTGGGGAGGGAAGGGGGGTTTGTGTCCTCAACCACCTTCCTGTGGGTTGCAGGGTGCCCATGCAGGCTGTGAGATGGGGCCACACTGCTGTGGAGCACCCTCTGCCCCCACTGCAGAGCTCCCAACCCTCCCCAAGTCCCAGTCCCTTGCAGTTTCATGGCGTGGTGTGAGGCTGAGCGTGGGGAGGGGGATTGGGGGGTCTGTGGAGGGCTGAAGATGGCCTTTGCACTAGCAGGGTGGTGAGAGCTGGGGTGTCAAGGGGGTGGGAGGTGGGTGGTGGTCCCAATATTCCCCTCTGGCAGTGCGTGGTTGCACGGGGGGAGGCTGAGCTGGTGTGCAGGGGTGCAGGGCAGACTCAGGACCCCCCCAGAGCTGCCATGGGGGCTGTTGGTGTTACAGCTCCCCCATGGACCCAGGCATCTCACAGGTGTGTCAAGGGCAGTTCTGATGCAGAAAAGCTGTTGCTTCCCCTCTGCCACCCTACCCACGGGAGCCCATTGCACACAGAGGGGTTTCTCCAGTTGGTCTCTCTCCCAGAGACTCAGGACTTTCTCCAGTCCTACAGGAACTGCCCATGCTCAAGGATTAAAACCTAAAAATTCCAATTATCAGGAATTTGTTAGGTCAGCGACTGCAAAACCTCAGGATCTGATCCTGGTCCCACCTGAAACTCCAGTTCAGACCCAGCTGGGAGGGGGGGGGGGGGGGGACAACAAGCAGAGCTGGAGGTGTGCAGCAGAGAAAACCTTGTGTACAGGGCTTGTACCAGTGCAGCACTCATGGGGGCTGATCTCTTAGTAAGATGTTAAAAGGTCCCTGGAAGGGCTGTGGGAACCAGCAAGGAGTTTACTGGGTTATCCTGAGTTGAGGTTCCTTCACTGGTGGAGCAGTCCTCTGGCAACCCTGGGGGTGACACTTGCAGCCTTCCCCTCTTCAGCAGTAGCAATCCAGGGGGAAATGTTAATTAGTTCCCAAAGCAAGGTTTATCCCACTAAATCAATGTTTTGAGTATCAAAGGAAGGTCAAAACCCCATGAAGTGATCTAGCAGGAGAGAGAGCTGTTCCCTGGGGGGTGGAGGGGCTGGAAAGTCAGTGGGATTTACAGACAGCTACTTCTGGGACCTTTCCAGGATCAGAGTTTACTGCAGGGGACTTGGGACACTCTGATAAACTCACTGTTCATGTGCAAAAAGCATTTTCATTTTTAAATATCTCTCCTGGAGAGGGGGTGGGAGGGGGAGATTTCAACTGCTGGTGGCTTTGGTTGTGTGTTTACAGCAGCTTGGAAAATACTTGGGAGATACTAATGCAGCGTGGGTGTGGGGATCCGGTGGTGTGAGGAGCAGGGTCTGTGGCTCTCCTGGTGGTCTCTGGGCTCCAGGATCACAGAATCACAGAGTCACAGGATTGCAGGGGTTGGAAGGGACCTCCAGAGATCATTGAGTCCAATCCCCCTGCCAAAGCAGCTCCCTAGGACAGGTCCAGACAGGGCTGGAATATCTCCAGAGATTGAGACTCCAAGGATGCCCCAGCAGCAGCAGAGGAGCCCTCAGGGATGGGTGCAAGGTGTTGCATGCCCAGTGCTCCCTCTTTATGTGGCTGGTGGAGAGGATCAGAGATCCCAGCAGGGCGATGGCTGGCCAGGTGCTGCTGTGCCCAGCTGATGTTTAACCTGAAGCCCTGCTCGGGTAGATGGGACTTTGCCTGTGTGAGGGGTGTGTAGGGGTAAGTCCAGGCCAGGATGGATTCACTGCTGTTTTCCTCAGCTAAAGATAACTCGGGTTTGCTTAGTCAAAGCTCTGTCAGCACCAGAGCAAAGGCAACACGTCCCAAGGAGGTTGGTTGGTTGGTTGGTTGAAATGAGCTGTTTCTGGGAAGGATCCCTGCTTAGCTCAGTCCTCAGGGCTGCAGAGGAGGCGTGGAGAGTGCCCATGGGAGCGTGGCCATCGCCTGAGGATGGAGGCAGAGCTCCCACTGCCCATCCCTTCCTCTCCCTGGGGCTCAGGTTGGAATGGGCAGGAGAGCAGGGGGCATCTCCAGGGCATGGAGGCTCCAGCCACATCCCCCTCCGCCCTCCAGAGCAAGAGCTTGGGGTTGAACTAAGCCATGACATGAAGTGACAAGAGGGGCAGTGTCTGGGAAGTGATAAACTGAGAAAACAAGTCCAAAACTGGAATTATCTTGTTAGCTAGCATCTGGCATTGATACCCACAGACTTTTATCTGAAGCTGCCTGGGAGGAGATCATCATGCAAATATAATTCCCATAGGATGGCACTTGGGAATAATCAGTTTAAAGGCTTGTGTTGGAACCCTTTCTGAAGAAGGACCCAAACATTGCTGATTGCACAATGGCTGGAACAAAGATTAAGGTGATTAGAGAGCTGAGAGGAGCTCTTGACCTAAAATAGTACACAAAAGGATAAGATTGTTTGAATTTTAGAGTAAGCAAAGCCCTGGTTTGAAGGGCTGAAGGCAGGTACACAGCAGGGCTCAGCACTGGGGGGGCTGTTAGAAGTCATCTCAAGTTCAAATGCTTGACTTGGCTGTAAGATGGTTGTAGGTGACATTATCCACAATGAAAGTGTTACTCAAAAGTAACAGCAGAGCCAATTTTTGGGCTGCAACACCCCACCTCAGGTCACCCCCCTGGGTTTTGTGCCAAAATAAGCCAGGGTTACTGGGAGGCGACTGGACTCTGCCCCCCGTGCCGGGTGTGCGTGGCTCTGGGCATTAATTACAGGCAAAGAGCAATAATTTCCCCCTCCCCCCTTAAACCCAGGAAGAACAGCTGCCTCTTCCCCCATGCCAGGGGACTGGGACCAGGCTGGAGGTGGGGGAAGGTTTCCCAAGCCAGTGCTGCCTCACGCTCCCCGCTGCATCCAGCACCCAGAGCTGCTCCTCGCTGCCAGGAATTAATGGGGCTCTTCATTTAGCTCAATTACTGGGCATCCACCTGAGAAGCTGTAAAGAATAGAACAGTAAATCTTACAATCAAATATTAAATTATACCTAATTTATTTACTTATGGCAAACTGTAAGCCCTGCAATCAAGCGTGGAAAGGTTTATAACACAGGCACTCCTGGGAGTGAGGAGATGTGCCTGGCTGTGTGCCGGGAGGGGTTTGCTGAGGTTTGGTCCAAGGAGGGGGGGGGCACAGGCAGGGGTGAACTGCTGTAAACCTGGGGTCTCCTGCTGCAGGGACTGGGACAGCACAGCCCTTCCATGCCCACCATCCCTCCATGCAGCCCCTCCGTGCAGCCCCTCCATGCAGACCCTCCATGCAGTCCCTCCATGCAGACCCTCCACCCCTCCATGCAGCCCCTCCATCCCTCTGTGCAGCCCTTCTGTGATGCCCCTCTACCCCTTCATGCAGCCCCTCCATGCAGCCCCTCTGTCCATCCTCTCCATCCCTCCATGCAGACACTCTACCCCTCCATGCAGACCCTTCATCCCTCCATGCAGACCCTCCATGCAGCCCCTCCATCCCTCCACGCAGCCCCTCCACCCCTCCATGCAACCCCTCCATGCAGCCCCTCTGTGCAGCCCCTCTACCCCTCCATGCAGACCCTCTGTCCATCCCCTCCATCCCTCCATGCAGACCCTCCATCCCTCTGTGCAGCCTCTCCATGCAGCCCCTCTGTGCAACCCCTCCACCCCTCCATGCAGCCCCTCCATGCAGCCCCTCCATCCCTCTGCGCAGCCCCATCCAGGCAGACACATACCGGGCAGCATGCCCTCTGCTTCAGAACTGGAGAGCTTTGCTCCTTTGGCATAGCTACTCCCACCCATCACGTGGGAAGAAGGAGGTTGTTGAGCCCCTTAACCCCCCAGAGCCATCCCCGTGCTCGCCTGCTAATTGCCTGCCTCAAAACCAGAGGCACTGGCCATCCCTGCTGCATGACCAGTGGCCAGTGTAACCCCACAGGAGCTCTGTGAGCCTGGTCCCAGGGCTGCCTGGTGTGTACCCACACAGCCTCCCTGAAGGAGACCCAACCTCCTGCATCCCCATCACCCACACTGCACCAGCCCTGCACCTAAAAGGCAGCGTGGTCCAGAGCTTCACCCCACAGCACATCTCCCCTTCTCTACCCCGTGTGTGGTTCTGCAGGGCTGAATACATCACTGATGAAGAAGAAATAACTTATAAGAATAATACAGGGGGAGGAAGGTTGAAGTGTTTAGCTTAACAGGCAGGATATAAACCATGTACCAGGCACAGCTGGGAACAGGCTGTTAGGATGTCCCAGTCTGGGTGTTAATTGCTGCTTAGGTGCATGTTGCTTCACGCAGGATGCCCGCTCTAGGGAGCTCAGCCAGCAGCCTCACGCTGTGTCTCTCCAGGCACATGTGCCTGGGAATGGCTGCTGGTGGGTGAGCAACAAAGGGTGGAACAGGGAGGGGGCCAGCAGTGCTAACCCAAGCAGAAACGTGGTTTTGTCCCTAAGCATCTAGTGGGGAGGGTTGGTTCAAGGTAACACTGGGCTTTTTTTCCCTGTCTGACCCTTAGATAATGAATTCCAGAAGGTGGATAATGTTTCATTCACTCTTTTTTTCTTTTTTAAAATTTACTTTATTAAAAAAGAAAAGGTGGTTTACTTTTTGGCCAGTTAGCCAGGAAAAACCTGGTCCTTGATGTTGATAAACAGTCTCTCCACCATCACAATGCGTTTCTGCATCCTTTTTATTGCAGGCACAAGTGTTTAGTGAGAGGCTTGTGTTAGAACCAAGAGGAAAGCAGCGTATGTTTGGCAGCAGAATACATTCAAGGTTTGTTACTTCTGTCCAGAAATCCTTCAAGCTGCCTGGATTTTTTCCATGGGCTTCTCTCAGGTCAAGATTTCAATATGCCTTTTGAGTTGTAGGTTTGCCCTTGAACCCTCCCTGGCAGCCCTGTGCAGTCGTACTGTAAACAGGCCCAGAAAATGACACTTGGGGTGAGGGTGGTTGGATGTAAATCTGAGCCTCCCCAAAATTCTGGCAGAGCCAAAGGGTCTGTGACGGCTCCTTGGCACATTAGTGAAATGATAAATTGTGTCTTGTACTTCACAGTTCAGAGAGAGGGAAGAGGGGAGGGGGGAATAATAATATATGTGTCTGGATTCAAACTTTTTCTCCCAGTCAGGATGGCAGGTGAATCTTAAATAGAAACCTAGTTGGAGAATACATCCAAATCTGGGAAGCAGAATTGGACAAGCTTCTCTTTGCTTTCGATTATGCAATGTCAAAGCAGAAACAGCAGCAGGTGGGGAATGCACCCTCCTGCAGAGTCCCGGTGCAGAGTCCTGGAGTAACTGGTCCTGCCCATCAGCATGTAGAAATGTCCTGGTGGCTTTTCTTCTCAGAAGGAGCCTTGTCTATCACTTCCAAGTGACACTGTAGCACCTCTTTGCTGCACATGAGGCATTCGTGTCTTGACACCCCAGGTCTTTTCAGTGAAAACCACCCAAACCCAACTGTAAATCTCATTGAGTTACAGCTCTTCACTCACATTTAACATGCTTTATAGCAGAGGTTTTCCTTTGGCAGCTACATGTGAAATACACTTAATCTGTGCCTTTTTCCACAAGCCCCTGGTCCTGGTCCATACCCTCTGATGCTGAGCTGGATTTGCCAACCTGAGCACTCCTCCTTCCCAGAGGAGGCTGGATGAGTCCATCTGCCTGCTGTGCCTCCTCCATGCCATCCACCCTTGTGCCTTTCCAGGCTCTTAGGAGAGACAGGGGTATCCCAATCCCTTCATGGGCAGGCAGTGTGCTGTGGTGCAGCACCGAAGCCGGTGGGGTCTGGCACCCAGGATGCTGAACTACCTGTTTGTGAGGGGGGAGTCTGTCCCTCCAGCAAGACAGACACATTGAGCCCAATGGTCAATGTTTAACTCGCCCCATTGCTCAATGGTGTGGAAGGGAAACATGCCCAGGCAGTGTTGGAGCACCCTGTGTGTGTCCCCACACACACAAACACTGCCCCAGGAGCTCTGGTCCCGCTGTGTTTGACTTCACCAGGAATTTCAGGTCACGGTACGGGGTGTCCAGACCCTGCAGAATGTTCGCATCCCTGTCCAAACTCAGAGGACACAGGCCATGATGCACTGTGGGCTTGTTCCAACACCATCTTCCCATCATCAGGATGGCTGCAAGAGATGTGGTTTTGAACAGATGGGGATGGCTGTTTGGTCATTGGATGGGGGCACCTCTGCACTGCCTCCCCCACCCCTCATGCTGTGGGCTGTTTCAGCACCCTACAAGCTGTAGGTGCCTATCCAACCAGAGCTTGTATGGAAAAGCATTCTGCTTTGTCCTGGCTTTCTGGGGCTTCTCCCCAGCTGCTGGCAGCGGGGAGCACACCAGCACAGCTGCTCGAGCTGGGGGGTGTGTGTGCACCCCCTGGGCTGTGCTCCTCTCTACAGCAGAGCATTAGAAAAGCTAGATAAAATTAGCTATTCAGACGCATGTTCCTCAGGATGCTGAGACAGAGGGACACCCAGTACAGCCAGTTTGACTCATGGAGAAGAATTAATGGAAACGCCCGGCTCCTGGAGGGAGGAAATGCCTTGAACAGCCTTTTCCTCTGTTTGTTGGGTGGGGAGGCTGACAATGGGCCCTGGGTCTGGCAGGAGCGCTGCTGGGCTGGCCGGTGAATGCAGCCCGCGCGCGCCGACAGACACCCGGTCTGCGGCTCCCAGCGCTCAGGAAGGGCCCGGCACAATGCGGGTGACCTGCCCTCCCCTGCAGGGATCAAAGAGTGGGGTGGGGGCTTGGGACCCCTGGCGCTGCTTTGGCTCGGCCGCACCCCTCTGAGCATCCGGCTGCCGTGAGCACCGGGGTTGCCTGGGTCGGGTCCAGGTGCTGGCAGCACCATGTGAGGCACCCGCGGTGGTTGGGCGTCTGTCCCTCAAGCTCTCCTTGGCAAAGCTTTGGTAACAGCGGGTTGCAGTCTGTCCTGAGCCCACCTGAGACATGCTGCTGTCCATACAGCACAGACCGGCCAAAACACCCCATACAGGCTGTGGCCAAGGAAAGTGGTCAAGGTCAGGTTGGATGGGGCTCTGGGCAACCTTGTGTAGCTCCAGGCCTGGAGGTTGGTGGCTCTGCCTGTGGCAGGGGGGTTGGAGCTCTGTGATCCTTGGGGTCCCTTCCAACCCATGCCAGTCTATGATTCTATGACTCTATGAAAGCTGCCTTTTCCCACTTTAAAAGTCCAATAGACATGTAACATTTTTATAAGCAGCCTTTATTTATCAGAGATGCCACTTGGGTCAATAACTTAGCTGTAACAAGATGAAGGGGACTATAAAGTCCCTAAGTCACAGGGTCTTATCAATCATGTAATAGAATATTTGTGAGCAGGAAGGTCAGGGCAATCATAAGACATGCCAGCAGCATTTCCTTCAGTCCATGGTGCTCTGTTGGATGTGCTTGTGGCTTCCTGCAGAGTCACGTTTCACAAGGAAAGAAAGTTTGTGGATGATGCAGCAGCGTTGGGCTGGGTGTGATACAGGAACCGGAGGGACCACGGCTCGAGTCAGGGTGCGGGTGTCATGATGTGGGTGGGTGTTGCAGGGGACATCTCTGCCTGGGGAAATGAGGGGCTGCAGCCCTGAGGGGGACTGTCACCCCCAGCAGACCTGTGCTTCCTGGTGGGGAGGTTCTGGATGGGTAGACAATGGCATGACAAGGGGGATGGATTAAAGCTGAAGGAGGGAAGGTTTAGATTAGATATTAGGGGGAAGTTCTTTCCAGAGAGAGTGGTGAGGGGCTGGAACAGGCTGCCCAGAGAGTGGGTGGGTGCCCCATCCCTGGGGGTGTTCAAGGCCAGGTTGGATGGGGCCCTGGGCAACCTTGTGTAGCTCCAGGCCTGGAGGTTGGTGTCCCTGCCTGTGGCAGGGGGTTGGAGCTCTGTGATCCTTCCAACCCAGACCAGTCTGTGATTCTATGATTCTATGATGCATGTTTTAATGGTGGTTACGTGTGAGGGGCCATGGGTCTGGTGAGGGGCCATGGGTCCAGTGCAGAGCCTGGCAGTGATTCTGCCTGTGTCTCACAGCACCAGCACCCTCGTGCGTGTCTTTGCCATCAGCCCCTCTCCCCACCCACATGATGCCAGAGCATCAGCCCTTCCCTTGGCACACCTTGGCTCCTTCGGGGCTGGGTGTGTGGTTTGGTCTTGGGGGGCCAAGGCGGTGGCAAGACTGTGGAAAGCTCAATGATCTGGGGCAGGGGAGGGTGGTGAGCAAAGTCCCAGCAGCACACTCAGGGTACTGGAAAGCAGTGGGACAGCAGAAAGCTAATTTGGTACCCAGAGAGGGGGACTGAGAGCATCCTCTTGCAGTAGGGGTGTCAGGCTCATATCACATACCACACCCCAGAGGGATTCATGGCTGCATCGCCCCACTGGTTTCTGTTTTGAGTGTTTCTAACCCAAGAAATGGCCCTGAAAGGAGAATCCTGTGGGAGCTGGGGGAAAGGCTGTGTCCAAGTGCCAGGAGCAGTGGGGTGGCGGCCGCGTCCTGAGCTGCAGCGGCCGCTCACCAGCCCGGTTTGGCCTTTTTTGGAAACTGCTGTTGTAGGCAGTTTGTGTCACTGTGTTTGTGGGGATGTGTCATGAGTGGGTGAGACAGCAGCAGCTGTGTGGGACGCTGGGCTGGAACGGGCTGAATGCCGGAAAACTGGCAGCTGCCCCTGGACCAAATCCCACGCTGAGGCTGATGTTTCTGAGCGAGGGCAGTTCTGGAAAACCTTAGGAGGTCCTTAGGACAAGGGTCATCCCAAACCTGTGTGACCCTCTATCTGTGGGAGGAGGGACTATGATGTGTCACCCCTCCCTTGCCCCTGCCAGCGCTCTGTAGCTGACGCTGAGCGTGGGAGCGACAGGAGTGATGGGAGCACAGGGCAGGGGTGCCCGGAGGGGCTCTCCAGCCTCTCACTCTCTCTGTTGCACTGATGGCTGTGGATGCTTTCCCACCTCCAGCCTTCCCACCTCCTGCTTTCAGGGAGTCGGTGCTGTGCTGGGATAGTTGAGGGAGCCAGCAATGCTCCAGACACTGAACATCACGTTCCTGAGCGTGGTGCTTGTGGGGAATGCTTGGATTTGCTTTGTTGTGCTATAAATAATTACAATTATCTATCCTATTAAGTGATTTAAAGAATTACTTCTAGTATCCCTGAGTTATGGGCAATCTGGAGTTTTTACTGTAAGCAAAGAGCCCCCCAGCTGATCCATGATTCCTCGGAATTGTTTTATCTCTGTTGCTCCCAGCAGTCGTGGGAATGTTTTATTTTTTGGAACCAGGGGTTATTAGAGGACATGCTTATAAATATCTGCTCTTGGCTATTTAAAGTGTTTTCTGTGTACTCTATCATGATGGGATGGCATAGCCTGCAGGAAAACTGAGTCCAGTTCCGCTGCCAAAGAGTTCATAACTCACTTCTGTTTCTTTGGATGATGGGGAGCCAAGTCCAAGGCCTCTGTCTGCTTTGCAGGAGTGCCAAGAGCCTGAGGAGCCTGAGGAGCATCTTTGCTCGCTGCAGCTCAGAACTGGTCATTTTCTAACCAGATTTTTCTGTTGCACTAGTGGAAAAGATGCAATTCTCCTGTGTTACACAGAGGAAACCAGCAGTTGAGCCTGATGTACAATTACACTTGGTGCCATCTTTCCAGGGATGCCAGAGTGGCCACAGCAACTGCGGGTCAAACTCTGGTGGTGCTGGACTGGGTGGTGGGTCTGCAGGGTGCTGCAGGCTGCCAACCCCACCCTTGGGAGCTAAGGAGAGGTGCAGGCAGCCTGCTCTTTAAAACAGAACCCATATGAAATGACCACAAGAGTATAACCCCACTCCTCCAGGAGAATTGAGCATGTCAGACAAGAGGAATTCTATTGACTTCATAATTTATTCAATCTCAGATCACCGTATGCAATAAATTATAATCAATATAATAATAATGCCATAAAATAATACCACGAAGTGCTCATCTAATGGCTACTGTAACCTATACAAATGGGAACTGCAGGTATGGTAATTAGAGTTCTAGTGTTAACGGGGAGTGAATGAAACATTAAGGAACTTCACAGTAAATTCAGGGAACTACATCATCATCCTCACTCCTGTGCAAACCGTGTGTACGGCACGCAAACAGCTCAGCAAAGGTACAGGTACATGTCTAGAGCAAATGCCTTCCCTTGAAGGTTGGACTCACTGCACCTACACGGTGCACCTCCAGGCAGTTCAGCATCGTGACTCCCGTGGGCAGCAGCTGCTCAGCCCCGAGAACCTCCCTCCTGCCCGCAGCGAGCTCAGGTGTTAAGGCTGGGAAAGGCAAAGCACAGAGGTGCAGTCAGTGAACACCGAGTCCATCAGAGGGTCTTGAGTTGTGCCCAGGCGTGGGGTCTCCTCGTGGCTCAGTCCCAGGGCTTTCCCAAAGGAGCCTGCTGCTTCCTGCTGGGAGCTTCTGGTCGCCACGCTGCCATCCACAGTGATGCTGCTGTGCGGAGTGATGCTGCCATCCGGCTCTGATGCCGCCGTCGGCACCGCGGTTCGCTGTGTGCGCGGTGGGGCTGGAGACCTGCGGATGGTCTGTCAGGCCCCCGGTCCTGGCAGCAGTTTGCAGGGCAGCCGAGTGTGCCGTGAGCGGCAGGAGGTCACAGACAGTCCCATCCTGAGACGTTGGGCTCCATTCCTGCCCCCTGTGCCAGCTCAGTGCACTTTGATGGAGTATTTCCGAAGCGTCAGGAACTGGAGCAGCTTGTCTTTTCGCCTCTGCTTTAGAGCCATCAGTGCTCTCGTTTTCTCCTCCAAGTCCTGGTCGGTGGCGAGGATAATCTTGGCTCTTTCCTCTGCCTTCTTGTCCCCAGAGTTCTTGAAGAGTTTCTGTAGGGACTCCTCGTTGATGCTTTCAAAGATGTTGGCCACGGCTTTCTTCCTCAGGGCTGTGTCGAAGCGGTAGCCGTGGACCGAGGGGCTCACTCGCAGGGATGTGGACATGGCTGGGGTTCTGCAGCTTCTCTGTGCTTTCATCTATGTGGGGTGCTGCCGGGTTCGCCCTGGGCTCCGCTCACAGGGATCGGTGCTGTGCTGGCTCCCAGGACCTGTATTTAAAGGCAGCCTGGAGAAAAAAGCCGGACGGCTCAAGTTACAGTGATGAGATCATGCTGATGTCAACACCGAGCAGTCACAGGCGAGTTTAACAGTTAAGTTGCCAACTCTCCTCTGCCGTGCAGATGAAAAGTCTCCCGTTTCTTCTGGGGATGGTTTTTCTCTTCATCCCACTGTGAAACAGGCTTCAGGCAGCTTCAGGCGTCGCCGTGGCACTGGGGGCTCATTCAGCTCAAACTCTGCTCCTGCCCTTTTGTACGTGTGGGAGAGCACCACATTCAGCAGAGGGAATAAAATGGACAGGTAAAACACCAGGTGAGGACTAGCAGGATGCTGGCGAGCCGTGCTAGCTGTGAGCATGGCTCTGTCTCTAGTCAGACAGCAAAACCTGCTCGGGTCTGGGCATGGGATGCTTTCTGCTGCTTCCTGGGTGATGAACGGCATGTGTGGGACTCACAAAGCTGCATTTCCTAAGTGCAAGTGGTTTCCCAAAGGCAGCTGAGCCATAGCATCCTCTGATGTAACCTCCTGGGGATGTCACACCGCTGCAGCAGGGAACCCCTTCCCCTATCTCCCCCCCCCCCACCAGTGCATGCTGTGCTGCAGCAACAGCACAATGCAATTTGTTGCTCCTACCTCCAGTGTCCTTTTTCTTTAAGTCCAGCTCACTGGTGCAGTTCCTCTGCTCCAAAAGAGGCTCTGCTCTCCACCCCACCCTTGGCCAACACCAAGCCCTTGGGCTGGGAGGACTCGCTCTGCCTCACATGGAGCGGTTATAGGTGCTCCTGTGAGGAGCACAGAGCTGGACCCAATGATCCCTGTGGGTCCCTTCAGACTCAAGATACTCAGTGGTTCTGCTATTCCATCGCTGGGGCCATGGGCTGTGAGGGGGCAGCTCTGACCTGGGCTTAGCAACCTGGTGCTGCTCAGGCACAACTAAACATAGCCCAGAATCATAGCATCATGGTATGTGGAAGGTTGGAAGGGACCTTCAAAGGCCACCTAGTCCCACCCTGCAGTGAGCAGGGACATCTTCACTAGAGCAGGTTGCTCAGAGCCACATCAAGCCTGAGCTTGAATCTCTCCAGGGATGGGGCCTCCACCTCTGTGGGCACCCTGTCCCAGTGTCTCACCACCCTCAGAGTGAAGAATGCTTTCCTAATATCCAACCTCAATCTCCCCTTTTCGAGTTTAAAACCATCACCCCTTGTCCTATCACTCCATTCCCCTGGAAACAGCTCTTCCCCAGCTTCCCTACAGGCACCTTCAGGGACTGGAAGGGGCTCTAAGGTCCCCCACAGCCTTCTCTTCTCCAGGCTGAACCAGCCCAACTCTCCCAGCCTGGCTTCACAGGAGAGATGCTCCAGCCCTTTGCCCATTTTTGTGGGCTCCTCTGGACCTGCTCCAACAGATCCATGTCCTCCTTGTGCTGAGGGCTCCAGAGCTGGACCCAGCACTGCAGGAAGTCCAGGTGAGAACTGCAGAGGGTCTGAAAGCCAGACATAACTGTTTTGGTGAGTGGCTGTAGAGGCCAAAGATGCTGCTGAGGGACTGTTTGAAAAATTAGCAGCTTGTTTACTGCTCGTGGAGATGAGCCCTATTACTCACCAGTACTGAAGAAGTCCAAGAAACAGCCTCTGTCCCCACGCCAGTTTGACCAACGGCCCCAGGGCTTCCCCTTCATTTCCCACAGATCTCTGGAGGTGATCTCTGACCACAGGAATGAGCAGACCGAAAATAACATCCCCCCAGCTGCTTGTCATCTCACATTCCCTTTAAACTCCTGGTTTCCTTGAAATGAGTGGAGGGCTGTGTGCCAGCACAGCCCTGCAAACCCCCTCTCCTGTGCCCAGCAGAGCCCATGGCAGAGGGAAGGTGTCCTGAAGCCACATGCCAGGTGTTTGTGCAGGCAGAGAGAGTGGGATTCCTTGTGAGGTGTTGCTCAGCAGGCAGCACAGAGCAGGACAGCTGTCAGTCCCAGCTCCATCCTTGTGCCCTCCTACCTGGCCAGGGCTGGCCGGGCTTTTCTCCAGAGTAGAAGCAGTGGGGCTGCATTTCCTGACCACCTTCCAATGCAGGGCTGAGGGACCCATCCCCAAAAGCCAGTCTCTCCCTGGCACAGCCTGGCACTGAGCATTTACCCCCATCCTGCCAGAGAACCGGCTTTGCCTGCAGCTGCCAGGACTTTGCTCCACGCCGCTGTGACCTGCACGAGGTCTCCCTGCACGTGCCTGATGGTTCCTTTCCTCCATGGGGTTACTTTTTTACATGTTTGTCTGGATTTCTTTGGTATGTGCTAGCTGTTATCTGCTTTTAGTGGATAAACAATTCCTTTGCTAAGCCCTGTAATTGTCCTTCTGCCGGAAAGACTTGAAAGCCTCTGGCTTCCCCATAGCCTTGCTGAATTTGTGAGAATTACACTGTTTGCTCAACATTTGCAGGGCTGGTAAATCCATCCTGGAATTAGGACCTTTTTTGATGTGGCTGGTTCCTGTGAAAGAGCCTTGTGTTTTATAGAGTCCTGTGAACGTGAGAGATGAAGGGGAAGCAGTAGGACTTCCACAGAATCAGAGAGTCACAAAGTTGGAAAAGACCTTTAAGATCATTAAGTCCAACTGTTCCTGTCCTGTGCTAAACCATATCTCTAAGTACCTGATCTACCCTTTTTTTACACACATCCAGGGTTTGTGTCTCAACCCTCTCCCTGGGCAGCCTGTGCCACAGCCCCACAACTTTTTCAAGGAAGAACTTTCCCCTCACATCTGCTCTGCCCCTGCCCTGGGGCAGCTTGAGCCCATTGCCCCTTGTCCCATCTCCTGTCCCCTGGCTGAAGAGACCATCACCCACCTCTCTGCACCCTCCTGGCAGGGCAGTGGAGGTGGTGATAAGGTCTCCCCTCAGCCTCCTCTTCTCTAGGCTGAACACCCCCAGCTCCCTCAGAGGATTTGCCCTCCAGCCCCTTCCCCAGCCTGGTTGCCCTTCTCTGGACTCACTCCAGGACCTCAATGTCCTTCTGATGGTGAGGAGCCCAGAACTGGACCCAGCACTCCAGCTGCAGCCTCACCAGTGCCCAGTCCAGGGGCACAATCCCCTCCCCAGACCTACTGGCCACACTATTTCTGACACAAGCCAGGATGCCATTGGCCTTCCTGGCTGCCTGGGCACACTGCTGGCTCATGTTCAGTTGCAGTCACCCAACACCCCCAGGTCCTTCTCTGCCTGACAGCTCTCCAGCCAGTCTCCCCTGCTCAGACAGAAAGCTCTGCCTGGAGTGCTGGGAGGGGGGGAAACCTGCCTGTAAAAAGTTGTTTGGCTGAAATGTTCAATGCACTTTGCTTCACTGGACGGGTAATCCACATCCAAAGAACTTCAGACAACTAATAATGCCAGCAGATCAGCTGTGATCTCCTGGCTGTAGAGGACCAGCCTTGCCTTTGCTTCCCCCAGCCTGGTTATCACCCCTCTGCTTCCACACAGAGTCATTCTGCAGGTATCTAGAGACATGGCTGAGAAGAATAAATTAGCAATATTTGTGGAAGATACAAGCTCAGAAAAGTATCTGCCATGGAAACCAAGACTAAAGCCGAGGCTTTAAGGAGTAAGACATCAGAAAGCTGCCAAGATGAAGCATGTTTGCTTGTGAGCTCATCTTGCACCCAGCAGTAACAAATGTCTTTGCCCCTTCAAGCTTCTCTGCCCACTTTGTGTAAATTTAGTTGTGCTCAACTCTCACTGAGAGATGCAGGATGCCTCATCGAGGTGGTTTTATTTTTTTTCCCCCCAGTGATTTTTGTTTACATCGGCCTTTTAATGCTGCTGCTTTCCCCAGAAGGCTGAGGAGGAATTATTCATGTGTTGGGATGGAGCAAAACTTGAGACAAGAGGCGATTTCCATCACAGCTCTCCTGCTATTATTGTCTAATTGCTTCGTTGAAACACAAACGCTCTGTTTCACGCGTTAATGGGAGGATTAATTCCTATTTCCCCCCCCCCCCCCGCAGACACCTCAGAGCAGCTCAGCCACATCCCTAATTGCACTGCCTCTCCTCTTTGAGGGTTGGGAGGGGGCACAACAAGCTTTGTGCTGAGCTTTAGGGTACACGGAGCCCTTTCTGCAGCAGCTGGCAGCACAGCTTGCTGAGCACCCCACGGGCATCTCGTCCCAGGTCGTGGCCGGGAAGGTTTTGAAGCTGAAGTGATGATTTATTGTAGGTTGAACTAAATAAACCTTTGGGCCTTGCAATCAGGGCAAGCAGTTCCCAGAGGGAAGGACTGGGGAAGGGTGGTGACTGAGGGCCAGGTCTGCGCTCCAGCGATGAAAAGGGTGTTTAAATAGAGCCGGAGGCATCTCCGGCTCAGAGCTTCGTGTTGCTGGATGATCCTGCCTGCCTGGGCTGTGTGAGAGGGGCAGGTACAAAACCAGCTGTGGGGGCTGCTGGAAAGCCCCCTCCCTGACCCATACAAGGAGTTTCCAGTGCAGGAGGTGGAGGGAAGGCCAGGGCTGCCCTCAGAGCAGGGGTGTCTGGAGCAGGCAGCGCCTTTCCCGCAAACTCTTGCAGAGAACTTAGTCTGCATTCATGCAACTGTCCAAAACCTCTCCAAAGAAGGTAATCTGGGATGCCTCTGCATTTTGCTAGGGCATGTTTTGCATAGCTTTCCTTCCACCAGCTTGCCTCAGCCTGCACGGCTTGTAACACCACGCTGGCATTGAAAGATGCAGCAGTGCCCTAAGGAGAGCACCTAAGGTGCTGCAGAGAGCTCTCCAGTTGAGTGGGATGTGTTCAGCTTTTGCACGGGCCTTTAGAAGGCTTTGGGACAGGGGAAGAAAGTGGCCTTAAAAAAAATAAAAGCACTTTTAGGTCATTCAGCAGAAAAATCTGAGCCTGAAATGGCCAGCAGCCTCCAGCTGTCTCTTCCCATCCTTTCCCTCTCTACATGTGCTCAACCCCCAGCTCGCTCACAGCCTTCACTCCTTCCACTAGCCACAGAGGTTGGAGAATCCCCTCACTTCCCAAGAGCCAGAAAAGTCCAGCTCCTTGTTTGCTGCCTGCTGGGACGTGGCTGGGGATGGAGTGGTCAGCAGCAGGCACAGCAGAGGAGCTGGTTCCTCACAGCTCACACAGCTGCCTGCCTCAAAACCAGGGAAAAAGCTATTGCATTGGAAAACAGATGTCATGGTTAAGCTGGTTAAATGGAATCAGAGAAATTTTTAAGAGGGGAAAAAAAAATTGCATGGTACATATTTAACATTTTCCTTTATTCTACCTATGAAAACTAAATTGGATGCTGGCTTCTGGGCTGCTCAGACAGGCGTTGCTGTACCAGGCGTCGTCTGCACGGTATTAATTCTGCTCCAGCCTCTGGCTGAGGCAAGCCAGAACATTTTTTATTAATGCCTGTCACTCAGGTGCAGACAGTGTCTCTGGGTGTCTCTCCATAGGCTCCCCTCACTCCCTGCCTTGTCTCCTTCGCCACAACCTGTGTGGCTGTTCTGCTGACACACTGGAAAAGCGGCAGGAGCCGGCGGCAGGGGAGCAGTTCCTGTTGCTGGTGTGGAGTTTTAAGGGTGGCACAGGCTGCTGGGAAGTTGAAGGAAATCAAAACTGCAGTAAAAAGTCAGTGAAAAGTGTCAGGGGCACAAAGGCTGCAAGTTGGAGTATAGAAAGTTCCACACCAACATGGGGAAGAACTTTTCCCCAGTGAGGGTGAGTGAGCCCTGGGACAGGCTGCCCAGGGGGTGTGGAGTCTCCTTCTCTGGAGAGATTCCAGCCCCATCTGGACACCGACCTGTGTGCCCTGTCCTAGGGAGCTGCTTTGGCAGGGGGTTGGACCCCATGGGCTCTCAAGGTCCATTCCAACCCCTATGATTCTATGATTCTATGATTTTGGGAAGAGGGAAACAGCTTAGCAGACCAGCACCATCCTGCACAGGCAAAGGAAGGCACGGAAGGAGCCTGGCTGTGTAAACGCTGCTGCTCCACTCCAGGAGCCGGGCAGCACTGGGAGACCATATAAAGAGGAAAGTTTGTGGTATCACTGATAACAAATGTCTCATCCTTCCTCATAAATTCTCTGCTAAACGTATGATCACTGAGTTAATAATGCAGTGGAGGACATAATGAATAGCCAGTTACAGTGAGTAAATCACGGCTGCTGAGAAACAGAAAATTCTGGCACTTTTTGAAGCCAGAACCCTTTTAAAGCAGCTCAGAGAAACCCAGCTGAGGACAGCTGGACTGCTGGTGTGCAAGGTCATGGGGGGCTGAAGGGGCTGGGCTGTGGGAGGAAGCTATGGGGGGGCTTCTCCTGCTGCTCAAGGCTTCCCAAAGCCGCCTTGTGAAGGGCAACTCAGGTGTTGGTGCTCCTGGTTGGCGGTGGAGGCAGATTGCCAGCCAGAGCCTGGTTAGACACCAAAAGCCAGGTGTAGTGGGGATGCTGGCAGCAGGCACACAGTGTACCCAGAGCCTGAGGGCAGGGTGGAAGCAAATGGGTTTGCTGGGTGCCCATCCAGTCACTGGAAGGGGCTGGGTGACCCCCAAGCTGGGCAGATCCTACAGTGGGTAGCATCACGGCAGACCAGCACCCCAAAATGAGACCTACCCCTGACGTCTGCAGGTCTCCTCACCCTGTCCTGCTCTTTCCACCGGAGCCAGGGAAAGTATTTTAATATCCTGACTTCAGCATCTTCCTCCCTGGGTCAGCGGGACTGCGCACGGCAAGGAACGTTTAGACTTCCAAGCACGAACAAGCCTTTTCTTTCTCTGCTGAATTTCCTGTTTGATCTTCCTGAAGATCCCCGGTACCCCTGGCTAGCGATGGGGTGAAGGCAGAGCCGGCTCCAGTTGTCAGACGGCTCATTGTCTGGTGCCGAGGGGACGGGCTCACGGGAAATCCTGCCCTGGGGCTGGGACGCGGCGCTGGCGCTGGTCATTGTCACACCCCAGCCCACGGGCGACAGTACCAGACACACGTCTCGGCACTCAAGTGCCCCCCTCATCAGGGCTCTAATCTCTGCTGAGCTGCTTCCTCTGCTGCAAAAGGGGTGGCAGACAGGATGCATGCCTTTGTACTGCTACTGCTTTGGGGAGGGGGGGGTGGTCCTCAGTACCCACCCCCCCATTGCTCGTGGAGCCGCGGTGGCTGCAGCCCAGGGCTGTGTATGTGCCAAATGGCAAGGGGCAGCCTCCTGAGGGGCTTGGGGAGGGGGCCCTGAACCCATCTGGGTGGAGGCAGAGCGATGCCAACATGGGGGTCCAGGGGGCCGTTAAGCTGCTGATCTGCGTTACCTGGTGAGGGTGCAGGGGGAGGTTCTGGGCTTGGAAACAGCTCACCCACCACAGGCTCAGGGCTGGTGGTCTGCCTGGGACTGTGGCCTTGGGAAAGCCTGGGTGCATTCTGGGCAGTGCTGTGACTGCTTCAGCCTGGCACAGCTGGGGTGGGGGGCAACATACAGGCACATTGCTTGGAACAGCAAAGCACCGTCCAGCATCGTGCTCAGCCCGAGATCTGTTTTCCATCTGCTTGGTCACTGGCTTCAAGCAAACAGCTGGAGAGTGAAAAGGATGCTTCCCAGCCACTGCCCACCCCCCACTATCCAGTGTTCAGTTCTGATGTGCCAAACACGGCCAAGTAAAGGACATCTTCCCTGTCAGGGAAGCGGCACCCGCTCAGTGCAGGGGGAGAGGAGCCAGGTCCTGGCTTGGAGGGACAGGCTGAGCTGGCAGAAAACCAGCAAACTGAGTTTTTGGTGCCTTAATCTTGTGGCAAAGCCAACCAAGGCAGAGGCTGGTCCTGTCCTGGCTGCGTTTCAGGAAGAGCAGCAGGTACCTGAGGGCAAGGAGCTGCCGAGGCGTGGGGATGTGTGTGTGCTGGAGTAACACAGAGAGAAGAAAACTGATAATGAGAGCTGAGGGGAACACCCTGCCTGCACCTCTGGAGCTTTATCAGGAGATCAACTGCCACGCAACCCCAAGTGGGAGATTAGCATGAAGCTGGGGTGTTACCAGCCTTGCCATTCATTCCTCCGGTAACAGAAGTGTTCCTCAGAGAAAACAGATGGTGTTTGACTCCCGTCACCCTCTCCCATGGCCTGGCAGCTTTCCCTTTGTCGCTGCTAGAAAAGCAATTTCCAGGGTCCTCCTCACATCGCATGGCTGCTGCTACCACCAGGGCAGCACCGCAGCCCAAACCCTGCCTGTATCCTGCCTGCCAACAGCCAAAGCATCTGACAGCTGAATTACAGGGGCTGGTGGTTGCACATGTGGTTTTGAGGGGGTTTTTTTTGCATGCAGTTCCCCCCCCCAGGGCATACCCAGTACCCCAGCTGCTTTGGGAGGACTGGAGCCACCCTGCACAGGTGTCGCGTGGCTTTGCATGGGTGTCACACAGGTTTGACACCCACGCAGCCGCCAAAGCCTGGTCCAGGCTGTTCCCAGGACTGTTGTGGTTCTTTCTGGGGTTACAGCAGGTTACTGAACTTCTGCCAGTGGTTGTTTTCCCCAGCAAATCTCAAACGGCAGAGTGCGTCAGCTCCTACTCCACCGGGCAATATCAGGGCTGTAAAACCTATCCCCAGGACAGAGGTAAGGCTGGCAGTCTTGGGCACCAGGCTGGCTGGCGTGGCATTTCCCAGCTGAGGTCTGTACCGGACAGAGCTGGTCCTGGGGAGACTCCCACGAGCCCTGGATCATGCAGTAGTGCAGCAGGACACAGACCCTGCTCCGTACCGCTCTGAAGTGGGCAACTTTCCGAGCCCACCCACGCTCAGACCCATTTAGCTCTTGCAGTGATGCCTTCTAGATGCTTCCCAACAATCACATTGCCTAATTGTTGGGATCCAAGTGACGGATGCCTTGTTTACAAGGGAGCCTGGTCTTTGTTCTGGAGATGTGCCCTTGAAGCCTTGTCAAGCGTCAGCCCTGGTTTGTGGGTATTTCTGAGTCAGGTTATTTATGCAAGAAGTTTAAACAAAAAAAAAAAGAAGGAGCAGTTTTGGAGCTGCAAGTTTATTTTACCCTTATTGCAGCTCCGTGTTAGAGGGGAGAGAAAGGGGGGTGGATGATGCTGGGTGGATGTACATAGTTACGAAGGGCTGATGAGCAAACTGGTAATGGAGAAGGTTTGGAGAGTGACTACTCCTGCCACGTCTCTGAGCCATCAGTGGTCAGTGCTGAAGTAGAAACTGCCCCAGTTTGCAGTTTGTGGTGTGATGGTGTCAGCATCTGCCTGGGAGAAGTCGACCAGATCTATGTTAATGCCTTCTGGAGGGAGGGAAAGGCAAGAAATGGGGTGTTTTGAGGTTTGGGTGCTGGGTGTTTGGGTGTGGGGTGGTTGCTGCTGGTTGGTAGGACACAAGTTGGGGTGCCAGCATCATGAGCAGCCGTGCCATGGGCAGGTTTGTGCCAGAGGGGCTGGAGGGGATGTGCTGGGAGCTCTGTGCACGCTGCTCCAACATGAGACACGAACAAGAACAGAGTATGTTGTGTGTCAGTAAACAGTGCTGAGCGTGACGTCAGGTTAACGAGGATGGAGAGCTCGTCTC